>NC_134570.1:101392121-101992121 GCF_050947875.1 Dermacentor variabilis
GCTCAATGTGCCATAGGACGGCTTTAAAAACAGCTCGGCGCGGCTTTGCTGCGACTGCCGAAAGATTGCGGTGCAAGTGAGGCCCTAGAAGTGGGATCCCGCTGCTAGCAACAGACTTCGGAACGTAAGCTCACAGTGTTCATGTATTTGCATAAAAAGAGGAGGCAGCAAGCCCGATGGGCTGGAGGGCCGGCTTCTCGAAGTTCTTGAAGGTACGGCACTGAGGAAGACACTGAGGTGCATAGTATTTTTGGTTGCTATGTGTACCGCTTTCGGGCAGCTGCACTGTTCAGTGCTGGTGAATATTTTACTGCTGTATGCTTCTGTCTGTTTCCTCGCATTTAAGCACACATGCCAGCACATGATACCCGTACTTCGGAGAAATGAAAATCCGGCCCCACTACCAATAATAACATACGAAGCCAATGCGGTTAAGAAACTCCTTGCGATTCATTGAATGGCTCGTTACTCCGGAAAGCACGTGTAGTCACTTGTAGGTTAGATGATGAACTAAGAATTTTCTGTAGATATTGAATACCTATAAGTGAACTGGACTTTGCAAATAGTTGATGGAACTTACGCAACGATCAAAGCATTTAAATCATATTTGTGCACAAGCAATGCTCACATAGAATGTATACTGTAATTTGTTGTTACAGCAGGACAGCTCCAGTGATGAGGAAGCTGCTGTACATGTTCCCTCTCTCCTGGCAACACCACCCTACGTTTCTGTGGGTACAGATCTGGGTACGAGTGCCACTGCATGTAAGGCACTCTAGCAGCTAATGCTTAAAGCAAGGAAGTTGCTATTGTGAGCTTTTATACAGAAATAATTTATTTCCCGTATTTAAACTACAAAGAACAAATGCCTGCCTAGATTTCAATGGGCAAAGTTAAACTATATTCAGATCGACTATTAATACCATCTGTAACGCAGCTTCTTTATCATACAAACTACCGTGCAGAAGTTACTATTAGTGTAGCATTTTATAATGGTGTGGTGTCTTCTTGTTCATTTATAAAAAATGAGTGTTTATTTTGTCATGGTATGGTGTGTTCTTGTTCATTGGAGTATTTATTTTGTCAACGTTTGTGGCAGGAGTTATTTTTTCTGGACGTCCACCTATGATAACGAACCAGTCAATTTTGTGCACAGGACAGCACAAAAATGTTTTTATCTTGTATACTAATTTTATTTTTAGGGACCATCAACTCAGCAGCAGCTCCGCAGGCCAACTCGGCAACAGCCACTGCAGGATATGGCCTGCAGGGCAGCGGACGAGTACGCATGACAGGGACAGCTGGCGGAGGCTGCAAACGCGGTGGCCGTCAGATTACACCAGATGTTGATGAAGCAAAATGGGCAGCTACGAACAACTGGCAGTGTGTTTCACATTTTAAGCAGGAATTAGTGTGTATGTTAATGTAAGTTACAACCAGATTATTCATGAGAGTATCTGTATTCATTCGGCAAAGGTGCTCATTGGCTCGTGTACGCTTATACATCCACTTTCAGGAGTTCTTTAAACCACTTTCTCAGGCCATAACAAAGCAGTTTACAAGATATTTACATGGTTACATGTAGAACAAAGGCGTGATCATCTTTTGAATACCAATTCAATTATTCACAAACGCTGATTTCTTACAGGCAGAGGCGGCTTGGTAGCATTTTCTGCCTTTTAACATGTTTGTAACACGACAAATTCTACAGTTTTCACTCCCATTTCTCATGTCATATGCATGTGTTCTTACTCCCTTCAAGGGTAACCTTACTGAAACTGTAACCCTTGCAAACATTGTGAAGCAAACATTTACATTGCATATCCTCTAGCTGCGTTATTGAATTCGTTTTACAGCATCATCAGAAGCTGGTGGAAGAGTTGAGGCCCTCCTGCGTGGTGCAACAGCAGCTACCAGTGGAAATGCTGGGCTAGCAAGAGGCCGCTGGACTAATTGCCAGAACTCTGCCCCAGCTTCTGGCTGCCCTTGCTTATAGCCTCCATGAGCCGCCTCCTTCGTGAGGAACGTAAGCGTTTTCTTTTTTTTAATATTGTTACGTTGCAGAAGTCACATAAAAAGTTGTATTTACAATATTTACACGAGCAGACAACGAAGAATAAACAAGATGGCTGTCGAGAGCGATTTCACCTCTACACGTCAAATCTTCTTTTGCCTGGCGCTACTCTTGGTTGCAACGTTACACTGTATTCCTTTAGTGCGACCAGACTACAACTGTAGCCAATCCTTCAGTTCAAATTCACGCTGCGGCATTTTTGTGGCGGTACTCACGAGTCCTCCCAAGCTCTTCGGACGAGTTCTAGACAGCAATGCGAAATGATGTTCAGGTCATGCATGACCATGGCAGCGAAATCAGATAGTGCTGTGATGTCTCTTGAAACACAAATGCACATGGCTCAGGCTTTCTGTGTCTCGCGTTAAAGGATGATATGACTGTTTTTCGCACACAGGAGAAACAGTGGCTAAGCAATCCGATTACTGGGTCAAGAGCAACACACACAATGTTGAAAAATATGTATTGCTACTTTCTAACTTTTACAAGTATATGTCTTCTAAGTGTAGATTTATTTGCCATGCAAGTTTGTCCCACTGAGAGAGTCTAAACTGTATGTGTAATTTTTTTCACTATTTTGGTTGTGTGAGTTCTCATTTTGCTGTTTATGCTATGTTTTGTGTCTACTGCTTTTCAAGCAACATATACACTATGTGATAATGTTTCTTTTAACCGCAACAGTGTTTCACACCCATCTACTGCAGATGTATTTAACAAGAATTTTGTGATAACGGATATTGAAATCACTGCTACTTGTGATAATTATTGTGATATTTCAGGTGTCCTTACTGGTGATAGCAATAGAATCTAGTCCCCATTGTTGTTGAGCACAGCTTGTGATACACCTAACGTACCTATCGATGTGGCCACTATGTTAGGACATTCACTCTCAGGCTGCTCTTACAGCCATTGTTATACGAAACACCACGGATGTGCTAAGTATTTTCTCCCTTATGTCATTCTGTAAAAGCCTGCGACTGCGTTCGTATTTGGAGGTCTCGTTAGGGCACTAGTCATAGAAAAGTAATTCTAGTTCACGTAACAAAACATGCTGAATGCGTAACAGGCAAGACGCTTTTTTGTACTTTGAAGTTGCTGGGTGAAGGTGAGAGTTTTTTCATGAGCCTAAAGATATCATTATGTGCTGAGGGCCCATTTACAATGTATTGGGTCCGATGTAGTAAATATCATAGTGGAATTTTCTCACCATCAAATGTGCCCCGTGTACTTACAGTTGTACACTGCAATGATTGTCATTTACTTTGATTAAAGATAACAATCAAGATGTTGTGATTTGTTTTATTTCCGCTGGAGACATAAATGATTTTCAACGATGTTACTGGCACTTCGAATGATTATCTACAAGGAAGTATACAATTCGTCTTCCTTAAATTTTACAGCTTTTACCAATGAATATTCTTTCAAGAGAGAATAAAATACTTGACATAGCCAGGCCATCGTTTCCAGCATGACGTGGCCTTTTGACAAGGAACTCTGCGATGACTGTGTGGCAAAACTCCATAGTGCCTACATGGTGCGTGTGAACTATACACGTGGTGGAGCTAGAAGTGTTCTGCTTTGGTGCAGCCCAAACCGGCAGCGAGGAGACGAAGACCAATATCCTCTCATACACAGGGCAGATGGCGGTGGCAGTGACGGTTTTGGCAGTAGTAAAATGCATCAAAATGACAGAAGCAACAGCAGCAGCTGCAGCAAATCAAACGGCATACTCCAGCTGCTAGGAGAAGTGACTACGAAATTCTGCTGATGAAGGTGTTCTGTCCACAGCTACTAAAGTATCTCATGCAGCGTCGCAGTGCAATGATGCAATTATCTGCAGCAGTGACAGCTTACTGGAACCGGGTACTTAAAAACAATAATGATAATTTACCAGATTTGATAAAAAACAGCAGGCAATCCACTAATAGCAAACACTTCACGTTGGTTCCTTCTCTCTATTAGGCGTATAGATGGCAACACTAAGCATGTACCTGTAGTGTCAAGCAGACATTTATTGCTGCAGTCTGTGCAGCCACCTACGCACCGTTCCTATGTAGCGCTGGTGCTGTTGTACCAGAGTAAAATCTGATAACATTGTCCCGGGCAGCACAAGAATTCAGATACATTATATGTGCTGCACTCACTCGTAGAACTCCGAGCGGGGGGGGGGGGGGGGGCGTAGTCATTGATGTCATCGTCGCTGCTGCGTTTGGCGCTGTCATCCCTGACATTATCGAACACGTGGTCACCTTCATCAAGACACACATTCGCACCACTGCACACGCTGCAACGACGTTGGCTGCGTGGTCCAGAACATAGTGGAGGGCGCGGTACCGTTGAAGGCAGCGGAAGCGGCTCTTCAGAAGCCGAATTCACTGCTCCACTACGGACCGCATGGCAGCGTGTGACTGCCTTCTGCAATGCGCGTGGGAGGATAGCCTGGGACCCGAGTCCGGAGCCACGGTTCCAGGGGGTAGCTGCCGTCGTCAGCATGATCATCAAAATGGTAATAAATTATCTCCACTAGACTGACTTGCTGAAGCACGGGTCATGCTACATACGCCTAATATAGAAAGGTTGTAATAAAACATTGTACAGGCTCAGAATCTGACGCTGCTGTGATTAGCGCACATAGCAATATGCCGTACATAGTAAGAGTAAAATCCGTATATGTAGCATCCAACAAGGCGGCTGTTCGGGCTAGTAGTGTGGGCTACATTCTTGAATGAATATCAGTGTAAAAAAGAATGTGAAAAGAAACACGTACATTGTTCGTGAGGGGTGGCGTCGGCTAGCACTCCCATGGTTAGTTCGCGTAGTAAAACATAAATACCCCGGAAAATGTATGCGAAACGGTGCCGCGGTAGCCCGCTTGGTAATAGGGTCGCTCGCCTAATGCCAAGACGTGGGTTCGTATACCACCTGGGGCCAGTTGTTTTTTCACCCACTTTAATTTTCATCAATTTATTATTTACTTTATTTCAATTAGTATGTGTAAGTAATTTCCCCTATCTTGTTATTGGTGTCTGTTTGTTGGCTTCTTATCATCTGCTTAATGAAAATCGGGCCATTCAGTTCCCTTTCTTCTCGTTGATTGCATTACGAGGGTGCCGAATCCAGCAACATTGATGCTTTAAGGTAGCATGTGTGGGTCTATTAACCAGTCGCTGTCACCTAAACTGATCACGTACTCGTGACACCTGGGGCAGCAAGGATCCTTCACATATTTAGCTGATCACCACGGAGAATATTGAGGAGCGGACAGAACCAAGGCTCTCTTAAATATCCCTTTCTCACAAAGTACGAGCTCTACGTGGAGAACCAATAGTAAAAATTTTGTGCACATGAATGTAGCAGTAAATGCCACCTCTACAACCTAATGAGGCTCTTCCAAAAAGGAATACTGCTTAGCAATCTCCGTCGAAAACTCTTCGGCTATAAAACTGCAAGATAGGGCACTCATGCATGAACGCAGCCACAAAGAATTCGCGCTTCTTTTAAAAACATAGTTCTCCATACGATACTAAAAGCTCAGAAAATAAGAATCAAATATATTTCTCCGTCGTGGTAGGACCTTTCTTCTTCGTAATAGGGAGAGAAACAAAGGAAAAGAAAAGCAGGAATGTTAACCAGACGCACGCCCGGTTTGCTACACTGCCCTGGAGACATCCCGTTAAGCTTCCGTTGCGGCAGCGAAAGAGAGAGAGATGAATATAGGAAGGCAGGGATGTTAACCAGTCAAGGGTCTGGTTGGCTACCCTATGCTTGGGGTAGGGAGAAGGGCAAGAGAGAGAACGGTGAGGGAAGGTGTAGATACGTGTACCGACAGTACTTAAGTTAAAGCCGCTCTTGCAAACCAGACGTTCTGAGAAAGCACAAAAGTGCCTTCACTGCCTTCTGAGCCGATGATGGGGACAGTGCTCTAGTACTGTCTGTTCACTCAGAGAACGTTCATCGAATTTCCTGAATGCTTTGGACAAAGATTGTCTTTGTGCTTGAAATTGAGGACTATGCCACAATAAGTGGTCACTGTTCCCAATTTTCTGGGTGTCAATTTTTCCTGATATCTTCTTGGGAGCCTCCATTGCGGGAGGCACCCAGGAAGATACCAGGAAAAATTGTTCAGTTAAATCAGCATACGGCTTTGTAAGTTAACAGTACCGAAAAATTGATTTCGCTTTGAACAACACTTACTACATCTGGAGAAGTACGCAAAAAGGGGAAATTTGTAACATCCTGAAAATATTTATTTACTCTAGGTAACCTGTTTTAAGAGTGGAGAATTGTGTCTTGCATTGCGTCGGAGAGCACGAGCAATCCATAACGAGTTCACTATGTGGCAGTGTTTCCGCAGTTGAATTAGAATACGCCTGTAGGCTAGTTTCTTACTTCTACTACTTTTCCTGTTAACGGTTAATGTCCGTTTGCGTGCCGCCACTACGATGTACTATTAGGTTCAGTTAGGGATTCCACCGGCCACGCTGATGGACATTATGCTGCCAGTGGCCACCACAGAATTCGTTTTGGACGATGTGTTATGTTGGTGGTATGCGAATTACATTTATTTTAAGACGCCCATGTAAATGAATGAGGGTAGTTCAGAAGCGTTAGGCCAATCGGAAGCTTAAGGGTCAATGGCATAGGCTTACAACATTGGGGTTTGGCTATGCGACCTGGCATATCGTGTATTTATGGAATGACCCTCTCGCACCCACCAGCGCGTAAGTAAACATTTCCAGAACATGACACAATAGCCCTAATTTTCACCAAAAGTGAGTGCGCCTATGTAAAAGCGACAAAGCGAAGATCTCCATGAACTTCAAGTTTAACGGCATAGTACACTTTAGGTTGTGTATGCTTGTTGATGTGCAACGACGATGCGCAAGTTAGGCATATTATGAGTAATTAGGGCTATTCATGCAACAGCGGCTTTGCGAAACTCCGCATTGTGAGTTATTGATGGGAGTAAGTTTGGGCCATTTCACAAAGGTGTGCCTTATGTCTAGCACTAGGTTTTAATTTTTGGTAAAGCTCAGGCAAGCAGTGTGTTTTGATTACTATTAAACGGGCTTTGCTGTACAGAATACTACAACAGAGCTTCTGCACCAAATTATTCTTCTATGAGGCCATCATACTTTTCAAATTGGTAGTACGGCTATTCTACATTTCATGCGGCTGTATGCGCGGCAAATAATGTATTGTTACTGTTTTTCTAATGAAAGCAGTCATTCTACAGTGGGAGAGTTCTCGCGGGTCATCCAGCTACATATTTTAGCCACTCCGTGACATCATATTTTTTTTCAGACTCAGTTTTCGACTGTATTATTCTGTTTTATCAATGTCACTTGATTCGGAATTTTTTGATGTTTTTGTTTTTCAAGCGAGCTTTTACCAGGCATCTCCGGCATGGACAAAGTGTGCATAGCCGTTTACATAAAGTTCCGCTTTATCCCTCTTACTTCGTCAATACTCCTTTTGTCATGAGTGGGTTCATCTTAAAAAAAACGGGTAACAGCGCGAACAGACAACTACAAGAAGGGAGCCATGCACACTCGCAGCTATTGCGTGTACGTGCCTCCCTTCTTGCGGTCGTCTCTTTGCGCTGTTACCCATTCGTTTTATCCTTCTAAGAAAACGTATTTCTTTCTTTAAACATGCTGACACAGTTCCGATGAAAATTTTCTTACGTTAGTTTCGTCCTTTAAAACAGTTGCTGCGTGTAGACCTTTAAGCCAACAAACCTGAACTCGTTGGTTTGAGGAACGTCACTTAGCTTTTGTATGTGCTTTAACAAACTGCGAATCGGGACTATCATCTCAATCTTCACACCAGAGAATTAATCGTCGATATTTGGTTCAAATTCGATATCTCGATGCATTCTTTCGTACAAAGGATGACCGAGAGGAACAATTTTATATATATTCAATAATGGATTGGCGCAATTTAGGAATAACACACGTGTCAGGATGAAACGATGAAGCCGCGACTTCATGAAGGATACATCTCAGTGAACTGATTCCTCAAAAAAGGACTTTTATTTTAATAATGAACATAAGGCAAATTAAGCCAAGGTCAGTTACAAGTGTTTATAAGCACTCTTGCGAGCTACGGGTGGTATGTACCAAGCACAAGCAATTACTATTGCACCGTCCTTTGCACCTCATTTGGCAGCTGTTCGAGTGGACATGAATGCCACGAGCTCGGTTGCCTATATATATCTCTTGCTTGTGTCATTTGAATATTGTTGTAAATATTAGAAAGGACAGGACAAATATGAGGCGTGGAAAAGAGGTAGTTAAAGCGCAAAGTTGAAGCCCTGGGACTGGTAGCTCAAGTCCAGGTATGCGAGTTCAAATATATGCTGTTCTCTGTATTTACTTACATCGGGCACTCTTACGGCAGATTCGAACAAACAAGCATTATCGGTCAATTTATTTGTTTAAAACTCAGCTTTCCGAAAATGATATGCTTTCCACTCCTTAGCTATACTATGAAAAGGCAACCCTGCTCGATGCCATAAAGGGGTGGTGCTATATGGCACAACAAACAAGCATGATTGGCCAATTTCTTTGCTCACAGCTCAACTTTACACAAATTTCCCTTTGCTCCTTTTAGCTATGTTAGAATCAGGCACCACTGCTTGATGCCGTAAAAGAATGCGGGCTGTGAATAAAAGCACTCTTTAATATAGCTCTGTTTATTTAAGAACAGCAGTGGCTTCACATTATTAAAATTAAATTACGGGATTTTCATTGACAAAACCACGATCTGATAATGAGGCCCGCCTTAGTGGGGCACTCCGGATTAATTTTCACATTTTAATAGTAAAGGGAGGGGGAAGGCTTATCCTTATCGTTCAAGGCGCTCCCAGAAAACAAAAAAGAAAATGCTCCACAAAAGATAACTTGGCAGCTCGTGAAATTACTAGACTCCAAACGGACAACATTTGTCCGTTAACTAGCAGTAGTCGCCGCACGTAATGCTGCTACTACTACCCCGCCACTAACTGGCAATGCACCGACACGGCATCTTTCTCTTCACGCAAGCAAGGACATCCGACGACCTTTCGGAGATGTCTCTACCAGCCCAGAGATTTGAATCCGCAGGGAGATAGCGCTACGATTTTCATTTTAAAAGCAGCCGTTGAAATTTGAATATCACGAACACGAAGCCCCAACGCTACCGGTGATGAATACGAGAAAGCTTTGCCGCTGGACAAGAGCCGTAGAAGGATTGAATAAAAAAAAACACACAGAGAAGCAATGGGATACGAGTCCTATATGCCAGTATTAACAGCGTGCCTCCCAAAAGGAAACCAGCCGATAATATGTGCCACCCCAGCAGTTCTGAGGCCGAGCATGCTCCCGATTGAGCTTGCGTCGTGGCTTCGGGCAACTGCACCATACGTGACAGTTTTCTCTCATCGATTTCCTCTCAATGCGATACTTCAGCGTGGGCATCTTGCCACAGAAATTTGTAATGAAGACAGAGGCACTGAAAACCTAAAGGGTAAGTAATAAACGCGGTAGCGCTTGTGCTAGCTCACCTGACATCAGCGTGAGCTTGCTGAAACCAGTTTGCTATACATATTACCGAAAATGTAGCGCTCTCCGCCACGCACTTTCTGTTCTTCTTTTTCTTTTTTTAATAGATTCAGTTATTCTTTAAACAGCGTTGAGCGCGAGCGGAGAGCGAAGATAAACGCTATCGATGAGGTGTACGTGTCAAGGTCGAATCGTGGATTCGATCCTGTGTAGCAAACTGTAAACTGTGCTTCTGACCCTTCCCCTCTTCTAGAGGGAAGCAGAGGCACGGTGTTTTACGAGGAATGAGTGGTGAATTTTAGAGAGTGTCCTACAATATGCGGAAAAGCCACATATATCACCCCGTTTGCCTCTTTCTTTTACTTCACAGGCAAATGGCAGAATGTCATTATCGAGACTGGTATAAAACGGTGCTGCAGAGGCAGAGATGACAGCAGTTGGACCGTCAGCCGCTGAAAGGAACCATGGTGAGAACGCTTCTTCAGCATCTCCAAGGGGCTTGAGAATATGGGGGCTCACCACGCCGGTTTATTCGCCTGCTCCGTTTCTACGGCAACATCAAAATCGACATTTGGGGGCATTTCATACGAGAGAAAAGTACTGCGAGCTTACTTTGTACACAAGCATCGCAAGTTGATACGAGACTCACTAGACAAGACTGTTTTGTTTGCAGAGGTAGAAAAGAGCCTTCATTTGCAGATGTAGTAGAGAGCCTTCATGGAGCATTCTTTAGTATGTGATTACCAAGCTTTTAAGATTATTGAAAAGAGAAAGAGACGTTATAATTCTAAGAAAGATAGTAGAACAAGCAGTCGCAAGCGCGTCGCTGTGAACGAGGACTGCGTAACAGGTTCTACAAATTGTATAAAGCATATACAATCAATGTTAATTGTGCATAACTAAAGGAGCATCGTGCTTTAGTTCAAGTACCCATTTGATAGATGTAACTGTACGACTACAAATCGTCAACGTAAAATGCAATGACTCATTAAGTCTCCCTTACTAAAAGCTGCACTTTGATTATAGGACTTATCCTATTGGTTACTTCTCGATTAGTTTTTATCCCCGCAGGATCCATTGCATGCATGCCGCGCAACCTTATCACAAAGCGCTTTCGATTCCAACCTGCACAATATATTCCGAAAGGAACGGTAAACGAGAACGTTCTCAGTGTTTCCAGTAACAAACTACAATGCGTCCTTCCACCTTAATTCTAGATCCGTGCCTGCATTGTTCTGGCTCTCGCCACCAGCGCTATCGCTGGCCACGTCGGTGGCTACGGCCTCGGCTACGGCCTCGGCGCTAGCTATGGCCTCGGCGCTAGCTATGGCCTCGGTGCTGGCTACGGCCTCGGCTACGGCGTGAGCTCCTACGGTCTTTCCCACGGCGTTGGCTACTCCGGTCTCGGTCTGGGCTACACCTACGCCCCAGCTGCCAGCTACGCCGTCGCTGCTCCAGCTGTCTCCCGTACCGTTTCCACCTACCACGCCGCCCCAGCCGTAACTACCGTCGCTCACGCTGCCCCAGTCGCTACCTACGCCGCTGCTCCAGCCGTGACCCGCGTGGCTACTGTTGCCCACGCCGCTCCAGTTGCCACCTACGCCGCTGCCCCAGCTGTGGCCACTTACGCCGCTGCTCCAGCAGTGACCCGCGTTGCCACCTACCAAGCTGCTCCTGTTGCCACCTACCACGCTGCTCCCGTCGCCACCTACGCTGCTGCTCCAGCCGTCACCCGCGTTGCCACCTACCAAGCTGCTCCAGTTGCCACCTACGCTGCTGCTCCAGCCGTGACCCGCGTCGACACTGTTCACCACGCCGCTCCAGTTGCTACCTACGCCGCTGCTCCAGCTGTAGCCACCGTGGCTCACGCCCCAGTTGCCACCTACGCCACTGCCGTCCATGCCGCCCCAGCTGTCGCCACCTACGCCGCTGCCCCAGCTGTCGCCACCTACGCTGCTGCTCCAGCCGTTACCCGCGTCGACACTGTTCACCACGCCGCTCCAGTTGCCACCTACGCCGCTGCTCCAGCTGTCGCCACCGTGGCTCACGCCCCAGTTGCCACCTACGCCACTGCCGTCCATGCCGCCCCAGCTGTCGCCACCACCACCGTCGCCCACGCTACCCCAGTGGTCGGTGCCTACCAGGCAGCTCCAGTATACGGCTACGGTGTTGGAAACCTCGGCTACGGTGTTGGCAGCTACGGTTATGGCCACGGCCTCCTCGGCTACGGCCTGAACTACGGCTACGGTCTTGGATCTCCCTTCGACTACACCACCCTTCTCCGAAAGAAGAAGTGTGAGTACATGATATTAATAGCGTTTAATCATTAACGAAAAGAAAAAGACAGATGTTGCCAAATATTGTAATAGCTTTTTCTAGCCTCACAGGTGTGGAGATGTGTTTTGAAGCTGCCAGTTGCCTTCTTTAAGAAATGATGCTAGGAAAGGAGAAATAGGAAGCGGTCTGACAGTTTCAGGAATTTCATTAATTCTTTCGGCAAATCAATATGAAGTAATCGATACACTGATAGTCGTATTCACGTGTTTATCAATAGGTGAATGAAAGGACGTGGCTACTGAATATTTAGTTCTTGTTTTATACAAATTAGGAGTGTAGTGTTTATCAAGACAAGAGGAAAAGAACCACTAAATTGTTTGTGCATGTGCTCTCTTTTCTTTTTTTCAGAAACCACTGCCCTAGAAACTACCCCACTCATTACGTAAAGGATGTAAATGCAACAAATTTAGGCCATTTTTCATCATGTGGGTCGTTGCCACAGCACGAAAAATGTGTTTTAATAAAATGTAGTATTTTCAATTTTATTATTTCGAGTTCTTGTATCTATACGTCGCCGTGTGGTGGTCGTTACACTGTCTCTTGTTTCCTCACTCTCGTGGACAAATGAAAGCGAATTAGGACCACTCAAGCATTCATCCATAAAAAGATGATTTTGCTGGTTAGTAACATTGCCTCGAATCGTGAAATTTTATTCACCTCAACAAATGTGCTCCTTCAAGTACGAATTGTGTGCTAAACAAAAAGAAAAAAAATTATATGCGAATTTTCTGGTATCATCTAAAGAAACACATTATTGGCAGTCACAAAAGTTTTGGTATGTAATCGTTCCGGTTTGTAATGAATACGCCACTATGTAAAACCACATTGCAAGGCGCTTAAGCCAGGGCTGACAATTTTCAGCAAATGCTCCTGTAGGAACACTTCCCGCGCACTCAACTCAATAAAACAAATAAAGAAGACGAGAACGCTGTATGTGGCTAATCGCTCTGCCGAGTGAAAGATTGATTCGCAGAGAGAGTGACGTGAGAATTGCCTTAAAGTGGTCCATAAATCCTAGTGATTAAATATTATAAATAGACTACTGCGTGTGCGTAGGAAGCGGTGACCTATGTTGCTCACCATTAAGTGAGTTGCTGCAACGCTTGCTTACCTGGATCAAGTTCCTGGCGCGGCGGCTGCATTTCAGTGGGGGCGAAATGGAAAAAAACGTCTGTCTACCGTACATTGGGGGCACGTTTAGCTGCCCCAGGTGCTCAAAATAATCTGGAGCCCCCACTACGACATGGCTCATAATTGCACCGCGGGCACCCCGAATACATGAATACTTAACAACGGGCTGTCTGTTCTCTCATCGCATGCATTATCAAATAAAGGCTTGTTTTTTTGTACAAAACGACACCAATCAAGGCGCGTGGGTAGTGCTGTTTCAAATATATAAGTGATAGTGCTATAACATCCATTTGTTACATGTGGTTTTTGGAAGCGAGCTCCTCTGAACTATTTCAAAAACGTTTCACGTCAAAATTGGCGGCATAACCTTCCTTTGGGAATGTTTTGCGGCCTTAATGCGAGAGCAAATGTATCTCGTGATGAGTGCATAATTCTATGGTTATTATCATGAAAAGCAACACACGCCCAGTGGAACATATCCAGTCACTCAAGTCAGCTTCGAAGAGGTTCATGGAAGAGCGCCACTAAGTGATAACAGCTGGCTTCAAAGGGTTTGATTGAGGAGCCGTATACGTAATGGCACATAGCTACTGACCCAAGTTGGAGGGAACGCAAAACGGTCAGCTCTGACCGCAGATACAAAGTTACCGAAACGTGCGTGAGTATCTTAAGAATACCAATCGCATTAAAATATATTCATAGCATGAAAGGTGCGTAGTATGTTGGTGGAAACCTCACTCCAGCATCTCACTTGCACCTGTGACGTGCCTTTGTACTGCTTTTCACAATGAAGTGTCGATCCCTCCAACTAACTTGAACCTACGGCGGACAACAGCTTGTTTGAAGAAAAGGACGACACATCACTTACTCAGTGGTAAGCGTAGGTTCCCTGAATCAAGACCCGCGAAGTTGAGCCAGCGAGGGCAGATGATTTCGACAAGGACACGCTACTTAATCGTTACATTCTTGAATCTCTGTTTGCCGCTTTACTCAAGCCGCATATTGTTATAAGTCGCCTAGTCGACCACATATCAACAACAACAGAAGAAAAATAAGCTCTGGGCGGGCAGATTTCAGACACCGAATGACTTCGATCTTTAAGCCAATTTCCGCACCCTACAATTATTCATGGCATGACTTTGCTTGTCTTTCACCTTCAAGATTTTACAAGCTCCAGTCTCTTCTTGAGCAAACGTTCTGTACATCTTATTTTAGTCGTGTGTCATGTGGACAGCACAGGTTTGAAATTACGGGCGCTATAACATAAAACTATTCCAAACTTTTCTATTCCAATTCTGCAATCAGCCTACCGCGACTGGTCAAAAACATTTTTGGACCACCCCCACTTCACCTGTCTGTCACGCAACGTCACGAAAACCGCGATAGCCCCCCATGTGATATGACGTGCACACAATGATTATGCATAATTAGACCGAGCAAAACAAAAATAGTTATTTCTGATTCGACGCCTTTTTGCCACAAGCCCTTGGCAATTGGTCAAAAGTTTTCGGTCTGCACCCACTTCACATGCCTCTCACGCGACGTCCTAAAACCGCAAAAACTTACCACGTCAAAGTGACGCGTACGAGTTAACGATACATTAATATGCCGAACAAAACTGAATTTTCTACTGAATAGGTGCAGGCTGCCCCGTTCCGAAAGGAATAAAAGATGGCTGCCGCCGATCGCTCCGGCACTGGCTACTCGCTCCTGCCGGAGAGCATGGGTGTACTTGCGTGTAATAAAATTTTTTGCGTGGCCGTGTAACGTTTTTCAGGAATTTCTGCAGGTTTACCACCTCGTTCTGCCAACTCTTCTTTGCTGAGGATCCGTTTTAGCGTCATTATTAAGTTTCCGTTGCATGCCGCCGCGATAATCGACGAGCCACCGCAAGCTAAGCAAGAGAAAGAGGACCAATCGCAGGTGCCGGCACCACCCTCTTCATCCGGTTATCGATATTCAGTGCAGTGGCTCGGCCCCATTGAATCCCTCTCCACTTGAGCATGCTCCTCGCCTCTTGTGAGCCAATTAGATAAGACAAGCCGCTCACTGCAGGCAATGTTATTCGTTTTTCAAGCAAACAAAAGGGACCTCCTATGAACAAGGGGGGCATTTGATTGGTCTGTTCAGACAACCCTGCGGGTGACCGCCCGATGCTTGCGTCGGCGGTTACGCAAATTTGACGTCAGGAGATTGGAATAAAAACATATTGGAATAGTTTTACGTTATACGGCCCTACGTTTACGCTGCCTATACACAAACTGTTATAAGGGCTCTGTTTGCTACAAGACGTTGTCATGCAGCGCTTTCCATTATTCACGTTTGTTTTGTTTTTGTGTGTGTTCATGGTATTATCACCCCTATCAAGTTCTCGCTTGGCGCCCGATGTGCATGAGCAGTGCGCTAGAAGCGATGACCAGTGCGCAAGCTGTGCATAGTTTAGCGGTAGATTTGAGGAAAAGTCCCGTAGAGTAATGGCTGAAAAAAAAATGCAACGAAGACACCGGCGGAGGATTTAAAAGCGAAAGGAAATCAAGGAGAGATATGCAAAGTGCAGGACTGCTACCGATGTAAAACCTGTGTTACATCAACCCGGTGAATTTTGTTACCACAGTGTTTCGAAGCCAACGCCAAGTGACATCGTCAACATCACAATTATCATCATCAGAAGTAGCACAATCAGCATATCATAAATATATATTTTGTTAATGTTGTCACGGACTAGTCGCCGTAGCTTTGTAAAGCAATTGTGTTGCGCGTCTGAGCTTGAGGTCGCAAGATACATCCCCAATGTGGCGGGTGCACTGACATCCCCCCCATGAAAAAAAAGAAAGAAAAAAAATGAAAGAAAAGCAAAAGCTTGTGTACCTAGATTTACGTGCACGTTAAAGGAGCCCAGGCGATCGAAGTCAAACCGAAGTCCCCCA
The DNA here is from genome assembly GCF_050947875.1 of Dermacentor variabilis. Lineage (NCBI taxonomy): Eukaryota > Metazoa > Arthropoda > Arachnida > Ixodida > Ixodidae > Dermacentor > Dermacentor variabilis. The sequence continues at coordinate 101,408,132 of NC_134570.1, forward strand.
CCATGGCGTACCTGATAATCATATCATGACTCTTGCACGTCAAACCCTAAAATTTAATTAATTCCATTTTAGCCATGTTACGCATTTTATAGAAAAGACGTATTTGATCATGTTGAGCCCGTCTCTCGTATAGTGGTGTGCATTGTCTAATGCGTGCGAGCGGCAACGATTGCCTTCGAGCGCCTGCTAGTTCATATATGCGGTGTCATAGTTAATAACATCCGCCAACGTTTCAGCCAAAATACGCTGAGTCACTATCGGAGGATGACAGGTGGCTTTATTAGAACGTACTGAAATCGCGGCGCACATGCATACGTGTCACGTGTTTTTTCTTCTAATATTTTGCGTGTATTTATCAGGACGCTGAAAAAATTATAACCTAACACGTAGGAAGCTAAAAGCTGCTAAATTAGATATTGCCTAGAGTATTCTACAAAGTTTCGATTGAAAATTGCGCCCTAAATTTAATAATCGCCAAGTTTCTTCATTATAACTGACTGAATTATAATTATAATTATATACAACTTATAATTCAGTTATATCTATAACTAAATTTTAGTTGTGCGATTCGCTGCGTTAGTTGCTGCATAATAACCAACGATACGTACTTCTTCGCGTCTTTCTACGTAGCTCCGGTGTATTTATGTTAGCTGGGACGCACTGTGAAAATAACAGGCGCTTTTCTTGCGTGTGATAACACCCTTGCTGTTTGAGTGGTGTTTGGGTGCTGCTTTCTAGGCCTGAAACCACTAAATAAATAGAATTCTCAAATTACGCTTTCTAATAGGAAGGATTATTTGCCTCATTCTTGGCATTTCGTGGTACGTAGGTCCTTCTCCGGCTTCGATTTACTAAAGATACAATATTGCGTCACTGACGGTAGGCTACTGCCCTAATCAGCCCTAATCAGGATTTTGTTTAATGCGTTAACACTAGATGTGTTATTGCTTGTAGACTGGGAGAGAAAAAAGGAAGAGGTGGGAAAGGGGGACATTCTATTATTTCATCGTCTACATAAGTAAACAAACTGTAACCCAATAATTTCTGAATTCTGTTCTCAATTTCTGTGTAAACTCGTGTACAATGTGTGAAGATATGTAACGTTATGTGTGTTCGCTCACTGTCAATGAACTACCACAAAAATATGTTTAATACATGCGTATTTTGCGGGTACAGGGGCCCCTGTCAGGCACTGTGCGCCTTTTGCCCCTGCACCTTTTTTGAAGTTGCATTCAAGGTGAAATAAACATTCATTCATTCATTCATTTATTCAAAAATAAGTATGTGTGGGAAGTGTGGAAATCCCGTAGCGGGGTAAAGGTAAACAAGTGTTGGTAGAGCGCAGAAGAGCTTGCGTGTATGACCTTATATTAACAAAACCCCATCGGTTCTCCTTCAGCTCTCGTATATATTGTCACCTTGTAGGTACCGTGAAAAACACAATAGGAAAACTACGAATGCCGAAATTATTATTGGGCGAACTTGTGCCCGTAAAAGGAATTGACAATGAAACCACTACGAAAGCGGCGAACACAGTCGGCGATTGTCGGAAATCTACTCTGCCGGTCAAGCATAGAGAAAGAAATTTCAACAAGAGCGGACACTCCCATAGAGCCCAGCGGCCGAATTGACTGTAGCACACCTAGCGGATGTTGTTGACTCCTTCCGGTTTCGGTTTTGGGCGCGCGCGTTTTGAACACCAGTTGGTACACGCCGCGCCGGCTCCGCTGCTCGGCGCGGCATTCATTTTTTTTTTTTTTTTCGCTTCTGCTGAACCTCGCGTGGCCTTGGTGTGGAATCGTTTCATTATTAAGTAGAAATGATTCCGATTGACCTTTACAAGACTGCGCCGAATCTGTCAGGTGTAATTTCATAAAGAAAACGAAAGACGCCTTCCGAAATGATGAACTGTTTATTTTGCGCTATATAAATGCTCGTTCCGGGCTTCTTCTGGATTCATCCAAAGTTATGGCACCAGGTAAGCAGCAGTCGTTGCCGTACGATGCTCCACCGGATGCCATCAGCTGAAAGAAAGTAAATTACAAGCATGTATAATTTTGGTATATTGACCTAACAGGAGTATTTCGTGTAGAGGCGAAACGTGCGTAAGTGATGAATGAGCGGCATTACAGATAAATTCACTTTTACGTATATTTCGCAGCAAAGACTCCTCCCAAACATTGCTACAAAATCTGAAAATCCGATTTTCAAGCAGCCCTCCTTTCCCGGGCATTATTTCCTGCACTTTAAGTGCACAAATACACGGGTGACTGCGCGTTTCCAAAACAACTTGGCCTCAGTCGACACGATGGTACGCCAAGTACACAGTGCTACAACACAGGCTCAGCCAGACCATGTTACACGCTCGCAGAATGCCTTCTAATCGCACTCAAGTCAGACTCGTGGGTGCAAAGCCTGTTTCAGTCGCTCAGAATACGTAAATGTCATGTTCTTGAGCTCCTCCGTGTTATCTTTTACGCGTCCTGCTGGCGCATGCAACACTCCCGTGTTATCAGTCTCGGCAACCGCTAGTCGCGTTTTCGAGAAGCGTGAGTACCGAAATAAAGTATATGTTGTTGCAGGGCTATAAAATGCGTCACAAACTTGTCCCACTAAAATTCAGTACACGCAAAACCAACTCACTATGGCCGGCTTGCTTTTTTGCTAACACCTTCACAACCCCAGGCGCGGCGAGCAAGCCTCAAGATATCCTAACGAGTTACCAAATAAATTACAATACTTTTTCGGGTCAGAGAATGCGTAACGAACTTCTACCAGTAAGATTCAGTACACGTGAAACTGCGGCACACAGCCGAGCTGCTTTTCGCTAACTGCGTCAATAAGCCGGGCGCGGCAACCGGGCTTCTAAATTACCCCAAATATAACGACGTTAGTTACAATAATGTTGGGGGCCACAGAATGCGCGAAAACTTGTCTGTCTTAGGCGCTACGACGTGGTACACGCTAGTACACGCGCAAATGCGTCACACGGCCGAGCCGGTTTTCGCTTACTGCGTCAATAAGCCGGGTGCGGCAAGCGTGCTCCAAAACTACCGAAATAAGTTACAGTAATGTTGGCGCTGATAGAAAGCGCCGCAAACATCTCCCAGGACGAGGCATTAACTCAACTTAACTGCGCCAGGACGGCGGAGCTGTTTTTCGCTAACTGCGCCACTCGAACTAAGCCTAAATGTGCTTAAAATGCGCCGCACACTGTCAAACACAATTTCTCACCTTGCCGTAGTCCAGTAGTGCAGTGGTGCCGTGTCGAAATGCAGACGATACGCAAGAAAAGCATAGAGAAGGCCGGGAGCCCAAAAAAATGGGCTATATCCAAAACAGACGGGTCGGCGAGCACGCGAGCTTCGTACGTACGACCGGCCTCGCTCACTCCTGCGGCTTGTCTGGCGCATGACGTATGCACGCGCGTCTGGCGTGCGGCTAGCTTGTTGCTAGGCAACGAAACAAAAAGTTGCAAAGTATAAGTTCATTTACACGCAAAACTTTTTCAATTTTAGTGGGAAGGAATAAAAAAAAATGAAAGGTTGTCTGGAAGTTTATTTCACATTCTTTTTTTTTTGATGCTCGCGTCAACTAACGCTTGTTGTTGAAACTAGGCGTGACGTGTTTCCTGTTGCCAGTTTTTGAAGAGTGTCCCCTCTTGTTGAATTTCCTTCTCTATGGGTCAAGCGCGTCGGCTTTTTTACATGAGTCATCGAAGTTTCCAGAGTAATCGCTGGTGCCCTCATGTCTTCCAGAAAGTACTACACAATTCGTGTCGCGCATGTAATCAGATTACTCAAGCTTCGGTGACAACAGATAACGCTTAGAACCACCGATAACATTTCTGCCAGATTTCTGCGGTCAGCGTCGCCGTCGATGTCACCGTGAGGTTCCGTATGAGTGAAAGGGTGTGAGGGTGAGCTAGCGAATGCGGTTCAATCTCACGTGCGCGAGCGAGAACGCGACCCTGATGTGTGCCCTCTCCTGTGGCGCCGCACAAGGCTGGGAGTTAAGGCTGTTTCACATGCTGCGACTGCAACGACGAAAATCGGTGCTGTCGCAATGCGATTTTTAGAGGGCTCATTTCACATGATTGCGATTTCAACAATGCGACTGGTGCGACGCCCAGGGTTGCTTACAGCCAGGTTTCGCGGCACACGCTGCATAATTACTTTATTGTAGTGAATAAAACGTTTACACTATAATATTATTGACTTATCTTGATTAGAAGCAAATAATATGTACGTTTACTAATTTAAAACCGTTAGTTAAGATTTGTCTTAGAGTCCGCGACGGCGGTTTCTGTAGATCAGTGCAACATCGCGCACGTAAACAGCTGTTCGCAGGTGGTTCAGCAATTCTTTATTCTATGGTTCAGCGCTGTGTGTTGTCTTATCTACCTTCTATGACCGTTTCGTTTTGCCTGCGCTACAACAATCTACAAGATGGCCTACCGACAAGTTCATATAGCTGCCCTCACCGTATATGCAGTATTCGGAGTTCGGCTGCACGAAGTTGTCGTGTCAGCCCAACAAGATCCTCGCGCTACCCGTGCTCGGCGTCAGCTTTTGGAGAAATGATGCGTGTACAATGCCCGTCATTGCGCATATGTGGTGCCTGCTCCTAGCCATATTCTTACGCCAAACGCATCAAGAAGCACCAACCCGAACGCCTGCGTGTGCCCCTGAACGAAGCCTCAAACGATCTGTGTGATTACGACGTGGAATGAAAATTGTGTTGTGAAATTCAACCTTAGCGCTAGCCTGGTTCGTCCATCGCCGTGCTTGCGCTGCGAATATATATATGGGAGCCCTCTATAAATATTTCTAAAGGCGCAAAATCCGACGAATCAAATGTTTCGAGCAGTTACCGTCACTTTTGTAGAAACCTGTACGTTGTAACATAGCATTCTAAAAGACACACTTCTCGTCCACTTTGTTGTCCCGTGTCTCGCGCTGGTACTATACTCGGAACTTCTAGCAAGAAGACCATATCAATACGCGCTATCCATAATGCAGGATCGTGGGCCCACGGCAGGCGCACTTGCCGTAGAATTTTTCAGCTTTCTGCTCAGCCTCGCACGCCTCTCACGGTTAGCCTGTTCTGTGGAAATAAATATTATTATCAATGTTATTAGATATTATAGTTTCTTCACTGTAATTTATAGCAATCTTCCAGATTTCTTAAGATAGTCATGCATTTAACCTGTATTAGATCAACAGTGTTACGACATGCTTATGGGAGTCATTTCAAACTAGATTGCTCAGCCAGAGAAAGTACAAGTGCAAGCCTCCATGTTTATTCCAATTTGGTATTCCTAAACAGATTATATTGGCAGAATTTTGTGTCTGCTTGCATTTCCTGCAATTCGATGTTCAGAGCTGGAAAAACTGATTCCTTTTCTTGCTGTCGAAAGGCTGCTTCAATGTCGATAGCAAGCTATATTTATTCATTTCGAAAGTGTTAAGCAATGACTATATGTCTAAGCTTATCAATGCATTTTTGTTCCACGAACACAATCAAGTTTTCTCCCCGTCTCATTGACAGCCATGGAATGAAACCGTTCACTTTCATAAGTATCAGGATGCAAACATTCTGGAGTTTGTCCTGAGCATTTGTCTGCATCCTATAGTGTGCATGTTTGTATTAAGTTATGGTGTTACAATCTATAGTAATTAACTATAGTGCAACAGAAATACGATGGACAGGAACGAAGTGAACACACAGAGCACTTCGTTCTTGTCTGTTGTCAATCTGTTGCACTTTAGTTAATAATGATTACACACAAAGTCATCTAGTTTTCAGTTATTATGTCGGGCTTATAAGCCTGCTTGTGTCCTGGAATATCTGCACGGTTATGTATCCTGTAATTTAATTTCTGGCCATGTGCTTGCAAGTCGCGTGTCAATCTCCTGATTTTCCTGACAATCTTGTATGATGTGCAGGCCCAAATAGTTTCTAGTGAATCCATGCAGGGTGTTGTGCAGGGTGTAATCTGCACTACAAGTGCTGCTTTGATTGCTTTCAGTTCAGCTTTTCTAGGTGTAGGATGACCTGGAATGGTACTCACTTTTATAGGGTTTAGCTTTATGTAGTGTCATACTACTGTTACACTGCTATTGCCATGCCATATGTGCCTTATGTTTGCTTGCATCTTCATGATTAGCAACCTCCTCTGTGTGTTTGGCAGTTGCATATAGTCTCCTGGCTTAATTGTTTGCCCCCATATTCCACGGTATGGGCCTGTTGTGTTTCAAGTTCAGGCACTCCCGAGGTTGTGTTTCTGAAGGGAGGGGCAGTCGTCTTTGCATCTCATATGCTAGCTGGCATAGTATCTTGGGACGAGGTTCTGAGCTCTTGAGACAAAGAATTTGTGCTGCAGGCTGCAACTCTACTGTCTAGGTGCTTGTTCGTTAGCTCTTTCTCATAGAGGTCTTCAAGCATGGTAAAGTTGGAAAGACCTGTTATTACTACCCGATGCCTGTATTCGACGAGTTGTCTTTTTTGTGTGCTGCTGGTAATTCATACCGTACCATACCTTGGACACAAGCACAGCATCTGCGATTTTCTATAGTATCCACTTGTCCACCCCCATTATTTCGAGATTATTCTTTTCACCAGGTGTGGAAGTTGCGTCCAGGCATTGCATAATTGTTTCACCCACGTGCTGGCTCTGCCGTCATGGGCTTACACTGGCTGAGGATTTGTGGATGTTGTCTTGTGGGCATACTTGTCCAGCTATGTGGATCACAATGTGCAATCTGGGGCAGTTCTTGATTCTAGTCTTTCTTTTTTTTCGACGTTGATATGAGCTGACTTATTAGAAAGCGAGAGGCCAGACCGGCCAAGAAAGTCTGAAGTGTTGTCGAGGGCTTGTTGCATCATTCTTGATTTCTGCATAAGATAGCTTTCCCATAGACTGTAATACACCATAGGCTGTAGTGTTTCTTGTAGTATGCCCGTGTTGTTGGTATGTGTGGGCCAAATGTACCTCCAACTCTCACCTGGAATTTTCTGCCTTTCAGAAAGTTACTGTTTAAGTGCTCTACCAAAAATGTTTTTGCTCATCGTTCCTCTTATTAGAGCAGCATGAGGTACTCCTGTTAAAAGCCTCTTAACTCTCTTCATTCTTTCATAAGCGGTATTACACAATGTCCTGCAATAAAGTTCCTGCTGCTTATGGCCCACTCATATCTGCCAGAAGGGACAACTCTTGAAAAAGGTTTTCTTTGTGCTATGTGTGCGACGTATATGTAGTATGAGCATTCATGCCTTGATATTATACATCTGTAGAACCAGCTTCCTGACAGAGTACTTGCTATACCTGATCATGCTTATTTGTGCAGTGCTGTTGAACAAAACATATTGATGCAATGAATATTTACACACTCGAATTATCACGAAACATGGTTGTTTTACAATTCTGCCCTTTGCTTTCTATTGGTGTTAGATTTTGCATAAGCATGCCCCCCTATGCAATAGTATATTGAAGTGTAAGGGTTCAATAAAAGGTGATGAACTAAATCTAAGTGCAAGAGCTTTTTTTTTCACCTATGACTCCCATTGAAATGCGACTTCCATGGCTGGCAAAACAACCCCTCGCCTTGTGTTAGCAGCAGAATGCTATAGCCACAGTGGCAGGTGAGCAAATTGAAGAACAATATTTCTGTCTATAATTTTTTTTCTTGCCTGTATGTAAGTAAAGTTTGGAATAAGTTTGTCATTGCAAAAAAGCCCAGTTTGTGTTATTTTATTGAATAAACCACATATTGTGTATAGTTGAAATGCAGAAATTTGTTCTAAAATCCTCGGGTGATATATGTTCTTGCAAGTAGCATGGTATTTCATTATTTATAAAGATAGTAATCGCAGCGGATATCGTTATATGGTTTTACACACTAATATATGTGATCACAAACTTATTAGAAACTTACTAGAAACATGTAAGGCATGAATGTTTCTGCACACTTGATCAGCCGTGAACGTGCAAGAACTGCTTGTACTGGCTGACTTCACTGCACAGTTTTGATTTACTTTTCTTCAGCGTGTCGTTTTATACTGTTTTATCCCCACTAGAACAGGCCATTTGCCTGCTTTTCGCATTGTTGCACGAGTTCTACATAATTGTGCAGGAGGGTACGTTGTCACTGTGCCATTATAGCAAGCAATTTACTTAATCTACTAGCTGTACAGTTAAGTACCTTGCAGAGCATGTGTTCATACAGATGCAGTAAGGATACAAAGTCCGCAACATAGTCAATGTTTATTGGTTTCTGTGCAAGAAAAAAAAAATATCCAGAGAAGAGGTGCAACTTGACGTGCATGTAATGTTTTATTCAAGCCACGGATTTAATGCTATCGTAGCAAATTCATTACGATAGCCTACACTTTCGCTCTGTCAAATTTAATAAGAGGCAAGATAAGCTTTCAAGATGCATCGGGAAATTCATGCTTGAAAACCGACAAGAAAATGCAACTGACCGGTACCGCGTTCAGCGCAACGTTGAAACTTCGGGTACTTTGCTGTCTTGTCATTTGCCCTTGCCAAGTTTGAAGTAATTCAAACTGCTTTGTAAGCGCCATTTCTGCATGCTACTCAGCAAAAGAAAATTGTGACGACCTCGTCGTCTGCTGGGGTTCGAACACCTCCTAGCACTGAGAACTCCCAAAGGCGTACGAAGCAAACGTGAAAATGCACTTCATTTGCTGTGTAGCGTGTCAACAAACGCATAGCAATCGGAGAATGCAATCTGCGGTACAAGTTTTTTATTCTCCCTTCGCGTACGTACCGAATTCGACGATCCACCTCTCCGCGCATTGCACTTGTCGTGCGAGACGCCATTTTCCAAAACAAACCGGCGGAATAGCTCCTTTGACAGCTCTCCGCGCAATTTCGACGGAAAATCGCAGCGATCGGTGCGACGGTGCGACTGTGCGACCAACCGGTTGGTCGCAGCCGAAAATCAGGGGGTCGGCACTGCGACTGCGATTTTCATCGCAAACGACGGAAATCGCACTTCCGGTGCGACGAAAATCGCATCATGTGAAACAGGCTTTAGGCGAGGAAGGAAGGGCGTTCTTCTGCGGCGGCTGCTACGATGCCTCGATGTCCTTCTCGCCCGCCGCTCCTTACAGAGTGGACAAAATTGCGGCGTAAACAACACCGTTGGCCAGGCGAATCACGGACGCCACTCCTTTGGTGTACGCTGTAGAGGCGCGTTGCCGGCGCTGGTGTGTCTTGAAAGCGGTCTGCGACGTGGCTAGAGTGTGCGCCCGCGCAGGCATCTTCAAAGCGATCACTGATGCTTGCAGAGTGCGCGTATTGCCGGTAGCTTCGTATGCACCGCGCTTTCGATGTTTCGTACGTGTTGAAGTGACATATGCACTCAGATCAATTGGCTCGCGGCTACTGCCGCGATTTCTAAATCCAGGGTTTTGACAGACAGTTTCTGCTGTCATAGAGCGATGCGTGTTCATGTTTACGTGGGCGCGCGTGACAGTGTGATGGTTAATTTAGGTAAAACATATTGACGGGCTAGTTGGTTTGAATCGAGGATAGAATGTGTAGCGCGACTTAACAAGGACGTAGAAGGGAGCAGGCACACAAAGACAGCGCTGTCTCCTTATATCTGTTTCTTTCTACGTCCTCGTTGAGTCACGCTTACGCATTATATCATTGTTAATTTAGTTAGTAAGCGAATATTGAGAACTTTATACGGCCGATAAAACTATCCTTACTTCATACGGCTGTCTATTAACTTGCTATCGTAATCGGCGCTTCGCCTTTCCGGCGAAACTGCGAAATGTTATTACGTATTATTGCATAATTCTGAGAGAACAGAGCCGCTAAGCTGTTCCTACATAGTGGTGCTGGAGCCCTCTCCTGCAGCCGCCACAAGCAGGAGAAGAGGGGCTACTCTTTCGAAGCGGTCTTTTAAAATTTTCATATGCTTCAAAGCTCTAGCGTGACAGCGTGAGAACTTTGCATTACAAGCAAAAAAAGAACGTCTGCAACAGATCAGTAGTCTTTTCACATCGTCGCCGTTTTCCATGTTCAGAAGCTCCTCAACTGCCCTGGATTTTATGACATCTTACCATGTCCTCATTTACCCGTTAAAATTGACGCGCCTGAACTTCCTAATTAGGTTAGAACTGCCTTCGTAGCGATCATTCTTTAGTCTGATACGTATACTGTGGGCCTTGGGCGAAGAACGCCTTCCGATAAGTCGGCTGCGTGAGAGCTCGCATCGTTGGTATTGGCGCCTTTGTATCGGTCTTGAAAATCTGGCCGTATATTAACCGCGTAGGTGGTGGTGGTGAAAAACTTTTATTGCTCTCAGAGCAGAAGCACATGGAGGTGCTCATGGGCCGGTCCTTAAGGGCCCGGCCCTTAACATACTAAGTGGAACCCCTAGTACGGAACCGCAGTGGCGTCGGCCGCTGCCCGGGCGCGCTCCACCAAGGCCCTTTGGGCCTGCAGGTTATTGCAGCCGAGCAGGGTCGCCATCCAATCCTCCCGAGTGGGGTTGGGATGAGGGGCAATAGGTGCGTTAGATGGGCAGGCCCACGCCATGTGGTAGATGTCCGAAGACTTCTCCGAACAGTGCGGACTACTGCCCGTGAAGGAACGATCAAAATGTTTGAGTGTAGCCGGCTACAGCAGAGTGTTCGTATAGAGACGGAGTAGAAACCGCTCCTCCGTCTTAGATAGTCCTTTACTCGGGCGAGGGTAAAGCCTATGGACAGATTGATAATGCAGGACAACGTCTTTAAAAGAATACGCGGGATTGAATTCGAGTTCCTGATCTAGGAGGTCGAGTAAAGAAGCCCGGAGAGAGAGCGCGCGGGCGGCAGCATCGGCTGCCTCATTCCCCTCGAGAACCTTATGAGCAGGAGCCCATACTTTGTTCCGGTGAGCGGGGTCCCCGGTGTCCCCTGCAAAGATTAAATAGGAGAGGAGACAGCACTGAACCTTGTGGTGTTCCTCTGGTTCCAAGTCGCAAGAGGCCGTGTTCAGTGTCCTGGATTTTAATGTAGGAGCCACGATATGGCGAAAATTGCCGAATGTATTTGAACGCCTTTCGTCCGCAGCCGGGTTGTGAAAGATGAGTGAGTATTACCTTGTGAGTAACATTGTCGAAGGCCCCCTTCTATTCTAAGGCGAGTACGACCTTATCGTTGTGGGGACATTCGACCGGGTCAAGGGCGTCTCGATTGAGTTGTAGCAGAACATCCTGTGCGGACCTGTGCGGGTGAAATCCTAACATGGGCTCTGCGAAGATGTGTTGATTTTCCATGAACTTGGACAACCTGTCACGCACCATCGTCTCCATTAGGTGTTGCACACATCTAGCGCTAGTAATTTCTTTGTGTTTGTGCTTTACGGTAGCTGTAAAGCCGTTTTGTACGCCATTCTTATGAGAATGTCTATGCGCTCTGTCTCGCTTTTGCGCTTGACTTGATACGGGAGTGCGTACGTGACACGGCTGATGACGAGGGCTTATACCAGTCTTAAGATATCGTCCTTTGTGAAACCATCTTTGCTGCGCGCTACTCTGGCTATGAGTGATGCGGTGCTTCTTATAACGCGATTTAATTTCTCTGAGGCTACCTTTATGCCGTTGTTCTCCTGGACGTGCATACCAAGTAAGCGTGCGGTCGTGACGTGCTTTGTAGGTTGCCCGGCAATCTCGAGAGGTTTTGGCGGGGCTCGATGTTCCTTAGTTTGCTTGGGCCGGACTTGAAGGCACTCCGACTTGTGTGGGGCACACCGCATTCTTTCTGGGGTTAGGTATGACTCAATGTGTCCGATAGCTGTGAGTAATGTGTTTTCTTTGTCGCCGTATGAACCCTTGGTTGCCCATAGGGTGATATGGTCGGCATAGAAGGCACATCCGAGTTTTGGTATGTTTTCCTGATGTAAAGCAAGTTTTCTAAGTCCGATGTTGAAGAGGAAAGGAGATATTATTGATCCTTTTCGAGTTCCCTTTTGCGGTAGATCATATATATCTGATTGTAGGCCTGCTATGCCGATGCGGGCTTTGCGGTGGCTGAGAAAAGCCACGGTATAATGGTATACTCGCCCTCCGCATCCTATGGCGGCGAGGCCATCTAGGATGGTTTCGTGTTCTATATTATAAAATGCTTTTTCCACGTCAAGGGCTAGGAGTATGTTGTTGTTGCTGCCCGGTTGTGGGTTGAGGACCTCTTCCTTGAGCAGGAGGAAGACATCCGGTCCTTACATGCCTTTCCGAAATCCGTACATGCAATTGGGGTGTAATCCATGTTCTTCCATGTGTAGTTCTATTCGGGTGAGTACAATTCGTTCAAGAAGCTTGCCCAGGCAAGACGTGAGCGTGATCGGTCGTAATTGATCGAGCCTGCGTGGTTTTCCCGGTTTAGTTATAAGGACTATGTGAGCTGTAGTCCATTCCTCGGGTAATGTTCCTCCCGGTGTCCACATTTCTTCGTTCAGCTGCTTTGTAAAGGCTCGCAGGGTTTCATCACTTAGGTTTCCCAAGATGGCGTTGGTAATCCCGTCGGGACCCGGTGCCATGTTTTTGTGGAAGCTCTGTGCTTCCGCGTGTACCTCCGCATACGTGATGGGTGCATCAAGTATCTCGTTCGGAGGTCCCGGAGATTGAGGGTATGATTTCGGATGTCCTGTCCGGATTCCTGCGTATGTTTGCTGTAGTTCCTGTAAAAGTTCATCCTGGGTTCCCGGATATTCGCCAACGAGTTTTTGTAGGGTTGTGTTTGTTTCTGTTTTCATATTTGAAGGATCGATGATGCTGCGGAGTATGTTCCACGTCTTTTTGGTGCTTAGCGTGCCTTTAAGGGAATCGCAGAACGTGCGCCAATTGTCCCTGTGAACCTGCGAAGCGGGAGCGTTCCTCGGTATTGACCGGCCGGCCGCGAGTGTCCGCGCTGTAGGTCTCGTCTTCGTCTTCCGAGGCGAACCACGTCGGGCTTTCGACTTCATCGGGGCTGACGTTGGTGTGGGTCGGGGTCGAACCACTTTGAGTCGCTGCTTGCACGAGTGGTCACCGGTTGGGTGGGCCTCCCCGCACGAGGCGCAGTTTATCTCGCTTTTGTGTCCGTCGGTTGGATTAAGCAGTAGGCACAATCTACAGATGGCTCTGTCTGCATTTGGGCACACGTCGGTACAGTGGCCCTTTTCCCTTCAGATTTTGCAGACTTGGAGCGTCGGTCTAAATGGATAACAACGGAGTTCACCTCCGTAGTAGTACACAAATCGTGGCAGATGGGGACCAATAAAGGTCAGCGCTGCACTTTGAGTGGCACCGATCATCCTGTCTGTAAGGATTTCCACGCCTTGTGTTCTCACTCTGAGGTGGGCCATGAGGGTTTCGATGGTTGCGTGCAACGGTATTCCATGTACCACTCCTCTCAGGGTGCCTTCTCCTTGGGCGGTGATTGCGCGCACTGCGTGATTTCTGCCGCTAAGTGTTAAGGTGTGGATGTGTCTTGCCGTGTACTGGGTCGATAGGATGGCTATGTTGGATCCCGAATTGATTCTCAGTATGAATTTGTCATCCGTGAACTCGTTGTGGCACGCGTCAATGATCGCTCGTGCAAGTGTATGAGCGAGCACGTTTCTTATTGGTAGACCTTGATTTGGACGAATGATTATTTTGTAGTCATTTTTCGGAAGCGGTGGAGGTCTAGCGACTCTCCGCGTTGTTGATGTCTTAGTTGTAGTTGCGGGGTCTTGGGGCTTTACACTACCGCGTCGCCTCTCCAAGGCTTCTTGCTTGCGTTGCTTTTGTGTTCGTACTGATTACCAATTGAGATCTTCTCTCATGGTGTTATGGTGCAGAGTTTCTTGGCTCACCGGTTCGGTAGTGTGGTCCATGCCTTCTTCTTCGTGTTGTTAGAGGCTGCCTACCACAATTCGTAAATTTCAATATAGGTACTAAACTCCCTATTTTAAACGATAACACTGTTTTTTTTAATTATCCAAATACTTACTTTCATTTCACGTGCATATGTTATCTGTGAGTGAGATTAATATACCTCAAGAATTAGAATGGTGCTACATACCACTGAGGAAGTTTAATATACCAGTTAACGATAAATGGAAACTTCCCGTATATACCATGCTTTAAGCAGTATTATCGGTAATTTCCCGACTTAGTTTGACAGCCATGGCTTTTACACCACATTAATTAATAAGAATAGGTAATTAGCATAAATATTAACTATTTCTGCACAATACAATTACTATTAACAAGCCTGAACAGCGTCCATCCGACACACAACTGCAGGCGTTGTGTCCGCAAATCACTGCATTATCTTTTAATACTAGCAGACCTTCAGTTGACGCAGTCTTTGTATAACCTGTCCGGAAGAAATAGTTGGTACGCTTGCACACCAAGTGGAGCAAATCCAAGAGGATGATCTGAAGGACTCGTATCGGGAACTCAATACAAAAAAAGTTCTTTGTTCACTGCTACCTTTGCGTAAGACAACTCTCATTATGTTAAATGTATAAGCTGTCAAATGAGGTTTATTGAGCTTTAATGATTTAAAATGAGGTTTACTATTTGAAGCTACTTTTGGAGAAACGTAGCTGGTATTTTGCGCTGCCTCTTTTCCAGGAGATTCCCGGAGGAAGAATCTCCTTATGCTCAATGCGAAGCAGTTACTTTTTCTTACAGTATACAGGCTGTACGCTAGAGTGCCTGTTTAAAAAGAAATATTGAAACAATTCCACTTATCTCTTGCTATATTCAGCTCCTCGTCAAAGCACCCCCCTTTCTCCCTCCTTTTTACCGCTTCGTGTATGGATGCCCGTCGCCGTCATAAACAGTAAGTCACTGCAGATTGTGTGCGTCAATCACGTACGAGGAAAAATGATGCGGCAAGTGCATCTGAAGGTAAACTTGTTTAATACATGCCTGAGCGAATCATCTGTGTTGGGCTCCTTCGACTACCCTTTCCTTTGCAATCCTATTCCTACCTTCGCTTTCCACAGACTCATCTCTGTCCCGAAGCTCCGCAGCCTATGCCCGAGAAACATTTTTTGTGTCGGGGGATGGGGGGGAGGGGGGGAACTATGCCCGTGTTTGTGGAGAAATCGATCTAGAATTCAAGAACTTATTTTATATCTCGACGGTGACGCGCATCTACGCACGCAGTGATAAAGCGGTGGGGTAAGGGGGCGGTGCTTTGAAGAGGAGATGAATATAACAAGAGGTAACTGCGGTTCCTTGTACATTTCTTTGAAAAAAAGACTCGTTTGCTCTGTCAGCCGTTTTCTCCGTCCCCTGACAGACGATCATTGTTGATGTGCGTAACGCGTGACAGAGCTGTTCTGAGTGTTGGCAACCGACTGGGCACCTCTCCTTTGTGTCGGTAACAAGTCCAGAATATTGAAGATTAGTCACCTTAGTATTGCATAGCTTGCAGATGAATAGGACTATAATCCACATACAGAAAAAAAATCATGAACCATTCCACTCTGAGAAGGTGGTTGGCCAGCGGAGCTCTTTAGCATAAGACACGGAAGAGACACATAATTTTGAACAAAGGTACGAACTCATTTATTGTCTTGATGGGTGGTCATCGTGACGAAAAGTACGCACACTCATTAATTGTCTTGGTAGGGGGTCAAGATTTCGCTCGCAAGTGCAATCACCTTCTTTCATAATGTCAATCGATGCACGCGTTCCACTGGGTGGTTGGTTAGGCCGGATCGCTAGGGATATGTATGCAACACGGAACGCGTAAACCGATCCCTTCGGTCGCTTACTCATTGCATTTTGTGCTTGCTTACAGGGCTTGAGCCGTTGCTCACGGAGGTATTAGCCATTGACGATGACAGTTTTCGACATGCTGTTCTGTTTGTATGCGTGATTAGAAAGAATTTAAGCACTGTTTCCTTAACTTTGCTCAGTGCTTGTAGCCTGTGCCTTAAGGGGCTTTGAGCCATTGAATTTTTTTGCTTGCTTAAGGGATCGTGAATGCTTACGGGGGTATGAGCCAATGATGATGATAGTTTTTGTTCCCGGAGAGCAAAAATGCACGGACCCCAAGACATGTGCAGCTTCGCTGTAAAAAAAGAGGCACATGCAAGCCCCGAGCTCTAAGGCTGCGGGTGCAGATGTTCCTGCACTCAGAATTACAAAGGTAAGCATGGTGAATCCAAAAATTCCTTTTCTTGTGTCTGTACAGAAGTTCTCTTTCACCGAGTGAGTAAACGCAACAGGCGTGAGTGTGGCGATTCGCGGACGCGGCACTGAAGTTCCCACGCAGTTAGACGCTCTCGCAAATATACCGCTTTCGCTCGCCATACAGCACACGGGGCGCAGGCACGATATTATCGCCCTTTCACTTTATGCGGAGCGTTGTCGTGATGACGACGACGAAAGAAATGCGCCAAGAGTTTCCATATAATTGCTATCGCGATAATATATGACCAGCGTTATAACATTTGCCCCTCTACACATAGCGCAATAAGTACTCAACACAAAAGAAGACGCATCTACACGGACAGTGCGCCGACTTAATTACAACTGTCAATATTGGCGATTGGGCGAACTTGGCCAGCGTACATGCCTATATATAGCTCAAAAGCCCTCCGTGGAGTGCTTTGTGTACATAGTGCCTCTTTTCTGTTGTCTGGACAATTATCATATGTATTGGCAAATACGTAAAAGCATTCTTCTATAAAATGGAAAGTGACTAAGGTAGGCGCATCACGGTTTCTTTTACCTAGGAGACTCTCGTGATACTGCAGGTAGTGTTCTATATAGCGTTCTATATACAAGGCGCAAGATAGCGCTTCTTGTATGTCGGCAAATGCTTTAAATATAGAACTATTTCGGCTTCGCACTTGGTGCTTCCTAATTCTCACATACACTAGAAGCACACGGTTTATTTTCATGACAAGTTTAAATGCCTGCGTGCGTGACATTTTCTTTATTCTGAATTGCTGCTCCATTTAAAAATATATGACCAGCGCAGGAATGTCTGCCGGATTAATTCACATTCATGCTTCTGCTGTCGAAGGTTTATAACACATTTACAAAGTGCAGCATATCGCAAACGCTGAATCTATTGTATGGCACTCGGAATTATCTTCTGAGTTCATTCACTCAACAGTAGATATTTTTTATGAAAAACGTCAAGAGGCACATCTAAATTATTTGGTTTTTTTATACGTACGCAACGAGCTTAACTAAAGAAATCGTTAGGAAACCGCATGACCAAGAACGTGCGTGCAGGAAATAAAGTGATGTCCATCTGACAGTGGAATGCCGCCACAGAAGATTTTGCAAAAGAAAAGACCTCTTCATACTTTCGTGAAAACTCTGCTGCTCCTTTATTCAAGACCGGGATCACCAGCAAACCAAACCAGAACAGTAATTATACTACAGTAACCCAGGAGGCTTAAACGTCTGCAGGCAATTCGTTATTATTGAGAAACCGAAATCGCACCAAGTGTCAAAATATATATGCCCAAAAGACCAGGAAGTTCTCGTATTGCTAAAGTGCTCGCTCACTAAAAAGAAGAAAAGAAGGAAAACGAAACGCTGGTACCTCGATAATTTTATAGCCACGAAGGTTGTTTTCCACGTAAACAAAGAACATCGCTTTATGACATACTGCTACTGTCAAATTGGTTTAAGGTATTCCTTGCTCTCTGCCTACAAAAAAAGAAGGAGTTAAAGAAGTAAAAGCAGCCCTATTCCAAATCCATTCAATACTTAACAAAGTCACGTATTGTGTGCTTCCGGTAGACCTAGAGTGTGTTATATCATACTGAAAAGACTTTGCGCCAGAAAACAACACACACAAGAAAGACGACGACACCACGGACGCAAAAAAAACAACACCACGTGTGTTGTTTTTTGGCGCAACATCTGTTCAGTATGCAAGATCTCCAACTAGCCCAGCAGTTAACTCTTCTAATGTGTGATATCAAAATAAGAAAAGTTGCAGTATACATAGGCACGCGGTCAAGTGCTTTCCGTTTTATTTGGAATGTAAAGAAAGGAAAAACAAGTAGCAACCTTACAATGGTGTGGGTGCTCCTTTTCGCAAAAATCATTTTTTAATATAGTTTTGCTAAAATGATCCAGCACTTGCAATCAACATGGGTGTGATAGCGTAATTAAGACCAACTTTTCGATGCTTGATATCTGGATTATTGTTTATATCCAAAAAAGAGTACTATATTAGGTTGAGCTCATTGTGCACGCGAAGTATAGCTGTGCACTCGAGAAAGTAAGGGCGCTAAGTATATCCGTTGGCCTGAGTACTAATAGCGATGATTGTCTGCAACGTCTCTGAAACTAATGCCTACGCAGCAAGAACTTACATTGGCAAGTACAGATTACAAGAGTTGCTCTTCTATGTGTCTCCTTTGCTCTTGACTCGGCTTGACTCGTTTGTTCCTTGTGCTTGTAAATGTGAGTTTTATCAAGATGATGGATAAAGGTACGCCTGAAAATGAATACGACATAATGTTAAACTCTGCGACTGTTCTAGTCGAATAAATTAGCATGAATGCACGTCTCGCTAATTTACTGAAACAAATTACGCATATTCCAAATTGCACACTTTAATTTTTCGCAAGCTGTCATTTCTTGACAAAACAGCCAAATGACGGAACACTTCAAATTAGAAGCTAATGAAAAATTAAAAAAAGGCTACGTGAAGCATGTCAGGCAGCGAAACAAAAATCACATTTAGGTAAGACAAGAAAGGGGAAACTGTTTCTCTTGAAGCGGGTATGCCGTGTCATCACGTATGCCAGTCTAAAAACACCACCACCTAGAATGACCTTTCATAAACCAGAACCTCTAGCTTATCTGAGGTATGAATCGGAGCTAGGTAGTAAAGCAACCATCTTTAAGGGAACAGTGCAGAACGCGAGGCAAGCGAGTGCCAAAAACTAAATTGTAAATCTAAAGCCTAAAATTGGCTGTCACTTTGGTGTCGTTACGTGACCTCACTGAGATGTTACCAATAAACACTTCCCATGTACTCCAACGTGTTCGCATGGCGATCTTCGCTTTCCTTTCCCTGCGTTCATTCATCACCAGACCGCGACCATACAGAACTGATCCCCAAGCAGCTACGAGTTCACATTGTGCTTGCTCCATTGTATCCTTCATAACGGGAGACGCGACGTGATTTGATACAATGACCATCTCGGAACCAATTTCCCTTTCAATTATCACGGGGCTATCATACATGACGTTGCACATTGCCGCGTGTCCTTAACAACTGTTGCTTAATCCACCTTAAACATACTCGCTCTAAATTGTGCACCAACCTTAATCCACCTTAATCCATTTTAATCTTCATTGATCCACTTTAATTCACCTTCGATCACTTTACTCCACCTTACGTCACTTTGCTCTAACTAAAGTCACCTTACTCTAACGTGGAAGCGATGTGATGTGCGCAATTACACGCGCACTATAGGCGCCATGCACGCCGACGGACGCGCCACTGGTGGCGGCCTTGCGCAGAACCCGCGGGAGAGGAGCCTGGCGCGCGCCGTAGTTTGTTGTGTCGTTGATTGTGCTTCTGTGTCTTATTCACGTTTTCAGAGCAAGATAGGCAACACCATTCGCACGTGTGGGGTGGCCCAAGCTTGAGGGAATGTCGAAGAAGAATTGTTGCAGGCTGGGGGGCTCAAATACCGGTGAAAACGGGCCGGGGATACGGTTCTAATCATTCCCGGCAAAGCCTCATCAGTGGGAGCAACGGTAGCGAAAATGGATCGTCGCTTCGGAGGGAAATTTCTTGTTCTCATCCTTTCCTTGGTCTCGTCGGTGTTTTTCCCCCTCGATCATAGTTAGACGCGTGAGCAACGAAGTTCGTTTGCAGTGCAGCATGAGGTTTAAAGGCATTTCGCTAAATTTCGGAATTCTGTTTGCCGCTTATATTGTTTTCCACTTCTATATACCGCGTTGCGCTAGCTAGGCAGCATGATTGCACGAGCGTATTGCGTTGTATGTTAAAGCTACTGAAGTTTGCAAGAACTGAAATTGTTCGTTTCATGTGGCGCGCTAAATCCTCGCACCAGCTGTCACGGACTTCATGTTTTTACATCTATTTTATGCATGGCTTTGCAAATGTTTAATTGTTGCTAGTTGTTCCATGCATAACTCTTGTCGATTCTTTTGAGCTGCGAAGTTTTCACCCTGCCTTGATTGTAAAGGGTATAAATCACGCTGTGTCTTATCGGAATGATACCAAGGAAGTGCTTCTTTAACAGCTTCATTCTTTTCGCCCGAGGGCATCTTAGATATTGTTTGCGTTTCTGGAAATGTGTTTAGACAATAGGTAGTTAAGGGCGAGAATTTCTAATAGCTGCTGCATATGGTATTTCAGTGGCACCTCTATAGGCTGTGCACGAGGCGTATAGGCACCCCTTTAGTCAGCGAGAACAGTATAGCCGCCGTGGCGCCAGGGAAGCGTGCCTGTGGCGCATCGTGGAGGCCCGGGCTCGATTCCCACCATGACCCGGATGTACCAAATTTTCATTTTAAAGGCACTATTTAATTTATCTACAGCAACCTCCTTGGTATACTTAAAGCGAATCCGAGCGCTTTAAATTTTTTTTCTTACTCTTTGCGCCATCGACCATTTCTGGTACCAACGTATGATCACGCCGGACTCCGGGCCTCTTAGGTAATGTTGGGACCAACAGATGGGCACACACTGTGGGTAAAACGTTGTATGAACCGGGGCCTCTCCCTCAGCCTCTCGTTGTCATTCGCCACCCCCTTTTCCGATATTTGGGACTGTTTCCTTCGTCAGTCGAGCTTCCGAGACCATTCTGCGAGAGCTCATATAGCTTTCTCGTTCAGTAAGACGAAGCTATTTTATGGTAAAATAGCAATGCCAAAAAACTAGGAAAATGTGTAATTTTATTTAAGCTAATAGTATCTTACAAGTGCGCTGTGTAAGCGATACGTAAACGCATATTTGTTGGTGAAACCAACGGTAGATGTTTTGCAGACGCCAGAGGATTCTGCAACAGAAAGAAATAAGCCTTCTTTGAACACAAGGAGATGACCACCGTGTAATTTGTCGTTCCCACGAACAGCAAAACGGGGAAAGAAGACAGTGGTTACGATAACATAGAATCAAGAAGCAAGAGCATGATTCAGCAAACTTCCATATAAAAAAAGAGAGAGCACCACTGACTACCGGGTTGACAGTCGATGCCTGTAACCTTCAGGAAATAAAGTTATTCTCAATTAGGACAGTTTTACGTTTTTGCTGTACCTCTTACCCTCAGTTTTCAAGAACATGTATTAAATTATTCTGCGGTATAATGTTTTTCCCCAGTACGCCTATAGTAGTGGACGGAGGAAGACTGAAAAATATTAGTGCGAGTGCGCAGAAAATTATTTGAGCAGCTGCAGAAGATTCCAAAACTCACACTTCTTCCTGCGGAGGAGGGTTGTGTAGTCGAAGGGAGAGCCAAGGCCGTAGCCGTAGTTCAGGCCATAGCCGAGGAGACCGTGGCCGTAGCCGTAGTGGCCAACGCCGTAACCAAGGGTGCCGACGCCGTAGCCGTAGACTGGTGCGGCGTGGTAAGCACCGACAACAGGGGCAGCGTGGGAAACGGTGGCGACAGCTGGGGCGTGGTGGACGGTGGTGGTGGCAACAGCTGGGGCAGCGTGGACAGTAGCGACGGCTGGAGCAGCAGCGTAGGTGGCGACGGGCGTGGCCACAGCGGTGGCGACTGGGGCGTGGGCCACAGTAGTGACAGCTGGGGCAGTGGCGTAGGTGGCGACTGGAGCAGCGTGGGCAATGGTGGCAACACGGGTCACTGCTGGAGCAACAGCGTAGGAGGCGACGGCTGGGGCAGCAACAGCGGTGGCGACTGGGGCGTGGGCCACGGTGGTAAAAGCTGGGGCAGCAGCAACAACTGGAGCAGCGGCATAAGTGGTGACAGGAGCAGTAGCAAAGGTGGCAACTGGAGCAGCGTGGGCAACAGTTTCGACGACTGGGGCGGCAGCCAGACCAACGCTGTATCCGGCGTTGCCGACGAAGCCAGCCAAGGCGGTGGTGGCCAGGGCGAGGACGATGCAGATGCGGATCTATATGAAAATAACATAGCTTAGCGCAATGTGCATGGTTCTGCACAAATTCAGTATGGGCATTTGGGCACAAACACTTGCGAGGTGCAGAAAAAGCTTACTTTCGGGGTTTAGATCCAGTTTAGCACAAAAATAAAAAAAGCTGTTGCCACGAATGGCTGGCGTCTCTAATTTTGCTATATCCTGAACCATTATTTCCATTGTTGTACGCTAGTGTGCTCGTTTATGGATGTTGCAAAATTTATATTCTGAGTGAATGTCATTTCATATTGTAAACAAGGGCGCTGTTTGTAAAGTCCCCTTGGCTTGAGCGTTAGCTTTCACTTGCCCTGATGAAATGGATAGCCTGTGCATTGTATAGAGATTCAAATGACGCTCGAACATGTGCTACCTAAATATCATATATGTAGAGTACCGTTATTCCACCATAACTGTTGAGGGCTCCCATGTAAATCTGACGATCATGAGTTTGTCCTTTATGCTCTGGTGCAATACGAATCCTCAAATTTGGTGGGAATCCAATTACCATTTAGCATAACAAACGCTGATGAGTCATTAATGAGAATCAATTCCTTTGCGAAAAGCTTACCATTTTGGCTTCAGAGCTTCAGTTCTGCAAACTGTTGCCTGTGGTCAGCATCGGAGCTCCTTATATAGGGCGTCTCTCGTGCCCTAATATTATGCGTAGCGAGAAAAATAACTGCAACTGGACGGGAAACAAGCACCTCCTCGCCAGTGCGCTGTATACCGGACCTTTGAACCGGAGCCAAGGCAATACGCGTGCCGAAAAATAATGAAGCCCCACCCTGAAACAATGATAGGTGACGAGGTGCACTTGAGGAAAGGCAGTCCACAGCCTTCGATGATTGTCTGAGTACCGGTTACATGCGACAAATGCTAAAAGCAGGTTATTTTCTTTTTTTCCCTACCTTTTACTGACAAGCATATGAGAACGCAAACCTGAAATGAATCCCCCCTTTTGCCAATCGCCTTATGGCGTAATAACGCGCAATCGATGCGAATAATAAATCATGCTCGTGTCGTACGATCAGCCTGCGCCATTTGCTTGGGAGATCAGTCGATCGAAATAGAGAACTGCTTTATCATATAACAGGCTGTTCTCCTTCTCAATGGTGCCTGATATAGGGCGTCTCTCGTGCCCTATTATCATGCGTAGTGAGAAAAATAAATCCTACAGGAGGGGAGACAAGCGCCTCCTCGCCAGTGCGCTGTAAACTGGACCTTCGAACCGGAGCCAAGGCAATACGCGTGCCGGAAGATAATGAAGCTCCTCCCTGAAACAATGATAGGTGGCGATTCTAAATCGCGGTAAGAATCAATTTATAAAGTGGTGCTGGAGATTTCGGGGCACCTCCGGTATTTTTGAACTTTTTTTGATAGAAGGTGACCTTTATTACGAACGGAACTTTCATTCCTATCCACGAAAATTGTATGGTTTCTGAAAATCAACAGTTCATAACTAATGTCTGCGACGCGACACCCCAAGCCTAACAGGGGCAGTCACTGGCCGTGTCTCTTGTTCAATTAATGTAGTGTACCTGTCTTTATTGTTTGCTTATGCCCGCGCATAGCTACCCGAAACATCTCAATATGCTCGTCTAAAATTGTAGGACTTGTTAGATCAGAGGTAACCAAGGGATTATACAGTCCCAGGCTAGTATTATACTGATTCATCGTAATGCTTAATTTTAGCCTTTTGTCGTTTGCTTACGCAAAGCCATGTCCCTGATGTAGCTGATTGCTCATTTAGTAAGGAAGTATTTTAGTAAATGATGAGAACGGGACGTGAAGAATCCTTGCCCTGTACGGGCCCTTCTTTCCTTATCACCCTCCCAAAGCCTGCAATTTCCAAGTTTCTTGCCCGGAAAAGTGCACCAATTTGCCCAGTTCACCAAAGGATAATGAACGCCCAAACATCAGAGGTATAGTCACCTGGGGTTGATGGAACTCGGCCGTATGACGATCGTCTCTGGACAGCAAGTGCTTAGACTCAGCACAGACTTACTCAAAGCAATGTCATGGCTGATTTTACCAGCGCGGAAGGTACATGGCCCACCTGCTTTCGATCGCGTATTTTGGAAAACCTGGCAAATATGCGGGAAAACTTAATCAGATGTGAGCTTCAGAAATCTTTCCACAAATGAATAGGCCTTTTCTGTTGTGCTTGCTAAGGAAATCACCTTATCCGTCTTAAGTACCTCAACGACATGAGCGCGCACGTCTGCTGTATCCGACAGAAACTTGAAAAGACACACGCGATGTACGCATCAGGTATTCCCCCAATATATCGCATGTGTCTTAAGAACCTCTAGCAATCCTTAACAGATATGTAGGACTTATCTTGAGCAGTGTTGCCAATTTCATGGCTTTCTCGCTAAATGAGGCAAATTTTTGCTCTGCCTAAAGGGAAAGCATTGCGCCCTGTGGGTGGCGGCCTTTTTGGCGGTTTTCCTGTAGTGTTTCTTTTTCTTTTTGGCGGTACAAGAACATAAGACTTTTTTCGAGAATTACTGGCGATTCCTGAGTGGCAGACATGCATCTTATCTACTTCCTTTTGTATGTAAGAGGGGAAATATGAACATCACCCACAAACATTGTGGTTCGCATCTCTTCCGCCATGTCTCCATGCCTCCTCAGAACTATACCTATAGCTGTTTCGCCAGTTCGTAGCAGTTTCCCTGTGCGTAATTTTTGCAGAGACGCTTTTCGGAATTTTTCCTCGTGGAATGGCTCCGGTTAAATAAATTAAAAAAATCATTTTTGTAATTTCACATTATCAGTAGTGGCGCTGCCGTGGTCTGTGGCGAGCTCAGTGAGCTCAATGTAATTAAACCTAAGTTAACAACAGTGTGCTCTGAGAGGACAAATGCCATACTTCCTGTGTAGGCTGGTCTCCACGGAAATGACAAAATCTGCCTCAGTTTCATGCTGGCCCTGGACGTTGTTAGCAAGTTCGGCACAATGACAGTCAGCTGGACAGCTACGACACCGCCCCTCTAAACTCAGCCACGCCAGCGAATAAGTGCGCTTAGGGAAAGCACGACCATGACAAGATGAAACAACTTGACATTTTTTCTGTAGTTTTTATGACCAACAGGTAGTTTAACCTTATTTCTGGCCAGGGATCGCAGTTCACGGGAGAATCTTTTTTGTTTAGTTTCGTGGTGGCAATACTATTGCTCACTTTACTGTGGCTCAGAAAAGCGCTTAATAATATGGATCACGGATACCATTTAAGGCTTAATTAAAAAAAAACACCTTTCTATCTAGTGCAACCATTTTCTGGTGTTTTATTAAAGGCAATAAGACATGTTTTGAACGTGATTATGAATGCTGTTGGCATTTACCGAGTTTTTTACGGATATTATAATGCTCGTATCTGAGATTTTGTAGTTTTTTGAGGGTCTGCATGAGCGGTTTTTTTCTTTCTAGTTCGTAACACTGACCTTTAGCTAAGTCTATGCAGAATACCTGAAAAATAAGCATGCATTGAGCGAAACTCTGAGCACTATCGTTGGATATGTGGTGAATTGATATGATGCTCCACGAGTGTCACGATCACTTTCAACAGAACAATATTTGCGGTAATTTCTTACTTTGTGTTTACACCTCTAGAAACATTAAAACCTAGTCTGCTCGTTAATTTTCTGTTCTTTTTGTCTTTTATTTCTTTAATTTATTACATTGGGCGTACTCAAGGTAAAAGCATCGTTGGCGGCATATTGAAGTACATAATACAAACCATGTGAGTAATCAGCGAACGGTAATTATAAAATGTTCGCGGTAATAAATTTCCTCCCTGTAGTGTACTTGGGAAAGAAAGAAAGCTTGACAGGTTTGTTCATGCAAAGTATGGTGCAAGTGCATTATTTATGGTCGTGCCAGGTATGTTTCGCTGTTAAGAGTGACTGGAATAGTCAGGAAGAAACTACTTGTCCTTTAGTATTCAGCGTAAGAATGTACTTTATTCTTTATTAATACTTTTATTCGTGCTAGGAGTAAATGTATTCGTTGCTCTGCATTTGTTCAATGAAAGTCATCATCATCGTCAGGCTGGTTACGCCCACTGCGGGGCAAAGGCCTCTCCCATACATTCCAACTACCCCTCTCATGTAGTAATTGTGGCCATGTCGTCCCTGCAAAACTTCTTAATCTCATCCGCCCACCCAACTTTATGCCGCCCCCTGCTACGCTTCCCTTCCCTTGGAACCCAGTCCGTAAGCCTTAATGACTATCGGTTATCTTCCCCCTCATTGCATGTCCTGCCCATGCCCCATTTCTTTTTTCTTTATTTCAACTAAGATATCGTTAACTCGCGTTTGTTCCCTCACCCAATCTGCTCTTTTAGCCCTCAATGGAAGTGCCTGATAATAAACTTTTTTAAAAGACAAGCATCCCAGCCTTTCACTGGATTCCCTATAATTTGCTAATGTTTATTTTGGAGTAGATACATACATGTGCTATTTTAAGTCTGATTATAGTGATCGGCTCCTGAGCCCTTTAACGTTAAACCCCAACCAGACGTACGCGCTGATACGCGGCCGCACGCGCAGCGCCGAGTCTGAACGTGTACGGCGTCAGGCGCGGAGGCTGCATCGCATGTTGACGCGCGGCGGCGTGGTGACCTTGCACTGCTAGGTTTATTGCGCCCGCGCCGGACGCTGCCGCTCGCGTCACCCTACCGATGCGCCTCTCGTGACGACGGCGAACCAGCGTGACTTCCGGAACCATTCTTCGTGGGGCGTGCAGCCGTGCGTTGTGATCGGAGTTCCGCGCGGGTTTTGGTATTTTTTGATGGCAGCCGCTGAAGTCCTCAGCCGCCACGGGTACATTATTAACGAAATGTTCATCGCCGAAGTTCGGGACCTGACACAGCGTGCAGAACGCGTAAGGCACAGAACACGCGAGTGATGCTATGCCGACGCTGCTGCAGGTTTCATCGAGTTCACAATACTGACAGCTGAGCTGACTGAACCACTAGGAGTCCTGCAACATCATTTTTAAAGTATAAAAACAAATTTTAAATTAAAATTCATTGCGTGCTATTATCATCTTTAGCACATTGCTCAACATGACTGTTAAGCGTAAGCTGCGCAGCCTTTGAATCGCCGCGACGAAACGCGCAGCGACGAGTGCGCGACAACTCGTGCATCGTTTGGGTGCGCGTCCTCTTCCTCCGCCGGGCGCGACGCGTCGTCGAGTGAGCGTGGTGCGTGCGGACGCGTTCCGACGCGTACGTCTGGTTGTGCCTTTAGTGTTGATGAATTTAACCCTATGCCTTAAAACATGATTGTACCGGCAGTCAGATAAATACGTGAGATTTGTGAAGGTTCTAAGAGAACTTGTTTGTAATTGTCACTTCACATATTCGCAATCAGTTCCTTGTTTAATTCGCCAAGAACACAGCTTGTGCGTACATGCAAAAGGCAGATTTTTAGATTGCTCAAAAGTAACGCTCTTTTCTCTGTGTTAACCATAGCACCAACCTGATCAAACGGTTTCGAAATATTATTGACACTAATGACTACGTTGTATGCATGACGCGAATAGGGTTGCATTTCATGGAAGGTGGAAGAAGTATTTATTTGCATATCCCAAAACACAGGTAAAGAAATACGTGTTGAACCTGTAGCCAAAGACTAGTTGAAAGTCCGCTAAACAAAATGCACTAAAATCCTAGCATAGCAGCAAGATAACGGGGAACACAAACAACAGACCGAATTCATAAAATAAAGTTATACAATCCAACTTACAAGCAACCTACATGAAGTTTTTAATGAATAAGATAAGAATGCTATACAGAAAAGTAGTTATTGTGATTAAATGACAAGCATGCGAGAGAAAAGATAAAAGTTACTATGCAATGCACAGTTGAATATGTAGATTATAGTTTGAGTGATAATTGTTCTTAAACAGCGTACAATAATACAAAATTCAATATTAGTGCATTTCAACTATACACAAGTTTATCACCAATTGTCTATGAAAAGCACATTACAAACATAAAATTTGATGTTTGGCTTAGTGTGTTCAAAATCAGTCATAGCATCTGATTGTTTATTATGACGCCAAAGAGGTTAAGTAGTAGTATTGGCAGTTCGGAGAAATCAATGAGTCCCATTGGCAGTTTAATCGAAATTTTTATACTTGTACACAGCGGAAAACTTTGTGCGTATGCATTACTACATCGTGCAAGATTAAATTATGTTGTAGCACTTCTCCTTTTGCGTGAAATACAGTAGAATATGAAAGCCATAAATGGGTGTTTGTATCTCACGCCCCTATGAACACATATTGATATGCTCTGCTGATGTGATGTGATGTGAATGGTATTGTGTGCTACGGGTTCAACTCTGGGCCGTGTAATCTGAATGTTTAGAGTGAGATATAATTCGAATGACTCGTTTCTTTTTTTTGTCAAGTTTGGTAATCTGATTTAATATGGTTTGATATGAAAATCTCGAAGAATCGGAACAGTAAATTAAATGATAAAAGCAAAATACATAAGACGTCCAAGAGGGTCAAGCACGAGAACGCGTGGCGTAAGGAAATGTAAGGAAAGTTATGCAATCGGGAGAACCTTCAGAGCTCCCAGGGGCCAATCGCCGGTAAACACGGGGCTCCGACAACAAGTCGGTAGCCAGTCTAAAAGAGACCAATGGGCCAGGACGGCACAAAAAGCGAGGCACACTGACAGAAGATGGAGAGGGTTGCAGAAAGCGACTCAGGGTGAAGGTCGGCCACCGTACAGGGAGACGAAGACGGGCCGTCGGGTTCCGGGCCCGAGCCTCTAGGACTTCACCCGACCGGAGCCTCCTGCCATCCTGTTCCCAGGCGTCGCAATTCCACCTGATCACGAACGGCTGCAGGGGGCCGGCCAACTCCTTCGCCCGTTGGCAGAGTGGCAGCAATCGGGTTGCGAGTCCGAGTTGAATGCAGAGCTTGCTGGCCTGGCAGCTTGCATCTGTAGGTTCCTCCATTTGCACGTACCGCCAAGTCGCGTGCGTCCCCTTTACAAGCCGGAGCTTCTGAGCTCTGGCCACCCGCTCGTCGGTCAACTCCATCGACATTTTGGCTCGATGAACGTCGCTTCTTTCGTTGCTAACTGGCATGGTGTTGTACTATATTACTTCTAGGTGTATTTGTGTCTTGCAGCGAATTATTTCAGTGAGTCTTTATTCTATATTTCTTTTTAAACTAGCTATACGGAAAGTGTTGTGTGCCTTTTGGAATGAACGGCGTTATCCTTAATTTGATTCTAAGAGGCTTTGCTTCAGGAAGCCTTTTGAAACAAGAAAGGGTGAACCCTCACCACATTGAGTTGGTGTGCTCCCTCAGATGGTCATTTAAATTATGACTTTTCTGGCCAACATAACACAGGCGGTATTCCAGCGAATAGTGTAATTCAGATTTGCGATGGCATCCGACACATACTATTCACAGTGGTTTGTGTCGCGCTTCTTGGTCTAATCTTTGTTCTTGATTACCTTTTCGGTACAGATTCTATAGCTTGTATAGAGCGCTGAAGACGTGTTACTTGTGCCTTAGAAATAATCCTTTTACAGCGAGGCTCGTTATGCCTAGGCTTCCGTGCACTTTTCTTCTGTAGGTCGGCAGCAGTGAACTCCAGAGCCACATTTGAATATTGCCTCTGCCTTTGCAGCGTGTAACCGCACTGGAACGGCACGTTGTCGCGCATTTTGACGCCCCAGTACTGCGTGTGTCTGCACTAAAGCACTGATCGGACGTCACGTGGCCGGAGCTACGCTTCTGCGACTGCACAACGACCAGGTGAGCGACCAACCACAGCAAGAAACGGTCAACGAAGCAAGTACCTGTTACAGTTCCGCAGCAGTGCACTACGGCTCCGCATCTCAATATTGCCTCGGCTTTTGCGGGTGAGCGGCTTAACCTTATTAAGCCCATAAGTCATAGAATATGTGCCCTGCTGCCGAACCTGCCAGGTTTCTTGTGCCTGTCTGATTCCTGTTGCTCGTGTTTTTAAGTTCATTGACGTACCTTTTTGTTGTGCAATGTTTAAAGAGTATAACGCCATTGATGATTTGAGGCTGGAACTCAAAGCAGACTTCAGGAGCATCAAAGACAAGTTTCAAGAAGTCACTGAGGTGAAAGAAGAATTACAGCAGGTTCTAAAACTAAACAACGATCTTCGTGTTGAAAATGTCAAACTATCATGCAGAGTTGAGGAACTGTAACAATGTCAACGCTCAAACAACATTGAGATAAAGGGCATCCAACTTGAAAGCGAACCACCAAACATTGTACCGCTAATTTGCGAGCTGGTTCAGGAAGAGGCCTGAGAGGCTGTTATCGACATCTGCCACCGAGTGCCTACTGCTCGACAAGGTGAAGCAAATATTATGGTTCGGTTTGTCGGCAGGACCCAAAGGAATGCCTTTTTTAGCAAAGCCAAAAATCTGGAATGGATACAAATGAATTAGGCTTTCAGTTATCGCCTAAGGTGTTCGTAAACGAACAGCTCACACGGTATGGTAGGCGAATTCTTGGTGCGGCAGTGGAAAGGAACAAGGAATTGCGGTGGCGGTTCGTGTGGACGGCTAGCGGCAAGATGTTCGTTCGGAAGGTTGAAAACTCGCCCGCTGTTCGAATTGCCAGTGTGGAAGATTTTGATAAGGTTACAACGTCAGCGCCATGGCTTTCTACTCTCTTTTCAAAAGTACAATTACTTTAATTTTTTGAATTTCACTTATTTTGATATCTAGTCAGTGACTAAATTAGTCCTTGATACCAGTAAACTGGCAAAACATTTTTTAGGCTTCTGAGCATAAACAACAAAGATGCAAACTGAATTGCTTGTTAGTGTTAAGCGCTCGCAATATTGATATCATATTGTACTGTGAAACATGACTTACTGTGAACAATAACCCTTGGTACTGGGAAAATTACACATACCATGGGTTAGTAGTTGAGAGGAGGTGGCGTGATTGTCTAGTGCCTTGTACATGAGGTAACTGCTGAATTTTTCCTTGTAACGAATAATGTAGATAGTGTAATGGTACGCTTAGAATATGTCACAGCTGTGGTTGCGTATCGCCCACCGTTGAGAAAAAAACTGACGTTCTTAGATTTTCTAGAACAAGTTCTACATTTCCGGAGCCATTCGCACTCTGCCTTTATGGTAATGGGTGATGTAAGCAGAAACATTTTGTCAGATGACCTGTCATCGAGACAGCTTGCTGGTGCAATCAATTCGTTCAAGAGCACAAACATCTCGGAACCCACCAGGCTCAAGGCACAAACGGCGACTTTATTGATGTATGCATAACCAACATACGCCCAACTGACAGCGCTGTGGGGCTCTTATACGCTGACATAAGCGAGCGTCCGCCTGTATATTGTTTCACTCCTTACGCGCATAAACAAGGAGGAGAATGAAACGCTGTGACTCGTTGTTTCCACGCAAGATCATTAAAATTTTCGTTCCCTCATTATATAAACAGATCGATCATGTGTATTTGAAAGACAAGATACAAAAGCGGCA
Organism: Dermacentor variabilis; assembly: GCF_050947875.1. Lineage (NCBI taxonomy): Eukaryota > Metazoa > Arthropoda > Arachnida > Ixodida > Ixodidae > Dermacentor > Dermacentor variabilis. Next base: position 101,439,773 of record NC_134570.1, read on the forward strand.
TGCAATTTGTTTCTTGACAAACTGATTAAGTGTTACGACCAAAGATTTTTGTTGAAATTGTGCAATCAGAAGAGTATGAAAATATGAACACCTTGGACAGATGCGGCTTTATTAAAAATCAGAGCACCAAAAAACAAAACCTATCACTTCTTTGTAAAATGCAGGATTGCGCAACTTCTAAGGTAAAAAATGCAGAAACAATGTCGCCACTGAATTAAAGCAAACAAAATGTAAGTGCTATGAACAGTTATGTGCTGAAATAAAAAAAAATATGCCTGAGGAGAGTTTGGAATGAAGTTGGAGAACTAACTTCTACGAAAAGAAAGCACACTGAGATAAACATAAAGAGAGCCACTGGTGTGTTGACGGGTGGAGGAGCAGCAGCTGCTTTGAAATGAATATTTCGTTTCCAGTACCCAGCATCCCGACGGGGGCTGGGAGGGCGGGACCCATGCCCAAGCATGCAGTGAGCAAATGCGGTCTGACTGGCTCAGCGATACCTTCACCTGTTACGCCTGCAGAGGTTGTGCAACAACTGCGTAAAGTAAAAAAAAACACCGTCTCTGCTGGATATGACAATGTTAAACCAGTACCACTGAAATATATTGCCGATATAATTGCAGCTCTCATACTTCACATCATAAGCAGAATATTTGAAAGGGGCATCTTTCCAGATCTCCTAAAACAAGCCCGAGTATGCCCAAGTTACCAAGGAGGTGATAAACATTTAATGACAATCTACCGGCCGATAACTGTTTTGCCTGTTCTAGCAAAGGTGTTCGAGAGTGCCCTGAATGTTACATTAGAAAAATTATGCAGTAAGTATAACGCAATTAGTGACGTGCAATATAGTTTTCAAAAAATCTTGTGAAGCAGCTTTTCTTAACATCAAGCATAAACTATCAACAAACATTGAAAATAGAATGTACAGCTTGGGTTTACTTGTAGACCTCAGGAAATACTTTGATGCAGTAAGCCACAATTTATTGATTAGCAAGTGGAACATTATGGTGTACGAGGTATCGTACTGGAGCTTTTATGACCTTAATTAACAAATCGTTATCAATATGTCTGCATAAATAGGGACGTTTCATCGTAGGCGGGAAGTATAACGGGTGTTCCAAAAGATCAATACTTGAACGTCTTTTCTTTATAATATATTATAATGACCTGTGTGACATCTCCGAGTTTCCTGAATTAGCTATGTATGCGGACGAAACTAACATATTCTTTAAAGCTGCTACTATAATAGAGCTCCAACTAAAGATTACCAGTTATCTGATGCATCTTTCTTGCTGGTTAAAATAGAATAAGTTACAAATGGGTACTTCTAGTACAACATATATATGATCTTCGTCCCTACTAATAAACGAAGTAACAGCGATATGACTATTCTTCTTTAAGACGGAACGATAGAATAGGTAAAATGTAAGAAATTTCTCGAAACGTTATTCCACAAAGATTTGGCTTGGAAAATGCCCGTTGATAAAACTGCTAAGGAACTAAGTAGAACTGTCGGTTGCGTATATAGACTGAGGACCCTGGTCCCTCAGTGGTTGCGACATTCCTTGTAATACACACTTTTTTATTGTCGATTAACCTATTTCATAATTTGGGGCACTACTTGGCAAAAATGATAATATTTTGACAGTATTACAACAAAGAGTCTTACGTGCATTCTATGGATATCGTGGCCTTGTACAAAATTTTAGGGCTAAACCATCTTTCGTAAAATAGTCTAAGTTAAAGGCCAACCAGGTCAAGTACTGCAAGTTAATTCAATATATATAACAAAACAAATCACCGTATATCCTGCATGTACCCACGAATCTGCATTACAGCTTACGGCAACATATGAGAACATCTCAAATGAGAACCACTTACGCAATACAACTAGGCAATCACCAGGCACCTACGCTCCCCAACCGCCTACGTGATCTTGATAATGAAATTACGAATGTATTCAATAAATCATACAAAACTTGCACCAGTAATATATTCTTTACGTTATTTTCGTAATGTTTACGAGCAGTAAAACAGCGCTAAACAACAGGATGAGGAGAAGGACACAGACACCAGTGCTGGTGTGTGTGTCCCTCTCCTCGTCCTGTTGTTTAGCGCTGTTTTACTGCTCGTAAACATGAACTAACCAGGCCAAATGCGCACTCTTCTGCAGTACCCTTTTTCGTAATGTATCGCTTAACGAGGGTTGTCTCCCCCATGTTACACCATCTAGGTGTACGTGTGTAAGTTGTCGCTTAGGGTGGGGCTTCGGCACTGTGATTTCTACATACTGGCTTGCAATGCACTGCCACGAATGCGTACAGGCTGGATCATGGGGATAAAAAAACTTCGAGCACGCTTAAGCTTCAGACAGGCGGGCCGAGATTTTTATTCGCGGGCCCACCTTTGTCATCTGTCACCCACATCTCATGTTCATCGCAGTATTCTCTTCACGGGACAAGCTCTTGAGGCCGTTATTCGAGGGATCATGCAGGTTGTTGTTGGGTAAGATAAAGATATTGTAAATAGACGCACCGTTGTCCATAAAATAAGAAAATAATTTAGTTTTATTTCAGCCAATAAAATCTTCCAAACACGCTGCAGAAGCGATATGTACACATAGTTATGTCGGTGAAAGCAACTGTAGTAATTTCGGGTATGCCAGGGATTTCTGAAAGAAAAAGAAAACAAAACGTGCTATAAAGTCATTGAAATGTCCACAGTGAATTTCGTCACTCCCACGCAGAGCAACTAGAAAAGAGAGCTCATACTACTGCAGTACTACTCAGCTGAATTGCCTAAAAAAAGAGGTGCGCAATTTAGGCAGTGTTGGCAATCGCAACCTACAAAATTCAGACATAACTTCTAAACTTCTAGAATAAACTTATTCCTAATTTTGCTTTTACATTTTTCCGAAACAAATGAATCTGGGGTTTTCAGATAATTGTATGAAACTTATAACAAACATAACTTTTTTCTGCAGCACACTATAGTATTGGAAGGATGAAGTTTAAATAATACCAGCGTGAGTTTGCTTAAAAATTATTCGGCCGGTTGAGAGAGATTACAGAACTCACACTTCTTCCTGCGGAGGAGGGTGGTGTAGTCGAAGGGAGAGCCAAGACCATAGCCGTAGTTCAGGCCATACCCGAGGAGTCCATGGCCGTAGCCGTAGTGGCCAACGCCGTATCCGAGGGTGCCAATGCCATAGCCGTAGACTGGAGCGGCGTGGTAAGCACCGACAACAGGGGCAGCGTGGGAAACGGTGGCGACAGCTGGGGCGTGGTGGATGGTGGTGGTGGCAACAGCTGGGGCAGCGTGGACAGTAGCGACGGCTGGAGCAGCGGCGTAGGTGGCGACGGGGGCGGCCACAGCGGTGGCGACTGGAGCGTGGGCCACAGTAGTGACAGCTGGGGCAGCGGCGTACGTGGCGACTGGAGCAGCGTGGGCAACGGTGGCGACACGGGTCACGGCTGGAGCAACAGCGTAGGAGGCCACGGCTGGGGCAGCAACAGCGGTGGCGACTGGGGCGTGGGCTAGAGTGGCGACAGCTGGGGCAGCGGCGTAAGTGGTGGAAACCCTGGTCACAGCTGGAGCAGCGGCAACGACTGGAGCGGCGGCGTAGGAGGCGACGGCTGGGGCAACAACAGCGGTGGCGACTGGGGCGTGGGCTACAGTGGCGACAGCTGGAGCAGCGGCATAGGTGGCAACTGGAGCAGCGTGGGCAACGGTGGCCACGGCTGGAGCAGCAGCCAGGCCGATGCTGTATCCGGTAGTGCCGACGAAGCCAGCGAAGGCGCTGGTGGCCAGGGCGAGGACGATGCAGGCGCGGCTCTACGTTAAAATAATGAAGCATATAGCAAGATTTCACATACAATCACCTGGGAAGTTTACCCTTAAAAACTTGTGAGGTTAGAAATAGGCTGAATTTCGGCTTTGAGGTCCGCACCGTGAGCACGAAATTAAAAAAAAAACTTTACATAAATGGCCGCTTTGCCCTAATTTTACCATATTACGAACCTTTGTTTATGATATTTATGCGCCAGGGTATTCGAGACATATTGTTGCCAAATTTATACAATCAGTGAGGAGAAGCACTGCATTTTGTAAACAAGAACGCCGTTTGGAAAGCCAACTTGGCGTTTTGTTTTGAGCGTGAGCTTTCACTTGCCCCCTGTGAAATGGAAAGCCTGTGCATGTTATCCAGGTTTATTTTACGCTTAAACGTAAGCTACCTAGGAATCATGTATATATATCGTGATTCTACCAGAATAGTCGTATTCACCCATGTAAACCTACATATTCGTGCCCTCGTCTTCGCCTGTTACGCACCGCGATTTTTTTTTTATAATTTGGTGCGATATACATCATCAAAGTTGCTGCTAAAGCAACTGCCATTTAGTACAGGAGATGCTGATGATATATTGTGGAGAATCAATAGTATTCCGAAAAGCTCACCATTTTGACTTCAGAGCTGCTGAGGAGCCAACTGCTGACTCTTGTAAGTATCGCAGCTTCTTATATAGGCCGTTTCTCGTACCCTAATGTCATGCACAGCGAGAAACAGAAATAATACGGGAGAGGAGACAAGAGCCTCCTCTACAGTCTGCTGTATACCGGACCTTCGATCCGGAGCCAAGGTGAGACGCGTGCTGGAAAATAATGAAGCTCCACCCTAGAACAATGATAGGTGACGAGGTGAGGTGTAGAAAAGGCCGTCCAGAACCTTCGATGATCGTCACAGCACCGGTTATAAAAGCAGCAAATGCTAGAAGCTGGTCACCTTTTTCCTTTCCTTGGAGGACCAACATAACAGAAGGTGAACCTGAAATCAATCCTTGCGACGCCTTATCGCGTAAAAGCGTATAATGGATGAGAATAATAAATTATTGAAGTATTGTACGATGAGTCACCGTCATTCCGTTTAGAATTTAGTTGCTTGAAATAGATAACGGCTTCCTTAAAGGTGATCGTTCCCTTTCTGAAGTCGTGTCATTTCTAAGTGGTAGCAGTGGTTATTGTATACTGTAGTTCTGCAGACTATATAGCTCTTCGCGGAATATTTAACTTTCTTGGCAGAAGCTGACCTCAGTTACACGAATATTTTTTTGTTATTTACACAAGTTGTACGTTGATAAAAATTACAAACTAGAAATTTGCGTTTGGACACTCCACCGTAAGAGTGATGGTCAGGAGCCATACCTCTCGTTCAATAAATTCAGCTTGACAATCTCTATTTTCCTTGATCCTTCCTCGGTGCAGGAACCTAGAAATCCGCAATGGTTTTTTTTTTGGAATTGTAGGATGATAAGAGGTACCGTTGAGAATATACATTCCTGGACCCGTATTACGGAATGATTCTTTTCATTTTATGCTCTTTGAACCTTTTGCCATTGGTTGCACGAAGCCGTGTCTGCGCTATAGATGTTGGTCACTCAGCAGGACGTATTTAATGTTCGACACGGACAATTTGTCCCATGTAGCACATTGTAAACGGAGCGAAGTCTGCCGCAACCACCTCGCTCATAGGGAGGTCGCGAGATGCAGCGCCTGCATTCTTGGCACAGTAAAGTTTAATAAAAAGAAAATCAAATTCTCACAATTTTGTGCACCTATCAATAAAAGTTCCACAGGAATCTTTCTTCAAGTAATCTTTAATAGAGGATCATGCATTTACACAAATTTGTGCACCTATAAACTCGAAATGAAATTTTAACCTTGGCTGAAGTAACGTTTATTACAGCGGCACATGCGCACATGAAGTTTCGTGCACCCATAACATTATAGGTAAACAGAAACCTTCAGTGTAGCTAAACGTAGCTTTTTTGCATTGTAATCTTTCGTATAGGCTACAGTCTTGCAACTCTTCACCCATGCGTGCTGATTCTTCGACCATCCATCAAACTTCACCCCAAGGCACTAACCTTAACTCACTGAGCCGAACTTTATAAAAATATATTTCAAAATATCGTCGGAACTCAAAAATGTTTAGTTGCCAACGTCAGCAGGATACTTTCTTCCAAAAATATAGGCAGTTAAGGCGCACAGTCGAAACTTCTCTGCTGCGTTTTAGCAGAGCTTTGGTTAGGTTCAAAAGTTACCATAACTAAGCATTGAAATTATACGTTCCGTAAAAGCGCATGTTATCTGAAAAAAAGGATGCTTTAGACGGAGATAACGGAAAGTTGTTGAACTTCGGATGACATTCTGAAATACCATTCTTCTTAAAGCGTTATTTAAAGAGTTATGCCAGTGCACTGCTCTGGAGTTCAACGGATGGCTGAAGCGGCCACGTACAAAGTTACGGGCATGTCCAGAAGTACGCGCGGGCGAATATGCGCAAGGCTCTATGTCTATACCAAAGATTACAAAAAGAAGTTCGTAAAAATGGCCAGGGTCGCTATGCGGAAAATTCGTGGACATGAAACTTTCTCTAAAATTAGCAAATATGCCGGTCCCAAAACCAAATGACATCTCATTGCTGTGAAAGCTTCACAGCGACGACATTAATCAGAATTTGCGTGATAGACGACACAATTATTTTGGAAGAAAAGTTTTACTAATTAGCTTTCTTTTAATACTTTAGGGTGCATGTCAAAGCATCTTGAAGGCAATCAGTGCAGAATGGAAACGATTTTGCCGTAAATTGCGCCTGGCATGATTTTCCAGGTATTGGAAGTAAGAATCGCCTATGAAGTGCGTCTTTAATTTATTGTTTCCACAGGCCCTGCAGCAGCATTCGGTATACACATGTGGGTTTCAGACTATTCTGCGGCATAATGCCTCCAGCAGCTAGACATCAAGTGCGGATTGAGTAGCTCTGCGGTAAACCAGAATTGTTAATTTACATCATCATCAGCCTATTTTATGTCTGCTGCAGGATGAAGGCCTCTCCCTGTGATCTCCAATTACCCTTGTCCTGCGCCAACTCATTCCAGCTAGCGCCCGCGAATTTCCTAATTTCATCGCACCACATAGCCTTTTGCCGTCCTCTACTGCGCTTCCCTTCTCTTGGTACCCGTTCTGTAGCCCTAATGGTCCAACGGTTATCTATCCTGCGCATAACATAACCTGCACAGCGCCATTTTTTTCTCCTAATGTCAATTAGAATATCGGCTGTACCCGTTCGCTCTCTTATTCAAACCGCTCTTTTCCAAGTTTATGCCTCACATTCTTCGTCCTATCACGCTTTGTGCGGTCCTTAACTTGTTCTCAAGCCTCTTTGTCAGTTTCCACGTCTCTCCTCCATTTGTCAGCACCGGTAAAATGCACTGATTATACACCTTCCTTTTCAATGATAAGGGTAAGCTTACAGTCAGGAGTTGACAATGTCTCCTGTATGCGATTAAACCCATTTTTTTGCTTCTATGAATTTTCTTCTCATGATCAGGGTTCCCTGCGAATAATTGCTAGTTAAACGTACTCCTTCACAGACTATAGTGGCGGATTGCGATCCTGAACTTTTGTTCGTTTGCCCGGTTTTTCATCACTATCTTTGTCTTCTTCATATTAACCTTCAACAGCAATGTTACACACGCTCTGTGAAGGTCCTCAATCATTTGTTGTCACTCATCTGCAGTGTTGTCGAATAGAACAATGTCATCGGCAAACCGAAGGTTGCTAAGGTATTCGCCGTCGATCCTTAATTCTAAGCCTTCCCCATTTAATAACATGAATACATCTTCCCAACACGCAGTGAATAGCATTGGAGAGACTGCGTATCCCTGTCTGACCCCTTTCTTTATGGGTATATTCCTACTACTCTTGTGTAGAATTAAGGTAGCTGCGGTTGTGAACTCGAGAAAGCATGTGTGCTAAATATCGCTTTGGCTGCAGTACTAAAATAACTGCCTACTAGGTCTTGGATGCAAATAGGTAAGGTGTAAAAGCTTAGCTGGACACCTGGAAATTGCTAAAAGATTTCCCGTGAACTGTGTCCAATGCATGGGCACGCGACATCGTGCTTTGCAGCGTAATGCCAAAGCCACTAAGCAACAATGGCGGCTGGCTTCACCCGTGCTCCCAAATGCAAGTTCAATCATAATTCTCGATGAATCTACGCAATAAAAAGAAGTCAGCTTAAAGAAGCACGGGCACCAAATTCTCCAATAATTTTTTACTCTTTTTTTACGCAGCCTTAAAGGCACATATTAGCGTCCGGCATACACTCTCAAAAAAAAAAAAAAAAGGCAGCGAGAAAGGAGGTATAAGCGATTTTCCTCCTTCCCGGCTGGTGGGTCACCCTTCACACGTGCTTCATATGTGGCGCCCTCTTGTGGCAGTCAAAAGGGGAGGAACATTACTGTCTTGCGTGCGTATCTTGCGTCGTCACCGCAGGTGACCCGAACAAAGGCTACCATAAATTGTATTCGACGGAAAGTAATGTTAAGTAGCGGAACCTGAGGTCTAAACCTTCCATGACAAGCGAACACCAGTGTCAAACCTCTAGCTCGAACGGGAGCTGCGATACGAGAACAGTTCAACGCAAAGCAGCGCCCGGCTGCTGACGCACAGTGGGACAAGCCTGTACTCCGGTACCTCGGCCTGGACACCACCGGCATCAGCCAGCCTATCTCGTTTTGATGCGGGAAATTAGGACTAGGATAAGGTTAAGCTACCTCAAATGAATGCATTTGTGGCCGTTTTGAAGAGCCATCGACGACGGCTTCTAAGCGAAAGAAAAATACGTTTGCTGGCGCAGTCGGCACTTTGCTGGGCGGTGTGAGCGCGTCACCACCGCATGCGACGCAGTCAAATTCTCAGCTGGAACACAAGCCCTGCCGCTAGAGCAAGGAGGCGCTCGATACCCACTGCACCATGCAACCACATATACAGTTGTATACCCAGCATCACTTGCGTGCCGGTTCGTATGTGTCTCCTCCCGTCAGCGGCGGCTTCTCCCTGATGCATCGCGTAGCGCGCACGACACTACAGAGACAGAAAACACCGAACAACAATAGAAGATGTATCTCCTAAAAGGTGGGCTACAAGCAAGCGTACAAACAAGAAATATGCAGAAAATAAATTTGAAAAAAGCTTTTACAAATTGCTGACTTCGGCGTTGCAGCTTTGCACATACGGCTGTCGGCGGCTGTGAAAAAAAGGAGTTGCTAGGCGCTGATAATGCTCTCGTTGAATCAATCAACCTGATAGCAGAATTCTCAAGAGCTTACTAAAAAAAAACATAAAACCATACATTCAAAAGCGTTTTCCTTTTTTTATGATCTGTCGTTTCTCGACAAAATATCCAAATGACGTAACACCTAAACTTCTGTGCTAATTAGGGAGCAAGAATGTTACATGGCGGATGTCAGACATCCAGCGAAACGAAAATTACGCATAGTTCAGACAAGAAAGTTGCGACAGTGTTATTCCTGTAGTGGCATGCCATATCATACCACACGCAAGACTAAAACGCCTCCAGAGAAACCTTACGCAACCCAGAATGACTAGATTCTCCAAAATCTGAATCCGAGATTTAGTTGGTGAAGCGACGCCTTTACCGGAACAGTATCAAAAATAAACGGGCAAGGCAGTGGCAAAGAAGCCATTTTGTGTGTAAGTCAAAATGTCGAGACAAGGACACACAGACGGAAACGCGCGTTTAAAGTTGTCTAAACCGTAATAAAATGCACGGCTGAGGTGGCCGAGATTTAGGTTTGTGAGCCTTTCTTTTCAACCCAAACCTCCGTGTTTCACAGCATTCTCTACACGGGTCCAACTTTTCAAATGATCCTCCGAGAGCGCATGCACTTTGTCGTTGTGTAAGGCAAAGATGTATGTAAAAACATAGCTCTCAACAAAATAGGAAAATAAGTTATTTTTATTTCAATCAATAGCATCTTCGAAGCACACTGCAGGCACACTGCAGAAGCCATGCGTACACATAGTTTCGTCTGTGAAAGCAACTGCAGTAATTCCGGGTACGGTGGAGATTTCTGAAAGAGAAGGAAATAAGCGTGCCATAAAGCCAAGGAAATGTCCCTCCTGCATTCTGTTGCTCCCGGGAACACCAAAACCGGAATACACAAGAGCGCAGTTACGATAACATAGTATCATCAACCAATACCAGGACTCAGCTAACTTGCCTGAAGAAAGGAATAATCTCCACCGACTTCCACGTAAACAGACCCAACTTACAAATTTCGGACACAGCTTCTAGCCTTCCAGAATAAACTTAAACCTAATTCCTTGTTCAGTATTTTTGTTGTATAATAAGTCTGGGTTTTTAAGAAAAATATGTTATTTATATGTTATATGTTAACAAAATGCTATTTAGCATGGGAGATTATCTTTATATATAAGTGAGAATCAATATATTCACGAAAAGCTTGCCATTTTCACTTCAGAGCTGCTCTTGGGCCAACTGCTGACTGTTGTAAGTCTCGGAGTTCCCTATATAGGTCGTCTGTCGTGCCCTAATATCATGCGTAGCGAGAAACAGACATGCTAGTGCAGAGGAAGTACGCGCCCCCTCGCCAGTTCGCTGTATACCGGACTTTCGAACCGGAGCCAAGGTAGTACGTGTGCCGGAATATAATGCAACTCCACCCCGAAACAATGATAGCAGACGAGGTGAGGTGTACAAAAGATTCGCCGAAGCCTTGGATTATAGTCGGAGCACTTGTTATGCAAGCGCTAAATGCTAAAAACGGATCATTTTCATTTTTTTCTTGCCTCGACGGACCAACACAAGAGATGGTGAACCTGCAGTGCATCCTTATGATGCCTCATGGCAGTAATAACCGGGAATCAATACGAACAATAAATCATTCCATGTCGCACAAATAGTCTCCTCCAGTCAATTTAGAATTCGTGCGATGGCAATAGATAACTGAATTTTCATAACTGATCATATCTCTTTCTGAATTGGTGTCACGTATAAATGGTGGTAGCAACTGTGGTATACCATTCAGCTTCAGGCCGTATGGATCCTCACAGATTTTTTAACTTTAGATAAAGAAGCTCACCCTAATCACCAAAATCATTTTCGTTCGTATTAATGCAAATTGTACGTTGCTGAAAATTACCAATTAGTAAATCGAATTTGGGAACCCCACCATAACGGCGATGTTCAGAAGCCTTTCTTCTTTTTCAATAAATGCGCCGTGATTGTAAATTGTTCTCAATGATTCTTCGGCATAGCTACCTAAAAAAATTCCAATATGCTTTATTAGAATTCTGTGATTTCCTAGATAAGACGTACGTTTGATAATATACTATCCTGGAACCATTGTATGCAATGATTGTTTTCACTTTTTTGTTGTTTGAGCTTTTCGCCATTGGCTTACACGAAGGTGAGCCACCGCTAATGCAGGTGTTGGCCGCTCAGCAGGACGTATTTTGGTAGATGACTAGAACTGCACGAAAACAATTTCTGCATATTACGGACGCTACTCTTATCACTCTCACATATACCTGAATGATAATTTCTCGCAAAACAAGAGAGCTAGTGAAGAGCAACTCTTGCGGTACTTGTTGCTCGTGGAATAAATGCATGTAGGTTTTTGCTCCAAACTGTCATCAGCACGCGTTAGGCGCGTACCTTGAGACAATGACGTGTGCAGATCAACATTTCCTTTCGGCACCATGTTACCAAGCTGTAAAACTTCAGGCTCCTTTTTCTTCTGGGAGCATGAAGCATATATCGGGGGAGCGAACGTGCGAGCAAGCCCACCCCTCTGCGTCTTTCGCAGCAACGCGCTTGTTCGAGAGATCGTTGGTGTCGTTCGGGTGAGTCGGTGGTGGTCAGTAGCATGACTGCAAGAAGTCGCCCGATTCCGCATTGAAACGTGCAGGTGCAGGCATCATCGTTGGGTTTTCGATTGCGTTGCAAAGAGCACAGATACAATCAGTCAATTTACCAAACTGAGCAGTTATATCTCGCCGACGTTACCTATCAATGTTATATTAGTACACATAAAGGCGACAACAGTGTGCTATTTAAACGGAACAATAGCGGCATATTGATTTGTGTTAGTGCTTGCGGGCACTGTTATACTAGTCTAAGGAGGAACAATATGAAATGCTTTGTGTTCCTTTCGGCGCTAGTCAGCTATTATATTTAAGGCCAAGTCTTGAATAAAAATGAAGTTGTTTCAAGCAGAGTTGCGGCATTAAAGTATGTGGACTGATCTTCGTGAGCCAAAACAGGGCGCCCGTACTAACTTAAGGGCACCGTTGACACCAATGGCAGAATGAAGTGGTGTAGTGTGTGTTAAACACTCCTGAAAGATTTTATTGTCGCTGGGCATGTAACCCTTCTTGCAGGATTCATGATGTACAACGCGCAGCCTTATGACACTATGACAAAGGCGAAAACATGTTCTCAATTTAGGTTCCTGAACACAGAGAAGAAAAGGAAACATGCCAAACTAAGCAAAGCTATACATCATATTTTCTCTCAGGGACTGTAATAATGGCTGCGAACGTTAGGCAGTGTACAGCTTTTAATTTCACTTCTTTAATAACAAATGTAACTTCAGTAAAAGTACACCAACCTACAAAATCAGACCACTCAACCATTGCTACCATGACACTAGGATATACATTAACAAATGCTTATGGCTTCGAAAGCATATTTAGCGCCAGCGAACAAACACATAAGGGCTGCCCCGCAAAACTTTAACAAAACTTGACGTATGGGAAGGATAGTGCTGATTGAAATTATAAGAGAAGTTACAGAATGGATATGTAAAACTAAAGATCGTAAGTAGTCTGTAAAGGCAGGGTGCATTGTAAGGGTTGAGAAGCTGGGCTGAAACATTTGAAGCCATTTGTTCATCATATTGTGTCCTTCAAAGAAGGACATTCCACAACTCGATTTCTAATTTATGATAGTGTACTCAGCGTCGAAGTGGAAATATGTCGAAACGTACATTTTCTTATTCTGGTGCTAGAGTATCGTGTTAGTAGAGGAATTCGGTAGTACCGACCGTATATTGTGGGTACGTGATAACGCGAGAACGGTCCTGAATATGGAGGTATTTGGGACGTTTGCTTTTATTCGAATTATCTTATTTTACTAATAAAAAGGCTTTCTTAACTTTCTTCGAGTTGTGGTTCCCTATACCATGACGGCGTAATTGTTATGTGAGGTGAACAGATTATGATAAATTTTTATTTTCACACTCGTCGGTAAACATATCTATATCTGTATAGCATTCGTTTAATACACCCTAATTATCTGAGCAATACAAGCTACATTTTTAACTCATTGTAAACTCATTCAATACTGTATACGTCTAGGACCTTACAATATCAGTTGAAATTTTCTGTAATATTAAACTGATATTTTTTTAGTATCTCTATCTTGTGTATGGAAAACAACTCTTCATTTTTTGTTGTTGGGAATCAAGATTAAGAAGATGATTACAACGGCGCGTGTAAGGACAGGACACGGATACAATGCACGGAGGACAATCGCCGACAATTGCCGAGGAATAAATATTGTCCTCCGTGCATGCTTTCTGTGCCTCGTCCTCCCACGCGCCGTTATAACCATGTTCTGTCAAGCCAGCAACCAACTAACCCTTAAATTCTCTGTTACAAGAACTACCTAGAAATGATGCCGCCATTCCTTACGTACAGTGTCGCACTGGCCACGCGCCCTTTCTGAAACCTCCGCTCCCTCCGTCGCGGCATCTCTCCTCCTCCTCTTCGAACTTGGAACAGAGGAAGTATCAAATTGTGTCTGGCACCCTGCTAGTCTCCTGCTACTTGATCCCGCCGTCTTTGAATAATCTAATCTCCGTACTTCTGTGTAACCACGCCAATTTCAGTGCACTCCATGCATATTAAACCCAGTTAACTCCCGTTGACAAAAGTATAATGTTCTATCGTCCACTATACGAGAGATGACGAAGCAGGGTGTCAGTAGTGAACCAGTTGTAACTTCACTGCATCAGCAGTGGAAAAGATTCCTGCCCCAGTGAAATTCTACTCCAGAGTAAGCGCTGTGGAAGAATGGCGAGCTTTCAAGCAGAGCTTCACAATGTACGTTAAAGCAACTAACACAGCGAGAACGCCTTCTGACCGGCAAGCAACAGTTGTTTTGACCATCGGTAGCTCTTCATTGCTTGATATCTACAACTCTATTGGCTCCGGAAAACCGACTTCGAACGACCATATCCACAATTTAACTATGCTTATGTCAACAGCCTTCTCGACGCGAAATTTTACCGAAGCACAACGAGCTGTAGTCACGATAAGTCTTCCTAACTCGCATGCAACGGGAGGGAGAGGAGCTCAACAGCTTTGTAACAGATTTCACGCTCAAAGTGTGGAACTCCAGATTCAGAAACTAAACAGAAAAAAATTATCCGTGACCTGATCGCCTGTGGCATCTATGAAGAAAATGCCCGTGCAGACATTCTCAAACTAGACGATTCATCCCTTGAGAAGGTTGAAAGGGTGTGTCGAGCGGACGAAGCAACGAACATTTATGTGAAAGCATTTAAAGAGGGTACTCCATTAAGCAGCGAGACCTTGCACGTAGCGACGAAATTTGTCCATCGCACCAACGCCAAATCGAAAAGCGCAAAACCAAAGCAACAAAAATCTAACACACAAAATGCAGGTATTGCAGAGTTAGCCACGAACGCAAAACAGAAGCATACCTAGCTTAGAAACCTATGCGCACCAAGTACAACAGAGTGAATCACTTCGCTGTAGTTTGTAAAAGCTCAGGGTAGTTGCTGGCCTGGCAGCTGACAGCGAGGATGGACTGTATTGGCAGTTCAAAGGCACAAACTATGCTAAGTCTGGACGTTTTTTAGAGCGATCGGAACGCAAATAAAATTTCAAGTGGGCAGGGGCGCAGTTGTTGACGTCATCCTAGCTAGATACGTCAAGATATTTCAAATAGAACCGTGGACAACAAGACTGCGAATATGTAACGTATGCAAAGTTCACTCTTCAGGCAATGTGCGAATAAACGTTACCACCGTAAGCACACAGACGCATGTTGTAGAATTTGTAGGAGTTAAAGATGGCCTCAGGCCTCTGATCGGAAGAACAACAGCCGAGAAAATGGGTGTGATAACGATAGACTACAGCCTTGCTGCTGGAATTGTTGAAATTTCAGAAGAAAATTTCACTCATAACACAGTGAAAAAATACCCAGATGTTTTTGGAGACAGTCAAGGAACACTCGTGAGAAAAGTACACTTGGTGTCTAAGGCCCTCTTGCGAAAGCAATAAAAATTTGCTCAGTGCCGGTCAGCTTAAAACCGCAAGTAGAACAAATGTTGGCGATCCTGAAGTGAAATGGTGTCGTTAGGAGCGTAACGGAGGCAACACAGTGGGACAGTAGAGTGATAGTTGCAAGCAACAAAAATGGCGAAATGCGAATATTTATTGACCCCCAAGCGTTCAACGAGGGTACCCAACGAGAACGACACATTGATCATTCTCGATGATGTGTTACCCGATCTTCACAAAGCAAAACTCTTCTTAAAGCTAGACTTGACCGATGCGCTTGGCGGCCAGGGCTAGCGGATTGCGGGCATTCATGATATTCGCGTCGATTTTCTGGGCGCTCTGGGTGTGCGTAATAGCTGGCATAACTCCTTTGGTAGTGTGGTCCGGGGCTGCCTCGTATGCGTTGACTTCATCGGTGACACCATCCACGTCGATAGATTTCATGCGCAAATACCTGCAACCATTGTGTGGTCGGGGCGTGCAGATCCCGACGATGTTTTGTTGAACGTTTGGACAGATCGCGTCGTCTTGGATTTTTTCCGGGCTAAGTTGTGTTGCTTGGCAAATGGCTGCAGTCACGGTGGGGCTGCCGACTCTGGGGATATTTAGTGCCCTTTAGGTCTGACGATGATGTTAATTTTGTTCTTGGGTAATTGGGGCATACGTCCGGCCTTGAGTTCTTGAAATTTAACGTTCTTCCTGGTGTTAGAGCGAGAGCGGGAGTCTTGCGATTGGGGTGGGTTCTCATGAGATAAGTTTTGGCCACATATTTCGGCGGGACAGTGACAGCTGGCGGTGTGCCAGCCCATTTCGACCGTCAACACTTCTGGAGTAGTGTCTTCACCGATTACTTCAAGCTCCATTCTCCACTCCCTTCTCAGCGCGCGGCCGCCACGTGCTTAGGCTCAGCGCGGCGACGGTGTCGTCACGGCACAAAAACGTTCGGAACACCGGGAAAGGAAGCGTCCCACTTGAACATTAGGTGTCGACGGAATCCTGGTAAAGTCACGAATCAAGTGATGTAAAATTCAGGCGAAGAGTCGCCAGAAATCGCTGCTAAATTCCTTGGTAAAGCCAGAGCCCAGCGGCTCCCAGGGCTGCTTGAGCGTTATCTTCTTCTATTCTATATAATTCAAAATTCAAATAAATTACAGTTACCGTGCGCTATCAGTCAGTTTCGCGAAAATGTTCCTCGTATGCGTGCCAACCTCATGCTATACTTCAATTTCACTTCTAAATTGGCTGTCTACGCTCCTGCTAATGTTCTAGCTGAATAAATTTACCTGAACGCACACCTCTCGATAGCTCGCAAAAAAGGCCCATCAATTCAAAACTGTTTCTTTTTTGTATACGGTCGTTTCTTGATAAAACGTGCAAGTAACCTAACAATTAAATTTCTGTGGTGACCAAGACGCAAAAGACCGGCAGATCCGACGTGCTGTTAGAGTCGATGTTATGCGAAGCAGTGTGCGGGGAGCCTACCATGTTATTGAAACGAGCATCACAGCACCAAGACTTGTGCGGCTGTTTCATGACTTACAGAGCATTCATGTCATGACCTATCATTCATATTCGTTACACTCTTGTCATACTATGCAAATTTTGGTACATGCCAAGACGTATGCTGCCGCTTCACGACCTACCTGACAACTATGTCAATTTTGGTACATACCAAACGTCGGCGGTTGTTTCATGACCTTCATGCACGCATGCCATCACTATCAAGTCATGACCTACCATTTATGTTTGTCGTACACTCTTGTCATACTATGCCAATTTCTGGACATACTAAGTTAGGAAAAGCACCATGAGAGCACAAAGACATTAGCAGCTGTTTCATGACCTACATGACACAAATATCGTGATATTCATGTCATGACCAATCACTTATATTGGTCATACAGTCCTGTCGTACTGTACTGATTTTGGTACGTACCAAGTTAACGAAACGATCAGGAGAGCGCTAAGACGTAGACGGCTAGATATATGATCACAACGCGACAAATGTTCGCCAAGAAATGCTTCACATTTAAGAAGTTACGCGGCGGATATCAGACATCCAGAGAGACAAAAATCACGCATTTTAGATTTAGCTTTAGTTGGTAAAGTTGGTAAATTAGTTGGTAAAGAAACGCCTGTAAAGGGTACAGCGCAAAAAAGTGAGCAAGGAAATGACAAACGAGACATTTTGTGTGTAACTCACAATTTGAAGAGTGGGGCAGACAGTTGGAAACAAACTGCGCGCTGAAAGTTGTCTAAACCGGGATAAAGTGTCTGACACAGGCTGCCATATGTTTCGGTTTGTGAGTCTATCACTGTCATTTGCCTCCCACCGCTCCTGTATTTCGGAGTGTTTTCCATGCGGGTCAATCTTTGGAAGCAGTTCTACGAGTGATCATACAGTTTGTCATTGTGTAAGTTTGTCATTGTGTCTGTTACCAGCGCTCACCTACGGGGCAGAAACCTGGAGGCTTACGAAAAGGATTCTACTCAAATTGAGGACGACGCAACGAGCTATGGAAAGAAGAATGATAGGTGTAACGTTAAGGGATAAGAAAAGAGCAGATTGGGTGAGGGAACAAACGCGAGTTAATGACATCTTAGTTGCAATCAAGAAAAAGAAATGGGCATGGGCAGGACATGTAATAAGCAAGGAAGGTCATTAAGGGTTACGGACTGGATCCCAAGGGAAGGGAAGCGTAGCAGGGGGCGGCAGAAAGTTAGGTGGGCGGATGAGATTAAGAAGTTTGCAGGGACGGCATGGCCACAATTAGTACATGACCGGGGTTGTTGTAGAAGTATGGGAGAGGCCTTTGCCCTGCAGTGGGCGTAACCAGGCTGATGATGATGATGATGATGAAGTTACAGATACTGTAAGTAAAAACACAGTGGGCAATACAATAAGAGAACAATTTAATTTTATTTCAAACAATAGAATTTTCCAATCACGCTGGAGAAGCGATATGTACACATAGTTTCGTCTGTGAAAGCAACTGTAGTAATTTCGGGTATGGCGAAGATTTCTGAAACAGAAAGAAATAAACACGCTATAACGCAATGGAAATGTCCCTCGTGCATGTTGTTATTCCCGCGAACACCAAAACCAGAATGCAAGAAAGCAGTTACGATAACATAGTATCATAAAACAAAAGTAGAACACAGTTAACTTGCCTGAAAAAAAAAGAATCTCGACTAACTTACACGTTAACAGTAGCGACCTAGAAATTTAGGACATAGCGTCTAACATAGAATAAACTTATGCCTAAGTTCGTTTTTAACATTTTTGCTATATCTATGAACCTAGATTTTTAAGAGAAATGTGTGAAACCTAATGTTCTAATCAGTTTTTCTGCAGTACTCTATAGCAGTGAGCAGAGGAAGTTCAAAATTTCCGAGAGTGAATTAGCATAACAATTACTTTGCCGCCTGAGAGAGACTACGGGACTTACACTTCTTTCTGCGGAGAAGGGTGGTGTAGTCGAAGGGAGAGCCAAGACCGTAGCCATAGTTCAGGCCATAGCCGAGGAGACCGTGGCCGTAGCCGTAGTGGCCAACGCCGTAGCCAAGGGTACCGACGCCGTAGCCGTAGACTGGAGCGGCGTGGTAAGCACCGACAACAGGGGTAGCGTGGGAAACGGTGGCGACAGCTGGGGCGTGGTGGACGGTGGTGGTGGCAACAGCTGGGGCAGCATGGACAGCAGCGACGGCTGGAGCAGCGGCGTAGGTTGCGACGGGGGCGGCCACAGCGGTGGCGACTGGGGCGTGGGCCACAGTAGTGACAGCTGGGGCAGCGGCGTAGGTGGCGACTGGAGCAGCGTGGGCAACGGTGGCGACACGGGTCACGGCTGGAGCAACAGCGTAGGAGGCCACGGCTGGGGTAGCAACAGCGGTGGCGACTGGGGCGTGGGCCACAGTGGCGAAAGCTGGTGCAGCTGCGTAAGTAGTGGCAACCCTGGTCACAGCTGGAGCAGCTGCAACGACTGGAGCGGCGGCGTAGGAGGCGACGGCTGGGGCAACAACAGCGGTGGCGACTGGGGCGTGGGACACAGTGGCGACAGCTGGGGCAGCGGCGTAAGTGGTGGCAATCCTGGTGACAGCTGGAGCAGCGGCAACAACTGGAGCAGCGGCATAGGTGGCAACTGGAGCAGCGTGGGCAACGGTGGCGACGGCTGGGGCAGCAGCCAGGCCGACGCTGTATCCGGTAGTGCCGACGAAGCCAGCGAAGGCGCTGGTGGCCAGGGCGAGGACGATGCAGGCGCGAATCTAGGTTAAAATAAAGGAGTATAGAGCAAGGTTCCATCTAAAATCACTTCGGGCGTCTGCTCACAAAACTTGTGATGTATGGAAATAGGCTTAATTTTCGCTTTGACTGCACGGTGAGCAAGAAATGAACAAGATAATATAACATATATAATACTTGTGGTTTTACGTGCCAAAACCACTTTCTGATTATGAGGCACGCCGTAGTGGAGGACTCCGGAAATTTTGACCACCTGGGGTTCTTTAACGTGCACCTAAATCTAAGCACACGGGTGTTTTCGCATGTCGCCCCCATCGAAATGCGGCCGCCGTGGCCGGGATTCGATCCCGCGACCTCGTGCTCACCAGCCCAACACCATAGCCACTGAGCAACCACGGCGGGTCAAGAAATGAACAAGAGCCACTGCCATAAATTGCCGGCTTTCCCAAAATTTTAATATCATGAGCCTTTGTTTATTAATGGCATTCGCCAAGGTACTGGAGACGTATTGTTCTGAAATTATATAGTTACACAATAGAAACATTTAATTTTGTAATACAAGCACGCCGCTTGAAAAGAGTGCATGGTATTTGTTTTGAGCGTTAGTTTTCACTTCTCTCTATGAATTAGATAGCCTCTGCATCTTCTGCAGACGCATTTAACGCTTGAAAATAACCTACCTAAGTATGCTGAAGTTGAAAGCGCCTATCTAAACCTGCTTATCCCATCCCTCGTCTTAAAGTGTAATACAATTGGAATTTTGCGCTTTATACTCTGGCGCAATACGCGCTATAGAAGTTACTGCCAAACCAAGTGCCATTAAGTATAGGGGATGCACACTGTATATCACTGACAACCAATAGATTTCCGAAAAGCTTACCATTTTGACTTCAGAGCTGCTGCTGGGCCAACTGCTGGCTGTTGTAAGTCTCGGAGTTCCTTATATAGGCCGTCTGTCGTGCCCTAATGTCATGCGCAGCGAGAAACAGAAATGCTGCTGCAGAAGAAGCACGCGCCCCCTCGCCAGTTCGCTGTATACCGGACTTTCGCACCGGAGCCAAGGTGATACGTGTGCCGGAATATAATGAAACTCCACCCTGAAACAATGATAAGTGGTGAGGTGAGGTGAAGAAAAGGCAGTCCAGAGGCTTCGATGATTGTTCGAGCACCGGTCATGCAAGCGGCCAATGCTAAATGCAGGTCATTTTCATTTTTTTCTTGACATGACGGACCAACATAAGCGAAGGTGTACAAGACATGTCAGCGTTCCCGGTACCGGCAGGTACAAGCAAGCCACCGTTCCCGGCCTGTTGCAGCTTGCGCAGCATTGCGCCTGTTCGGGAGATTCCTAGTGTCGTTCGTGTCAGTCGATGGCGGAGGCCAGCAGCAAGAATGTAAGAAACCGCCCAATTCCACATTAAAACGTGCAGGCGCAGGAATCATAGCTGCGTTTTTTTATTTCATTGCAACGAGCACAGTTACAATCAGCCAATTTACAAGACTGAAAATATATATGTCGCCGGTGTTACCTATCGCTGTTATATTAGTAGACACAAAGGCGACAATAGCGCGCTTTTTAAGCGTAGCAACAGCGGCGTGTTGACTTCTGTTGGTGGTTGCGGGCACTGCACTAGTCTAAGCAGGAAACAATACGAAATGCTTTGTGTCCCCTTAGGTGCTAGTCAGCTAATACATTCAAGCCCATGTTTTGAATAAAAATTATGCTGCTGTATGCAGAGTTGCAGCATAAAAGAAGGTGTACTGATGTTCGTGAAGCCCGACGGGGTAACCGTACTAACTTAAGGGCACTGTTGCAGCCGATGGCAGAATTAAGTGTTGTTGTGTGTGTTAGACACTCGTGAAATATTTTATTGTAGCTGGGCGAGTAAGCCTTATTACAGGCCGTTGCCATTCCCCAAGCGCAGTCACGTGGAACTCCGAATTCTTTCAGAGAAGCCGGCCTACCGCGACGTTGTTCCTCCTTTTAGTCTCATAAATTCCTCCTTCATCGCCATCAGCGTGGCGAATTTTTTTTGTCACACACAAGCTCCAGTATTCAAGCGGATGCATCATTTTTGCGTGCGCAGCTCTATGTGTGTTTTCATTTCGCGAGATTTTGACTGGTGCGGTGTAAATCATGACAATCGAAACAAGTGCGAATGAAATCAAATCAAGCAAGCCAAAAAGAACGCGTGCGAGGGCGGACACGAGTATTGGATAGTACGAAAGGTGCGGTCCGGCTGAGACCAGATGTGGTTATGCATCCAGTTGATGGGCGGGTCCTGATCATGGAGGATGAGACAAGGTCTATAAAATGAGATCTATAGGATGAGACAAGATCTTTCGCGGCATAGTTATTTATTGTGTGTTTGGTTAGCAAAAGGTTTTCTTGTTTGGATTTCATTGTGAAATAAATAAATAGCATTACCTTCATATCATATGTGAAAGTTACCGCCCGTGTTACTTTAACGTTCTCTTCCGCTACCTCCGTTTTATTTGCGATCAATATGATATGCCGTAAACACCAACTAGCCTAAACTGAAGTTATTCTGAAGCATCACCTTGCACTCTAAATGCCGAAGTCTTCGCCTTTCTTTACGATTTACCCTTACTATTTGGTAAAATTGTGTAGTGCGACGTCCTGACACTGTTGAGACATGGCTATTGAGTTCTCGCCGGTCTATTGAGAGGCAGAAGGGATTGAGCAGAACGAGAGCGTCGACTGAGGCCATCTGCCATGACAGTAGACTCGCCATTACATCGTTGGGCCCAAGAAGGGGCAATTACTTTTTTTCTAATGGAAAAGCAGTCACTCTGAACACTCGACGCTCGCTTGTGCGCCTGCACAAGTTTGTAGAAGCGAACGATATCCTTTTGTTTCCCAGAAAATGCCCCGAAATACGGTGAGTCGCCGTCGCAAGAGCGGCTTGGAATTGGTTGCCTTCACACGTTTGCAGGGCGAAAGGTTTCCACGTTGCTCTGAAACCACCCGGAAACACGACAAGTCGCCCTGTAAGTGGTCGTGGCGGGTTGTTCGGAATAATGCCAGCGCCTTCGTTCGCTACTGCATTGGCACCTCAAGCGGTGAGCCGCGTGGCGGTTCTATACTTTACCTGACTGCCGTAACACAGACTCGACTGCCTCGCACACCTCAATTCCTTCGCTCAACCTCGGCATGTACCCGCCGTAGTTTCTCAGAGGCTATGGTGCTGGGCTGACGGCGGTCAAAGCTCTCAAACGAAAAGCAAAGTGCTTTCGCTGCCATTCCATCGTCACAGAGTGAAATTATTGTCATTTTTTGGCCTTGCCAGTCTGGCGTCCTTTCTTGTTCGGAGGTGCCCGGGCTCGCGATTCTTGTTTTCGTTCAGCATCGCGGGAAGGTTCTTAGTCTGCGGCTGTTTCGGGCCGGCGCCGTTTACATTCTCGTTTCTCTTCCCTCTGGCACTCCTCGTGCGTATGTTGTTCTTCGGGTGTACGAACTATACGTGTTTGCCCCATCGATACCTTTCCTGCTTATATACATCGACAACCTTGACGTCACGCTATTAATACCAGCGACCGTACTAATCTGTTCCGTATTTTGACATCTGCACCGCCGCGCTGCACCCGCAGGACGCTCCACCGTTTTTTTTTTTTTAGAAATCGCCAAGTTCGTTTCTGTTGCCACATGCTGAAAAAAACTGCGGAATCTTAGTCATATACAGCTTTCGTTGTAATTGTAATCCGTCTCAACAAAGCAAAAAGCAAGCTTATAGACTCATCGACCGTATTAATAGGGCACTTGCTGAAGAAAGGACTAAAGCTAGATGCAAACGAAATCAAAGAACTTGAAATGATGCCAAAAGCAATCGATGTCCAAGCAATACAACGGCTCTGCGGAATGATCAATTATCTCGCCAGATTCTTGCCGAAAATTTCGCGAGTAATAAATCCATAGGGAAAAGTCACTGTCAATGACACGCTATGGCATTGGGGAAAGCCATAAGAAAAAGAATTTCAGAAGGGAAAAGGCACTGTCACAAAAGCTGTATTTCTGTCCTACTTTGACTCAATAATCCACGTAGAAATTCAGTATGATTGAAGCCATTTTAGACTAACAGCACCTCTCATTCAAAGCGTGCAGCCAGTCTCGATAGCCAGCAGAGCACTTATACCGACAGAATCCGCTACGCGCCGATTGAAAAGGAAATGTTAGCTATCGCCCCTGCATTAAACAAGTTCCACCCCTAAATATTCGTAAGAGAAGTAAACGTCATAAGTAATCACAAATCGCTTGAAGTGATCCTGAAGAAACGATTGGATCAAATTCCAATATGACCACAAGGCATGACTCTTCAGACGCAATGATACAACACTGTCATCGAGCACAGATCAGGCAAACATTTATTTTGGCTTATACGATTTCTCATGCATTGCTTCCCAACGACAGCTACAAACAAGAAGTTGAAAGCATCAACGACTTACACTATACCTGACTGCGAGGAAAGAAATTCTGGAGGAGATTCACTCTGCGACAGAGAGCGATCAATCACTTTGAAGGTTGAAAGCAATCACCTTGTCAGGTTGGCCACAAGATAAGCGTACACTACTCGACGGCATGCGCATGTACTTCACATGCAGCAATCAACTCATTTTTAAGGACGTGCGCCTAATCGCCCCAATGAGTGTGTGAGAAAATATCAAAGCAACCATGCACTCATCCCAACTTATTATTCAGAGCTGTCTACGACGCTCTTGTGAATGCGTGTTTTGGCCAGGAATGAAGGCGGAAATAAAAGACCACATCGCAGGGTGTGAAGTTTGTTAGAAGCAAGCACACTTTTTGCAATGAGAAACTCTATATCCTTATCCAGAACCAAGCTACTCAAGGGAGGCTGTTGGGTGCGACATTTCAGAGTATAAAGGAAAGAACTTCTTGATTACAGTGGAGTGCTAAAGTAAATTTTGGGAAAGGAACCAACTGAATTTAGTGACCTCTATCCAAGTAATACTCTAACTAAAATCTCACTTTGCAATTCACCCAACACCAACAGTGCTGATGACCACAAACGGACCACAATTCAGCAAAGAAGCATTCGACAACATTTCATAAAGCTGGAATTTCGAACATAAAACGTCAAGCCCCAGATACCCGCCTTCTAATGGAATGGCTGAATAAACCGGGCAAAAATGCTGCTCAAGGAAGCAGACGACAGCCACTGAGGCACACAAATGGCGTTTGTTGCTTACAGAAACGCTGGGCTGCAAGAACGGAACGCTTCAAGTAATTTCCTTAATGCTGCTTTCTTTAAATATTTCAGAACCTTCCACCGCCATGGTTTCGATAGCGTATCAAACAGTTATTTATCGATGTTTATCCCTATGAAAGAGGAATATATTCTTGTGTCTGCTGTGCACGCGAGAACGCATACGTGTTAAGTGTCAGGTTGGCCGCAGTACTAAAATAATTGCCGGCTACGCCTTGGAAGGAAATGGGTAGGCTGTGGAAGCTTACCTTGGCACCAGAAGATTGCTGAATCTTTTCACTTGAAATGTGTACAATGCTCCTACGCTCTGCCGTTTCCTAATAGTACTTGCAGGGGTTCTACGTGCGAAGCCCCACGCTATCATTATCAGGCACGCTTTAAGTGGGGACTGTGGATTAGTTTTGGCCACGTAGGTTTCAATAACACGCACCCAATGCACGGGCGTTCTTCCATTTCCTGGCAGCAGGGATTTCATCCCGCGACATTGTGATTAGGATGGCAACGTAATGTAACGCTGTTGGCCAACAAATTGTCGTTGTTTGCACAGGTTTTCCTGTTTCCTACCGTCCCAGTCACCATCGATGCATGAAGCTGTCCAGCAGCAAACAAAGGTGACGGCGATCACGGCACTTGCTGTCAGCCAACCCCTGGCTTGCCCTCGGTTATGTTGCTGCGCATGCTTGACGAGGACCACTTATCACACATATCTACGCTGACATCACGAGACCGGACCTTAAAAGACACTCCGCAACACTTCTTCGGCAGTGGGTACGGTTGAATCGCAGGGATATTGCCGTTGACCAACAAATGTCGTTCTTTGCACAGGTTTGTTATATTTCAACGTAAACTAGTGACGACCCTATGTTATTGATTCTGCCATGCCCACAAGGGTGGCTTTTTACTGCTCATATTTGTTTTTGTGCCTGTAAACTCCTGATTTGCGGGGACGTGGAGCAAAACCCTCGCCCGATGATTGAGAACATCTTGGCAAATCAGCTGAAAGGCCAATCGCAAACGTTAAATGAGCCTAACGACATTATTGAGACAGTGGCAGAAAGAAAGCAAACTGGGAATACTTTAACAAGACCTTAGCGTGAAGATGACTATTTGCTCAAAGACGTACGTAAGAAATGTTCGCAAATCCAGGTGCCCGAGAACAGAATAATTTTATTGGAGAGTGTACTTAAGCAACAAGCCAGATAAATGACGAATCTTGAAAATCGTAACCGAAAGTGCAATTTTCTTATTCATGGAATGGAATATCTAACTAGGGAAACAGAAACAGTCTTATGAGAAATGGTAATTGATGAAATGTTTAGAAGAAACTTTATGTATCGTGCAGCTCGTTCATTCACCTGATTGGAAGGCGATCCCATTGACGCCCTCTCATTTTAAATTTTCAAGGCTTTTTAGAAAAACAAAATGTTCTTTGGAATGCTAGAAAGCTTAAGGACACCCGTCTGTTTATACAAACTTATTTCAGCAAATCCACACTGCGCAAGCATAAACTTGTGTGGCAGTCTGCTCAAGCCGAAAGAGCAAACGGCGAACCCATTTCGTTGATAAACGATGAACTTAAAGAAGATAATGTTATTTTTGCTTAGGACGATGTAGTTAATAAGCGTGTTCCTATCTTTGAAAACAACTTATCTTATGTTCCTACTTGACAGAGTGCGCTAGGTGGATTTAAACAGCTACGCGTGCTCAATTTAATTTCTCGAAGCTTACTGAATAAAATTGATAAGCTGGAGCGTGTTCTCTGCAGGTACGATCCTCACATCACAACTATAACCCAAGCATGGTTTCATGCTAGTATAAGTGATGATATGAGAGTGACGTCATCCCATCGAATATTTAGACGTGATTGGTCGTGCCGAGGATGTGGCGTTGCAGTTATTGTAAAACGCATGCACCCGTAGTAGTCCAGACAAAAACAGAAGACCACGGAAGCCTTTCTTCACTGTAAACGGCTGGTGTCCCGTCTTCACAGTGTGCGCAGTGTATAGACCTCTTTGTGCCCCTCCACATTTTTTACTTAAAATAATTGACGAGATGTCATGGAATGTACGCGGTGAAATAATTATAACCGGATATTTGAACTTGCCACCAATTAGCTTTTCTTGTGAAAACATAATCGGTCGACTGGATAATCCGCTGCTTGACGTAATGTTGCACATCACTTGGAAGAACTTGCACGTGGCGTGACTCGTGAATGCTGTCGAGGTGGTAATATATTAGATTTGTTCTTTGTTACCAGAAGCCTAAATGACCGTGAAATCACACTAGAAGATTGCATATATGACCACTGGCTAGTATTACTAACATGGCGGCTTTCCCATTGTTTTAAAAGTCCTAGGCCAGCTTTAAAGACAGTGAAATATTTCCTTAAAGCGGACGACCAGTCAATACTGGATGAGCTTTGGAACATTGTTGATTGTCTACCAAAAGTAGACGCGGCCACATTATGATACAAATTCAAGGAAGTTTTTATGAGCTGTATCGAAAACTTCGTCCCAACTTAACGCATCCGGTATAACCGCCTAAACCCTTCCATCGACCGAAATATTTTACACATGAGACAAAGTCTAAAAAGACTACAAAGAAAAAAAAGAAATGCAGTGCTTTTTCAAAGTCTTCAGTGGAGGTTATCAAGCGCGCTATCATCTGCCAGACAGAGGTATTTCTTGTCAATTTACCTACATTATGAAAACAAACTTGGACAGCTTTTATTGTTACATGATAGGCAACAGGATTCACATTGAGCAGTTAAAAAATAAAGACACGTTAATCACTGATCCCACAATTACGCATCCAAAGTTGAACGAATATTTTCCATCTGTGTTTTTCGCCATGTGATGCTGAGCCGCAACACCCTTACGCCCCGTCTTGCAACGGACACGTCTTAAAATCGTACGAAATGTGTTGTCTTGGATATTAAGCATTAATAAATCGCGTTGGGGACCAGAAAGTATTTCTAATGTCTTCTTGCGTCGATATGCTGAACCGATCTCATATCCTGACAACTATCTTCAGCCTATCTTTGACCTCTGCTATATTGCCTGATGATTGGTGTGTGGCGAGGGTGATCGAAATTCAAAAGAAAGGCGATGTTCTGCATTCAGAAACCTACAGACCCATTTCCCTAACCTCCATTTGTTACAAAACACTAAAACACGTTATCGCTCACTTTATTAACAAATTTTTTGAAGCTAATGATTTAATTTCCGAATTCTACCATGGTTTGAGTAAGGGTTTATCAAATAACACGCAGCTTGTAACTATTATTCACGAACTGGCACTGGCTTTCCACTCTAGGGGACAGGTGGAGAAATTACTGCTTGATTTTATTGAGGCGTTCGACACTGTACCGCGCGGAAAAATTGTTAGAAAACTTCAGACGTTCCGTCTTGCATATTTTTTAGTCAACTGGATAGGCTCATACCTGGCCAACAGAATTTTATTCATATATATGAATGGTTTCCCCTCTACGTTCTTACCAGTTACCTCTGGTGTACCACAGGGCAGCGAACTCGGCCGCATTCAATCTTTAATGTATATCAATGACATTACTTCGGCTATGGATCCCAATATTTACATTAGGTTTTTCCCTGATCACTGAGTGATATTTCGTAGGGTGGTGGGCCACCAACATCAATCCAGTTTAAGTAACAGTCATGGAGGTATTACCAAATTGTGTTTAGAATGGTCGATGAAGTTATATTCAGAGAAAACTGTGCTACTATGCGTAACTACATGCGTAAAAAACTATGCGTAACGAACAAAGAAAAATCATGTCCGCTTCACCTACGCTATAAACGATTCTCTAATAAGAGAAGTCAGCGACTACAAGTATGTGGGACTTACCGTAAGCAATACTCTTTCCTGCTTCAGGGATGTCGATGATGCTTGCGCGTCTGCAAACCGCAAGCTCAGTTTCTTAAGACACAAGTTCAACTCGGCGCCTCCTGAGGCCAAGCTTCCAGCTCTCAACACTTTCATTTTACCAAAATTAGAGTATGGAAGCATTGCATGGGATCTAGTTTACAATAAACATAAACATAGATTGAAGATAGTGCAAAGGCGTGCTGTTGCTTTTATTTTCAATAAATTTAGGTCAACTGATTCGCCATCACCACTTATGCGCGTCAATGGCACTATACCACACTGGAGCATCGAAGAAAAATCACAGGGTAAATTTCCTTTACAATCTATGTGAAGGTGCAGGCACGTATCCAGGATATTTTTTCGGGGGGGGGGGGTGCAACCCAAGGCAACACTTTCTGTAAAAATGACGGGGGATGGGTTCACTGGCACATTTACATTTACTGGCACAAATGTGAATAATTATCAGCGTTCTCCATAAAGATGCGTAAATTCGCAAGAGGGAATGGAAATAGGGGGTACCTCACAGAGACGCCTGTGAGATACACCTCTCCTTTACTTGGCAAACAAGGAACCACATGAAATAGACTCGCGCATGACAGAAGCACAGGAAGAACACTGCCAATAACAAGAAAACAACAGAAGGTATGAAATAAAAATTTGTAGTAGCATTTTTTGAATTAGCCCTTGAAGAACTATAGAAAAATATATGCTTGCGTAGCAATCACTCTTCTTTAGGATACTTCGATTACTGTTCTACCAATTTAAGTGCCAAAACAGTGGACACGGCAGCACCGCCGTGACGATGTCGCCTGACGTACCGCTGTTCATGCAGGTTCTCTGCGCATGCCTTAGTCTCATCGCTGGAGGCGCTGCGAAACCCTTCGACGCTGGAAACAACATGCTTCGCTACGATGCTGGCCAGCCACGACACTTCTGCGCAGGCGGATACTTCGGCCAGTTTGCTGACCTCACCAGCATCCAGGGGCATCGACACGTGAATGGTCTTTTCGACTCGCCATCTGGGGGCACGATGACGTCAGGACGCATGCCCAGAAGGGATCAGCTGTATGCTATAAAAGCATGCCCTTCGCCTACCAGCTTCAGTGGACACGGCAGCACCGCCGTGACGATGTCGCCTGACGTACCGCTGTTCATGCAGGTTCTCTGCGCATGCCTTAGTCTCATCGCTGGAGGCGCTGCGAAACCCTTCGACGCTGGAAACAACATGCTTCGCTACCATGCTGGCCAGCCACGACACTTCTGCGCAGGCGGATACTTCGGCCAGTTTGCTGACCTCACCAGCATCCAGGGGCATCGACACGTGAATGGTCTTTTCGACTCGCCATCTGGGGGCACGATGACGTCAGGACGCATGCCCAGAAGGGATCAGCTGTATGCTATAAAAGCATGCCCTTCGCCTACCAGCTTCAGTGGACACGGCAGCACCGCCGTGACGATGTCGCCTGACGTACCGCTGTTCATGCAGGTTGGTAACCGAAAATATGGCTTCCGTAGTGATGTTCTTGGTCTTATAGTGCTGCCGTGTCCACAGGCTGTCGTTGACTGTATAAGCGACTGTTTTTCTATTGCGGCCCTGTTGTTGAGTCTCTCTGGGGACGTGGAGAAAAATCCAGGTCCAATAACAGAAGTAATGTGCAGGGAAATGCTCCAAAACCAGCAAGACATTTTGTTCAAACTCACGGCGGTTCAAGACAAGCAAGACTCGTTTGAAACAAGAATACTAGACATGCAGAGTCGGATTCTTCTTATCGAGAGTAAGGTACAAAGCTTAGACGAGACTCGGAACAGGCTCGCAACTCTTGAGGGAATTGTAGCTGACCACAGCGTTGGAACATCTACTCTGGTCAAACATCTGGATGATCTGGATAATCGTTCACGACGAAATAATCTTATCATTAGAGGAATTAAAGAAGAGGACCACGAAAACGAAGAGACTCTATTAAGCAAAGTAAAGGACGAAATCTTCAGCGCTACTCTGAAAGTGAATGTATCTTCTATTGAACGAATTCATAGGTTAGGCAGGAGGATTTCTGGTAGAACTCGACCAGTTATCCTGAGGGTGGCAGACTATAGGGATAAAATGACAGTTCTGCAGAACTGCACAAAACTGAGAGACACAGATTACAGCGTAAGCGAAGATTTCTCTAAAAGAGTACAGGGAATAAGAAAAAAGCTATGGGCCTCGGCGAGTGAGGAGAAGAAGGCAGGAAAGAAGGTAAAGCTGCTTTTTGATAAATTAAAAGTAAACAATACGCTGTACAGCTGGAATGAAGAACGTGATGAAAGGTGCAAACTGCGAACTGATGCAGGAGCAAGTGATAATTGACGCATGCAGGGCCAACATGCTGGTTTCAAAATAATCAACGTAAATGCAAGAAGCCTGATAAACAAAGCGCATGCGCTTGAAGCTCTAGTTATTGATCATGCTCCTGACATTGCTGTAATCACTGAAACCTGGTTGCATAAAAATATTCTCGATAGCGATATCGCGCCACCCGGATATTCGCTGGTTAGGAGGGATCGAGATGGAAGAGGCGGAGGCGTGGCCGTTTTGGTGAAACGAAATATCATATTTTCCACTTTAGAAGTAACAGGAAATATTGAGGCTGTATGGATCACTACAAAATTGAATAATCGCACTGTATTCATCGGAGCGGTATACAGGCCTCCGAACTCCCCAGTAGAACACATTATGCTGCTAAGAGAATTCATGGAAACACACGTGAAAGAGCAAGATAGCATACTGTTACTAGGTGATTTTAATCTCCCGGCTATTGATTGGGATTCATATGTAGCCGGTGACACAGATGTTACATCTTCTGAGTTGTTCTTGGATCTAATATATTCATACAATTTAACCCAGCTTGTTAACCAATATACTAGGGAGTGTGCAACAAGGTCATCTGTACTTGATCTTATGCTAATATCAAATGCTTTGACACCGCATGTGATTGACTGTCTTGTTGATGAAGGGCTATCTGACCACAAAATGATTATTCTGTCCATGAACATGTCATCGTACCCTTTGCACCAGGATTCAAGCATCCAATATCTAAACTTTCAAGCTGCTGATGATGTTAGCATCTTGGATTACCTTGAAAGGTCGTTTGATAATTTTATGTCTGTTTATGAATCCAATGGTGGCACTGACGATCTCTGGGACTTTTTTTCCAAGGTTACGATGCATTGCATTACGCGATTTATCCCTATAAGCGTCAAAAAATGTAAACGAAATAACCCATGGATTACAAGGGAAATCATACATGTCAAACGGAGGATAAAAAGGAAACGAAAAGCTTGTTCTCGAGATCCTAGCGCCCAAAACAAGACTTTGCTTCATAACATGAAGCTCGACTTAAACCGTCTGATCAAGGAATCCAAGGAGAGATTCTTCAATGTAACACTGAAAAATTTCCTTCATAATGCACCTAGTAAATTTTGGAGATATGTGAACCCTTCTAAAAAACAACACAAAGACGAGGATGAAATGATTAACCAAGAACGCACAGAAAATTTCAATTCCTTTTTTTCCTCCGTGTTCACCAGTGATGATGGCACACTTCCGTACTTTCGTGACACCTCTGACCGCCCTTCAGCATCTGACCTTCTCATCAACGAGGCAGGAGTCCTGAACCTTCTTCTGAGCATTAACATTAAGAAATCCCCCGGCCCCGATGGCATCCCGAATGAGTTCCTATGTAGATATGCTCCATGGGTTGCTAAATATCTTACCATAGTCTTTCAATCTTCGCTCACCCAGGGAACATTTCCTACAGCCTGGAAGCAAGCTAAAATAATTCCAGTTCACAAAAGTGGGAGCACATCTGAGGTAGGAAACTACAGGCCTATTTCTCTTACGAGTACCTGCTCCAAGCTACTTGAGCATATAGTTTGTAAACATCTGTCTAATTACCTGGAAGCTTACGAGTTATTATCACCAGCACAACATGGCTTTCGCAAGCGGTTGTCTACAATAACGCAGCTTGTTCAAACCGTTCACGATCTTTCACAAACTTTAAATTGCCGAGGACAGGTCGACCTAATTTTTTTAGACTTCGCCAAAGCGTTCGACAAAGTATCGCATCCTAAACTTCTCTTAAAAACGAATGAAATATTTAGAAATCCAAATATTACTAAGTGGCTTAAATCCTACCTTCAGTCTCGTGAGCAGTATGTTGAAATAAACAAAATTAAATCCATGCCCAAACCAGTTTTGTCTGGAGTACCCCAAGGCAGTGTGCTGGGTCCCCTTTTATTTCTTATATTTATTAATGATTTGCCTTCCGATATAACTGTTCCACTAAGGTTGTTTGCAGACGACTGCGTCATTTACAATAGGATCGGATCTTTAAGTGACCAGTTAGAACTTAACAACAATTTACAAAGAATATTAAAATGGTGTAATGAATGGCAAATGTCACTGAACCCAGTAAAATCAGTTTGTATGACCATAACAAGAAAGAAGGTGCCTTTGCGGTACAAATACAGCATAGGACCACAGGAACTAAAAAGAGTAACAGAATATAAATATCTAGGACTAATATTTACTCAAGATTTGAGATGGAATGCGCATATCAATCAGGTGTGTAGCAGAGCAAATAAAGTCTTATGGAGTCTCAGGCGAAGACTGTACAGCGCAACTCCTGAAGTGAAAAGCTTGGCATATAAGGTATTAGTAAGGCCAATTATTGAATACGCTAACATTGTATGGGACCCACACACTGTAACCAACCGTCATAAATTGGACAGAGTTCAACGACTCGCCTCCAGGTTCATATTTAATAAGTATCAGCGCGTGCACTCTCCTACTGAACTATGCAGACGCGCAAACCTCTCCGCTTTAGAACTAAGGACTAAGTTTGACCGGCTGAAATTTTTCTACCTAATTGTTCATAACCAGGTTAAACTTAATTTCACTGATTTCTGTATAATTTCACCAGATCAACGCTCCAGACACAAGCACAGTTTATACATAAACCCGCCAGTTACACGGAATGATATATTCAAGTATAGTTTCTTTCCTAGGGCGATCAAGGAATGGAACGAATTACCCAATCCACTTGTCACATGTTCCTCTGTCAGTGCTTTTACTGCTGGTTTAGAGAATCTTATTTTTCCGGATATGACTGCATCATAGCATTTGTTTCTGATGCGCATATTACGAGTGTTTTGTCTTTGATCACTGCATGTCACTTTTTACAGATACTGCTATTGCATTATTCATTGTTCAACATGTACCGATATTTTGTATATGTGTTGTTGTATTTCTATCCACTCCTGTAATGGTCCATCCTTGGACTGACAGTATAAATAAACAAACAAACAAAAACAAACAAACAAAACCAACTGGTGTTGTTGTTTGGCAAGCGCGTAACGATCCGTGGTCACCAGTCCCGTACAACCACGTAGTGCGCCGGACGCTGTGGTTCTAAACGTACTGCGGCCACAGCGGAAGGTTGGAAAAACGCTCACATTAGCCCAGCAGAGAAGTGTCTACGTCAGGTGGCTCGACTGATAACTGTACAAGCGTAATTCAGAACACACGGAATTATTCTCCACTTCCGGTAGCGTTTTTTCCATTTCCTTTTCAAAT
This sequence comes from Dermacentor variabilis, assembly GCF_050947875.1. Taxonomy (NCBI): domain Eukaryota; kingdom Metazoa; phylum Arthropoda; class Arachnida; order Ixodida; family Ixodidae; genus Dermacentor; species Dermacentor variabilis. The sequence continues at coordinate 101,473,962 of NC_134570.1, forward strand.
AAAGAGATGTTGATCTATGAATATTTTCACAAAGAACTCTTAAACTTGTTAATTTTCGCTCGTCCTTCCTATTTGGCTGTTTCCTTGGCTTTCTGCGTTTGTAGATCGCTTAATTTCTCATCTTCTTGCGGCACTTCCTCCCAGTTGCCAATTTTTGCACGAAAATTGCTGTACAATTAGGGAAAAGTCAGAGGAGATAACGGCTCACAATCATATTGCTTATGGTTTTAACGTTTATTACATGTTCTGATGATGGACGCTATTTCGCAGTATTTTAATTTGCACGTTATCTAACCCATATCGCGGGTATATGCTCCCGAGGATCTGCCAGGGTCGTGGCGAGCAGTCACTCGAGGGAATAATAAAACAAAAGGAAAAGTTTAACGCAGCTGGCATTTTCTCCTGCGCGCAACTCGTTCCGCGAGCATACAGTCCAGCTGACTACGAACCGAATTCCTTTCCTGGTCCCTGGATCAGTCTAAACAAAGGTTGAACTAACAAAGCAACCGCGATGTGCATGATCGTTGAATAGAAGGTGAAAACTGAACTCCTCTCGAGTTAATTGCTCGGGCACCGAATCGATGAGAAAACTGACCTTCACGCCCTAGGAGATGCCGATAACTACCGCCATCCAAAAGGAGTGAAAAATTCCATTCCACTCTGTGAAGATGGAATGGCAGCGATAGCTGACGACCGTCAAAGCTCTCGAAGAAAAAGCAAAGTGCTTCACCTCTGCCGCGGGTCGGCCCGACGGTAGTGCATTGCTGGGCCGGCCCGCCGTGGACGTGAAGGAGGCGTTAAGCTCTCCCCGTACGAGGGCCCATCGCCAAGATTCGAAGGGCACGTTATAGGCTCCCGAGCCCACATGGGTATGTGCCATTGAGTTTGGCCCTTTTTGCAGGCCTGCAACGAAGCCGACGGACAGATGCACAAGGGCAAGACGTGGAACATGCTGCGGCACCTCCTCGACGAAACCAAGACCAAGGGCCATCAACACAACAACCTGACCAGAATCCTACACAAGGCAATCTGTGAACACGGGGAGGACGAGGTCAAGGGGCGCTTGGACGCCAAGTACCTACCGACCACCCCCACGGAAAGACACCCGGATTACCAAGGTAACGAGAACGAGACGCTAGATCGAGACATCCAGACATGGGAAGTCAGAGTTGCCCTGCAGGATCTCAATGGCAGGTCCGCCGCGGGTCCCGATCGAGAGACCAACAGAGCGCTCAAGAACCTCAACGAAGCGGCCATCGAAACGCTCACGAACTTCTACAACAAGTGCTGGAAAGAAGGAAGGCTGCCCAAGCAATGGAAAGCAGCCAAGACGATCCTCATCCCCAAGCCTGGCAAGCCGCCCAACATAGAGAACCTCAGGCCGATCTCGCTCCCTTCGTGCGTGGGAAAGGTTCTCGAGCACGTTCTCATGAACTGGTGGCAGCGTTACCTGGAAGAATCGGAGCTTTACCCAAATTCTATCATCGGGTTTCGGAAGAAGCTCGGGACGCAAGACGCCATGATCTTACTGAAGAACGAGATCATCGACGATACGATGGGCACCAAGGACAACAGAGCCATAGTCGGGCTGGACTTGCAGAGCGCCTTCGATAAAGTGAGGCACTCGGCTATCCTGGTCCAAGTATCCAGACTAAACATGGGCAGAAGGACATACCAGTACATCAAAGACTTCCTGACGGAACGGACCACCGAAATCTGCGCGGGAGACCTGCAGCTCGAAGAGAAGAAGCTGGGCAGCGTCGGAACTCCGCAGGGCTCGGTGATCTCCCCGCTTCTCTTCAACCTCGTGATGATCGGGGTGGCCAACCGGCTAGAAAGAGTAGCGGGAGTCCGGCACACCATCTACGCCGACGACGTTACGCTATGGGTACCGGGAGGAAGCGACGGACACATCGAGACAAGGCTGCAAGAAGCGGTCAATGCCATCGAGGAGCAGCTGGGCGGGTCTGGACTCGTTTGCTCCCCGGCCAAGTCAGAACTGCTTGTGATTCCACCGACAGGAGCGGGCAGGAAAAGAAAGAACATGGAAGTCAAGTACGAGCGACCCAAGATCACGGTCAAGACAGCGGGAGGACAAGTGATACCGGTGGTCGAGAAGATTCGAGTGCTCGGGCTGCTCATCCAGCGAAATCGAGTCAACGGTGAAACGGTCAACAAGCTCGCGGCCAAAGCGGCCGCGGCAATGAGACTCATCAAGAGGGTGTCCAACAGAAGAGCGGGGATGAAGGAGGAGAGCCTGACTAGGCTCGTTCAATCCTTCGCAGTTAGCCACATAACGTACGTGGCCGCCTCCCACAACTGGAGGCCGAGCGAACGTAACAAGATAGACGCCACCATACGCAAGGCGTATAAGGCGGCACTCGGCCTCCTCGGAAGCACGAGCACCGAAAAATTCATGGCGCTGGGAGTCCACAACACGCTGGACGAAATAGCCGAAGCACAGAGAACGGCGCAACTCGAGCGTCTCTCTGAAACAAGAACCGGAAGAAAGATACTGCGGGACCTTGGCCTCGAGCCGAGGGAAGGCGAGCAGCAGAAAGACGTGCTTATACCGGATAGCATCAACAGAAAGCTCAGGGTCTGCCCGATCCCGAGGAACGTGAACCCCGAGCACAACAAGGAGCGGAGGTTGGCGAGGGCCAGGGCTCTTGTGGACCTCCACGCCAGAGAAGAAGGCGCCATCTACGTGGACGCGGCGGAGTATCGAGGGAGCAGCGACGCATACGCGGTGGTGGCTGTCGGGGCATCGACGGGTGCAACGAAGACCGCGGCGAGCGTCCGGACTCGAGAGGCACACCGGGCGGAGGAGGTGGCCATCGCCTTGGCCGTCTCCGACCCCGGATGCACTACAGTGTTGTGTGACTCTAGAACGGCAGTGAAGAACTACGCCAAGGGTAGGGTATGTAGTGAGGCTGCGCGCATACTGCGCAAGGCCGAAGACATCGGACGCAAAAGCGCTGTGGTGATCAAGTGGTTTCCGGCCCACATGGGCAGTGACGTGTGGGAACGCGGCAACGTGAACCACAACGAGACGGCCAACTCGGCCGCGCGAGGACTAACCAACCGCGCAGCTGCAAGCACGGCCGACTCGGAGTGTTGGTCGCGGTGCAGTGCCAAGGACATGATGACCACCTTCAATGAAATAGTGAAGTGGTACAGACTTAACAGACAGACTATGCCGCCACCTCACCCAGGGCTTACCCGGGAGGAGGCAGTGTTATACAGGCAATTACAGACGGGGTCCCTGCTCACCCCGGTGCTAGCTAAGCACGTGTGTCTGAGCGTGTACGCGAGTGACGTGTGTAGACTGTGCGCTAAGGAGAGAGCCACCGCGGCTCACATCCTTTGGGACTGTAGTAGAAATCCACGAGAAGCCAGTGAGAAGACGACGATCCCGCCGCGGCTAGAGGCTGCAACGAGGACCTATGACCAAGATACACAACTAAAGGCCGTCCAGCAGGTCTCGGCAGCTCTAGAGAGGCAGCGACCTCGCGAAACCGAGGAGAAGGGGGGCAGCACCCCCAGGAAGGGGATGGCGGCCCTCTCGGATCCGCGGAAGTAGCGAGGAACCAAGACCTCGAGGAGCACAATGCACGAGACTGACGTAGTGGCCGCGTCGCGGTAAAAGCTTGTCCTCCCTGCGTGGAGGGAGCCTAACCGACTCTGCAGGCATATTTACTAACGTTGTTCTCTCTCTCTCTCTCACTATCACCAGGATCAGCCCACATGATGATTTTTTTTCTTTTGACGGATGGCGAAAAAACTATGTAAGGTTAGTCATATACAGCTCTCGCTGTAAAAGGAGCAAAATGTTGACCGCCGAAAAGACTGATTTGTCAGCGCTTTAGGAATGTGTGTGAGGAGTTGTGGTGTAAGATGGCGAAGGGTATGCCGTTTAATTTAGAGGGGGGGGGAGGCGCCCTCCACTTCTGGGTACGTGCCTGTGAAGGTTCATTTCGCCTTGACACCCGAAAATATATTCAGCCGTTTGCAGCCCGCGCTACTCATCATTGTCGTTCTCGCAACTTACTTCCTTATTCTTCTTAGGCAATATCTTTTTAAATATTCATTCTTTTCCCACGCTCAGTACACGAGTGGAATGCCTTACCTGCCAGTGTCTTATTATCAGATAAGGTCACCGCACTTGAGCACGCTGTGTCCGCCCTTTATATACGGTGTGGCGTGTGTTCCACCTTGTAATTGTAATGTGTTCATCCATTCTTGTTCTGTGCGAGTATTATATTGTTTTTGATATATTTGGACATTGAGAAACTAATATCATATTATCTTTAAAGAATACCACCTGGTTGGTCTTCTTTTAGACTTCAGTATACCTGTAAATAAATAAAAATAATTTGCGCCAAATCCACAAAGCGACATCCGCGGCTGGCTCCACCCGTTCTCGTAAATGCGTCTAGTAATAATGCTGGGTGAATGTACGCAATAAAACGAAGTCGACATAAAGAAGCACAGATACCTAATTATCCGATGATTTTTTTTTCTCCTTATTTACACAGCCTCAAGAGCACCAAACAGCGCCCAGCATAGGCACGATCATGTCGCCAATTTAAAACGGGAAGCATTTCCTGGCGAACATTTGCCACTTTGAGAGTATCTGTCTAGCCGCCTGCGTCTTGCTGATACCCTAGTCGTTTCGTTAACCTTTTATGTACCAAAATTGGTATAGCATGACTAGAGTGTAAGAGGAACATAAGTGATCGGTCACGAGATGTGCGACATGTAGATCGTGAAACCACCAACTACATCATTGTATTCTCATGGTAAAAAGACGTAGTTGTCGTGTACCAAAATTGGCATAGTATGATAAGAGTGCATGACGAACAGAAATGATAGGTCATGAAATGAATGTCGTGAGAAGCGTGCCAAGTAGGTCATGCAACTGCCGCCTACGTTTGGAATGTAACAAAATTAGCACACTATGGCAAGAGTGTATGACGAACCTAATTTGTAATTGATGACATCAATGCCATGACATTCATGTCATCTAGGACATGAAACCGCCTCCTACGTCGTGGTGCTCGCATGTGCGTTTCCTGACTTGTCAGGCTCCCAGCGCTCTGATTCACATAACATCAATTCCCACTGGGCATGGGATCTGCCGGTTTTTTAATATAAAGCCATTTCTATCGCATACATACGGATTGCAAGTTCCCGCCAGTTTGGGCGGATACCACGTAGTGACGCTAATCGTGATATCCGATGTCACAAATGAGTCACCAAGCACTGACAACTACGAACTCACCCCTTCACACATGCGACCACGTTCGTCGACGACGGAGCTTGGTGGGAGAGGCGTTCTTCGGTGTCCACGCGACCGTGTTTTCGCAAACGAACGTGCAGCCGCTTTCAAAACGCGTCCACAAGCGTCTTAACCGTCCCATTCTTTTGCCCCAAAACATGACGCTTCCATGATGGCTTTCGCTTGTAGTCCCGTGAAAGGAGCCAGGTTTCAGTTATAGAATTCAAACTTGAAGTAAATAAACTTACCGTCCGCGGTCAGTAATTTTCCTCGTGTGCACGCAAACCTCAAGCTATACTTCAATTTGACCTCTAAATTTGGTGTCTGCGCTCCTGCGAATTTTCTATCTGAATAAATAAACCAGAACGCACACCTATTGAGAGGTACCCAATAAAAAATTCAATAAAATCAATAGCGTTTGTTTTATGTATGCGGTCGTTACTCGATAGATACATTCAAGTAACATAACACTTGAACTTCTGTGCTTATCAAGAAACCAAGTATACCGGCAGATGTCATGCCTGTTGGAATCGATGTTATGCGAAGCACTCTGCTGGGAGTCTACAGTGTTAACGAAACGGACGTCAGAGCACCAAGACTTGGGCGGCTGTTTCATGACGTACTTGAAACTCATGTCATGGTATTCATGTCATTACCTGTTATATATGTTCGTTATACACTCTTGTCAGACTATGCCAATTTTTGTAGACGCTAATACGTATGTTACTGCTTCACTATCTACATCACACACATGTAATGACCTATGATTTATGTGCGTCATACACTCGTATGCTACCATGCCAATTTTGGTACATATCAGGACGTTGGGGGTTGCTGCATGACCTACATGGCACGCATGTCTTCCCTATCATGTCATGACCTACCACTTATGTTTGTCATACACTCTTGCCATAATTTACTAGATGGATAATTTCAAAATAACAAATGTTTGCCAAGAAATGCTTCACATTTAAAAAAGTTTGTGATGGATGTCAGACATCCAGCCAAACTAAAATCACGCATAATTCCCACAAGAAAGTAGTGACAGCGTTTTCCCTGAAGTGGCATGCCATTTCATCACACGCGTCTGAATCCGAGATTTATTTGGTAACGCAATAACTGTAACCGGAACAGCACTAAAGGAAGTGACCAAGGAAATGGCTAACGAGTCATTTTGTGTGTAAAACACAATTTCAAGATTGGGGCAGACAGATGGAAACAAGCAGTGGGTTAAAAGTTGTATAAACCGGGACAAAATGCCTGAGACAGGTTGGCAGATGTTTTGGTTGGCGGGCTATCTTCACTCTAGTTCATTTCCTCCCAATGCTCTTTTACAGAGCTCTCTACGCGGGTCTAGCTTTGGAAGCCGTTCTACGAGTGCTCATAGAGTTTGTCGTTGTGTAAGATAAAGATACTGTAAGTAAAAACACAGTGGCCCATAAAATAGGAGAATAAATAATTTTATTTCAACCAATAGAATCTTCCAATCGCGCTGGAGAAGCGACATGTACACATAGTTTCGTCTGTGAAAGCAACTGTAGAAATTTCGGGTATGGCGAAGATTTCTGAAACAGAAAAAAATAAACACGCTATAACGCAATGGAAATGTCCCTCGTGCATGTTGTTATTCCCGCGAACACCAAAACCAGAATGCAAGAAAGCAGTTACGATAACATAGTATCATAAAACAAAAGTAGAACACAGTTAACTTGCCTGAAAAAAAAAAGAATCTCGACTAACTTCCACGTTAACCGTAGCGACCTAGAAATTTAGGACATAGCGTCTAACCCAGAATAAACTTATGCCTAAGTTCGTTCTTAACAGTTTTGCTATAACTATGAACCTAGATTTTTAAGAGAAATGTGTGAAACCTAATGTTCTAATCAGTTTTTCTGCAGTACTCTATAGCAGTGAGCAGAGGAAGTTCAAAATTTACGAGAGTGAATTAGCATAACAAATATTTTGCCGACTGAGACAGACTACGGGACTTACACTTCTTCCTGCGGAGAAGGGTGGTGTAGTCGAAGGGAGAGCCAAGACCGTAGCCGTAGTTCAGGCCATAGCCGAGGAGACCGTGGCCGTAGCCGTAGTGGCCAACGCCGTAGCCAAGGGTACCGACGCCGTAGCCGTAGACTGGAGCGGCGTGGTAAGCACCGACAACAGGGGCAGCGTGGGAAACGGTGGCGACAGCTGGGGCGTGGTGGACGGTGGTGGTGGCAACGGCTGGGGCAGCGTGGACAGTAGCGACGGCTGGAGCAGCGGCGTAGGTGGCGACGGGGGCGGCCACAGCGGTGGCGACTGGGGCGTGGGCCACAGTAGTGACAGCTGGGGCAGCGGCGTAGGTGGCGACTGGAGCAGCGTGGGCAACGGTGGCGACACGGGTCACGGCTGGAGCAACAGCGTAGGAGGCCACGGCTGGGGTAGCAACAGCGGTGGCGACTGGGGCGTGGGCCACAGTGGCGAAAGCTGGTGCAGCTGCGTAAGTAGTGGCAACCCTGGTCACAGCTGGAGCAGCTGCAACGACTGGAGCGGCGGCGTAGGAGGCGACGGCTGGGGCAACAACAGCAGTGGTGACTGGGGCGTGGGACACAGTGGCGACAGCTGGGGCAGCGGCGTAAGTGGTGGCAACCCTGGTGACAGCTGGAGCAGCGGCAACAACTGGAGCAGCGGCATAGGTGGCAACTGGAGCAGCGTGGGCAACGGTGGCGACGGCTGGGCCAGCAGCCAGGCCGACGCTGTATCCGGTAGTGCCGACGAAGCCAGCGAAGGCGCTGGTGGCCAGGGCGAGGACGATGCAGGCGCGAATCTACGGTAAAATAAAGGAGTATAGAGCAAGGTTCCATATAAAATCACTTCGGACGTCTGCTCACAAAACTTGTGATGTATAGAAATTGGCTTAATTTTCGCTTTGACGTCACGGTGACCACGCAATGAACAAAAGCCGTTGACACAAATTGCGGTCTTTCCCAAAATTTTAATATCATGAAGCTTTGTTTATTAATGGCATTCGCCAAGGTACTGCAGACATATTGTTCTGAAATAATATAATTACACAATAGAAACATTTAATTTTGGAATACAAGCACGCCGCTTGAAAAGAGTGCTTGGTATTTGTTTTGAGCGTTAATTTTCACTTCTCTCTATGAATTCGATAGCCTGTACAGCTTCACCAGATGCATTTAACGCTTGAAAATCACCTACCTAAATATACTAAAGTTGAAAGCGCCTATGTAAACCTGTTTATTCCTTACCTCGTCTTAAAGTGTTATACAATTGGAACTTTGCGCTTTATACTCTGGCGCAATACGCGCTATAGAAGTTACTGCCAAACCAAGTGCCATTTAGTATATATAGGAGATGGTCACGGTATATCACTGACAACCAATAGATTTGCGAAAAGCTTACCATTTTGACTTCAGAGCTGCTGCTGGGCCAACTGCTGGCTGTTGTAAGTCTCGGAGTTCCTTATATAGGCCGTCTGTCGTGCAATAATGTCATGCGCAGCGAGAAACAGAAATTCTGCTGCAGAAGAAGCACGCGCCCCCTCGCCAGTTCGCTGTATACCGGACTTTCAAACCGGAGCCAAGGTGATACGTGTGCCGGAATATAATGAAACTCCACCCTCAGACAATGATAAGTAGTGAGGTGAGGTGAAGAAAAGGCAGTCCAGAGGCTCCGATGATTGTCCGAGCACCGGTCATGCAAGCGGCCAATGCTAAATGCAGGTCATTTTCAATTTTTTCTTGACATGACGGACCAACATAAGAGAAGGTGTACAAGACATGTATCCTCATGGCGCCTTATGGCGCAATAACGCGTAATCAATGGGAACAATAAATCATTCTATGTCCTACGAATAGGCTGCTCCATTCAGTATTCAATTCCTTCGATTAGAATATATAATTACTTTGTCATAACTGATCCTTCTGTTTCTGAAGTGGTGTCATGTCTAAATGGCGGTAGCGATTATGTTATACAGAGGAGCTGCTGAGATTATGGTACTTTGAGGATTTTTCACCTTTATTTACAGAAGGTGACCCCAATTTCCAAAATAATTTTCGTTCCGATTCACATAAATTGCATAAATTGTACGTTGATGAAAAAACTAAGAATTGACGTTTGGACACCCCACTATTAATGCGATGGTCAGAAGCCGTACTTCTTGTTCAATAAATGCAGCGTGACTGTACATTTTTTTATCATTCCCCGGCATAGCTAGATGAGGATGCTTAATTTGCTCTATTAGAATTGTCGGACTTCATAGATAACACGTACACTTGAGATTATACACTTCTGGAGCCGTTTATATATAACGACTCCTCTCATATTTATTATTTTAGCTTTTACCCATTTGGTTACTCGAAGCCATGTCCCGCTACAGCATGTGTTGGTCACTCAGCAGGACGTACTTTTCGAAGTGGCTTGAATTGGACGAGAACAACGCCTACATATTACGGACGGTACTTTTTCTACTGTCACTTATAACCGAATGCTAATGTATGCCAAGAAACAAGAGAGGTAGTGAAGAGGTAGTTTCCGACACTACTTTTCCGACACTACCTATTCGACACTATTCGACCGCACGACGATATTCTTGGTAGCAACTGCTCAGACTTGGCACGGCTTTACTCGCAATGGCTAGGCCGCTTTTATTATCTCGGAATGTACATGGCGAGCCTGGTATTTTGGTCGCATGTAGCCAAAAAGCTGCAGCGTATACTGCAAGTTCAATGAGATATGAACCACACATATACTTCCAGAAATCAATAGGTCCTTTTCGCTGTGCTTAACCAAGAAATAAACTGATGTTTCTAAGGTACCTCAATGACATAGAGGGTGGAAGTCAGCTGTAACCGACAAAGACATGCAGACACAATGAATGTATACCGGAGGTACTTCCGTAAAAATACCGGATTTTTATAAAATACTTGTAGTAGTCTTTAAAACTTATGTCCCACCTATCTTTAGCAAATCATATGTAAGATAACGGTAAGTTCAGCTAGCATCGAATGAAATTTTTAGCACTACACGCTAAAATAAACTTGTTGGGCACATATATTTTCATTACACTCCATGAATGTAACTTATTTGTGTGCACCAGTGGTAACATGGCGCGTTCGTGGTTATGACATTCGGATGATTTCTTGAAATGCTCCAATTTAGCGCACTCTAGTTTGAATAAAAGAAGTCTAACTTCCTTTATATATAAATGCATGGCGGGTTTTGCTAGAAATTCTCTTCAGCGCGCTTAGGCGTGTACATTGCGACAATGTCATGCACAGATTCGCACTGTATTTTGGTGCGATGTTACCAAGTAGTAAAATTTCAGTCATTTTTTTTTCATGCGCATTTAGCATATATGAAGCTGGCCAGCGTTCCCGGCCTGTTGCGGCTTGCGCAGCAATGCGCCTGTTCGAGAGATTGCTAGTGCCGTTCGTGTGAGTCCATGGTAAAGGCCAGCAGCAAGAATGAGAGAAACCGCCTAATTCCACATTAAAACGTGCAGGTGCAGGAATCATAGCTGCGTTTTTTTATTTCGTTGCAACGAGCACAGTTACAATCAGCCAATTTACAAGACTGAATATATATATGTCGCCGGTGGTACCTATCGCTGTTATATTAGTGGACACAAAGGCGAAAACAGCGTGGTTATTAAACGGAGCAATAGCGGCGTGTTGACTCGTGTTGGTAGTTGCGGGCACTGCACTAGTCTAAGCAGGAAACAATACGAAATGCTTTATGTCCCCTTAGGTGCTAGTCTGCGACTACATTCAAGACCATGACTTGAATAAAAATTATGTTGCTTTAAGCACAATTGCAGCATAAAAGAATGTGTACTGATGTTCGTGAGGCCCGCCGGGGTACCCGTACTAACTTAAGAGCACTGTAGCTATCAATGGCAGAATTAAGTGTTGTAGTGCGTGTTAGACACTCGTGAAATCTTTTATTGTAGCTGGGCGCGTAAGCCTTATTACAGCCCGTTGCCATTCCCCAAGCGCAGTCACGTGGAACTCCCAATTGCTTCAGAGAAGCCTACCTACCGCGACGCTGTTCTTCCTTTCAGTTTCGTTAATTCCATCTTCATCGCCATCAGCGTGGCGCATTTCATTGTGTCACACACAAGATCCAGTATTTAAGCGGATGCATCATTTTTGCGTGCGCAGCTCTATGCGTGTTTTCATTTCGCGATATGTTGGCTGGCGCGGTGTAAACCATGACAAAGGAAACAACTGCGAACGAAATCAAATGAAGCAAGCCAAAAAAAAAAAAGAGAGAACGCGAACAAGGGCCGACACGAGCAGTGGGTAGTACGAAAGGGGCGGCCCGGCTGAGACCAGATATGGTTATGCATCCAGTTGATGGGCGGGTCCGCATCATGGAGGATGAGACAAGATCTATAGGATGAGATCTAAAGGATGAGATGAGATCTAAAGGATGAGACGACATCTTTCGCGGCATAGTTATTCATGGTGTGTTCGGTTAGCAAAAGGTTTTCATGTGCGGATTATGTTGTGAAATAAATAAATAGCATTACCTTCATATCATATTTCAAAGTTACCGCCCTTGTTTATTTAGCGTTCTCTTCCGCTGTCCCCGTCTTTATTTGCGGTCAATATGCTATGCAGTAAACACGAACTTGACCAAACTGAAGTTCTTCTGAAACATTACCTTGCACTCTAAATGCCGAAGTCTTCCCCTTTCTTTCAGATTTACCCTTACTATTTGGTAAGATTGTGTGGTGCGACGTCCTGACACTGGTGAGACATGCCTATTGAGTTCTCGCCGGTCTGTTGAGAGGCAGAAGGGATTGAGCAGAACGACAACGTCGACTGAGACCATCTGCCATGAAAGTAGGCTCGCCATTCCATCGTTGGGTACAAGATGGGGCAATTTCTTTTTTTCACACGGCAAAGCAGTCGCTATGGACCATCGATGCTCGCTTGAGCGCCTACACCCGTTTATAGGAGCGAAATACATCATTTTGTTTCACAGAAGATGCCCCGAAACACGGCGAGTCGCCGTCGCAAGGGCGGCTTGCAATTGGCTGCCCCCACACGTTTGCAGGGCGAATGGTTTCCACGTTTCTCTGAAACCACCCCGAAAAACGACAGGTTGCCCTGTAGGTGGTCATGGCGGGTTGTTCGGCATAATGCCAGCGCCTTCGTTCGCTACTGCATTGGCGCCTGTCTGCAGCTTGCTCAAGCGGGGAGCCGCGTGGCGGTTCGGTACTTTACCTGACTGCCGTGACACAGACTCGCCTGCTTCACAGGCTTGAACTCCTTCGCTCAACCTCGGCATGTACCCGCCGCAGTTGCTCAGTGGCTATGCTGTTGGGCTGCTGAGCACGAAGTCGTGGGATCGAATCCCGGTCACGGCGGCCGCATTTCTATGGGGGCGGAATGCGAAAACACCAGGGAACTTAGATTAAGTGCACGTTAAAGAACCCCAGGTGCTCAAAATTTCCGGAGTCCTCCACTGTAGCGTGTCTCATAACCAGAGAGTTGTTTCGGAACGTAAAACTCCATAATTTAATTTAACCTCGGCATCCGTTGGCAATGCCGAGTATGTGCGCATATTCCATAACCCCCGCAGCCGACGCAACCAAAGCGAGCCGACTGAAGCTACGGCGTGCCTGTCACGTGAGCGCCTATTTCCCATTCCCTTAAATTTTTATGTCTAGGCTTCATAACTCTCAGGTGACACTCCCCCCCCCCCCCCCTCCCAGTATTTTTCTTCCTCTATGGTGCGCATGACACCAGTTTCTCGTTCTGACGTCACTGAAGTGGCCGCTCTCATTAGCGTCCGCCTTTCGCTCTTTCATCTTTCGCTGTGCTCTTTCGCTCGGCTGCGCTGACGCTCAACGCAGGAGTGGGATCCTTAGACCTGCGTTCTAAAATGTAGTATAAGATAAGATGTACGAGTGAAGGACTTTGAACGTATCCCCTGCGTGAACGAGAGGTAGGCTCTCTGCAGAAATGTTGATTGCAAGATGGCTGACCTATGCGCAACTCTGTCTCCCAGCAAGAGCCATATACACTAACATTAGGTACTATTAAGTTATTGTGCTTCTGTGAATTGCATCACAATGCGGATGATTCAGTGGGAATTAAGTGGAACCCGTTATCAGGCGAGTCGGCGCTTCATTTTATCTTAATCTGTGATCTCAAAGTACCTTTTGGTGACATTGCATCAAACAGATTAGACAGTTTTAGAATAGCGTTTGCAACCAAACATACACCCATAGCGCACGAAAACAAAAACGGTCGTCTTCACTTAGCATGCTGCCAACGTTATTAGATTTCTGTGGTTGACGTGCGCTATGGTAACGTACTTCGGACGCTAAGATATAGCGTTGTCGAACAGGGCGGTATCCGTGGCTTCGCTTCACCGTGAATTCTCGTCATGGCTATGCTCTCCCTCGCGTTGATGGCCACGAACTGTTGAAATTATCTTTCGCTTTCTCTAAACTCACTTGGAGCGCGTTCAATTTCTTAGACCATTCTGCGATTCCGGTTCCATGCGCCTATAGAGACGAGTCCCCATAGCAATGGCAGGAGGGTTGCTAATGCATTGTCTTGGCTTGATTACGTTTGGCACGAGGCACGAGACGGCACCCAGTCCTTCCACCTGTTCCTTGCGTTTGCTTTCCCGGATGTTAAATTAAACGTCTTAAATGGACGCACAAGGAAACGGCCTGCAAAGGTGCGTGCGTTTAACGTAGGTAAACGACAAACGGCATTGTAAACTGTCTAGTGACGGCGTCGATCGTGGCTACGCCACGATGCTCATATGCGTCCAACGGTCACGGGGCAGAAGGTGCCGGTGACGAATTAGGGGTTGGTAGTTGAAACCTTCCATTTTTCGCTGCCTTTTTTTCTTTCATTACTTACCGTTTGAAGCGCCCGATTGTAAGCAATCTCAGTTCTTGTAGTTACTGAGGCGTGCTCTAATAAACCCTTGCTCTAGACGTATACCTCACGTTCTAAGAAAGCTCTGCTGTCGTATGAAAGTTTTCCTTCCAAGGGATGAAAATCACAATTTCCACCTGCCAACGTGCAGCGCTGGCAACAGCTCTAGAGCGCAGTGTCACGCCCAATTTCGATTCTCCAGTTCGCCAGAATCGCAGCGAATGGTGCTCCTCATCTTTGTTTCCAGCATGTGCGTTAGCACAGTCAAAGGCAAAAGGCAATGCCGAGCGAACCAGCTGGCCAAGTTTAAAGAGTGCTTTTTGACGTTGTTTATACGTCATTCTGCTCAGATGCGATAAGAAGCGCATCAGCGAAAGTGGCCCTGATGCTTCAATTAAAGAGCACGTTAACACAGAACTCACGCGAATATAAGTTTTGATGGGGAATTTTCCCAAGATATAACGCCCGCATTGCTAATAGGTGTCAATTTATTTCGTTGTAGTTATTGCGCTTCTTTTATGTGGCTGTTACTTTGCGAGTGTTTTTAGCGTTCACATAATATTGAAAGTAATTTGGGGCTATAGATGCTTGTCTCCCTCAACAATAGGATCAGTGTGTAGTTGGCACCCATGCTGTTCTTGTGTGTTTATTTGTATTCCTTTTTTTAGGTCATTTTGCTTATATCAGTATGTCTGATCAAGTAGCTCAAAGAAAAGCTCTGAGGACAATGGTAGGCCTGAAAATGCTGTGGCTTCTAATATTTGTCGTGATTGCTATGATTTAAGTATTCATAATTAAGTCATTTGCCTTGAGGAAACGCTGAGGAAGCGATATTTCATAATTAAATATTCAATTCAGTTTAACCTCTTAGAGCGGTCGCGTGTAAAAACAAACGATACTAGACGCAATGACGGATAGATACGTTCGGCACGAAAAATGCCGCTGTTGCGACGATAAAACAATCGAAACCTATGCAAATTGGCATATATTTATTTTCACAACATGAACTCATTCCGACGATACTGGAAGAAGAGGCTGCGCACGGTTGCACTGCACATGGGTTCCGCCTTTACATCGCTAAACCCTGGATAATTGACGTCAGCGCCGCCACAACCAGCCTCACTCGACTCCTTACGTCGAGAGGAACACGTGGACACCCAAAGCAATACTGTGAGTCGCTTGCTTCACGAATTACCGGACTCTGAACTTCGCAAGAGGCGCCCGCCCAGCTAAGCCTTACGACGGGTACGGTCTAGCCGACGACCTTGGCCCAGTTCGGCGCACCAATGGCCACCAATGATGGCACCGAGATGAATCTCGAGCACGCGCAAATCCCACTTCCTGATGAACCTGCCGGCGGAGACTGGCTGACTGTTAAGTACGGTCGGAAGAAAACATCGACTCCCACCAATCCACCTCTCCAACCCCGACACCCATCGGTTCCCCGACAAGCCCGACTCCCACCGCTACCCCGAAATGACCTCAAGGTAATCATCCGCCCCCGAGAAGGACTCAACCTTGCCACCTGGACCACGCCACAGGTTGCTGAAGGCATCAAGCTGGCATGTCAGCACCCCACTACTGAGCACGTGCGGACCCTTACTGTAAGAATTGACCCAGTACAAAACATCGCTATTGCTAGCACACCAAACGAAGAGCTAGCTATGAGCATCCGTCGCATCACTACAATTCACCTGGGCGGTCGAGAATTCGCAGTCACGGCATACGTGGCGGCACCCGACAGCTCCGTCAAAGGGGTCATTCATGGCATTCCCGCAGGAACTCCCACAGAAGTCCTCCTTAACGGACTCTATGCACCTGGCCGAGAAATCTTACATGCCCGTATGCTCGGACAAACCGCTACGGTAGTGATCACATTCACTGGCAAGGCTGTACCCTTCTACGTGCGATACTATAGCGGTGAAGTGCGATGCAAACCATACCGACCAACCACGCATTTCTGCCGCATCTGCCACCAAGTCGGCCACCGGACCGATGTATGCCCAACTCCAGAAGCAAACGTATGCCCCCAGTGTGGTACACGAAACCCAACTCAGGACCACCCCTGTCACCTCCGGTGCGCCTTATGCCAGGGGCCTCATCCTACGGCTTCCAAGGAGTGCCCTGATCGACGGAAGAAGGCATCTTCAGCATCCCGAAGGACCAGCCGCCGGGACTACTCAAGGTCGAAGTCTCAGTCACGTACAGACCAGCAACGGAGGCGTTCCCGCTCCAGGTCTCGCTCCTGCTCGCGGAACCAACAAGGAGGGACACGGAACCTCAACGGACCTGCTGTACCGGGATCACAAGCGGTGAGCTGGTCAGCAAGGCTTTTCCCCTCTCACACAACCCACCAAGACAACACCCTGTCATCGCGTCTACACACAGCACCCACCCTACACAATTCTTCACCCATAAACAATACTGACGTTCAACTGCAAATTCTAGCTGAGCTAAAGGCCATCAGAGAAGAAAACAAACGCCTTCATGAAGAAAACAACAAACTTCGCACGCAGATTGCAGAACTATACGCCACTCGTACTGCCACTCAGCATTCCACACTAATGACCGCACCCTCAATGCCATCATCTTCGGAACGTTCTGAACCGATGATTCTCGCGGAATCAGCAAAACCGACAGAAATCGCACAAGTCGAGGAGAAAGTTGATGTACTGCAACGGCAGCTCCTAGCAATGCAACAAAGCATCCAGCAACTGGCAAGTGTTATTGAAGAAACACGGCTCGCAAAAGATCAGCGACGCAAGAAAGTTAGAACACTAGTACAACAGGAAGTAGAGCAGGGACACCCTGCCGATCCACCCGTCAGCCAGGACGAATAGCAAAACCAAGCACAGGAACGAAAACCCACTCATAATCTGGCAATGGAATTGTCGCAGCTACAAACGCAAGCAAGGGTTACTGAGACAGTACATAAGTAACGCCAAAATGAGACCAAGCGTAATCGCACTACAGGAAACAGGCACACACCCAACTCAAACTGGCTACAACACACATACCACCACGCCTGACAGCCGCGTGGCCACACTTACAGCTAAAACGCTCACAACCACACAACACACTATAGACGGCAGTGATGTCGATCATAACCTAATTGAGATCCTGCCGCTCCAACGAGGCCGAAAGAGCCTTTTCATACTGAATATATACAGCCCACCCAAGCAGAAGCAGGCGAAGTTCGACTACTTGATGACTAAAGCGATTGGCATAGCCAAAAATAATAGTCTGCTGATTGTAGGCGACTTCAACGCGGCTCACCAGGCATGGGGCTACACGACAGCCACATCAAAAGGCACTGCACTCCAGTACACGATACAGCAGCACTGTCTCACCATCCTCACAGACCCCGCATACCCCACACGTCTAGGAAACAGCGTCTCCCGAGATACATGCCCTGACCTCACCCTCACTAAAGGGATACAGCAAGCTTCCTGGCACAACACGGAGGAAACTCTGGGCAGTGACCACTGCATACTTGCCACCACATTGAACGTTACGCATGCACGACACCCGATAAAAAAGACAACACTCACAGATTGGACAGCTTTTCGCAAAGAGCGAGCGGATGACTCCTCAACCAGTATTACGGATCTCGAGCAGTGGGTACGAGAGCTCCAACAAGACGTAGCCAGACATTCAAAACAGATCACACTCACCACAGACATACCGGCCGTAGACCCGCACCTTCTTCATCTCTGGGAAGCACGTCGAGGCCTTGTTAGGAGATGGAAGCGCCAAAAACATAATCGTAAATTGAAACTACGTATAGCGAAACTCACGGCAACCGCGGAATGTTATGCTGAGGAGCTCACCCGTCACAACTGGCGACAACTATGCAACAAGTTGCAGGGTAATCTTAGCACGGCCAAAACATGGTCGCTGCTACGCCATCTTCTTGACCCCACACAAAGCAAGGCAATTAGCCAGCAAACAATTCAACGTATCCTGCACAACCATCCGGGTTCTGATGACGAAATCCTGGAGGAGTTGCGGGCGCGGTACATAGGCGATTTCGAACCCGCACAAGGACAACCTCCAACCTACAGCGGGAGCGACAATTACGACCTCGACAAGCCGATCACCATCACTGAGGTGCAACAAGCACTCCATGCACTCACACGAAACACCACCCCAGGCAAGGACAAAATAAATAACAAGCTCCTGCGCAATCTGGATGATGGCACCATTCAATCTCTTACTGACCTCTTCAATCATCACTGGGAAGCGGGTACGCTACCAGCAGACTGGAAGCACGCGGACATCATACTCATTCCGAAGCCAGGCAAACTCTCCAGCTTAGAAAATATGAGACCAATCTCACTGACCTCATGCCTAGGCAAGCTTCTGGAACATGTCATTCTGAACCGGCTTCAACCTTACCTAGAATCCAGCAACCTCTTTCCCGACACAATGTTCGGGTTCCGGCCCCATCTTTCTACCCACGACATCCTTCTTCAGCTGAAGGAACAAGTCCTTGAACACATCTCACCGCACAACACCGGAGCGATTTTAGCACTCGATCTCAAAGGCGCTTTTGACAATGTGGCTCACCATACCATCCTTACAAACCTAAGCCTCACGAACTGTGGTCGTAATACTTACAATTATATACGCGCCTTTCTAAGCAACCGCATGGCCACAATAGGCATTGGCTCACTCAGAACCCCGACGTTACCTACTCGCAACAAAGGAACCCCACAAGGTGCCGTTCTATCACCCACCCTTTTCAATATTGCTATGATGAAATTACCTGAGAAACTCAACGCAATAGCAGGAATCAGGCATGCAATATACGCCGATGACATCACTATCTGGACCACCACTGGTTCCGAAGGAGAGAAACAAGACGCCCTTCAACAAGCGACCGACGCCGTCCAGCAATATGCAAAAACAAGTGGACTCCGGTGCTCCCCCGAGAAGTCAGAACTATTAGTCGTTCGACAGAAATCACGAAGAAAACTCACTGAACTACCCCAAATCACACTCACCCTCGACGACAAAGAAATACCCACAGTAAACCGCGTCCGCATTCTAGGACTCCACATACAACAGGACGGCGGAGGCGCATACACCATCCAACGTCTCAAGCAGACCACCTTCCAAATCATGCGAATGGTCAGCCGTATCACCACCAGACAATACGGACTGAAAGAAGACGACATAATACAGCTCGTCGGGGCCCCGATAATCAGCCGCATTGCCTACGCTGCCCCGTACTTGCCCCTCACTCCCAAGGAACTTGATCAATTAGACGTACTTCTTCGGAAAGCCTACAAGCAAGCGCTCGGCCTACCACCAGGAACAGCGACACTCAAGCTTGAAGCCCTAGGAGTCCATAATACTATAAGGGAAATTATAGACGCCCACCTCACAAGCCACCGAGAACGACTAGCCCTCACACCAACAGGAAGGGCAGTCCTAGCGCGCCTAGGCTACCCCACACACGGCAAAGGCCACGAACAAGCAATTCATCTGGCCCCCAACTTCCGGGAACACATCAAGGTAGCCCCTATCCCCAGAAGCATGCACCCGGAACATCATGCCGATCGTCGCCAAGCTCGCGCAAAAACTCTACAGACAAAATATGGCAGTCTCCCCACCACACTATACACAGATGCCGCGCAGTACCCCCAAAAGGCAGCCATGACGGCCAGCGTTGTCGACTGTAACCTACAAGAGGTGGTCTCGATGACGGTCCGCACTGCCAGCGCCCTCGTAGCGGAGGAGACAGCCATCGCCTTGGCCATCACCTCTAGTCCGACCAACGAGTACGTCACAATCATTACTGACTCCCAGGCAGCTTGCCGTAGCTACGCGAGAGGCAGAATATCTTCAATAGCCCACCGACTCCTCAAACAAGCCTCCCAATTGCCGGACGTTGAAATAGTGTGGACTCCAGGACACGAGTCCCTCCGTGGAAATCAGCGTGTGCACGCTGTAGCCCGAGCTCATGCCTCCCGGGCGCCACAAGAGAGGGATACGGCCGCCTCCATGGAGCCCGTACCTTTACAATACAACGCCATACTACAACACCACAGATTGAACAGACGACAATACCCGCCTCCACACAAGACCCTCTCACGTGAAGACGCCGTAACATGGCGACAACTACAAACCAACACATACCCCCATCTAAGCAGACTACACGCAATACATCCTACACTATATTCATACAAATGTCCCCTTTGTAATGATTACGCCTCCCTATATCACACCACATGGGCGTGCCCCAACGTGAAGGCGGCCCCGCAAATACCCAACCCCACACCCGAGCAGTGGGAGGCCGTGCTGACTAGTTCGGACCCTCGTAACCAGCAGCAACTGGTGCGGCGGGCCCGGGAGACAGCAAGAGCCGCAGGAGCCCTGGACTAAGGGCGCCTCCCGCACAAGCAGAAAGACACCTGCTTGCCCTTTCTTTTTAATAAATGTTTCTCCTCCTCCTCCTCCTCCTCCTCCGACGATACTTGTTCATTTGGTATACAAGACGCAGCCAAAAAAAATGCCTTATAAAGAACAAAAAAATTTCGACGTCATGATGTAGCGCGTAATACTTCAATTTTAATAATGCGATGTGCAGTATTTTTATATTAATAAAGAATTGCCATGTCATTCTTGTTTGAGTTTGAAACGGTAATAGGTATCTCATAGGTGCTGTTACATAGCCTTAAAGAAAGGAAGTGTATACATTAAGCATGTCTTCTTTAACAGTATCTTGTAATGGAAGAAGTAGAATAAGACTTGATCTCTGCTCTGTCACCTGGCTGCTGAACGTGCGTCAGCTGCCATAGTAATTCCTCGGCTGTGGAGTAGATGGCGGGAAGTTTCTGCCGTCGTTCCGTTGGGGCGCCTGCGACCGGGCAGCGGTACGTCTTTCAAGTTTCTTTCTTTCTTCCGTTCTTTCTTTTATGTCTTTATATTCAGCAAAAGATGGAGGAGGCAGAGGAAAGAGCTGCATAAACGTATCTTGAAGTACCCGCTGCCTCGAAAGGACAGCAGCCGCTAGACACGCAATACAGTAACAAATAATACATTATAACAAAACTTGGCGTAAGGACAGGATAGTGCTGATTGAAATAGATAAGAATATACGTGTGGCATAAATATAAATGTAAGATTAAATGTTCTAAATACTCTGTAAATACCGGATTCATCTTAAGAATTGCGAAGCTGGGGTAAAAATTCTTTTCAATTCATTTGTTCACTATATTGTGTCCTTCAACGAGGGACAATCCATAACTGAATTCCTACATTACGATGAAGCTGGCAATATGTCCAAATGTACATTTTCGTATTGTGTGCTAGAGTACCGTGTTAGTAGAAGCATTCAGTCGTACTGAACGTATATTGTCGGCATGTGATCAGGCGCAAACAGATCCTCAGTATGCGGTTGTTTGTGACGTTCGGTTTTACGCCAGTTATCTTTTATTTACTAACAAAATTTTTTCTAAAGCTCCTTGAGTGTTATTCCCCTATAAAATTTGCGCATATTTGTTATGTGATGCAAACAGTTTACGATAAATTATTACTTTCACACTTAATCATATTATATATCTATTTCGGTTTAGCATTCCTTTATTACCGGCTACGTATCTCTACCACAACAGCTGCGTGTTGATCCCATCGTAATCTGTTTCAGAACTATACGTCTAGGACCTAACCACATCAGTTAAATTATTATGCATAATTGAACGAAAATTTCAATCAATATCTCTACCTTGTGTTGTAAAAAACTGTTTTCGTTTCCTTTCTTATTTTGCAAATTTACATTCAGAACATCGTTACAACGATGTGAGGAAAGGACACAGAAAGAATGCACGGAGGACAATCGCCGACAATACAGAGGATTACCGATTTTCTTCCACGCCTTCTTTGTGTGCCATGGTGAGACGCGCCGTGATGACCATCTTCAATCAAGTCAGCAACCAAGAGCCCATCGATCTCCCTGTTACAAGAAATATCAAGTGATGGCGCCGCCATTTCGTACCTATAGTGTTGCACACTGGCAGGCGCCTTTTCTGAAATTTCCACTCCCTGCATTACGGCATCTCTCCTCCTCTATGAACTTCGAGCTCGAAGTATCGAATTGCATATGGCCCTCCTGCTACTCTGTTGCTCATCGGTCGCGCCGTCTCTAAACACTCTACCCTTTCTACGTCGATGTAACCAAATGTACTCCGTTGTAATGAATGTAACTCCATTGAATGTAACCATTCCTGTAAACTCTATGCTTAATAAACCACAGTAAACTCCCGTTAACAAAATTTCAGGGTTCGATCCTCCACTATACGAGACATAAGGAAACATCGTGTTAGAAGTTAACTAGTTCTAACGTTTTGCTTAGCGTCTGTGGTGTTGGGCTGCTAAGCCCGACACCGGTCATGGCGGCCGCATTTTTGATGGGGGCTAAATGCGAAAACACCCGCGTACTTAGATTGATGTGCATGTTAAAGAAGCCTAGGGGTTCCAAATTTCAGGAATCCCGTAATACGACATGCCTCATAATCATAAAGACGTTTTGGCACGTAAAACCCTATTATTTAATTTTTCTAGTTCAAATGTCAGCGCACAAGCAACGTAGAAGATTCCCGCGCCAGTGAAATTCCATTCCAGAGTAAGCGCTGCGGAATAATGTAGAGCTCGCAAGCAGAGCTTCACGCTATACTTCAGAGCAACTAACACATCCAGAACACCATATGACCGGCACGTAGCACTCCTTTTGACCATCGGTGGTTCTTCACTGCTTGATATCTACAACACTATGTGCTTGGTGAACCGGCTCAGGAAGGGTCCAATTCCGAATTTAACTATGCTTATGTAATCAGCCTTCTCGACGCGCATTTCTTACCAAAGCACAATAAGCTGTACTCAAGATACGTCTTGCAAACTCGCATGCAACGGGAAAAAGAGCAGTTAGAAAGCTTCGTAGCAGATTTGAAGCTCAAAGCGCACCACTGTGCAATGCGAAACAAAAGATCCGCGACGAGATCGTCTGCGGCATCTCTGACGAAAATGCCCATGCAGGCATTGTCAAGCTCGAAGATCCGACTTTAGAGAAGGTAGAAAGAGTGTGTCGAGCACATGAAGCAACAAAAATTCAAATGAAAGCATTTAAAGAGGATCCTCTATCAAGCAGCGAGAACATGCACGCAGCCAAGAAATTTGTCTATCGCACCAATGCCAATCCGAAAGGTGCAAAAGGAAAGCCACAATAATCTAATCTACACAAATGCAGGTATCTGGAGGTGGCCGCGAGCGCTAAGGTGAAGCATGCCCAGCTTGAAAACAAACGTGCACCTAGTCCAAGAAACTTAATCACTTTCGGGTAGTTTGTAAAAGCAGCAAGGTAGTTGCTGGCCTGGCAGGAGATGTCGAGGATGGAATTATATTGGCAGTTCAAAGGCACAAACTAAACTTGGACTGCACGTTTCTGTGATTGAAATTTCAAGTGGACAGTGGTGCAGGCGTTGACGTCATCCTAGCTAGACAATTCAAGCTACAGCAAATAAAACCATGCACAACAACACCGCGAACGTGTAATGGAAGCAAGGTTCGCTGTTTCGGCAAGGTGCAACTAAAGGTTACGATCGCAAACGGACAGGGACATTCTGTAGAATTTGCAGGGCTTATAAGATGACTTCACTCCTCTGATTGGAAGAAAGGCAGCCGACGAAATGGGTCTGATAACGATAAGCTACAGCCTCGTCGTTGGAATCATTTCACTCATAACACAGTGGAAAATTACCCGGATGTTTTGTAGTCACTATTGTAACATTCGCGAGAAAAGTACGCTTGGTGGCTAAGGTAGACACTCTTCCAAAAGCAATAACGATTTGCAGAGTGCCTATCAGCATAACATCGCAATTACAACAAATCATGGCCATCATGGAAAAAATTGGTGTCACTGGAAGCGTAACAGAGCGAACGCAGTGGGAGAGTAGAGTGCTTGTTGCAAACAACAAAAATGGAGAAATGCGAACATTCATTAACCCACAAACGCTACACGAGGTTCCCAAACGAGAACATCACACATAGTCTATTTTCGATGATGCGTTACCCGATCTGGGCAAATCAAAACTTTCAGCACAACTACACTTACGAGAAGGGTAATGGCAATGTTCTCTGAATAATGAGTCAAGCTTCATGACATCACTTCAAACACCGAAAAGTCTTAAGATACCGATGGCTCCGCCTCTCGTTTGTACTTGTTGTAAGCAGCTTAATTTTCCAGAAAATACTTCGTGGGACACTTGAAGGACTAAACGGAGTTCTCTCCGTTGCAGACAACATTGTTGTTATTGTAGTGGGCGAAATTAAAAGAGATTCTGTCGAAGATCACGACAAGAAATTAGAGAGTATACTCCAGAGGTGCAGACGAATTGGAATTCGTTTGAACAAAGCGAAAACGCAGCGTAGCGTCAAATAAACTTTATTTAATGGAAAACATGATGACAAAAGAAGGGCTATCAGATGATGCAAATAAAACCAAGATAATTGAACAGGTGCCAAAGCCAATCGGTGTCCAGGAAATAAAACGCTTCTGCGGAATGACCAACTTCCTCTTCAGATTATTACCAAAAATTTCACGTGTATAAAAGCCATTGAGAACACTCACTCTTACGATTACGTCATGTCATTGGGGAAAACCGCAAGAAGAAGCATTTAAGAAGGCAAAAGGCCCTGTGGCAAGAGCACCAATTCTGGCCTACTTCGACTCACGAAATCAGTTAGAAATTCAGTGTGATGCAAGCCATCTTAGACACAAAGGTCTATTTGAAAATGGACAGCCAGTCTCGTTCGCAAGCAGAGCACTTACACCAATACAAATCCACTATGCAGAGATTGCAAAGGAAATGTTGGCTATCGTCTTTGAATTAAACAAGTTTCACCTGTACAGATTTGGAAGATAAACAAAGATCATCAGCCATCACAAGCCCCTTCAAGCAACCAAGACGGAACGATTCGATCTAGTTCCGAATCAACTACAAAGCACTCTGCAGTTGCAAAGATACAACATTGTCATTGAGCACAGACCAGGCAAAGAATTGCTTTTGGCTGATACGATGTCTCGTGCGTTCCTTCCCAACAAAAGCAATGAACAAGAACTTGAAAACACTTCAACACGTCAACGTCTTAGAGCATCTTCCTGTGAGAAAATAAACCCTGGAAAGGATTTGGTCTGCGACTGAGAGTGAATGAGCTTACAGTTGACTACAAACTCATTTACAAATGTCTTCGCCTAATCGTCTCAATCTCTGTGTGACGTGATATCAGGGCAACCATCTACTCGTCTGATCTTTGTACTGAGAGCTTTCTACAACGCTCTCGTGAATGAGTGTTTTGGAAAGGAATGGATGCAGCGTAAGAAGACGTCATCGCAGGGTGTGAAGTATTTCAAAAGCACGCACGCTCTCAGCAGCGAGAAACTTTCTATCCTCATCGAGAACCAAGCTATCTTGTTTGATGGGACATCTTCGAATACAAAGGAAAGAACTTCTTCATCACAGCGGACTGCTACAGTATCTTTTGGGAAGTGAATTACCTGAATTTAATGACATCCAATCAAGTAATACTCAAACTAAAGTCTCGCTTTACATGACACCGAATACAAACAAGTCTGATAACCGACGACGGACTACAATTACGCAGCGAAGAATTCGACAACTTTGCAAAAAGCTGGAACTTCGAACAAGAAAGGTCAAGCCCAGGTTACCCGCGTTTTATTTCAATTGGTGCATCAGCCGTAAGAACGAGAAAACTGCTGCTCAAGAAAGCACAATACGGCCACTCAGACCCACAAATGGCGTTTCTTGATTACAAGTATTCTCTCCGCTGCAAGTAGTAAACGCTATTGCAGCGCAATTATTAATGGATCGCTGAGCTAGAACAACTTTGCCAACAACGTCAGAGCCACTGCAGCCCCAAACACGTGAGTGAAAAAAGAAAGGTGAAATGCGAAAAACTACGTTTTAGTACAACAGACAAGCCAAGTATTTGCCGAGCGTAAGCAAAGATCAAAGCGTCACAGTTCGACCACTGAAAGGTGGGACATGGGTCAAAGGGACCATAATTAGAGTTATTTGAAAAATCTCATACGAAGTTCAATGGGCGATAGCGTCCCGCGAAGGAAACCAGCATTTATCAAGCCAAGACTTCTTGCGACTGCCGATAATAGCCAACACGGACAGCCAGACACTACAAAGCAACCAGACGAGGACACCAGCGCGAGTTACGAAGTCGCCATCTGTCGGAAGCGCCTCACTTGCGTAGTATGAAGCATCACGTGGCGCGGTTTTCATAGGTTCGCTTACGGCGCTCAATAAAAACGCCACGCGGCAGCCCTCCTGGACATTTATGCAGGTACTCTATAAACGAGGGAAGTTTTTGACTGTCTATATAAAAATGTTGGGTAAACTGAAAGCATAGAATCGTTTACAGACGCTGTCTCTTGACCGAATACGTACAGTACGTGAACGCCACTGCGCGTGGTCGTCGCGATGGAGTCTCCCGAACCGGCTTCTTGCGTGAAAGGTAGGCAAACGCTGAGAGTAAAATATGTGAAGTAGGTTCTTATAGTGGTTTGTCTGTATTACCAAATGGGGCATAACAGAATGGAGCCTCAATCCAGCGATCGCACGGCTTCGCAGCGACCGACTGCGCGTCTGCATGCATGTCCGCGCTCAATGATTTTCTTTCGCTGTGAGCGCGTTTTCGAACCATGCCGTGAGCTTTAAGCCGCAGCATATGAGCATTTGACAGTACATTGGCATCCCTTGTTGCGTGGACGCTATCAGAACTGTTCAAAGATAATTCCGTAATAGAGACTTCGACGCCTTACTACGGTGACTGTGATGTGCCGTCGTGACAATCCAATCTTTTTTTTTTGTCTTCTACATTCCTGGACATTTCAGTATTATTTCTCAAGTTGCGTCGCACTCTAGGTTTATCGGCCTTCTCAGTGTGCGATTTCCTTCTGCTTGATTTTGGTAATCCACTGCCTTAATTGATAACACAAACATGACCATACGCAGTGCCTTTTTTAAATGTGCGTCTTACCGCTCTCCCTTTCCGTTCCAGTGAACTTGCGAGTATCTAGCATCAATACGTTCATAGACCAAACCGTCATGACATTAGCCGAGCAGCGGGCGCCGGCGAGCGTCTGAGTGCGAGTTTTCTGCTGCTCGCCGAACATCGCGCAGTCCCGGCGCCGTAGCAGAAATGTTCCTTGCGTCTGTGCTTGCTGCATATCCGAGTTGTAGCCGATGGCTGTCTGGCGATTCTAAGTTTCGCCAGCCAAGCTTCACTCAGCTCTTTGCTCTGTGGCTACGTATGAAGAAGGTTGACACCGGGCTCCGTTGCATGCGTCCGGCGCTGCGCCACCGAGCAGTAGCCTACCATGCTGCACGCCTCCAAATGCAGCCACTACCTATTATAGCACTTTCAAATGTTGTCAAGCAGACACCGAAGGCGGTAAAGCCTCACCACTTAATCAGAACCGCGGCCGCTGTGTCCACGTGATCCCTCATGCACGTCACGCCGACAGTGGCGCTAGCTTTTTCTGTGGTCGAGCTCGCCGCCAATAGTTCGACTGATGTTTCGACGTGCTGGTGGACGGGGCCAACGCATTCTAACGCGCCCGACGTCTAACAACGCTCGCCCGCTTACGTACGTAGGAATTTTGAAGTACTAAAAGCCCTGACGTGACACGAGCTCCTACGTTTCGCAAAGCGCTTGCGTGCTGCGTACGTATCGTCATGGCGCAGTACTAAAACTGTCTATTTCGCTGTGCGGGCGTTACACCCTGCTGGTAATTTAGTAAAAACACGTTGACGGGCTATTTGTTTGAATCTATGATAGAATTTGTATGCGCGACTAAACAAGAACGTAGAAAAAAGCAGACACACAAAGACAGCACTGTCTCTGTGTGCGTGTTTCTTTCTACGTCCTCGTTGGGTCACTCTTAGATATACTATCATTGTTAATTTAGATAGTAAGCGAATTTTTACAAGTTTATACGGTCGATAAATCTAGTATCCTTACTTCGTACAGCTATCTACAAATTTGCTATCGCAGTCGGTGCTTCGACTTTCCGGCGGAACTGCAAATTTTTTCATTACATCAATGTGCACACATTTGTATAACCTTTTGTCTCAAGATTTCTCTACCTTATAGTGCTACCTATGCAGCTGCTATATGACATGCCATCTGGTGTGATAATATGCAACTGCAATGCGAAGGACGCATCTATAGACGCTACGCTGCGCGCATGTAATATCGCAAATGCCACAATGCTATGCAAATGATAATTATGATAATTTATTGCATCTCCTTTGAAACGCGGCGATGATATAGGCACCTTGCCAGCTTGATTTGCCCAGTGGCATGTTGCGATGCTAATAATGGTGATGATGATGATTTATTGGCGTCCCCATGGAAACGCGGCGGCGGCATAGTGACCTGGCAAGCTTGGTTCGAGAAGTGCCACGATCCGATTCTAATGACGCACCGTGGTTGCTTATTGGCTAATGTGTTGGGCTGCTGAGCCAGAGGTCACGGGATCAAATCCCTGCCACGGCGGCCGCACTTCGTTGGGGGCGAAATGCGAAAACACTCGTGTACTTATATTTAGATGCACGTAAGAAAACCCACGTGTTCTAAATTATTCTGGAGTCCCCCGCTACCCTGTGGCTCATGATCAGATCGCAGGTTTGGCACGTGAAGCCCCATGGTGTAATGATGCGATGCTAATGATGGTGACAATTTATTGGCATCTCCTCTGAGACGCTGCAGTGACATAGTCGCCTAGCTAACCTTGATGTAATCAGGTGCACCATTATTTTTTAGCATTGATGTTTCATCTACTTAAACTTCTTTTTCTTTCTCAAATCATCGGTAACCCCCTTGTGCCACTAGCTGTACGTTTGGTACATGACCTACTACCTAGTGTAATAATATCGAACTTCAAATAAAAAATTTGTAGGAAGCTATCTCCGCTTTTAAGATTGGAACGCGATAGCATTCAAAGATCCTTGACTGCTGCTCAGGCTTCCCAGCAACTGCAGCATATGAAACCCTAATGTTTACCAGGAAACGCTCCCGGGGAACGCTTATGCATGAAGGCGGGCTTTCTGGCCGAAACGCAGCCTCTTGAAGGGGCGGCGATGGATGGATGGATGGATGTTATGAGCATCCCCTTTGCAACGGGGCGGTGGGTTGTGCAACCAAGCTCTTGCTATTATACTGCCTAATTTGCTACCCAAGCTAAAAAAGAGAAAAAAGCCACTATGAACTCCCACAACCACATTTTCTGACGCGCTATTGCGAACTTTGCTTTTGTAGGTCTCCATCTTTTGTCGTTTCACTACTTCCACCAATCTTCCAATCGCCTCTTTATAATCTCTATTGCGGACATGTTTACGTTTACCCTGCTCTCGCTCAACCCAAGGGCTTCAAGAAGCGATGCGGCGGAGGCGAGCGTCATCTGGAAGTCTTTCAAGGAAGCAGCCGCGCTGCTCCGTGGACTCCGAGATATTTACGCGCAGATGAGCGCAAATGGTGGCGCCGTCTCCGGTCTGTGCATTGTAGTAACGCTGCAAAAATGGTTTCTTTGAGTCTTAGCGTAACAGAATCATGTTTTCTCGTATATTCAAGTTACGATTCGAGAGCTCTCATGTCTGTAGGTGTGTGTGTAAATCGTAGTTTACCATTCTTTCCGCGTATTTTAGCTTGAGAAATTCAATTAGTTTGGTGCATTCCTTGCGTCACCTGAAAGGCCCGGTATGTGGGGTTCAGAAATAATTTTGTTTTGTGACGTCTGACCCAGGGTGCTGGACGTCGACGCCAACGCCGGATTTTCTGCGACACGACCTGGCTGGCGCTATCGCGTTATATTGTGCACCTATCGACGCTACGCGGCGCGCATGTCTCAACGTGCAGGCTAAGACGCGTTTAGAGGCCATTTTCCCGCTGCATGATATCCAGCGCTGGCGTGAGTTCTGCGTAGCGGACCCGCGTTTAATACTGGTGGGAACTGGTTAACGGGATTTTTTTTTTTCATTGCCGACGATAGCTGCCATGGGCACTGGCGGCGGAGGCGGCTGCGGACACCAGCGCAGACGAAACGGCTATTGGAGGAGAACATAACAGCTTACGCTGTAAAATTCATTTTCTGCTTTGTTTACGCTATAGAAAGAAGTGCAACATATATGCATACACTGACGTTATCAGCATAATGCGTAGTAAATTTGGCTTCCGATTTCATGAGAACATTGAACAATGTCGCTAACATATGGGCTGAATAGTTATCTGCTGAGAATACTCCCTTCAAGGATTACGGTTAATATATGGCGAGTCGACGAAATGAATGTGTCTGTGGATTAAATTACAGCCTGGTCCTTAAATATTACTTTGTCAGTTGGAATAGGATAGGTGAGTAAATCGTGATTGACATGATCAAATCGGGCTTTAAGTCCAGAATTATACCTAGTGTTAGTTCCGTATTCTCCATGCTATTTATTAAATATTCCTTCTGAGCTAAGATTGAGAATCAATTTATTTGTTTTTTGAAAGTCATACAATAATTTTAGAAAATATTGCCTTTCTTAAAAATGAAAAGAGGTGGTCAAAAAATATTATTTGAGGTCGTCTTGAAGAACTAGGCAAACTTGAAATTGGACGCTAGTTTCACATGTTTAGCTTTTCTCTGTTTCCGTGTGATGCTATGGCCTTGGCAAGAATAATTTTGCCAGAAAAAAGGTCTTTTTACATTCAAAGGTCATAAATGTGCACCATAATTGATCTTATGTCGCATATTACTTGTTTGATAGGCTTGACCTGCATATTGACAAAATCACAGCTTTTGAAGTTCTTCAAGCGCATAAGTACAAAACATGCCTTATCAGTAGCAGTTGGACTTACGAAGGTTGTGTAATCCAGAGGCCCATGTCTCTCAGTTAGTCGGTTCATATTCTTTCTTTCTTTCTCACACAAACATACATTTAATCACACAAGATACGCACAATCTGTACGGTCGGACAGCCTATGGCTAGTACGGGGCCCATTTTAAATGTGCTTATACGAAACTGTTATAAAATAACGCTAGAGCTTCAAATATTAAAACAAGGGGAGCGCTTCTCTTGTTCCCATCCATCCACCCTTGTTTGCGCTATGCGGTTATATTTATGGTCTACTCAGAAAGCTGTGTGTTGTGTCTATCAAAGTGTGACGCCTGTAACGGCTCACTGCTGGCATTGTTACACGCCTGACATCTGCCAAGGTGTCGTTCCTGC
Source organism: Dermacentor variabilis (assembly GCF_050947875.1). Classification (NCBI taxonomy): domain Eukaryota; kingdom Metazoa; phylum Arthropoda; class Arachnida; order Ixodida; family Ixodidae; genus Dermacentor; species Dermacentor variabilis. The sequence goes on from NC_134570.1 coordinate 101,505,455, forward strand.
TGAGCAGCAGAAGTTGTCGAGCGCGCTTCGTTGCTCCGTGTCACCTTCGGGTGTTATTAGCACACCGTGTGAAGAGCTGGAAACTTTCATTTCTTCGGCTTTGTCAATTACAAGTTTTTGGAACTGACAAGACGTTCTGTAGAAAAACTTCCACGTTTTCTCCGCACAAGGTCCGGCCCGGCTCGTTCAGTGAGAGTGTGCTAATTAAAAAAGTAGGGCGTCGCATACTTCTAGCGGCGGGTCACGTTGACAAAAAAAAAAGAAAACATGGCAGCCGCAGCATTGTAGGTTGACGTTCTTGTAGTGAATACCTTGCGGATTGTGATTGTTCCCGCTCAGCCACTGTGGTGCATCTTGTAGAGATAGCGCTACATTTAGTCCGAAATAAAACATGCTCAATCGCAAGGCTTGACCCTGCCGAAACATGGCCTAGCGCAACCATGGAATGAAAGATGCGGAGCGAAGTTCTGGTTGCAGCAAACTAACGTGTGATATCCAGCAGTGGCGTCGTCAGAAGGATTATGCAGAGTGCGGGCTGAGCCTCGCACTTGACCGGGGATGCGGTGTGCGTGTGTGTGTGTGTGCGTGTGTGCGTGTGCGTGTGCGTGCGCGCGCGCGCGTGTGTGTGTGTGTGTGTGTGTGTGTGTGTGTGTGTGTGTGTGTGTGTGTGTGTGTGTGTGTGTGTGTGTGTGTGTGTGTGTGTGTGTGTGTGTGTGTGTGTGTGTGTGTGTGTGTGTGTGTGTGTGTGTGTGTGTGTGTGTGTGTGTGTGTGTGTGTGTGTGAGGGTTGGTCGCGTACCTGGTGTGCCCCTGATACTCACTACTGAAGATTCATCATTAAGCAGCCGGTATCGAAAATGTTAATATAATTTTTACCAAAACAAATGTTAGCATATAAGTGTGTTATTTTGGGTGAGAAAGCACAATGCTCCTCATTCCTTGATCGCAGACGTTCTTTGCGAAGATGTGATTGGGTGCTAAATTTTTAAAGTAACTTGCTGCTATGCGATGCGCCTAGTGCCAATCGTCTCAAGCGCTGGCTTGCCCTATAGTTTATTCCGCAGTTTTAAGTATACGCCTGTGCTCGAGAAATTAGAGCATCCAGCTTTTGCGTTGGAATCCCAGGGTTCTTAAGAGCAAAGCTTTTTTTTTTTGCGAACGTCGCAGGGCTTTCGTGAGTGTCGGTGCTGCGTGGCGGTTCCCTAGCCGAATAGGCCAACCAATCACAGAGAAGGACGCACGTCGCGCACGCCAATGGGTTCCTTGCACCACCACCGGATGGCGGTTGCATCCGCGCATCCGCGGCAGCGTCGGGGCGGGCCATGCGGGAGAAAGAAAAAGCGGTGGCGGCATTCCACTAGTCTCTCTGCAATGTCAGAATTTAACAAACAGGAACTCACGTCTGAACTCAATTCTGTGCACTCGCACAAAGCTTCACCGTGTATAGATTCTATTTAGTTGGATCTGCTGCATCTCTATATTTATTTAACCATTGATTAAACAGGATTTATTTCTTGTACAAATTAGTCACATCTAATGTCCCTAGTTGGCCATAAACTGTCACAAACTGCAAACTGCAAAGTCAGCAGAAGAGGCAAAGAAAGTTAGGGCGTTCAAAACGCTCTGAGCCCTCCTCTGTTACAATCAGATACAGTGCCATCAAATATCAACAGTGTTGTACGATGCTGCACCTACTATATTTCAGGACTACGTCTATCGAACCTCTCACAAAGTCATATTCTTTCCAATAAAGCAACAAAACTGTCATTGCCTTGCATGCAAATTGCCGGCAGTCGCTTATCTCGAAGCGGAAACATTCAAATGCACTGTCTCTATTGATAAATCTAAACAAGCTTGGCGTTATTGTCACATCAAACTATGCGTTCGCACAGCACTATGAAGCGAAACATTCGAATGCATTGACTGCATTCATAAGTCGAAACACTCTTTTAGTAACGGTGACCTCAAACCGCGTTCACGGAGGAATATCAAGCGGGAACATTCAAATACAATGTTTCGATTGATAACTCGAAACCTGGGGCCCTATAACGCACAACTATTGCGCTCTTTTTATCCCATTCTCATGACGTCATATTTACGCAACCGTTCACCCAAGCATCGGCCAGTTACTCGCAGCCTTGTTTGAACAGGAGAAAGAAAAGCGGTCGCCCTTATTAATATATAACCTTTGTTTATTTTCAAAGAAAATAGCGCTTCGTTACTTGACATGTTTTTCTTAACTTATTCAATCACCACAGGCGAGGAGCATGTAGAAGAGGAAGGGGATCACTGGGGCCGGGCTAGCACATTAAAAGTAGATAACTTGATGAGGCGGGTGGTGCTAGCGTCTGCGATTGGCATGCCTTTTGATTAGGTTTCGTGGTCTAATTATGTTTCGAGCGGCTAAAAATGTAGCTGAAACAAATCCTGAGCAAATAAAGTTTAGCATAACAATATCTAGTATGTGCTGAAAGAAGTCGACAACATCATACTGTCATGCAAACATTTTATTATGCACAAATAAATCCGTTCTCCCCAGCAGTTATAAGTATGGCCAGAGCGATTGGTGGGCAGCCTTCTTCTTTATATTTCGGAACGGGGCAGTCTGCGGCTAATCCGAAAAAAGTTCCTTCCTATTCTGTGTGCCAATGCGTCTTTAATGCGAACACGCCCCTTTGATGACGTGAGTTTTTGCGGTTTTCTGACCTCGCCTGTCAGACAGGCGAAGTGGGCGCAGCCCGAAATCTTTTGACCAACTGTGGAAGGATGACTGCGGAAAAAGCGTAGAATCGCAATTTTTTTGTTCCATCTAATCGTGCATAGTCAGTGTACAGACGTGATCAGATGAAGAGCGTTCGCAGTCTTTCTGATGCTGCGTCGAAGAGAAGTGAAGGTGGGGTGGCCCGAAAAATTTTCGAACAATCGTGTAAGGCTGATTGCAAAATGAAATAGCAAACTTTGGAATAGTTTTATGTTACAGCGTGCAAGCTTTAACTTATGGTGTCATCAAACTACGAGTTTTCGCCGTACTACTAGCGCTATGCTGGGCAATGAAACGTTTTACAACGCATGCTCGTTTAGGGAAAGCGTAGCTTTACCAAATTTGAATTCATGAACCAATCGATAATGCTTATGGGGACGAGACGGGTTTCTTCAAACTGCTTGGGAAGAGTGCGTCTTTTTCCTATTCCAGAATGCACTTTCACTGTCGCAGACTGGTCGACTGTCATAGCTGACTGCCTGAACTTATACAAGGCTGGTTTGTGCGAGTTGATTCTAAAAACACAACCGTTCTTCGGCAAATTCTCAAAGATATAGCACAGGAAATCTGCAGTCCTTAAAGAGACATCTTTAATCTACAGAATATAAGAATATCGCCATATTGTGAGCCTTTCTGTGCACCCTCCTGCATTTGCCCACCATGACTTTTGTGCGACATTAATGCGACTGAAACATTATCCATACTAGTCCGTTTATGTGGCCAACCCTGCAATTTTCTTTACTCCTTGCGCTAGCCCAGCTTCCGGCTAATATAAAATTGAGAGAAGTACTGTCTCGCAGCTATACGATTATCGCTTGGTCAGTCTGGCCTCACGGGTTTCCCGTGCTTATACTTGGCATAATGCTAACCTCTTGCGCTAACTCCTCTAACATATAATTAAAATTGTACATGTCTTTCTAACGCTCACGCCAGTGAACACTGTAGCTTAGCGCCAGCGGATGCGCAAATTATAAGTGCTGCAGACAATATTGCTTTAAATACTACAATTTGTTGCTACATATTGCCCATGTGTACTTCCCTTTCATTTTCTTTCCCGTAAATAAAATTGATTTATTGATAAAAGATTGAGCTCCAAACAATTTTTAATAATTTAATGCATTAGAAATTACTGTGAATTACAACCTATATAAAGAACGAGAGAAAGCTGAGGATCTTAGTCTAGACTCAAGGTTAGAATTTACGACGTTTGTGTTTTGTTTTGCCTCCCTGTGTATTCTTGCTTTGAGCGCCCATATTTTCTTGTCAGCTACTTACACCAGACTTTATTACCATGACTTCCACATGTTAACATGCTTAATTACAGTCTTTTGTGCATATCTTACAAGAACTATTTAGTTTTCCACCACCACAGTGGGACTTCGGAACAGGTTTGAAGTTATACAAAACCACATTATAGAAACGACATTACAATTTCCTTCCCACAAATAACTTACTTCATGTCGATGAGTTAGTGCAGTTTTTGCTTGCAGGACAAACAAGTCTGAAAGTGCCGCTTTTGCGGGCTAAATCAAAATATCTAATTTTGCAATTCTTATGAAAAGTATGCAGCAACATGTGTCCAAAGAAATACCTGAACTCTGTTTGACCAAAGCTGCAGCCTCCTTTTGTAACACCATATATCAATATTAGCTCTATGAGCGCCGTGTCATGTAAGGCTCAGCTGTTGTAGCTTAGTTCAGTGCTCACGGCAGAAGCGCGGGCAACAACTCCAAATGGGCACAAACTGGAATCAACCAGGGTCTTGACCTATCCTTCTTTCTCGTCCTGTTTACACAGAGCTAGTGTGCGATTTGCGCAATGGTAAATAGAATGCGAATATATATCGTGGCACATTGTAAGGACGAATATCTTCAATATACGTACAGCTAGTCAGCACCGATCTTAAACAGAGATGACCTACTGCTCATGTTCACTTTTGTAATTTCCACACGTATCGGTGCATGCGCCCATGCGGGACATGTAAACGCACACAGAGCTATGTGTGCGCTCTGTGTAAGCCTCTAAATACATTGTAAATACTAATGTATACTTGGTGTCATGTCATGCTGACCTGCTTTAATTTATTATGTCTGTAAAACCCATCTCCGTCCCCTCCTTCCCCCTGTAATGCCGACAGACATGGTATCAATTAATAAATAATTAAAATGTAACTTGTGAAAATTACACTCACTGTCGGAGTCCTCATAAAGATAATTTAGGTTTAACCAAATCCAGCAAAAATGGCCGAACACCGCTATAGGCCAAAGGCAATTCCTTGAAAAATCGGGAAGAAAGAAAAGAACAGGTGGCACATCTTTCTTACGCATTACGGTCAGTAGAACCGGCTTGGCACCGCCAGCCCTATATCCCTGATACTGCACATAACACCAAACTGCCTGAACCGTCCATTACTCAAGTACAAGCAGACTTTCTTCATTTCCATATTTCACCTCATTTTAATGCCGAATGGGTGCCAGTGAGGCGTACAGAGCTGCACCGCAAGGAAGATTCTCAGTCCGGCTGATCCAAATCTCCAATTTCGAATTCTTCGCGCATTGTGGGCGATCGAGGTTTCTCTTACATGTTCAGTCATTTTTTAAGACACTGAAGCGCAACTTTTCTCGAGGTGTTTCCTAGCCTTGACAACGCCTGCTGAAAGAGAACCGAGGCCCTCGAAAAGAAACAAGCCAGCGGGGATCTTCAAAGCAGGCGTGTCTTCTAGAAACACCTGGTGGTGACTCACACGATCATTTCGCGAAGGTTATTCTTGTCATCGCTGCTCTGCAACAGGTCTCGTTCAAGTTTGCACTTGTTTCTGGTTGGAACTTCAGCCGTCTTTGTATTCCGAAGTCTGCTCTGTGAGCTTTGTACACCATTTATTTCACCACGCAGAGATGCAGGTTCTTGAATTTTTATGATGAATTTGGTCTTGTGAGAACCGCATTAGTAAGCGACCTTGTGGGTTGTCAAGACACGCCGAAAATCTGTAAAGGTTGGTGAGAAATGTTATTTTATGCCAATAACATTACCAAAGCCTAATACTAAATCTAACGAGATACCGGTGTCTGGCACGGTGCGAACAGATGCAGGAAAATTAGTTTCTGTTTAAGAACTGGGAAATTTTGAAATTTCCTCTATACACGACGATTCAGCACGGGCAGAGAAACTTATTTGTGCATAAACAATGGCCATTCCTATGCGGCAGTGCACCATGTCTTGAAATAAATCGCAATAAACCATAGTTTTTTTTTTGGCATAAGAGGTAATGCACTGCCGCTAGTAAAATCATAACTTTTTTCTCGAAAACAGTTTGTTTCACTGAGGAGCTCTAAGTCAACTGTACAAGCTGTGAATCTTCCCGTGTTGCAAAGGCGTATTCATGGGCCATTGCATTTTATTATCTAGTTTAGTGACCCGGTAACTATCTATTGCAATGCATGTTGCACAGGGAATGCGAACAATACTACGGTATTCTTTTAATATCGTAGCTTTAGGAACTTCACAGTGCAGGCGAGTAATCTCAGAAAGTAGAAAGCATGGTGTCGCATGAAGTTGCTGCAGATTATGGTTAAAATATCTAAGGCAGTGTGTTTGCACCTAAAAATAAGAACAAATGCAGCCTGACTGTCTGCTTAGCGTACAAGGAAAAAATAGAATATCTACATTTAAAAAAAAACATTAGGAGTCTATATTCTAGATCGTATGTTCTAGGACAGACTTATAAATCCTATTTCCATGATAGCCACAGAAGGTATAGGCTTTGCACCCCGGCACAGGTAAGCCCTGGTCCATAACTTAATGCTGTTTTTAAAATATGGCACTCTTCCCTTTCAACCCATTGTATGACCTTACTCTACTATTAAAATACAAGAATAGTCTTAAGCAAAACGAAACCAGCTTTCTTGCATTATGCGCTTTAACAAAACCATCCGACATACCGTATACACTCAGAAATGCACCCAAATGTATTTTTCTGTTTCTCGTTTCTGCGAAGTACTAGGGCAAGCACCCAGTCAAGCTGCAGCTTAGCAGCTTTTTGTGCTTGTCTTAGCATTCTTCTGTTTTTTGTACAAAAGAAATGCTGAAATAAATTGACTTGACTTGTTGCTATATAGTGTTGTCCTCCCTCTTTTTTTTACATTATTTTTCATTACCTTAAGTGACCCCTACTGTTACAAACCGATAAGAAATATTTATGTAGCATTTATTTTATTTACGTGCCGTGCTTACCGATAAATATTTCTCTCTTACGCACATACAATCAGACATTTGTTCAGTGACTACAAAATTATTGAATTTACACGCTTACTAATTATTGTTGTGTAAATGTATGAAATACCAACAAGAACCTTTAGACTATACGAAAGTTGGAGTACTTAGACCCTTTCATTTCTCCGTATCATGTTCGCCAAAAAACAGCTTTGCTGTTCCCTTCTATGCTGACCCATTACGGTGACAATATGATTAGTTGCCAGTCCCCAGTGTCATTAAATTAACTTAATAACTCGAAAACTTCCCTTAAGAACATTTCGAATACACAACTTTGCAATCGTGTTACTGGTCAGCGTATGGCAGGAACGGGTGAATAATGCCGGATTTTCACCATAGAATCTGCATATATGCAGACATGCTAGAATTTTCAATTTACTTGTCAAATTTATGCTCAATCTTCAAGACTGCTCACATTTTACTTTTATTTTACATTGTGCTGAAGTCTTGTGAGCTTTGGATATGCGTTTCGTAGGTGTTTATGGCATTTAGGATGTCGAATCAAGGGTCTTCAATGTTTTCCCACGATTTTTTCTAATTAGAAAAAAAAGATGTCTGTTATTAGTGTAGAGTCCTTGATGGTCCATGCTCTTGCCTTTTGTAAAAAGTGCGAGGTCTACGTATAATACTTCGTGCACTTTAATGTCATGGCTTTGACAAACCTGTATCAAAACGAAATGCCAATTATTTTGCGCTTGTTAAGTTGTTTCACTTTTCAACACTTTTTTTGTTTTGTTTTTTTCTGTGAATCAGCACACAGACCTCAGTGTTGCTCCTCCGCAAAATAAATGAATGATTGGTTGATTCATTCATTGATTGATTCATTGACTTATCAAGAGCTTCAACCTCCGTTTAAGATATCCGCGTTATTGTCGTCCTTACGACATAGCCTGTCACATGCACTCAGTAAATTCCACCACGTTTTTTTAAACGTGTTGATTCCGTTGACCTTTTCCTGTTTTTCTGAACAGTTGATTGGTCTTTCGGAACAAGTATGTGTGATGTGAGCAAACAAGTCTATCACTTTACTGAGATCATTCTAAATGGTATGTATGACTACATTGCTTAGTCCAAAACCAATCGATTTAATTTCCCCGTGTGTTCTCTGCGGAACTTAGAATTCCTCTGAAGCGTAGAGACGTGTAACCATAACCATTAAATGTGGGATACCAGGGCTCACATTGAGTTATCGGAGGGTAGTGCGGATACCTGGCCGGCGAACTTATTATTAACTTACCTTTAGGCGAACCTGCGCCCACAAAACCAAGGTCAACTAAAGCACAACGATACTGGCGAACACAGTTGGCGATCGTCGGGATCAGATCTGCGGGTCAAGCATAAGTTTTAGCGGGTAAACGCATAGTTCCGGCGTAATCGGTGGCGCCCACGTGCCTTTCAGAAACTACTATACTCACGGACAACTTTCTGTGGCTATGAAGGAAAGCTACAGAGGCAAAGTGCGCACAAGTGAAACCACTTCTGAAAAGAGTCCCCCGTTTTCGGCCACGTTAGTTTAGGCTCGGAAAAACAAAACATAGACACCTTATTAGCAACAGTTAAAAAATCTAAGCCCCTTTCTTAAAGAAACATGGCTGAACGCGAAGCTTTCCCCCTGTGGCCTGAATCATGCAAACGTGCATGATGGTTCAACGCAAGCCTTTTTCCATGCAAACTGAATCGAAGTCGAAGTCGAAGGCCATCGGCCATGCAGCGGACCAAACAAATTCTGCAAGACCCAATGCTATGCATATGTGATTTGAGTGCTTGTTTAGGATCGTATTTTTTTAACGTTGAAATTGAATGAGGACACATTTCGTTAGGTTGCATAACCTTTATTTTACATCATGTAGGCGTTGATTAAACGCACACAGTCACACTTTCACGGTCGACTATACAGTCGCACAGTGTTGCACTGAGATCGCTGTGGTAGACGGTTAGAGGTTCTGCCATCGTGACAGGACACAGTCTGCTTGCAAACGTGAGATTATTTCAGGGATGGTGTTGCGTCGGGGGTCTCTGTAGCGTCTTCAATTTCGACGCGTAGCGATCTAGCATGAAACTCTCGATCCATCAGCCGTGCTCTTTCGCCACTTCAATGTTGAGGTCGTCGCACATGAGGATCGGCGTACTATGTAAATTTAAGGTCTTCATCGTTTCTGCCAGGTACATTTCCGCGTCACAAAGAAATGTGTCCGGAATGATGTACACGCTGGCGATCACAAGACCAGTAGGCATCTCGACTGCAAAAGCGACTGCCACTTGGCGACTGCATGCCGTTGCCGATGCACGGGATCGGCCTTACGGGCACGATCGCCCTCGCTCTTAATCGTTCGCGTACGGCAAGCTCTTCTGCCGTGCGCTGCGTCAGCGGCCTACTCATGGTGACGGCCGGAAATGCATTGCGTGACGCACGTTATGCAACGCACATACAAACAGTTCGTCTGGGTACAGTGGCGTTCAACTATCTTTTTCTTTTTTTAAGAAAGGTTCCTTCATTTTTTTTTTCATATCCTATGATGAGCCCGAGGTCACGCGCTCTTGCTGTCTCCAATAAGCTGGACAGTTCAGTTAATCGTGACAGGGGTGGTGTCATGTCTAACAGATGTCACTTGCGTTTCTAGCGAACTTTGTGCGCATGCGTTACACTTGCTGAGCTTGTCGCTTCGCACCATTATCAGGCACCGACCGGCCGGCCAGTCGATGCTGGCGTGGTACTGCGAACGTATACTGTAGTGTTTTATGCAGATGTATAAGTTGGCTTTCCTGCGGTGCGTTTCCGTCGATCACGGTCGAATCAGTGAGACATAGCAAGCTCTGCTTTAAAAATTATGCGTGGCTCTGCTATCCCATAGACCAGACTAGCGGAGCTGGTGCAAGGCCAATAAGCTATTGACGCTTACAATATGCCCTAAAGGCAAGGCTGCATTTTTTGCCTTATACGCGATGACAAGCGCTGATTTCTTAATTATTGAATATTGGTACGTAAAATGGTGGAACTTATGCAAGGTTGGGAGAGTTCTCGACGCACATCTAGTGATAGAAGTTCAACATACATTTTGTTGAGTAACACGGACGATGGATGCATAGTTACAACAAATTAATCTTCATATCTGATTCTGGACACACTCTAATGAACTGCATAGGTTCTGCATAGCTTTTATATCGCTGAAGGTTCCGCACTAATCTTATACTGTGCATTTCTATTCGCATTCTGACCTGTCTTACGTCTACCGAGTCTTTTGCAATGAGAATAGGCAGACAGTTCCTTCTGGGAATGTAGCCAAGGCCAGGGCAGATGTGATTGGTAATGCTGTATGTGTGAGTGGGCTGACTGGGATTATCAGATCAAGTACGCTAAGGAACCTACGTTGAGTCAAGGTGGAAATTATAGAGCCTGTAATTGTAAAGTCACCAGAGAGTTTTTTCGATAAAAACGTCTACGTTTAATACTATTAGGACTTCTTAGCCTTCTGTTAAGCAACTGAAAAAAAAACATGGTGTGCAAAGTCGCATTGTGTGTTACAGCATTATGATCGCTTCCAAAAGATAGTGACTGAATAAGCATATCTTTCCCGGACAGAGCTCATTTTGCGTGGGCACCACCGCCTGACCTTTCTGTTTTGAAATCTTTCGTCATGGCGTAAGATATTTTGCTGAACAAAAAGAAATATCGCTTAGAATCACCAATCACAGCATCACGACAAAGCCCGGTACATTGGTGCGAGTCATCATCTGTGATAATGTAAGAGCGACAGCCTTTCGTGCAAAAATTACTTGACACTCCCCGGTTTTTTTTTTCGGAAGGACGGGACTAAACCGTAGAAAGGTAATGACATCATGACATGTCACGATGCTTCCCATAATGCTTGCTACCTTTCAGCTGCCGGAATAGCGCGTTATTCATGTATATTTCTGCCGCTTGGCTTCGATCAGAAAATAATGCAATGATAAAAAAGCAACTTTGTAATCATATTATTTTACCTTATGGTAAATGGGAAACAAATTAGTGCGCACCAGGAAAGCAGCTTCACAGTTGCACAATATTACCTGATATTGCAAATAATTAAGAAACAGAACGTAGTAATAATTAAATTGAGATTACACGACTTACGCTAGTTAATGTTGCATGAAGCTTGCGTTTATTAGTACCCTTTAGGATTTTTTTGGGGGAGAGAATTCCATTAAAGGGATGTCCGAGGCCAAAAAAGAGGCCTAAGAAAGTTAATGTGACAAGATTCGATACCTACTTTATACAGCTGCCCAATGCCATGCGATAAATGTTGCGATGGAAATATCGGTTTAGGAGCTGGAAATTCAAGGTTAGATTTATGTGCAGTTAGTGTTGCTGTTAATTCAAATGTTAACATATAAAACAAATGGAGAAAATTTTAGAAGTTCTAATGAGGCAATGCATTTAATGGAATTTCACACGCTGGATACATACTCCAATTTTGTTCGCATTCGTGTTTTCTTTGGTAGTAACTTTAGGGAGGATGGTGGCATCGTAGAAGTGGAAGAGCAAATAATCCAAGGTTCGATTCCCATCGTTACTAATGTGAATATAGGTTGACCAGGGGATATTAGTGGTAATATGAACGCGCAAATACTTTTATGAATACACAGCCTCTAATGCAGTCGTGTTAAGTAACTAACTCAAAGATTTGTTTTGAATGGGAGTTTCTCAGTCGATGTTGCTTCTATGTCTGGTGTACCGCAGAGCTCCGTATTGATACCAATGTTGTTTCTTATTTTAATTGATAGCTCTCCTGTTATCGAAAACGAGGTACAATTATTAAGGATGATTGTGTAATGTGTGCAAGTGGATCCAATAAGACATTGTTTTTCTGTTGGTGGCCAACCTCAAACAAATTGAATGGAATTTTGTGGTCTTACGTGCCAAAACCAGGGCTGGGCAGAGATACTCAGAAAAGTATTCCGGAATACAGATATCGAAATATGCGTGCCGGAAGTATAAGGTACAGATACTGAGACACATTTATGTTTTACGTAACGGGATATTTCGGAGATACTTTTGCAAAAAGACGAAAGTGTCCCGGAATACAGATGCAGTAATACAGCTACAGGGGTACAGATACTCGAATACTTTTTTTTTTATTTAGGGGATGTTGACGCTCCGCGAAGCCTTTCTCTGGAAAAAAGCGGCTTCCTTATTTCCCGCACCTCCGACTGGGCGATTTCGGTCTGGTGATAGCGCGCGCTTTCTTTTTCTTGAAATTTTGGTTTCTCGCCTCTGGGCGGCATGTTGAAAGTTCCTCTGTGCTCGCGATGTGCGCGCCTCTCTATGTCATGGTGCTGTGCGTTTGGCTATTTGGCTATTGTAACCGAGGCAGTCAAGGGAAAAAGCGACCACACGAGCTACGAACACGTCAGCCCATTTCCAACAATAAAAGAAGTAACGAGATACCCTTGTCCTGCACTGTATCACGATATAATGGATACATCGTAAATTTTTTTCACTACGTCGGTACAAATACATTTTTGAAATGTATCTCGATAGAGAAATACAGATGCCCAGAAGTATCTGTAAGATACTATAGCAATACAAGAGTATCGCGGTACTGCCCATCCCTGGCGAAAACTATTTTATTATGAGGCACGCGCCGCACTGGGGTACTAGGGATTAGTTTTAATGAACAGAGGACATTTAACGTGCCCCCAACGCATGGGACACGGGCGATGTTGCATTTAGCCCCCTCCGAAACGCGGCTGCCGTGGCAGGCATGAGATTCCGTGACTTCGTGGTTATAGCGCAACACCATAGCCGCTAAGCCGCAGCGGCAGTAACCTGAAGCGCCTAAGAAATTGGTGTGACCCTAATAGCTTGTCCCTGAACATAAATAAATAAACACACGTTATCTTTACTAGAAAAATGAGATATAATACAAAATGAGGTGGACGTATTTTTTAAATAGCCAATATAAAAAAACTTAGCACTAAACTATTTATGTGTTAAGCGGTCACAGGATCGCCCTTGGTCAAAGAATGCTTATACCATGGATAGAAGTGAAGGGCCTGCCTCAGGTTCATTGCAAAAAAGTTGAAAGCACATAGGCATTAACATAAAAGAAGTACCGTACAAAACAAGTTTTACTAATTGTGGAACAGGCTTGTCCTGTGTAGCATCCGTTTTCTGATGTGAATAATAATTCACGCTAAAAAATTCTATCCGTTACGGTAAGGTTCGTCCTGGGGAGACAAACTGCTTTTTAAGTGTAAGAGAAAGGAAAAAGAACTTGACTGGATCCTTTTGTTTGAGCAGCGAAGTAGGTTACGCTTTACGCTGTCTTACACAATCTTCGATGGTATATGGGAATCTGCTCATCGGGCTGTCCGAAGTGCAGCGCGGGCCGGTTTTTAGAGCCCAGTCCCTACCCGGGCCCGAGTTAGCAATTGCCTACCCAGCCAGAGCCCGGGCCCATGCAGTGCAATAGATTTCGAAGCCCGCATCTGTTTCCTTGCACAAAGAACGTCATCTTAAACTTAGGGCGTAGCTTTGCAGTACTTATCTTTTAATTCCATTAGCATACTACGCCTACTTCGGGCGTTTTGAGCCTTATATTGTATCTACCTAGCGGGACTCTTTCGCCGACACAATGGCTTACGTTGTCTAGCAGCATGGGCCGCCCACTAGGTATAGCATCATGGTCGTGATGCCGTCATGGTCGTTCAAGTGTTGTCATTTAAGCTGCTTTGTTATCTGACTATCTTATCTGACGTCATCTTCATGCCTTTTATGCCTATCCCGTGGGCCACATTGTCGAATCGCTTGGAGCACTGGGTCGACTAGGTATGCGCTCGTGGTGGCGAAGCCGCCGTGGTCATTGCAACGTCGTCATGCCAGCTTCGTCAACCGCCTTCCGTCATGCCATCGTCATCAACCCTCTCCTCCCCGTCATCAGGCCATCGACGTCATACAGACTTCGTGATACAGTCGCCGTTACGCTATTTTCGTTATGCACTCGTTGTCATCCAATTATCCTCATACATTTTCATGTCATTGTCGTCGTTGCGTCATCATCATACACTGGTCGTCGTACATTCGTACTCATACCGTGGTCGTGATGCCGTCGCGGTTTTTCTTTCGACGTCATTATAACATCGTCATCCAACTATCGTCATGCCGCGCTGTCGCACAGTCGTCTTCATAACATTGTTGTGATGCCGTCGTCGTCACGCGGTCTCTTTACCATTGTCGTCACATCAGTAATGTCATCCGACTGTCCTGCTGCTGTCGTCGTCATACTCTCTTCGTCGTACCATTCACGTCAATGCGCCTTCGTGATTCTATCCTAACTATGGAGCCGGCATTCAATCGCGATAATACCGCTGCTGTCATGCCGTCGTTGCCATGGCGTTGCCTTCACACAGTCGTTATGATGCATCCATTGCCATACCGTCGTCTCCATACCGTCGTCGTCACGCAACCGTCGTCATTCCAGCTTCGTTATCCATTTTCGTTATACCGTCGTCATGATACGCTCATCGTCATCCAATTGTCCTCACGTGGGAGTCTTGACGTTGTCGTCGTTGTACCAACGTTACCATTTAATAATGGTCATATGACTGTTATCATCCCGTTGACGTCATACCAACAGTGTGATTTCATCAACGTGATCCTTTCGCTCATTCCATGGCTAGTGCCTCGGCGTCATATAGTCGTCGTCATGCCGCCATTCTCAAGCGTTACAATGGCAAGAGAATGCCATAGCAGCATGGGAGGATAGCAGATTAGACCGCACTAACCAAACCAACCAAAGTCTCAGAAATGACTACACATGTTAGACAAATGCGACTTCAGAAATATGGTGCGTGGCTACACGCTCGAAAACTGAGCATTACTATCGATAATCATCACAAGATAAGCTCTGTAATAACTTCTTGAAATATTCTTTTTTCTAATAACCATTATCGCTTGTAGTTCACTACCTGCGGATTTGGTGTCCCGAAGCATTCTTTGTCGTTTAGCGCCTCTCACCATAATGCCTTAATTGCGCTGCACATCTTGTATGAATAACGAATAACGTCAGAGTAATCCATGACACCCATATAAATTTACAAAGGTTAGTACTTATTCCCGTGAGCCATAGGTTACACCAATTAGTTACGGCGTCAAGATCAGAGAGCATTCTTTTGATATCTTCCCCGTTTTTTATTTACCTGTAGATAACGCAATGGTCAGTGAACAGATAAACCCTGAATAATTTTATTTATTCGCTCTAAGTTGTCTTGCTTACAAATTTCAAGCTTAACTTGCTTGAGTCGCGAGTAAACAAATCAAAATAGACGGATTTGTAATAATTCAATAGACTTCGGAAATGAAATTTGTGGTTAGCACTTATCACGTTTCACCTTTTCTCTTCTTGTAGGCATGGTCCCTTGTTCGTCAGACAAGAAATTATTGCCAGATGCCTTAAATACTGAGTAATTTTCAGTTTAAATTACCCACTGAATTCATTACCGCATAATTGGCGGATGCTGATGGCACCAGCACAGCGAAAGAAATTAGCAATTTGTTCGCCCCGGTACCAACTCAGCAATCGCTGGGCTTATTATGATCTTTGCATACGTTAGTGAAAACTGCTTTGTTCCCCTATTTTCTTACATAATGCAATGCACGTAGAAGGCATCCCCTTTTTTCTGCATGAGCTGAACTAAGCAACGTCTTCGTATTTTTAGAAATGACGCACGTTACATTAGACTTGCGTGCAAAGTTTCCTTATTGTCGGTTAATTACAGCGCTATTCGGTCGTTATATTCCTGTTCTAGGCCTATTGGGAGAACGAGACGTTTCACGGGGCTTCAATGATGAGTGAATGAGGCTCAAGCGTGCATACTATAGAAAATCATGAGCAGGCAATGTTTTAATCTGTTCGTTAACATAACTGACAATTAAAATTCCTACTCCAACTGCTCGACAGAAACAGCTTCATGTGAAATGTTGCAAGCTTTCGTAAGGTCGCGCAGGGTCTGTGCATTTCATGGATTGTCGGGGCATATATTGATAATTCTTCAGCCGAATATTGAGAATAATTAAAGAATAAACGTCCGTAATGCACGTCACAGCGTGCCGTTTTCATATTTTCTTGTGCACACCGAAGTAGCATCTTCTAAGTCATGTAATCTAGTAGTTATTGAATTCCACATTTAGGCGTTCAGTAACGTTTAGGCGACCAAACGTTCTCCTGCATAATGTCCCTGCGTTTTTCTTTCCTTTTCTCCTCTTCCTTGCCAAGCAGCTCTACAAACATATCCTAACAGCAAATATAATTTTCTAACTGGAACTGAAGAGGATGATTTAGCTCGGGGCTTCCTATCCAAATACATGCGACAGAAGAAATAGATTTTCTTGGGAATCCCCGCACCAAATTTGATTACATTTGTTGCGTTTAAGAGAAAAAGATAAAATTTTAGTGCGTTTTTTATTGACACCTTCAATATTTAACAAAGCTTGTTGAAAATCACAAATTTTCCAATAAACGAAACTTTCTCGGAGAATCAGAAAGTCTTTGGCCTTTTTTATTACCCAAAGCAAAGTACATTCAGATACTTGCAATTATACGTACTAATATGTTTAGCTTACGCTATTCTTACACATAGTAGCCACACCAGTTCAGACATTTGTCCCATCGCAGCTTTAAATTTGAGAAATGTTATCGCCAGTCAGCGACGCATGCGATCTTACCGAACGCTCATTGTCATGTAAGTCGTCACGGTCCTTTGCGAGCTCGGAACGACACCCCCTCACACGTCTCATAGCGAGACACCATTCCTCATACGCGGGCGGCATTTCTCTGTAGATTCCAATGGGCGTTCGTCCCCTCGCTCCGTGCTAAACGAATCACACATCGTTGCTCATGCGCCACGGACATGCGGAGCACAACCTCCGTCTTCAACAACTAACAGCAGCGGCGTGCCGCGGTCGTACCGTGAGATGAGACCGGGATGGTCCAAGAAAGGTGCACCACTGGTAATGGTTATGTTGATCTCGCATTTACTGTGGTTTATAGCTGAAAAAAAAAGAATAGGGGCAGAGACTTTCTGATTCGCCCTCTTATCAAGCTTACAACTATGTAACTCAACAATGGCATCGCTATAACGACTCTGCAAATTGTTTCTTATAGTACATCCAAACTGGACAAAATTGACGTATTTTACACGGCTGGGAAGCCGACCCCTAATAAGTCATTATGACTTTTTCAAAACCCTTGTATACAAAGTTACTGATTCACGTAGAATATAAGCTGATACACTAAAATTGTCCGCTTTGGATACTTTAAGGGATGTATTTTACACTGCTGCGACAGCTGTCTGTACGACAGCACGAATTTGTAAACTTCGTGCCTCCATATTTTTCAATATGACCAATTTTTGAAAGTTTGTTTAAAAATATTGGAGAGCTACATCAAAATTATGCTTGCAACAGTCACTAGTATATAGCTTTCTCTCTCAAGTGCAACAAACTTAAGTAAAATGGCCCAGTGATTATTTCGGAAAAGCGTTTCTGCGTTTCACATGTATTTGAACAGGCGACATCGGAGTTCGACCCGAGCTAAAGCTCCAGCTCGGTGCCTCCTATCCAAATACATGGAAAATGAGTAACCGTGTTTCAGCGCAACCACTGTACCAAATCTGATGAGTTAAATTAAGCGACAGTTAAGCTATCCGGTTTGTTTATGAATATATTTAAAATAGCAAAATTTCAATAGAATTCAATATTTTGGCTTGACGTGCCAAAACCACCATTTTATTTTGAGACACGCCATAGAGGGGGACTCCGGATTAATTTTCGCAAAATTTAAAGAAGCAAAACTAGACCTACAGAACTCTACCTCAGCAACTATAAGCGATATTGCAATTCTGTAAACTGCACCTAATAATACATCATAAACAGATAGCAACAATACATCTTGCACCATCCTGAAATATACCACTAATTTGGGAATGTTGCATTTCCAAAAACGCTCCAATACATTGTAACAGGTTCACATAAGTTGTAAATTCATGCACAAAATTTCTTCGTGATTCACGAACGGATGCAGTTGATACAAACGCCTATTTGTTTTTCGTGGATGAGTTGCGGATTTGTAAGCTTCAAATGTTTATTATTTCATTCCTTTTTTTAATTTACCAATATCCTGCAGTTCTTGTGAAGAATTCGATGCCTAAATCAAAATTATATTCGCTTCCGTCACTGTACTTTAACTTTCTCCCTTAAATACAAGCGAAGTCATTCAAATCGGTTTGGCGGTTTTCTCATAAAAGCGTGCCTGCATTTTACATATATTTCAGTAGCTGGCATCGGACGTAATTCCGAGCTATAGCTTCCTCTTAATGGATCATCCCGCTATTATAACAAACCCGTGAAACAGAAATCTGACGTATAGGCAAGCCCGCGGCTACCGTGTTGCCGAAATAAAAAATAAAAAAGCCGCTCAAGAAAAACGTATTCAACGGAAGTTTCGCGGGAGCCGTTATCTCGGCCAGACATCTATCCGGTATGCCGACGAGCACGCTGGCCAACTGTGCGGCAAAATCGTCGATTAATTGCCAGCAGAGCAAATTGCTGGCAGTGTTCGAGATAACGCTGATACATACGCGCACGATAGCACACTCGCTTCCATGTTCGGAGGTGAAGCGACAGTCTCCGGGTGTGTGTGTGTGTGTGTGTGTGTGTGTGTGTGTGTGTGTGTGTGTTTGTGTGTGTGTGTGTGTGTGTGTGTGTGTGTGTGTGTGTGTGTGCGTGCGTGCGTGCGTGTGTGTGTGTGTGTGTGTGTGTGTGTGTGTGTGTGTGTGTGTGTGTGTGTGTGTGTGTGTGTGTGTGTGTGTGTGTGCGTGTGTGTGTGCGTGTGTGTGTGTGTGTGTGTGTTTCTTTTTATTGTGTTTTCTTCAGTCGTCTGTCCTGGCATATGTTGTAGTGGGAATTTCGAATTCTGTACAGTTGATAGCCACGTGCTGGCGAAAAGAGGAAACTGAACAACATGTTCCTAAACACTGGGTATGATTGAGTATGGAATGTGGCGACAAACCGTCAAGGAGCAGAATTAACGCAACAGAAGTTAAAAAAAGTGCAGGAAGGATACGTATGAAGACGGTAAAATTGTTTACATAAACATGAAGGGTGTTCGCAGGCGTGATAAATCGCTGTGAATTCAGACGCTGCTTAATGACGAAATCCATGAGCGAATACGCGTTGACCGAAACGCACCTATTAGATTGGGAGCCGCCACCTCGTATTCTCAGTTTTGTATGCGAGGGGTACAACAGAATGACCGGAGCCAGAAAATACAGAGGCGTAGGCTTGCTAATTAACCAGGTATGAAGCGTAAAATTTTAAAGGGACAAGTAAGGAGCATTTGTTGATTAGCGGCACATGGGAAGTAAACAAGACGTGGGTGGGAGTGGCTTACCTATGAACAGGTTCTGAAAGCAGAGATAAAAATAAAAAAAATTATTGATGGCATTTGAGGCGATATTATTCAGTCCAAGAAATCGGGCCATATGGTATTACTAGAAGATATGAATGTGCTTACACAGTAGTTAGACAGATATGATGATTACCTTGGTTCTCTAGTGCTGGTCTGGGCGATGAAGACGACCTGATAGCAGTTAACAGGGAGAATAAGTATCATGGATCGACAGTTTGGCAATGCGGAAAGCAGTCATGTAACCACTACGCGTTTTTCTCAGGAACGTTCATCGAAAGTCTAAAGCAAATGACGATGGATGAACATGGAAAAGATAGCCTTGGTAGTTATCATAAACGTTTAACATTAACATTTTTCCGAGATGCTAACGGAAAACACAAAGTTGTGGCAGCGGAATGCTTAAGCAATAATAAAAAGTAAACAGCAGAGATCGGAAATAAATATAGAGAAGAAAATGGAGGTGCTTCCTACAACCGCCTGGGAAAATAACGAACTGGTAGACGTTATGTAGCAGGAGATGAGCGGACACGGGAAAAAATACGTTGAGTGGAATGAGCAAACCGCGCAAGTCGTGGAACAAGGAAATAAAACAAGCTATAGAAGAAAATAGGCCCATTAGCTTACTCCCAGTATTATATAAAATATTCACCAACATAATTTCCAATAAGGGCAACATTTGACTGCCGAGTGCAATCAGCCTTTCTGTATGGCTGTCATGGATTACGAAAAGGCATTTGATTCAGTAGAGATACCAGCAGTCATAAAGGCGTTATGCAATCAAGTACAGGAGGCTTGCGTAAATATCTTGGAAGATATTTGCACCAGCGCTAACGTTCGCAAATACAATTATGTGCTTAAAATTCGATATGTTGTCGTTACTGAAAGTTAGCCAAAAATCCGTAGGCCGGTTGACTTTTGGAGCTCAAGGATCACGAAAATCACTAATAAGACTGAGCAGGGTGACATGTGTTGGGCGTGTTTTAATGTCAGACAAGCACAGAAAGGAAATAAGTTTTGGATAAAAACGCCGGAATATAAATTAAAATAAATGGATGGTGAAACTGCAAGGTAAGTGTACTTCAAAAGCGGGGACACATCAATAGAGGAAAAGGTAAATAAATTTGGTAACCGAATACAAGGTAATTGGAAGTGTAGATAGACAGTCAGGACACATCAAACATAAAACTAGAGAACGAAAGACAGTAAATCAGTTTGTAAAGAGTGTAAACAAAAAGATAATTGCAATTTACAAGAGTAGCAAGAAACAATTTACAAAAAGAGATCTGTACGATAACACAAAGGGCAGTGCCTTGTTTAGTGAAGAGTGCGCATTTGGGCTGGTTGGTTCACGATTACGAGCAATAAACAGCGCTCAACAACAGGACGAAGAGACGGACACAGACCACAGCGCTGAATGACAACCAAGTGGTTGTTAACGACACTTGTTCGTTAGCCAGCGCTATGGTCTGTGTCCCTCTCTTCATTCATTCTGTTGTTGAGCGCTGGTTACTACTTGTTGATTGAGGCACGAGCTGGTTGCCTAAGAACTAAAATATACCCGAGGAAGTATCCGCAAGATGAGACATGTGTCCGCTTCAGCCAAAATCCGGCGACAACTCTGCACATCTTGATGCAACGCAAATGTATTCACCCAGCGAAACCCGTAGGTAACGTACACCTATCAGAAGCGCTTGAACTTAACGTGAACGGAAGTATCACCCGGTCAGCATTCGAGACAAGCAAGAAAATTTTAGAGTAATGATGGAAAAAAACCGAGAAAATAGGGATAGCACCGGATCCACTGCGGGCATAGCTAGCGTTACGAACTAGATATGGAAGTTTGAACGAATAGAAGAAGAGATTAAGTAGACCGACAAGATTAGGAAGATGTATACCAAATGCTACAATGAAAAGCATCTGTGACTACGGTGACTATGGCTAGGTGACTATTTGCAGAGCCCCTTTTCAAACGAAATGCCACAACTAATTTAAATCATCATCATCATCATTACTACGAGAAGAATAATTAACGTCATACACAGTCTTGAGGACAGCCGCGCTCTACAGTTCCACCTGTCATCATTCTCGGAATGGTGCCATTTAATTCAGCACATTTTAAATCATAATTTTCTCATATTCTCCTTAATCAATCACTCAATCAATCAATTTAATATTATTATACATTATTACAGTTACAAAGTAAATGCAATACAGAACAAGGTGCCAAAGTAAAAACTCTCAGGAGGTCGTCCTCTTATAACGTGTGTAGATGTGTAGAATATGCAATTAGAAACGAAGGTAAAAACAGCGAGGAAACCAAATCATCACATTAGAACTGAATAATCAAGCATCTGGTAGTTGAAAATAGCATAGAAATGAGCAGCAGTATTTCAATACTGAAATACACATGAAAGTAGGAACATTACAGTAATTGAATAGGAATATAATGATTATGGAACATCAACAACAGTGGACAATGCAACAAAGCAACAAAAATTATAAGCGGCTATTAATGTAGTAAGATAAACAAAAAAAATTATCAAACGCAACTCTATATATATATATATATATATATATATATATATATATATATATATATATATATATATATATAATAAAATGCGTTATTATTATCGCCTTGCCTCATCTTTAATCATGCAATCTTGACGAGGGTTGCGGAAACGGCACCTCGGTATGCTTTTTGGTAGTATGTCAAGCTTTTCCGCCCACTCAAAGCGCGTAGCATAACGAGGCCTGTGCCCGCTAAGTGGCGCCGGCAGACTTACAGGAGATTTCTGTACCTCGCTTCCCTTCCTTAAAAATTTAACATATCTCCATCTCCCTTCACCTGAATATACCTTAGTGCTGTAGAATGTCACAACCGATTCATATTGAATTTTCATTGAGCGTGTGCCGAAAAAGCTTGTGAGTCTTCTGACCTTTTCGCACACTACGACTTCTCAAGTCTTGATAATTATCCCACACTTCCGTCATTTTGCTGTCGACGCGTAGTCGTAACGACATCCTCTCTTTATGCAAAATCCTTCGTGCATTTATTGCATGTTCGCATCTACTAGCTTCTCGTTCACTGCGGAATCCGCGGGCGACATACAAGGAGCATAGGCGCTTCTATGTCCCTGCCGCTTTCAGCAGACACATACCTCTACACAAAATGCAAAGCCTTTACTACTATTTTCTGCATCTTCGTATCTTTCAATCTTCAATATCTTTCAATATCAATATGTTCCACATCTTCCAATCTTTCAATATCTTCCTTTTGTTCAGAGCTTCGCCCTTCCTCTTACGCATTTTTTTTCCTTGTTGCTCTCCGCTCCTGTCTTCACATAGTTTCTCTGTCCATCCGCACATGTTCTCCGTCTCTCCATTGCATGTTATTGCTGTATTGTTGTTGAATAGATCGCTGTTCGTCCTCTTATTTCTTGATCATCTTTCTCTGCATCAGCACGGGGACCATACTAGTGTAAAAACATTGGATTAATTGGTTGAGAGAATAGCTGTATTATTACCATTTCTATTGCTATGGTTATGATTATCTAAAAATCTGGCTTATGTGCTAGCCTTCATCGTTGTTTTCTTTATATTTAGTGCTGAGCTTCTGACAACGTGCGCATTGCACATTACTCGTGCAAATAAGTCTGTGGCCATTTTCATGTATAATGGTTCTTGTTGCTTTCGACATGACAGCACCAATATTTACGTTACAAAGTTTAATTTTTTTTACTATTGAAAAAAGAACAAACCACTTGTATAAATTTTTAAGCTTTTTTATCTATGCCCACTCTATTAGTTCCACACCAAAATAGTAACCCGTATTCTACCAATTTCTTACATCATGTGCTTCTTTATGAGACAGACTGCTTGAACACGCAGTGTTTTTCGTGAAGTCGCACATCATTTTTGTGTTCGTGAATACGCGTTTCCCAAGCCAGGACACCTGACCTATTCAATATTGTGCAGAAGACGCAGTCATTTCTGACTCTACCATGTGAAACGCTACCAAGATAGAGGACAATCTGGTTTAAGAGCAAAATGATCGAAGAACTTGTATTGTTGTAGTTGTGAAACAAGTTGTAAATACATTCAACGAACATAAATATCAGGAGGTATTAGAGGCTCGTTGATATTTGAGCTTGAATAATATTATCAGGTAAGCAGTCACTCCATGGGCATTGGTTAGGAAGCAAGGAAAATAAGTTGTTAAGAGTCGAGAAACCCATGCTGTCGTGTTTAGGTGCACCGTACTTACTTTCATTAAACATCCATCTACGCATGCATTTCTTTCTTTCACTTACACACTTACCGAAAAAAACGTGATTCGCCCCTCAAACATATGTTACGCAGAAATACGTGTAGCCATCCCATAGTGCTGCTAGCCACAATGTGGGTAATGTTCGCGTTTTTTCCCCGCTTGCGACGATGAGGCCCTCATTAAAGGGCGCCATATACTTGTAGTGAAAGTGCTAGCGCCACGTCGTGTAATTTATTACTTTTCTTTCCACGCCGTTGTGACTTTCTTTACGCAGGTTGTAGATAGGACTTGCGTTTCCTCGCGGGTATATCCAACGGCGTCGTTCAATGCAAGGATGCGAGGCACGCGCTTCTAAACGATGCTGCCCGCGCCGTCTGAGCGTCATCAGTGATTGGCCAACCTAAAGAGGCTAGAACTTAAGGCACACGCGAGTGGCAGCGCGTGACATATCCTTCCCCGCGCCTGACCTTCGATAGGAGAATTTTTCACCGGCCTTCATGCTCTTCATGCTGCGTCCGTCTCCGTTCCGTAAGTCTTGACTATTAAGAGACTTGTTCGGCGCCGGACTGGTTTTCTCCGGTGCAATGCATCCTCGCAACTGCCAGGTCGTTGCGTGTTACCACCGCTTCTTTTTTTATAGGTATATGATTCTCCTTGCATCTCATTGTACTGCAGCCCGCGTGGCATGAAACGCTTAGTGCTTAGAAGAAAGCGCGGACACTGGATCAGTCGCTATAACGAGGCGGATTCGCTTTAGCTCTTTTCAAAAGTGAACTCTAGCGATGGTGTATCTGTAAGCGCTTCGTATAAAACGAGCTATACATTAAGGACAGGCGGCAGTTCGGCCAATAGGAATATGAAAGTCGACATGGTAAGCGGATGTTTTATTCGCATTTAAACGTTGGTTTATCTCTGATAAGATAAGTTCACTTTACACTGCTCAGCATACTACCGTGCAGATTGAAGCCTACAACTTGTGCGCACAGCAAAGCATAGTCATGTGTATGCCGAGTGTTTGGATTATTTGTTTGTTTTCATCCGATTATAGTGCTTTTCAGAGCAGGAAAAAATTTTCTCGCACAGTTACACCGAAATACTTGGCACACAAAAGGTGACTATGTGTAGGCTTTGCATTGGTTCACTCGAGCTGCAATATCGAGAGTGTGCATTAGGTTAAGCTTAAAACCGAAACTTAGTCGTCTACCGACCTGGTTCCTAATATCTTCCAGATCCGAACCTGCATTCTTCTTGCTCTCGCCGGTCGTGCGCTGTCCGGTTACATCGGCCGCGGTTTTGGTCTTGGCTACGGAATCAGCCATTTCGGCGTCCAGCATGGGATCGGCTACTCCGGCCTGACAGGCTTCGCCCACAGCATCGGCTACGCCCCAGTGGTAGCGTCAGGCTACGCGCTCGTTCCGACGTACACTGCTGCCGTTCCTGTGGCGGCCTACCCCGCTGCTCATGTAGTGGCTGGGCCGCCGGCCGTCACCCACGTCGCCGCGCTCCACGCTGCTCCAGCTGGCGTTGCCACCGTGGCCGCTACCCCAGTCGTGGCCGCCGCTCCAACGGCAGTGGCCAAGGTGGCTGCGACATTCCACGCTGTACCCCACGTGGCAGCTGTGGCTGCTCCGGCGCCCGTGGTTGCGGCCGCTCCCGCTCTAGAAGCCACCACCGTCCACCACGCTGTCCCCGCCGTCACCACCGTCGCACAAGCAGCGCCAACTTACGGCTATGGTATCGCAGGCCTCGGCTATGGTGCTGGAAACGTCGGCTACGGTCACGGACTCGGCGTGTATGGCCTCAACTACGGCTACGGTCTTGGCACGAACCTGGACTACAACGCCCTCGTCAGGAGGAAGAAGTGTAAGTTCCACGTATTCGCTATTGCTGCGTATGTTTCAGACCAATGAGACTCATGGTAGCGGACACAGACACGAGCGTAAATGCGAAGGTCAGAGCAAAGAAAGCCCGATAAGATTATTAGCTCACAACTGAAGTTTCATTTGAAGGGGTCGAGTG
This sequence comes from Dermacentor variabilis, assembly GCF_050947875.1. Taxonomy (NCBI): domain Eukaryota; kingdom Metazoa; phylum Arthropoda; class Arachnida; order Ixodida; family Ixodidae; genus Dermacentor; species Dermacentor variabilis. Next base: position 101,531,219 of record NC_134570.1, read on the forward strand.
AATATGCATGTGCACGAAATAAAAAAAAAAGATTTCCGTAAGGTCGGATGATAATACATATTGAACAAAATTATATACGACGCATCGTCAATTATTTATAATACAGGTAAATGCAGTCTCTCTTGCAAATGTACTCATTTCAAGTTTACAGAAACATTACTGCGTTTCCTAACGAGAAATGTCTGTTGACTAGAGGGTTGCTTGTTGCTCTTACAAATGTTTGAATATCATCGCTAATCCATCTATCCCGACTTGCTGCCCTAAATTGCTCAAGAGATCCCGCAATCATGTGGTCTAGGAGTAAAAGCTGAAGCGAGGAAGTAATCGCCCCATTTATAGTTGTAACACTCTCCGCAAGAACAGCTGGCATACATACTAGAACATTTGCTCCTTGTTATTTTAACATGTATCTGCTGGCTCCTCCGCACTGTAATAATTTTATTTTACAGATATTTCTGTCAATGTCTCCGTGCTCTTCAACTAAGTTAAAACTTGAGCATTCTTTGATTAGAATGATGCTGGGAAAGAACACGCTGGAGTTATCGACGAAAATTAGTGAAGCACATGCTGGGCAGAGATATGCATTGCGCGGACCTGCAGATATTATCAGTACGTCTTGGCTGCCAGGTTTAGGTGCTGCCGCAGCTGGGGTGGCCTTCCTCGTTGACTTTATTCTAATGTAACAAATAACATAAATAAATGTAGTATTTATTAACGTGAGGCGCCAGGAATCTGCCTGAAAAATTGATGCAGTCAACATGTAAAGTATTCTGAACACATGTGTTGTTTGATGCACAAAAAACTGACGTTTCTTTATTTTGATTTATATTGCAGAAATGGAGCTACCTTTTGTACATACTGTCGTCTTGCTGAAGATCTACGAGCTGACATCATACTTCTTATCGATGTGGCATCAATGCCAGTCGTCGATGAAATAAATGGATCTTATTCCTATGGTTCACTAAATGAATGACTTTCTTCTTTCTCTAGTCTTATTAGCTAAGTTATCTTGGAGGGCAACTACTTTAGGGGCACATCTTTCACGTGCTCAAAAGCGTTGGTGCTGTAATGTCTAAATTCTGTGCGATCTTGTGCCTCTGCAAAAATCATTAACCTCGCGCAGGAAATCTCCTTCAAGTGGCAATTTGCAGGTTTCTTACTCTACAGTGCGCAAGACTGAGGAAGAAGGGTGTGCGTTATGATGAAAAAGGGACCCCCGTTTAAATGATTTTATAAAACATGAGGAATTTAAAAGGAGCAAGACGCTAAAAGGCAGCTGTGGTAAAGAGCGCTTATAAAAAAACGTAGCTGCTCTAGTGACATACGCAGGTCTTTCGATCGCGAAGAATTCGGAGGCGTCAGCACGGAGTCAAGGCAACGTCGTCTAGGCCTTAGTGGCGTGGTCTGGGTGCTGCCCCAGCAGCTGGTGTCAACCAAGCCGTCAAGCCTGAGATCATGTCTCGCTGAGGCGCCGAAGCCGACAGCCAGCACCATGCTGCTCGGCTTCCCGTGTGGGCACACCAGACAGACAATGAGTGCCAGAATACCTCGTTTCACGTCAGCGAACATGCAGTGCTGAACATCGCACACTTGCCAGCGGTGACTGTGCACTTTGTTGACTCCGTTAAGAAGAGTCGCACCACGCTAAAATTTAGTATCAGCATAGATTTTTCTCTGGAAATGGGAAATCTGTGTAAGATTTGAAAAGATATTGGGAAAGGAGCGTTATCGTTACTTTTTCAGCTATGCATGTGTTTTCGCTTCTTGTGCGGTAGGTGTTATTTCTCTGCTGATGTGTTTCTGTGCTACAAATGATTTTTCTCTTGCTGCAAACTCATTGCGCCTTGGACTGTTCGTTCTGCGATGTGGGGCGACAGGCCAGGTTTGGCGTGGCAGTGTGCATACTTATTTTACTTTCAATAAAACCAACAAACTGGCAAAAATTCCCGCCTTGCGTCTAATATTGTAGACCCGATAGCAGATCGAGTTAACGCTGCTGACATTTGCTAGTACTATGCACCAATGTTTGCCCTCAAGTTCATAAAGTAAAAAATATCTCAAATGAGAACTGTTGATTATTTAATATATATATTTTTTAGTTATTGTGTTTTACGTGCCAAAACCATTTTCTGATTATGAGGCACCCTGTAGTGGAGGACTCCGGGAATTTCGGCCACCTGGTGTTCTTTACCCTCCACTTTAAGCTAAGCACCCGGGTGTTTTCGCATCTCGAGCCCATCGATATGCGGCCATTGTGGCCTGGATTCGATCCCACGACCTGGTAGTCAGCAGTCCAACGTAATAGCCACTGAGCAACCACGGCGGGTATTTATTATAATGCGATCATGCTCCGTGAACGTGATCGTGACCCCACCCCACTCGACGAGGAAGAAAAAATGTTATTCTATGGCTACGCTGACTTCTCATCTCATTCAAATCGAAGATCGTGGTACGTTGGCAGCAGCGCCCTCAAGACCCCTTGGAACAAGAGGAAAGGCTACCCTGCGCAAAGTGCAATGGTAAAAAAGAAGCGGTCAACGTGGGACATCTACTATAGAAGTGCGCTGCTGCAGAAGGCATTCGAAGAAGGCACCTTCTTCGAGGACCGTTAACACCTACGCATCCGGTTGGCCGGTGGACCTGGATTCAGGGACCCAGTTTCTATTCAGCAATCTTCGATATCAGATATTCTGGCCCCTATCCCCTGGTATAAGACTCCAAATCCAACCTAGGCCCGGACACCCGAAATCCATTTTTGAAAGAAAGACGTTTTTACCGCCAACACCTCTAAGCCCATCATTAACTTTACGAAGGCACCTTGGAACAGAATGACTTGGTAATTATTCTTTTCTCCCATGTTCCCATGCTGGATTCTTTTCTCCCATGCTGGTTTGGCGGAGTGTCGTAGTTTAAATTCAAGGTTGGAAACAGTTCGCCTTCAAGCTAGCTTATTTTATCCTCGTGTTTTTTCATTGGTATAGCTTATAATTTGAAACATACTCCACTACTGATGATGTTTGTTTTCGGTAATACTCGATTCTAAAATATTATATGCTCAGTTAGAAAAGTATGAAAATTTCGCTGACACCAAACTTCTGAAGGTTGAACATCATTCTGGCTATTACATTCCGAAGAAGTTTGTGTGGAGTGGCAAAGGCTGCCCTTCGTTTCCTCCTGTTTTTTTTTAAATGCAAAATTGCGCCTAGCTATGGTTGGTATGATGCTGCCATCACAAAATTATCATCTATTGAAGCACCGTGTGAGAGCGACTGCGTCCTAAGCAGACGTTTGCCTTAAGCGCAGGGACCTTCAGGTAGAATTCTCTTCATCGTAGAATTTATCATTCAAGTATTGTATTTTGAGTCCATGATCAGCCATTTCGCAAAGATTTCCAGCAGCTGGTGTCGTGTGTTAGGTAAACGAAACGTAACTTGGCCGCTCCATAGCTACACTGAAACTATTCCTTTGGCACAGTAAGCTCAGTTGTCAGTTTTTCCATGAGCTCTGTGGCTACTAGTTATATGCAGGAACAGAGGCTAAAATGCCATCATGATGTTAGTGATCTGTGCTAAAAAACGTAATAGGAACAAGATGTATATTCAACGTGAATGGCGGAGTCCATGAAGACTCCCATCACCTAACCTATAAAATGGTTGATCAAGGTGTGGAGTGGGCTCTTCCACTTAGCCAGCTTTGGAGTTCTGTGTGGTCAGAAATGCCCGATTCACTTCGGTGAACTTATTTTGAAAGTCTTTTTGGACGGCATACGTCTCCCGAATATTATTCTCTGCCGTTTTCATCAGAAACTGCTTCGCCCTGGTGACGAATCCAGAGGAAGGCTCCTGGCGCCTCTTTCATTCCGCCTGCAGAATATGTGGGCTGACAGTAATGAGTGTGTATATTGATGAGTGTATATTGTATTGTGGGTATATTTTGATGAGACATCCTCTCATCCCCTCTTGAACATGCATGCAATGGAGTACCTACAGTTAGGCCGCTAACGACTCCTACGAAATGAAACAAATGCCAAAAATGACCGAAATGACCAAAAATGACAAAATTTTCAAACGCACGCCTGATGACTGCTGCGATAATCTTATTGGCCGTATTGCTGAATACGAAATACAAGATCCAACCAGAATTAAAACCTAATTTTGAAAGTCATCATTCTCTTTATTATTCTATGGAGCAGTCACGGATAATTGTTTTGGTCAGTTTTATTCTTCGCTCATCAATGCATACTGAAGGCGTCGTAAGATATCTGATAAATAAAATGGTCGACCGTGATAGATTTTTCGAACTGAAGATTTGCTTCTCTCTCTCGAGTTTAATCTATCGTATTTTTGCAATCCTGTTGCAGCCTGCTACAACGTATTTTGGACGCTGCGAGCTCTAAAATCACGTATTGATAAAAAACGCTATAGTGTTAATGAAAGGGGATCAACGGCGCATATGTACTAAAAAAGTAATTAGTGGCAATCACTCTACGTATCCGAAGGAGTAGATCTAAAAAGAGTCACTTCAATGGGTTTTTATTTTTTTGCACAACGTGGTAGAATCGGAGAGCTCGGCGCGAGCCGTCGACCAGCCCATGCACATGCCTAATTCAAGGGTGTCTGCAAATATTCCGTTCATGCAGCTTTTAGGGCGCCTTCTTGCGCGGCAGGCGGAAACGCGCAGTGCATAAAAATCTTTCGAGCCCGGCGACACGGCGGGGCGCGTTCTTTCCCCAACGTTGCCATAAGTTAATCGTTCATGCGCTTTGGAAAAGTACTTCATTGCATCCTTAGGAGCGCTTCTTTACTTCTCGGCAATACCGGCTAGCTGGCACCGTGCCGCACTTGGTAGAGCGAAGCGTAGTGATATATTGCTCGCCAAAGGAGAAGTAGTCCTACTTTGCCTTCTTTTGGAAGAGCTTAAGCCTTTTTGGTTTTAATCATACCGAATAATACAGAGCGCCGTTGCAAGCGCTCGTTTGTGCCAGTCCGTAACAACGCACCAAGGTAAGGCAGTGCCGGAGACAGAGTCACCGGCGCATAAGGTTCTATGTTCTCCTTCTTCCTGGTGCCCAGGGGCGTTCAAACACAACGGCCGAATAAGAGGCGGTGAAAACCGATCACGGACGCAGGAATATCATGGTGAGAGCGATTGAGTATTTTAGCGCGTTAGTATTCTTGCGGTAGTTCAGACACTTTCCGAAGGCCATGTATGTATGTATCTGTCTATTTATGTTTGTTGCCATCTGTGCTTGTATGCGACCGTTTTCCCGCTTACTTTGGTCACTGGGCAGTCTGTGGTGAAATAGGTAGTGCGTCAGGCTATTAGGTAATAAGGTTCGAGGCGAATCATCAGATCAACTTGGGTCACTCAGTGTACGGCAATTTGTGCATATGAGCTGCTCTTCAGGGAACATCTGCCACGCATAAATGGTTCACTCTAGACGCGGTACTGCAGTAGGTACAGCCGTTCGAAGAAAGTATTCGACGCCGAGGTAGAGCACTGGGCACGTGCCACTTGGTCTGTGCTGGTTTTCAATTAACTTCTTGTCGTCAACTTGAGTAACCTCGTATTTGCTGCTGCTAACGTAAGGCTTTACAGTGAAGAAGTTTAAATTATGGTTCTGCTCAGACTGCGATAAAACACATTGTTTCTTAAGGGAGGTGAATTAGTCAAGACCCTATGTTCAGTGTCCCGCTGACGACGGTTACCGTACAGTAGCGTATAGCGAAACACTGTCCGAAGCAATTCTGCAGCACTGCGATGAGGAAATTCCCCAGAGTACGGTTGGCTTGACAGATCGGCCGCTAGGGCGAGCCATTGGACTATAGCATTGTGGGAGAGCTTTGGGATATGCGAGTGTTGGTGCGGCATAGAGCCCCCAAGGGACATGCGGGCCGTGAAGGTAGTGGCCCCAATGTTAGCAGGGGGACAGTCCTCCAGGGGTAGAGAACGGTGGAGGAGCTTACGTGCGGGGGTCAGCTGTGTAATAAATAGCCTGTGTCTGACAAAATAACAAGGCCTGTGTGGGTGAGGGGATTGAAAAATAGCTTTTAGAAAGCCTCTTGTTTAGTATTATTGGCCAGCAATGACTGACTGGAATGAACGGACGTATCAGCTCGCATGTGGGATGTTATTTCAGCCTTACGACATTTGTCTGCCAAGTCCGGAACGTCGCATGCCGAACACCATGTGAACGTTCTTGAACAGGTCGGCTATAGTCTTTGATGAAAAGAGAAAGTGATTATCAACCCTTAAAGTTACAGTTTCCTTCATGATTCAAAAATGCATGGAGTTCATTCGTTTGTTGTTGTACAGCTTGGTTTGCTTCAAGCTAACGAGAAGCGTGGTGACAGAAAAGAGGTGTTTAGAGATGGGTGCTCTATTCAGAATAGTTCCGTATGTGCCTTTTTCATTCCAACCTATATTGAACAGCGTCTGCTGAAGATTCTTTTCTCGATATTATCATTGCACCCATGCGCCATGGGGAAAATAACGAAGTTCAATGGTGAAAGCGAAGCGCCTGAGAACCGGCTTACTTACTCGAATTCAATGTAGGCGCTAGAGCTTTTGTGAAAAATCCACCTGAATGAATCATGCCGTGAAAATATTGTTCAATAGAAGAACACTTGCACAGCGCACATCACGCTGACATAATGTCGCATTTCAACGCGTAGTCAGCCGCATCAGATTATCGGGGAATCACGAAGCAATAGAAATGGCCTTCGTGAACGCGGTTCGAAGACGCAAAGAAATGTTATATTCTGTATTAATTTGACATTGAGATAAAATAAGAAATTCTGTTAATTTACTCGCATTAATAGACGTTTAGGCTATGTTGTATCGTGATCGGCTAGATGTAGGAGCCATCAAAAACTCCCTGTATAAGATATGGTGCGTTCAATCATCACGTGCTTGTCATAAACTACGGGGGCACTCGATTCGCGCTGTTTCACTTCACAGCTTTGTACCCTGCCGAAGTGAGAGCTGTGTGTCGATTTCAGCATTATTGTTAACATTTATAATATTGCTATTATTCTATATGGAACTCAGGGAATGTTCTTGTAACAAAGCTTCAATGCATTCATAGTTAGTGTGCATTTGAGCCCTAATTAGTTTTCAAGTGTCACACTTGTGTGCAATTGTGTGCCTGAGTATTTTTTAATGTTCTCCTTGTAGATCTCCATTTCTTGTGTAAATTCTTTTGTGTAACATCTTTTTTTTTCATTACTCATAGTGCTTAGCCGATGCAGAAGCGAAGAGGCGTATCAGAGGCACCTAAGTTCTCAACCTTTAAAGCTCATCACCCCGCCCCCCCCCCCCTACCTCCTTCGATAAGTGCGCTTATTTGTGACCTGAGAAACCTATTCTGAACATGTTCTTTTAGAAGTTTAGAAACGTCTTAAATGATGCGTCTTGAATTTTGCTAGGGCAGTGTTTCATATTATTTTCAACTTGGCGTAGTGTAAATGTGGCATACTTTTTCCTCCTAGATTTCAACGGCGCTTCTAGTGTTTTCACTGGCTACCGGCACATTCGCCAGCTACATCGGCGCCGGCTTCGGTCTCGGCTATGGTGTTAGCCACTTCGGCGTGTCTAGGGGCATTGGATACTCTACTGTCACGGGATTTGCCCACAGTGTCGGCTACGCTTCGGCGCAGGGCTATTCTCTCGTTCCCGCAGGTATAGCACATGCTCATTCCATACCACTGGTCACGGCACACGCAGTTCCAGCTGTGTCGTCCGCAGTAGTTCCTGCAGGCGTGACCACGGTCACTACGACTTACCATGCCCCAGCGACGATTACGGCAGTTGAGACAGTACCAGTGACGCTGACGAAGGTGACAACCACGTATCACAGTCCCGTGCAGAGTACAAATGTGCAGCTGTCTCCTGTCTATGGGCACAACATTGGTGACCTCGGATACGGCACCGGAAACTACGGCTTCGGATATGGTCTAGGATCATACGGCCTCAACTATGGCTACGGGCTCGGTACACCTGTGCAGTATCTGATTCTCCTCCGTCGTCGGAAGTGTGAGTAAATCAACACTGTACGAAGGGAATTCGATCAACAGAAAGATTAAAAGTTTAAAAGTGAAGGCGTTATTGCGATTAAATGCCGCGGAGAACGTTCGCACCAAATCGTTAGATCCCAACGTCGGTGAAATTTTATTCGACAACAACTGCAGCTCGAGGAGTAGAATTTAAATCGCGTATTGCACTTGTCAAGAGTAACGCGTGGAAAACTATATTACCAGTAAGGGCAATGAGGTATATTGTGGTAATATAGGAAAAACCTGATATTTGGCGTATAATTCACTAATTACCCAAAAATATGCGTCATTTCTACTGTTCCAGAGTTTTGAAGATGGATCTCTGGAGAAAGAATGCGCGTGAAAGAAAGGCGTACTTCGGAAAATGCTACAATGCACGTGGTCGGGGAGCGCGCAGAAAATTTCTTAATTCCTCTAGGATACGTGATAAATCTCCTTCACGCTGTAAAAAAAATTATTATATTTGTTTCTGTACGCAGTTTTCGACAATTCTGCATGAAGCTCAGCACAAGTATACAGCACACTGCCTGCACTCATAACCAACTGTAGGAAACCTCTTTCTGGCTAAATTTAAGAGTTCACTATCTGTGTTTCGTTGTTTGGCCTTAAATAAATACTTGACTTCACCTTAAACTTTGCAAACCAACTTAGTGAAACAAGATTGTCAGCAAGCCCTACACTTCCAAATGTTATACAGTAACAGACGAACAGCCACTTCCATTTTGGTTAACTTTGTAATGTCGGTGTTCTGTTCATTCTATTTCCTATGTTCTCTTGCAGAAACAAGGGACGACGTGAAAAGTGGCACCGGCTTATCCACGCCGAAATCATCAGGTTATCAACGTTACGACCACATTAGCTGAAGAGGAGAGAATTTTGCAACTTCAATAAAGAGTTATCTAGTCTTTTAAGCCAGATGCTGTGTGTATGTAGACTCGATTTCTGCTGTAAAATGGGATTTTGTTGAGAGGGTTTTGAATAAAGGCCATTCTTACCACCCATTAAGTGTTTCACGCTTGAAAACAAACAAAAACAAACATAGGTGTCTACTTAATAATTTCTTTTCTTGCCTGGTGCCTGTAAGCGGGTAGCAAAAAAAGCGTTTGAAACCCATCAATATTGGCTCATGTGGTGGTGCAGCAGAACATGAAAGCTAAGCAAGGGCACTTGTCGTCATCCCTGTCAATAATCATGATGAATTCTTAGCACTAGAGGCGCAGCACTAATACTGGCCACCGATAACATCGGGAATAACAGCAATAACAGCGCACGGGGAGGCCGTGGTAAGTATAAGGTAAGCTTTTTATTTTCTTTGTTTATATGTGTTCGAAGAATTCTTGTGCATTAGAATTATGAACTCTATTGTAATAACATAGTCGTAACAATACGAATGCATTCAAAAAGAAGTTCGCACGACTACTTTACAAAAATCGTGACATAAATACTTTTACTTCAGGATCCAAGTTCATAAGCTCACAAGTTGAATGGAATGCGCGTGAAAAAATGATTGATTAACGATTGCAATACTCCCTAATACGAATTTTGAGCGTAGCTGTTCCGGTGTTTTCAATTCGCGATGTATTTTGGCACATAATTCGTTTCTAAACGACAAGGTCTTCTGGGCGGCAGCGCCGATCTTCTGATTGGGCAGCTCCTTTAGGAGCTGCGGCAGACTATGCCCTTCCACCGGTTTCGTCGCTCAATATTGTCCAGAAAACACTGGCAGACACTATTTTATGTTACGATTTATTGTCACGTGGTAGCGACAATGAATAACGACAGAGTGTCGGAACTGTGAGTTGTAAATGTAACTATTTATTGCGAGAACTTGTGGCTAGCAAATTAGGTACCACTCGAGCACAAGGATAGAGGCGAGCGGAACCGATGATAGCCGAAAATTGGGTCTGCGTGTCAAGCACGTCGGCTTTTATACATGACTCGTCGAAGGCTTCAGCGCAATCGCAGGTGCCCGAATGGCTTCCAGAAAGTACTCCACATTGCGTCGCACGTAGAGTCAGATCACAAAAGGATTTTGTTACAACAGCCAATCGAGAGAACCATCCATAACATTCGATACACTTCTGGTACATGCAGGTGTGTCATGAGTCGAGGGATAACATTTAGCATTGGTTAGCCTGAGAAAAGTAGTAATTGAAGAAGGATAAAGGAATGAACAGGTGACTCGAGGTACCCTGGCGCCATCTCGCAGCGATCGTCGCAGAACAGGCCTTGCGCTGCATTACGCTTTTTTTCTTTCGGTTTCGCAATACCCTCCTCCTACACTTACCGCGTCATGCTTCCGCTACATCCTCCTTCCCACATTTCCTCCTCGCGCTCTCTTCGCTATCGCCACCTTTCATTCGCCGCTGCGCTCCGCGCTGCTATTTCATCCTTTGATCGTGTTCTCCTTCACTTCGTTCAGCTGGCGCTCGCCACAGAGACGGGCGCCTAAGGGCTGCGCTCTAAAAATTACCAAAAATACACGCACGACGACACTAACACACACATACACACAAATATAAGAACGTACAAAATCACAAATGACGGGAAGTCGTATACGTGAAGTCGTGTACACGTGAAATGGAAAACTACGTTTTGTCGCTTTCGACCTGGTGTTGCCTAAACTGAAATCACCACGCCGTGTGCATGTCGAATGGCGGGCGAGATCAGCGTAAACGCGACCATGGGCTGTCCCTCTTAAGCCCACCAAAGGCGGTCATTAGGGCTACCAATTAGCGCACTCTGCTGAACCCAATTGCCACTTGCGGAATTAGTTCGACTATGGCCCGTTGGTGTCCTCGAATTTTGCATTTTCATTGCAGGAAAACCGTCTTTATTAGTATGCGCATGTGTTCAAATTATTGTGGAGGACTTCACAGATTGTCCCGGGTTGATTCCTGCTTCGATGTTTGTCTTTCTCGCTCCAACTTGTACATGCAAGTGTTCGCGCATGCTGCACTGTTTTTATTTTTGTTCATTGTCAGGCTATTTAACATTATTCTTTCTTTATAAGAAATTCATATTTTCTAAATAAACGAAAGGCACTAGCCGGAGGAGGCGTCCATCATCCACCCTTTCCAGTGTGTCGCCAAATTATGATGCCCATCTAATGTTGCATTAACATCAGTGAAAAGCTGGCGTTCGAAACACGTACTCAAAAAACAACGAAAATTACTGCAAAAACAACGTCATTTTCCTCCTTTGTTCTTTTCATTGCTTCTTGTGTCCGTCTTTGTACGGCTATTTTGCGTAACTTGAATGAGTACCAAACTGATCAACTTCGTTTCGTTCAAACGTGGTATTCCTGCACGTTGAAATCTTCTTGACTAAGTCCACACGTGGCGAGATTGATACCTCTTTGTTAGGGCCGAGGATAAGGCAGATGTAATTATAGGTCGAGTAGTCGCGAACAAAATCCCTTTCAGAAAGGCAGTATTTTTCGCAAACCTGAAAGAAAGCCCGCACGACTAGTCGCTTCGCACTTATGGCGACTTTTGCGGGCTTAGGAAAAACTTTTATTTAGCGCTAACGGAGTGACGGAGTGGTTGGATCGGGGATTTTTCATGTTTCCCATGAATTTCATAATTGACAATTTGACTCTATGACATTTGTGACGTTCATTATTTATAATGCCAAATGTAATTATGTGATATATATGCAAAAAGAAATCGTTTCACATGCTCGAAGTGACAGCAAATAACAATAGCTTGCTTTTGTGCAACTACGTAGCAATTTTATATATCTATATTTTGGCACAAGTTACGTAGGACGTCCTTATAACGAACCTGTACAAGCCTAATTCGCGGAGCTAGCTTACCGTTTTTTAATGCGATGGAAATTACGCGGAAACTCCAAGGGAAGTTTTATCGTCGTCCGTGCCGTCGCCGTGAGGTTTCGTGTACATTTATGTCTATCTGTGCTATACGCCATGCCATGCTATATGACATACGGAACATGCGGGTTATACTGCCACGCCATTCTACCAGTAATGTTGCTCATTTCATGTTTGACATTCTACCTAAAATTATTCCTCAGGAGTTTGAGAATGGCAGCCGACAAACAAATCTCAAGAAATGAACACCGACAGCGCATCCCTTTTATTTTATATGTCCCGATACCTAAATAATTAAAGTGCGAAACAATAACAGAACTTGAAAACGTAACTATTGGCGCGGCTGTGCACAACCTCCGAGATTACCCCTGGATAGAAGTTCGGGCCATACTCGATAAGGAACAGCAGAGGTAAAGGTGCTAAGGAAGACGTTGGATTCAGTTAATCAGCACAAATGAAATTTTCCAATGACATGATTCAAACACAGGGCTTTCAGCACAACAGCTCGTTTCTTCTAGCCAGCTTACGTTTACTTAAATTCATGCTACCACTACAGCTACGAGTCTTATACTTAGTTTAATGTTCTAACATGTTGCTATCGCATTCATTGCTTCGTTCTAATGGAGAAACTGTGATCTTTCATAAAATTTACAGTTACTTTAAATTTGGAAGTCCTGTGTTTTTTTTTTACTTTCTCAGGGAAATGTTCTGTACATGACACTGTAAAACAGCGGCACATAATAAATAACCAAACGTTTCCTACCGGCGGTGGCTTATAAATTGCTTAAACTTCTGACCGTTGTCACAGTTCACTTTGTGCAGCCGTGAATGGAACAAATGCCAAACACCCGGCACACGACGTGCCTAATCGTCGCACTCTTCAACATGCAAACACTTGTCCGTCGGATGTGTGCGGCGGGATTATGCACGTATTGTGCAAATCCTACTCTTCCCTCGCCTACGGTCAACCCCTATACACAAAGGAAAGGATTCGCACGCACGACCCTCTGCGTAGTTTGACGCCACGTGTCCTGACCATGTCCTCTACCACGGAGCAGCAGAGAATGAGGTTGCCCGGATGGTTGAGGATATATAACAAAGCCAGTGAGTCGGCACGTGTTGACACATCTTCTCTATCCTCGCGCGCACGTCCACGAACGTTGACCGTTTCTGTATTTTTTGTCCTGTAGCGAATGGCTTACCCGCATTGAACCGTTAAACTTCTGTTATTGGTTTTTACGTCAACTCCTCTTCCCTATCGAATTCTCTGCGATGGTCAACCTGGTTCGAGCTCCAATCAGACGCTGTTGAAGGTCACAAAGCCCCGTCTCCATAACACCGTGCTATGCCGCGATGATTTGCTCCGTAAACGCTCCATTACGTCTTTTGAGAATTGTTTTAGACTTAGCACCGCCTGCCACAAGGTGTTGATTCGGCTCCACCCAAGGCTGCGCAAGTGCGTAGAAGCGGAGGTAAATTGAGAGACATACGGCCCCCACTTTTTTATATATATTTACACGAACTGCATGCTGTGTGTCTGGTTGACAGATACATGGCATGGTGAGGCGGTGGCGCCATCAAACTCAAAACCATGGCAACTGTCCAAGTTTAGTCTAACCTGCGGCATTCTAACGTGGCAGATTTTCTCATTTTAAATGCGCTGCACACAAAAAGACGTCGGTGTGCAACGCTTCTCGGCGCACGAGACAAACACATGACTATAGACGAGAACGGAACGCGAACATTTACAAACTGCAGGAAACAAAATACATGCGACGAACACCGCTAAGCATGAATAATCTCAACAAAAACAGCGCGGAAAAGACGTACACGACCGAACCTGTTGAAAAAGAAATGTAATTTTTAGACTTAAGGCTAGTATTTTCTGCAGCAGGCCACGTTTGCAGGTAGTATTACCCTGCAGCCGCGAAGTCATTACTTAATTTTTTTCTCTGATCATTCCAAAGTAGTGAGAAGTGGTATTTGTGTTTTTGGCATACACACTTGACTGTTTAATCATGCCAGCAAAGGGTGCAACATAGTTTTGAGAAGCAAGTATCAAGACTAAAACAAGTGGTGTAGGCTACGAGTGTTATCAAAAGAGCTTGTGAAGAAGTGGCAAAGTCAATTAAAGGCATTCCGAAAACAGCAACAGTTGACGGTCCTAAGGTGAGAAAGAATGTAGTTTTCCTTCCTTGCGTGCATAAGCTAGCACATGGAGTAATACTTGGCAAGTAGGTGTAAGGTTGATGTCGCTTTTAGTGTAAGCCACAAGCTCGGTCAGATTTGTGCTGCCGTCCACACAAAAAACAATGGATGGAGTGGTGAGTCACAGTCGTGCAGGATGCTCTGTCAATCATAAAAAGTACGTGGATTGCAAATCGAAGTTGTTGATAGAATACCGTGCTGTTGTGGAAACCTTTACATAGGGCGAACAAATCGATGTTTAAATAGAAGTATCCAAGAGCGTGAGCTCAATGTAAAGAATGGCACTTGTTTCTATTTGGTGGTTCACTGCCGCGTAGGGATCTATATACACGATTTTGGTTCAACTGAGATATTCTACAGGCATAGAGTGCCAAAAACAAGAGACGTAATGGAAGCATTTAACATATATTTGGAATGTAACAGATGCATCAGTCAACCTTTGATAGCTTTGTCACAGGCACAGGTGTCATACCTTTGGGAGCGTACGGGAACCAGTTCTCGATTGGCCAGCTTTGTTATTGACACGTCAGTGTTACTTTTGTTTATCGTGCACACTTCAGAGGGTGTCTGTTCTCTTTTCTTTGCAGTTTTCTAGTTATTCGGTGTCTTTGGAAATAAAGTGTTAGTTTCGGGTAGTGCCGCTGTTTGTCATTTTTCCCGTTGGTCTACGCCTTTTTCGAACAGTTTTCTGTAAAATTTAAGCACACCAGCTCGCCCAGCTCTCACATTTGATAAATAATTTCACGGTTAACATAATCTTACTCTGTACTTCTGGTACTAGATAAAGGGACTACTGAATTCATGAATCACAAAGTAAGGCTCATTGTAACAAGTAACTGTACTAATTTTTTTTGGTACTTGGTGTCGCTCACATAAGTTTACAAAATGCAAGCTTATGTGAGCTTATGCAAACTTATGCAAACTAATGCAAACTAATGTAAACAACTAATGTAATGCAAACTAATGTAAACAAATGCAAACTTATGTGCAAACAAGTTTGCACATAAGTTTGCATTTGCAGCATATGTGGTAAGGCACGTTGAGCGTTGATGAGGCGTGAGAGAGGTCCCCATAGCGTAGAGCGGCCCCGTTGTCCTCTGAAGGAGCCTTCGTGAAAGAGCATTGTGCACAGACTCAGGGTGCAGAGGAGGCAGCCAGACAGGTGCTGGGCCGCTGTTGTCCGCCTCCGGCTCACGTGTTTTCTTACGACGCCATCGGTTCTTATCTTCCCGTCGGGTGCTCAAGCGCAAGCCTTGCCTCTTCGAAGACCAGACCGACTCTCCCTCATTTTTTTTTCTTTTTCGTCACTTTTATTCCTGGTGGAACGCACTGGCTTCATCGTTTTCTATGATACAGCAGCAGCGCTGCATGCGGAGTTTATTTTTTATTCGTCACCATTTTTGGCCAGGCATCTTCTCGTATTCTAACACGTGACACAGCCAAACGTCGCTATATTTATTAAGGCCCGTATGTTTCACTGCAAACTGCTTTCCAACGAGAAGCGCTAAGGCCAGCGTAATTTGACGTCACCCTTCTACGTCGTGCCAAAATGTTGGACCATGAGCCGCTCTTTGGACTCCCACATGCATAAGGAGGTGAACTGTACAAGTAATTTGACCAAAGTTATATATACAACCTCGTCATTTTGGAATAAAATAACAGAAAACCAGACTGGCAAGCTATATTTAAGATTTTTAGTAAAGAGAAGGAGCGTTAAGTCTCTAATAGATTCATAGCTGCAATTCACATTATAATTTATGTGCTTTTCGAAGAATAATGAATTAGAGCGGGAAGCCTGACCACAGACAGAGAAGGTCATTAACACCGGAGTGTTTTCTTTTATTACTTTAGCATTCTTTGCCTACTTCACGTACTTTCTATCTATCTATCTATCTATCTATCTATCTATCTATCTATCTATCTATCTATCTATCTATCTATCTATCTATCTATCTATCTATCTAAACGGTTTTCGCGGCTCCTGGGTCACCGGGTAGTAAATGGTCGAACGATTCACGCATAGGCTGCCGTGATACGACAACAGGGTTCAGAACCAACCGTCGGACCATCCTAAGTATGCGGCAATGTGTACATATGTGCCACTCCTGCAAGATTCTCATCTCACCTCGACAGGGGTCACTGTAGCCACGGGACTGCGTAGGTTCCGCTGTTCAATGAAACTCTTCGACGCCAACTTGGAGCACAGGCCATTTGGCAATCCGTCAGCGCTGCTCTTCAAGGAATCTCTTTAATATCAAATTGGGTCACTGGTGATTGGCGCCAACTTGCGGAGCTAGGCATCTGCCGCTGGGACGGTGCGGATCTACAGTAACACCAAAAGTCGTTTAAATTTTTCCCATGATGTGTGCAATTCAACGCATGTGGCAAGCATTTCTCAAAGACAGAAACCAGGCACTTTCGCCGGCTGCGGCACAAATGCACTGGTTCTCTGCCGCTTTTGAATGAACGTCCATCGCATTAACGCTTTGTCGAGCCGTGCAATGGATACACTGCTATGTGCCTCTCTTCAATGAACCTCTCGCCAACTTGGAGCACTGAGTATGTGCCACTGGTTGTGTGGCAAACGAGAGAATATGTTTCATCCTTCGCGAGCATAAGCGCGCCACGCTTCTCGTCCCGGAGTCCTCACCAGGTCGTCTCGGCGGCGCACTATATCGTACAGCGTATCGCGAAAGAACCTCGATAGAGCGGCTTAGTTGCCGCATCACGCGTTCCCGAGCGTTCGCAAGCACCGGCACGCCATGCACTTTGGACGCCACGCGTGGGCTTCGCGGAGGCTCCGCTAGAGGGCGCCGAGTGTTCTTAGGGGTGCGCGATGGAGGAGTCCCGCTGCAGCACACGCGTCATGCATAACTCATTTTGACCGTGGCACGTCGCGTCGGTATATTGATTCAATTCTAAACGCTTCACCGTTGGCACCGATCGCTAGATGTGTTCTCTCGAATTTTGTTTTTCAGTTTCCTTCACCGTCGACAGTCATCATCGGATGGGTTCTGCAAATTGTTATGCGCAGTACCTAGACGCCCATTCTGCGTTTAGCGTCGGCATACCTCGGCATGATCCCTTGGCACAACCGAGCGACGGAGCCCAGCGAGTATGAAAGAACGAACGCTGGGCGCAGCGGGGTATGAAAGACGGCGATAGCGAAAAGAACGCGAAGAAGAAAGCGGAGGAGGGGTGTATGGCGAAAGCGTAAGAAAAGCGGGGTGACGCGTAAGGCAGGCTCAGCAGCGTCGACCGCTACGAGATGTCACCAAAGTAGCGCGTATTCGTCTGTTTACCGTTTACATGCGGCCAGCGCATCCACAGATACAATATGTGTAAAAAAGAAACGTTGTGTGAGCGGTGGCCTGTCTGCGGCGGCCCCTGTGAATCGCGCCCACGTGTCACCCACGCGCTTCCTCTTGCGATCATCGGATTTCCGCGGCAGTCGTGCCACGCTTCGCTTCATTTGTAATGTGCCGCACGAGACAGATTGTCTGCGCTAGCCAATATACCGCGAAATGAAAATGGGTATAGAGCTGCGCTAAAATTTCCCATTATGAAGTATCGTAATCATTGGTGAATTTTTTCTCTCAAGAAAAATGTCCGCCAATCGTGGTAAATCATCTGCCATGAAGCTCTTTGAGTACATTTAGTAGGGTTAGAAACAGTGTTCGAAAAAAGAAAAAAAGGAAAGTCGGCAGATCCCATGCCTTCTGAGAATCGAAGTTATGCAAAGCAGTGTGCGGGAAGGCTACCAAGTTAAGCTAGCGACAATCAGAGCACCAAGATGTAGGCGGCTCTTTTATGACCTTCATGACACGCATATCATCAGATTATTGTCACGCCCTATCATTTATGTTCTTTATACACTCTTGCCCTACTATGACAATTTCAGTACATACCAAGATAACGAAGCGACCATGAAAGCACCGAGACGTAGACGTGTGTTTCAATACCTACATTAAACACATTGCATGGCATTCATATCATGAACTATTGATTACGTTCGTGATACACTCTTCTCACACTATGCGAATTCTGGTCCATATCAACGTAACGAAAGCACCATAAGAGCACCAAGACGTAGGTGACTAGGCAGATAGATAGACAAGGGCAAAGTGGCAAATGTTCTCCAAGAAATGCTTCCCATTTCGAATTTCGATAGACCATTCGATACGCCGGTTTCTTTAGAGGAATATTGATAAGGTGTCTTAATCATGAATTACTCGTAGTACTCGTACAGCTTGAACCCCGCCAATACATTCAAAGTGCCTCGAGCGGGCAGCCGCATGGCAGTTTTGCATGCATTTGAGAGCTTTCACACCCGCAGAAACGCTTTACCTCGTTCTGCCAACTCTTCTTTGCTGAGGATGCGTTTTAACGGCATTCCTGACCTTGCGTTGCATGCCGTCGCGATTTTTGACCTGCCACTGCAAGCTAAGTAAGGGAAGGCGGACCAATCCCGTACGCCGGCACCACCCTATTCAGCTGGTTATGGTTTTTCACTTTTTTCAGCGCACCGGCTCAGCCCCATCGAATGCTGCTTCACTTCAGCGTGCTCCTCGCCTCTTGTCAGGCAATTCGATAAGACAAGTCGCTCAGTGTAAGCAATGTTATTCGTTTTTAAAGCAAAGTGACCTCCTATAAGCGAGGAGAGCGTTTCATTGGTATGTTCCGACAGCCCTGCGGGTCACCGCCCGATGCTTCCGTCGACGGTTACGAAAATTTGACGTCAGGAAATCAGAATAAAAACATATTGGAATAGTTTTACGTTATGGGGCCCCTGTTTCAAGTTTTTCTATTCCAATTCTGCAAGCAGCCCTCCACAAATGGTTAAATTTTATTACGGCCATCCCCACTTTGCTTGTCTGTCACGCCACGTCAGAACAGATAAATCTCTGCACCTGATATGACAGCTACGCACTGATTATTCAAAATTAGACTGTACGAAATCAAAATAAAATTTGATTATATCCCCTTTTCATTATCAACCCTCCGCTATCGGCCACTTCACGTTTCTTTTGCGGTACCTCACAAAACCGCGAAAATTCGCCACATCAAAGGGACGCGTACACAGGTGTGCGTCTAAATACGTCGCGAAGCTTGGAACGAAAAGCGTGAAAAAACCTATCGCCAACGATATCAGTTAATTGTTCACGATTGCAACGCGATTAGGTGGCGGGGGGGGGGGGGAGGTGTACAAACACTGAAACTAGAAAACCTATGTGCAAAAAAATGCTTTAAAATTTTTATCAGAATACTGTCATACGAGTAACTTTCCCGTTTCAGATATATTTCCTGCACTAAAAGGAAAAAAATGTTATTCCTTTCCCTTTCACAACTGATTAATTCATTCTTGGCAACCTCTACCAACCAGTGATTCTGGCACAAGACTTGGCAAGGATTTGCAAGGCAGCTATCATGTCGTGAGGAATAACGTTTCTCCCTTTAACGCGGCGGTTTCGTCCGAGTTTTTTTTTTTTTTAATCTTCTTGCGTGTTTCTTTAGAATGTGGCGTGCGCTTCACTTCAAACCTTGCGTGACCGAGCGCACTGCATTCGTTCGTGAATGGTGTGAGGGCAAGTTTTTTGTTATCGGGAAAATTCACGCTTTGGCATCCGACGGGCTTGTCTCGTCGTGACGATAAATGCGGAACGCTCCGCGAAGAAACCGTCGCGCTATGTTCGTTTACTATCCCTAGCTCAGGCTCTGAATGTCCGGCGGGCAGCAAATTAGTAAGTGTAATGCGCTCTAAATTATAATGTGGCGCAATTTGGTCTGCTAATTGTTGGATATGAAAACATGGTGTCGCAAGGAATTACGAATGATTCTGTGAAAAAGATTCGCATAAGTTGCATTGCATTACGACTCTGTGCTGGTGATAGAATTTTTCATCAATGAAGCCTGTTTTGTTTGGTCAGTTATATTGGTCGCATTGTTCAAGACGAATAAAAGTGAAGTTATTTTTGAAAGCTCTTTGGCAGTGCAATTTATTTGCATCATACTCGCTCACCTTCCTAAGGACTGGAGCAATCGCCTTCAATAGCAGCTTAATTATGTTCAAATTAGGACATACAACCCTCCTAATAGTTAAAGAACACGCTGGCGCTTCAGCTGAGACGAATCGCAAGCTCGCCTCGTCCTCGAAAGAAAAATTAACTGCTATTGCAGCGGTCGTAATGTCGGATGCTAAAGAGATTCAGACACTCGCACCAAGCAGCGTAACATCTTGACGTCGCTTTTTTTTTTATTTTTCGCTAGCTGCTAGTTGTCCCCACGATACGTAGATGGCGACGATTACAATGAACCCCATTTTCTTGAAATGTGGTCTTCTATGGAAGCTTCGCTACCAGTTTACGTATACCTTGCATACACATCGAAAATGCAGTGTTATGTCGAAATAGCTGGAATAGGCCAACAGCGCACCGTTCCAAAATAAATCGCCGATAAGAAACATGCGATCACTCTGGACCTGGCTGCTATAGAACGGCCATTGAGAATTAATTTATTTGCGCCGGATAAAGACTTTCTCATGGAAGTACAACGTTATCGAGCCTTGTCGGAATGTACGCGACATCGCTCTGATAACATTTCTTCGCTGAGCATCCGTTTTAGCTGCATTTCACCCTTCCAGATCATGCCATCACAATTTGCTACCAGACACCGAAAGCTAAGCAAGGAGCGTCGGACCAATCGCCGACGCCGGCACAACCCTAACCGTCCGCTTATCCATTTTCGTTGCAGTAGATTGACCCAACCGAAACTCTCCATTTATCTGTGCCCTTTGCCCTTGGTCAGCAACTTGGACAAGGAAAACTTGTAAAGTAAGACAATCTTATTCGCTGTGAAAGCAAGGAAATCTGAGCTGCTAAAAATCTGTTCAAAGAAAGCTTCGAATCACCACATGCTTGTGTCGCTGGTTACGTACGTTTGACTTCAGGAGATTGAAAATAAGCATATTGGAATAGCTTTACGCTATAAGGTCCGATGACATTTCAAGGCCGAGTGCCCCCCCCCCCCCCCATCGGTCCCCACGCGACCAATAAATGGGATGCTATTGACAATGCATTCAAATATCATTCCAGGATCGATGCAAAATATGCTGGGAGAATGAAGCGCGTCCTGTGGCCCACAGCTAAAAGACTATGAAGTCAAAAGAAGACAAAGAGCGGGAGGGGGGGGGGGGAGAAGAAAATTGAGATAGACATCAATGTGGCATCTTTTATGGGGAGTTTCTGAGTGCGATTTTATCACCAAGAGCTGGTAATATATACTAAGGTAGTATCAAAAGGTAGATGAGGTGATACCTAAACTTTGAATTTCTTAGCGTCACTACCAGAATTATTATAGTGATGCATTGACAGAAATGCATTCTTAACATCCACGACTGTCATTTTTCACTTTTGAGGCAGCAAGATATCAAGATATTACTGGAGATGCAGCGTTTGATTAGCTACTGGGTATTTCACCTATAGTTAGGTTGGTTGGATTATGCCTGGGAACTTGCGTATATTGCTTGCGGTGAAATCGGAGTGGAAAATGTTACCCCTATGATCTCCTGCGGCAGTTTAATCTGAGAGAATGGCCACTGAATGTGGGCCTTTCTTGGGCGATGAAAAAGGCGTGCTTTTGAGCACAGAAAAAGAAACATATAAATGTGACAAAACGTGCCCAGTAGTGCCTCCGGATGTTCCGAACATCACGGATAGATTTGTTATGGGTATTGTGCACAGAAAAACTGCACTAGGAGACGCGATTTTTCACCTGTTTCGGTATGTCTTACATTTTCATAAATAACAAAAGAAAGTAAGATGAGGCGGGACAGAATTGCTGGTAAGCGAAAGAGAGTGATAAAACGAGGAGAATAATAGCTGTGGTATACTAGCCGCCAAAGAAAAGGTGAACGCAAAAAGGAAGGAAGACAGCCGATGAACCAGTGTGCGACACTATTCTTTCAAGCATCAGCGAAGCGCGCAAATGCACGCAGAGTGTCTCGAGCGGCCAGTCACCTGGCAATTTTGCGTGTATTCGCGGGCCACTTTTATGGTTGGAAAACCACTTTTAAGGAGTACGTATTGAGCAACCGAAAGGTCTACGGGGAGTTGTTCAAGTGGCTGCATAATTTTCCCATTATCACTTTTCGTCTATATACGTCATTTGAGAAGCAGATTAGGTAAGTAAGGCTAATTCTGCAATTAGCCGGAATGCAACAAACAACCTGAGTATCTCCAAGCGATGGCACAGATTTTCTTGGTTATGTCTAGCTACGTGACATTTGCATGCTTTTATAGTTTGGCTCAAGTTACGTGGGACACCATATGTATACGACGTAACGCCTCGTTGTAAATTTATCAAGATCACGGAATACTTTAGCAGTAATGCTAAAATGCAGCACAATATTTTCTCAAAGCATAATTCATGCAGAACTGGTTATATGGCGCTAGCATTTGCCATCGGTTCTTTGCGCTTCAATGAATTCTTTTACTGTGCTTACTGCACGTTTTTCCAGTCCAGTCGCTGCAGACCTCGCAATTTATCCGTTGCAGTTTTTGGATGGGGAGCATCAATACTTCAGTACCACAAATGCTGCTCAATATCTTCTGCTGATTCCGAGCAAGAGCCCACAGCACTTTTTGCTCAGAATATGCAAAACGAAGTTTGTGTACGCTGTGCCCAGACGTATTCGGGGTATTGCTGTTTCGGCTGAGCGGTTGACTGTTACCGGCAGCTTGAATTGCACATTTGGACAAATTTGACGTAGAAGGCAACTTTGACTACAATTCCCCAATTATTTTTTGACATTCCAGCTGACGATTGGGGTCACCTGCTGCGTGCATCACTTTGTGATAGTGGTATTAAATATATAATTTTCAGTGGACGCAGCGCGTGCTAATTTGTCAGTCACTGTGCTGCCTGGAATTGCAGGACGACTACACATTAAATGAAATAAAATTTTGTAGTGCATTTCTCTACGTGACTTCCTTTTGCGATTTCTGTCAAGTTGCAACAAGAAAGGAAAAATGCAGATAATAAGCTGCAGGTCATTTAAACCCTCTGCTGTCCAAGCATGTCCGCAGTAGAATTCCGGCTGTAGAATACTACTGCACATGGCCTTTTACTATACGCTCTTCCATGGTTGATATGATGTTCGACACACCGAACAACGGCGAGAAAAGGAATAGGTTCCTTTTCTTGGTGGTGCTTACGACTACTATTTGCATTGTGCATGTAACTGGGTAATGTAATTCAAATGTTTTTACAGAGAAAGTGCCACATGAGTTAGTGTAGAATAAATATATACTTAAAAGCTCTGTTACTGCGATGAATCTTTACGAAATTCGCTTAGAATCATCTAACCCCTCTGCTTTTCTTTCATATGAGTCTGCAGCACATCGGCATAATAATATATGAAGCTCACATGTTAATAAATAGAGACAATATGCCGTGACTGAGTGTGATATTAAATATTGGTCAAAACTGAGACTTGAGTCTTTGTTGTACTGCAGTAATATATTTACAGTTGTGAAATGTTCAATTGAACGGATCGGCAAACTAATTCACAAATATTTTCACTAGTTTTATGAGGACAGTATGGCGCTGTTAATAGCTGGTAGTACTTCGTTTCCACACTTAATTTGCCCAAAGTTCCACTTCTTGCCCAAGTTCCGTTTCTACTTCTAATCAGCCTCCGCAACTGTATTACCTACATTTCAAGCATCGAAACTCATTTTTATTCCGTCCTTGAATAATAGCTTGGAACTACTTTCATCTACGCCAAAAAACAACGCTTTAGCTAGGTATGCAGGATGAAAAGCATAAAAAGCATAAAATACACGGAGCAAACCGATCAGAGCGGCTAGCCTCATTATTGTTCAACACGTGTAGCTTTGTTCTTATGCTCGGCGTGCGATCCCCTTGTCTGCTCTGGACCACGTTGTACCGGCTATGCAAGATGATTTTTTTTTCTTATTCAGATTCATACGGTGCATGAACAAGCCCTGGACGCGTTGCTATAAAAGGGATCACACACGTACAACACACCAGCAGTTGATACAACAGCGGCTGTAAGATCAAGATGGTAAGATATTAATGCTTTAATTTTTCATGTAATCGCTTCTGCATGAAAGTCTTTCAAGGCATTGCACATTCAGGAAGCTCAAATCTTGAACAATCCTAAACGTTTTGCTGAGCTCTTCTTACTATAATCGGTGCAATTTGCTTCCAATCTGCGCGAAATTATCGGAAAGTGTGCATTCAGAGATATTGCAGGAATTGCTTCAATGGCCATGAAGTAGCTTTCAGTGCACAGTTTTACAGTAAAATAATCCTCAGCCCACTACAACAGCTTCACAAAGCCTGCCGGGAAAAGATCATTCATACAGAAGTCACAGATAAAGGCAGCCAAAATTAGTAAATATAAAATAACAACACATTAATAGTACCCGTAAAAATGCCTATTGCTTCATAATGAAAGCTATTTGATCGTTTGCCTTTTGAGGGAAAAGAACAGGTGCCAAGAATACAACTTTCGCTTGCAAGCGTTGCTTGCCGTTGGCACGCTCCTTTAGCTAATCATATGTCCGACAGCAAGGTGCGGCAGTTGCTCCTAAAAAAATCTAACCTAAAGCTTTTGTTAAATACGAGCCTAGGTTGGGAAGCGTACTGCCTCGCTATAGAAATATTCTGCTAAGTTCGTTGCTTTCCATTTGAAACATGCTTCTGCCGGCCCAGATCCGTGCCTGCATTGTCCTGGCTCTGGCCTCCAGCGCTTTCGCTGGTTTCGTCGGCACCGCCGGCTATGGCGTTGGCCTGGCCGCTGCTCCAGCTGTGGCCACCGTTGCCCACGCTGCCCCAATTGCTACCTATGCCGCTGCTCCAGCAGTGACTAAGGTTTCCACCACTTATGCTGCGGCTCCAGTTGTCTCTACAGTAGCCCACGCACCAGTCGCCACCGCAGTCGCTGCCCCAGCCGTCGCCTCCTACGCTGTTGCTCCAGCAGTGACCCGCGTCGCCACTGTCGCCCACGCTGCCCCAGTCGCTACCTACGCTGTTGCTCCAGCTGTGACCGCCGTGCACGCTGCCCCAGTTGTCGCTGCTGCTCCAGCTGTGGCCCATGTCGCCACTGTTGCCCACGCTGCCCCAGTCGCCACCTACGCCGCGGCCCCAGCTGTTGCTGCCGTCCACGCTGTCCCAGCTGTTGCCGCTACCACCGTCCACCACGCCCCAGCTGTGGCCACCATTGCCCACGCGGCCCCAGCAGTCGCTGCCTACCATGCCGCTCCAATCTACTATGGCTACGGCGTTGGTACCCTCGGCTACGGCGCTGGCCACTACGGCTACGGTCATGGTCTCCTCGGCTACGGCCTGAACTATGGCTATGGTCTTGGCACTCCATTCCACTACGGTGCTCTTCTCCGCAAGAAGTGTGAGTATACGACGGTCATTATAAGTTTAGTTTCACTACGGCGTTAAAGAGACATGAAAGTGACTTCGCGATGTTCTTAAATTTGTCGTGCATGTAATAGGGATCTAATTAGTGGGAGGAATGCCACCTAAAACTCATCTGATATATTGGCAGCTATCATGCGGCGCACAGTTTGTAGGGCTTGCCTTTTGTGCATTAATCACTCCAAAAGTTCGTAATCACCTTATATTTCAATGATAAATTGAAAATTTAGCGATATTATATGCCGTTAGTTTCTACTCCATACCGAGAGAACTCTTGCCCTCTTTCTTGCTTTCACTGAAAGTGCAGCTCGTGCGACAGGCGAGATTGATCGCATTTAGTTTTGGTTGCATAGCTTTTATAGGCTGTTGATTATTGTTTTTCTTAAACATATTTTGCTAGAATAATATATAAGCCTAACTGTGCATTACCTTTTTCCTTTGTTTCTGTTTCCAGAAAATATTTCCCTAATCGCAAGGAAGAGGAAATAAATTGCGGTCTAAATTATTACGGCTTTCTTTCGTTAGTGCTACAACGACCATGGATTGCCACATCAAATCAAATAAACGTTCGATTTAATTCATGTCATCTGACTTTGTGTTTTCCTTGACGACCTTGCTATAGATATCAACATTTGTGTCAGAAGGCTGTAGAAAATTTCTGGCTAAGAAAGGCTGCACACAGAACTGCTTGAACCTCATTATCTAATTTGTGTCTTCGCTGACTCTGTCTTCTGAGAAGCAGTCACCACTAGCGGATCTGGCTTGTTCTGACTACCTTCAAATGGTACTTTTTTCAATGGAAACATTTTCATGGCTGTGGATCATGATTTTCACTCGTAACGCCCTAAATACTGAGCTCCATTGCCGCTCGACGCACTCCTTTAAAAAATAGCAGGAAGGGGACTTCGGACTCCACGCTGCAGATGACGGGCTAATAATGATGATTTGACGACGATGACAACGACAGAGACACAGCTTCCCAAAAATGGCACTAGACCGACGACGATGGTGATTACGGCCCGACGTCAGTGACATCTAAAGGACTTCAATAGCTACGGCGGCAGCAAGAAGCAAGATGGTGAACCGTGACACAGAACGCAATCCGGAAGGCCGAACACCGAAACCAGTGGCAGTGAACAGTAACGTATGCCGAAAGTGGCGCCCTGGGAATTGAGGCGAGGCGAGGGGATACGTGCCAAGAAAAGCTCTGAGACGCGTAATGCTTCACTGTGTAGCCACTTCAGTCCTCGCGTCGGTCAGTCTACGTAAGTCGATCCCGAACATTGCACAACTAATGAACACGTCTAGTCGCGAAATAGGTGGGATGCCATATAAATTGATACAAATTTGCCTACTTCTAAATTCGAGACAAAGACTAAATTCGCTCCGTGCTGAGAGAGCTTTTACTTCGGTCCCATCTCCGTTTTCCCTATTCAAATACCTCAGAAAGGCACAAATGCTCTAGTTAGCCATCCACTGGACCGACTTTAGTGAAATTAACTGCATTTGCAAGATGGAAATTATTGTAGCTACTGTAGGATGCATAATTCTAAAAAAGATTGCAAAAATAATTTACATTACCGAATTATATCCTTTGCACAAATATCGATGTCGTGCTCGTTCACTTCGTTCGGCTGGCGCTCGCCACAGGGACGGGCGCCTAAGGACTGCGCTCTAAAAAATACCTAAAAATACACACACAACGTCAATGACACGCAGACACGTTCAAATATTAGAACGTGCAAATGACAATTAACACGCAACGTCACATCTCTGGGAAACATGTTGTAGCAACTGTCGCAAATGTCGATGCACATGCGTTTTCGCTCGATTGTGCTCTTTTCCTGTATCTCACCGATCGGGACCAGACGATTTTGATAACAAATGTAGCATTCAAGAGAACAGACACTGGACAAATCTGGAGGAATGTGGAGCTCCAACCAAGAAGCGTGAAACTGCAAACTATTGAAAGAGAATCGGTAGATTGTACCAGCCTAGGAGTAAAGTAGTCAGCTTTCTCGAAAAAGATACGTTGGTGCTGCAACGTGCATTACAAGAATAATTGGCGATGGCACACGCAAAAGTGAAATTGTTGCTCATTGCACAGGGTGAACAAAAGTGTGTGCATGCCCAACTGACAAAGCGGTGCATCAATAGTTCACAAGCTCCTGCGGCCCTCAGATATAGTGCCTTTGTGAAAAAGAACCTGTTCGGATGCCACAGAGTCATGGATTACGAATGACAAGACGCGTTCTTGACAACGAAGATATAAACACTTGTTGTCTATACTCGTAATAGTCCGGATAAACGTAAGTTTCTCGTTTTGGAACGCTGTCATGAAATATTACCGCCGTGAATGTGTACACAACTACGAACGTCACTGAAATATCGGCGACGATAATTGGTTCAGAAAAAAATTGGGGATATTTGCGGTCGCTTTTACTGTTTCCAGTCATATAACACTAGCTCTTGTGATCTGTTTCTTTCTGGCTATCACATGGCTGCACCTCACTGTCTAGAGCCAACAGATGGCGATACCCCCGGCTGCACATTGAACTTTCCTGCAAACAGATGTCGAGGTTTTTTAGCGTGTAGAACTAGTTACAGAACACGAGAGGGCTTATCTACGCGGTCAACGACTTCAGCTGACCCCCAGGGTAGTGCAACATCACATAGCGTCTAAACGCGTTAAATGTCAATGAAAGGATGGCAGAAACCGACACGCTCTCACTTTTAAAGACACGTATTGAACATACCACACCGCACCCAATGCACGCGGCGACTTTCTCAAAGCGCTACTGCTTGCACGAGGAAAGGTGTGGTAAGGCTGTTATTCTGTCGGGCCACGCAAGCCTCTGTAACGTTAGAATTACTGGCTACTTCGTGTTGCCTGCAAAGGTAGGCTATTGCCAAATCAACGCATGCCAAAGGTGAATATGTACTTTTAGGGGGGCCTTCGTACGCCTCTGTGTCGTCATATCAGTGTGATGAGTCCTAAATAAATCATTATTTTATGCCACCAGAGATAGGCATTTGTTCCCTGCAATAAACAACATAAGACACAAAAGAGTCCCTAGACTACCGAGTGGCTCCGTTGTGGGATCGCTCTTCAAATCCCACCATCGAGCACGCGTATTTTTCATTCGGCGTAACTCTTCTATCGGCCCGTGCATAATGCGTTCTGCTTTAAAATGCGTTCGGTGTATTTATGATGCCTAAACGCACGTGCCAAGATGTCATATCTCCTCGCCCTGCAGAGACTGTCCGGTGGAGCACGAAAGAAAGATCCGATTTAAATGTTAAAATTTTCAACAATCGTTGCGGCGCAATTGGCAATCTTCTCAATGCACATCCAGAATTCCAAAACCAAGCAAATATGAACTGACGGCCCTTGCACTTAAGACAGCTGGGCGTGGGCTTTTCTTGAGCCGACTTTAAGTGCGCAACGCATGTTTAATCTGTCGTGTTACTGTGTGCGCCAAGGACCGCAATACTACTAGCAATTATTAGAACGAAAACATTTGTTGCGACGAGTCAACTTGAAAAATGACCAGCTCGAGTAGGCGCTTTGCAAAGTCCAAGCAAGCATGGAGTAAAACCTTGGTTACGGTTGCGGGGATTATAAGAGCCCTCATGAAATTGCGTTTCGATTTTGTTGTACCAGTCATACTGTAATATTTGAAAATAAAGAAACCGAATTTTTGAAGAAAGGTGCGCCATAGCATTGAACGAAATGTTTTAATTTGCTGTTCGCTCATGAAGCTTGAATGAGAAATACAGCAACTCTTTGTCATAAGAGTTGCGATATTTTGACCTACTCTAGACCTTACAATCAAATGATGCAGGTATACGTGAAGTCGTATACGTGAAGTCGTGTACACGTGAAATGGAAAACTACGTTTCATCGCTTTGTCCCTGGTGTTGCCTAAACTGAGATCGCCTCGCCGTGTGCGTGTCGAATGCTGGACAAGATCAGCGTCGACGCGATTATGGGCTGTCCCTCTTAAGCCCACCAAAGGCGGCTATTAGGGCTACCAAATAGCGCCCTAGGCTGAACTCACTTGCCACTTGCGGAATTAGTTCTACTATGGCGCGTTGGTGTCCTCGAATTTTCAATTTTCATTGCAGGAAAAGCTTTTTTATTTGTATACGCATGTGTTCAAATTATTGTTGAGGACTACACAGAGTGTCCCGGGTTGATTCCTGCTTCGATGTTTGTCTTTCTCGCTCAATCTTGTATGTGCGAGTGTTCGGGTATGCTACAGTCTCTTTTTATTTATTGTTCATGTTAATTAACATTATTTTTTCTTGATATGAAATTCATATTTTTGAAATAAATGAAAGCTACTAGCTGGAGGCGTCCTTCAACTAACCTTTCCCGTGTGGCGCAACATTGTCATGCCCAACTAATGTTTCTTTAACGTCAGTGAGAGGCTGGCGTTTGAAAACCGGACTCAATAAACTATGAAAATTGCTGCAAAAGCGAGGTCATTTTCATCCTTTGTTCTTTTTATTCTTCTTGTGTCCATCTTTGTACGGCTCTTTTGCGTAACTTGAATGAGTACCAAACTGATCAACTTCGTTTTGTTCAAACGTGGTATTGCTGAACGTTGAAATCTTCTTGACTAAGCCCACACGTGGCGAGCTTGCTACCTCTTTGTTAGGGCAGCGGATAAGGCAGATGTAATTATAGGTCAAGTAGTAGTGAACAAAATCCCTTTCAGAAAGGCAGTATTTTTCGCAAGCCTGAAAGAAAGCCCGCATGACTAGTCGCGTCGCACTTATGGCGACTTTTGCGGGCTTGGGAAAAACTTTTATTTAGCGCTTACGGAGTGACGGAGTAGTTGGATCGGGGTTTTTTCATGTTTGCCCTGAATTTCAAAATTGAAAACTTGACTCCATGACATTTGTTAAGTTAATTAGTTAATAATACCTAATTTAATTGGGTGATATGCAAAAAGAAATCGTTTCACATGCTCCAAGCGACAGCAAATAACAATGGATTGGTTGTGCGCAACTACGTAGCAATCTTATATATTTATATTTTGGCACAAGTTACGTAGGACGTCCTTATAAATAACCTGTACAAGCCTAATTCGAGCAGCTAGTGTACCGTTTTTATTGCGTTAGAAATTACAGGGATACTCCGAGCGAATTTTTGTCGTCGTTCGTGCCGTCGCCGTGAGGCTCCGTGTACATTTATGTCTATGTGTGCTACAAGCCATGCCACGCTATATGACATCTGGAACATGCGGGTTATACTGCCACAACATTGTATCAGTAAAGTTCCTCATTTTATGTTTGACATTCTGCATAAAATTATTCCTCAGGAGTTTGAGAATGGCAGCCGACAAACAAATCTCAAGAAACAAAACACCGACAGCGCATCCCTTTTATTTTATATGTGCCAATACACAAATAATTAAAGTGCGAAACAATAACAGAATTGGAAAATGTCACTATTGGCGCGGCTGTGCACAACCTCCGAGATTGCCTCTGGATAGAAGTTCGGAACATGCGCGATAAGGAACAGCAGAGGTAAATGTGCTAAGGAAGACGTTGGCTTCAGTTAATCAACATAAACGAAATTTTGCAATGACATGATTCAAACACAGGACTTCCAGCACAACAGCTCGTTTCTTCTTAGCCAGCTTACGTTTACTTAAATTCACACTACCACTACAGCTACGAGTCTTATACTTAGTGAAATGTTCTAACATGTTGCTATCGCATTCATTGCTTCGTTCTAATGGAGAAACTGTGATCTTTCATAATATTTACAGTTACTTTAATTATGAAAGTCCTTTGTTTTTTACTTTCTCAAGGAAACGTTCTGTATATCACACTGTAAAACAGCGGCACATAATAAATCACCAAACGTTTCCTACCGGCAGTGGCTTATGACTTGTTTAAACTTCTGACCGTTGTCACAGTTCCCTTTGTGCGGCAGTGAATGGAACAGATGAGAAACACCTGGTACACGACGTGCTTGATCGTCGCACTCTTCAACATGAAAAGACTTGTCCATCGGGTGTGTGCCACGGTATTACGCACGTATTGTGCAAATCCTACTCTCCTCTGTCTTAACGGTCAACCCCTCAACGAAAAGAAAAGAACTCCCACGCACGACCCTCTGCGTAGTTGGACTCCATGTGTCCTGACCAGGTGCTCTACCACGGAGCATCAGAGAATGAGGTTGCCCGGATGGTTGAGGATATAAGAAAGCCAGCAAGCCGGCACCTGTAGACCCATCTTTGTTGATGATCACAAGGCCCCGTCCCCATAACACCGTGCTATGCCGCCATGATTTGTTCCGTTACGTCTTTTGAGAATTGTTTTACACTTAGCACCGCCTGCCGCAATGTGTAGATTTGGTTCCACCCAAGGCCCCGCAAGTGCGTAGAATCGGAGTTAAATTTAGAGACATAAGGCACCAGTTTTTTCATATACACAAACTGCTTGCTGTATGTCTGGTTGACAGATACATGGCATGGCGAGGCGGTGGCCCCATAAAACTCATGACCATGGCCACCGTCCAAGTCTGTAGTCTAACCTACGGCATTTTATCGTGGCAGATATTCTAATTTTAAATGCTCTGCATACAAAAAGACGTCGGTCTGCAACGCTTACCGGTGCACGAGACAAATACATGAATATAGACGAGAACGGAACACGCACATTTATAAACTGCACGAAACAAAATACATGCGACGAACACCGCAGCATGAATAATCCTAACAAAAACTGCGTGAAAAAGACGTACACGACCGGGCCTGTTGAAAAAGATATAGAATTTTCGGACTTAAGGGTAGTATTTTCTGCAGCAGACCACGTTTGCTGGAAGTATTCCCCTGGGGCAGTGAAGTCATTACTTCAATTTTGATCTGATCATTTCAATGTAGTCATAAGTGGCCTTTGTGTTTCTGGCACACACACTTCACTTTAATTATGCCAGCAAAGGGTGCAACATAGTTTTGAGAAGCAAGTATCAAGACTAAAAGAAGTAGCGTAGGATACGAATGTTATCTCAAGAGTGTGTGAACAAGTGGCAAATTCAATTAAAGGCATTCCGACAAAAGCAACAGTTGACGACGGTCCTAAGATGAGAAAGAATGTAGTTTTACTCCTTCTGTGCGTAAGCTAGCACACGGATTAAAACGTGGTAAGTAGGTGTAATAATGATTTTGCTTTTAGTGTAAGCCACAAGCTTGGTCAGATTTGGCGAGCCGTCCACACAAAAAGAAATGAATGGGGTGGGGAGTCACGGTCGTGCAGGATGCTCTGTCAATCATAAAAAGTACGTTAATTGCGAAATCGAAATTGTTGATAGAATAGCGTGCTGTTGTGGAAACGTTTACATGAGGCAAACGAATCGATGTTTAAATAGAAGTATCCAAGAGCGTGAGCTCAATGTAAAGAATGGCACTTGTTTCTATTTGGTGGTTCACTGCCGCATAGGGATGTATATATCCGATTTTGGTAAAACTGAGATTTTATACAGGCATAGAGCGCCAAAAACAAGAGTCGTAATGGAAGCATTTTACATGTCTTTGGAATGTAACACATGCATCAGTAAACCTTTGATAGCTTTGTCACAGGCACAGGTGTCATACTTTTAGGAGTGTACGGGAACCAGTTCTCGATTGGGCAGCTTTGTTATTGACACGTGTATTTTACTTTTGTTTATCATTGACGCTTGAGAGGGCGCCTGTTCTCTTTTCCGTGCAGTTTTCTAGTAATTCGGTGTCTTTGGAAATAAAGTGTTAGTTTCGATAAGCGCCCTTGTTTTTTGTTTTTCTCGTTCGTCTGCACCTTTCTCGAACAGTTTTCAGTTAAATTTAAGCACACCAGCTCGACCAGCTCTAAGTTTTGATCTCATGGTCAACATAATATTAATTTGTATTGCAATTACTGGATAAAGGGGCTACTGAATTCATGAATCACCAAGTGAGGCTCATTGTCATAAGTAAATGTACTTATCATTTTGGTACTTAGTGTCCCTCAGATAAGTTTTCATTTGCGGTGCCATCGACGCATATATGGTAGGGCAGGTTGAACTTTGATGAGGCGTGAGAGAGGCCCCCATAGCGTAGGGTGGCGCCATTGTGGTCTGAAGGAGCCTTGGTGAAAGAGCACAGTCCACAGACGCAGGGCGTAGAGGACGCAGCCAGATAGGTGCCGCTGTTGTCCCCCTCCTGTTGCACTGTTGTCCCCCTCCGGCTCACGAATTTGGTCACGACGCCATCGGTTCGTATCTTCCTGTCGGCTGCTCAAGCGCAAGTCTTGCCTCTTCGAAGACCACATCGATTCTCCCTCATTTTTTTTTTGTTTTTCGTCCCTTTTATTCCTGGTGGCACGCACTGGCTTAATCGTTTTCTATGACACCGGCAGCCAGCGCTGCACGCGCAGTTTGCTTTTTCTTCGTCACCACTTTTGGCCAGGCATCTCCTCTTCTTCTAACACGTGACACAGCCAAACGTCGCTATATTTATTAAGGCCCGTATGTTTCACTGCAAACTGCTTTCCATCGAGAAGCGCTAAGGCCAGCGTAATTTGACGTCACCCTTCTACGTCGTGCCAAAACGTTGAACCATGAGCCCCTCTTTGGACTCCCACGTGTATAAGGAGGTGAACTGTACAAGTAATTTTACGAAAGTTATTTATAATACCTCGTAAGTTTGGAATAATATAACAGATATCTAGATTTGAAAGGTATATTCCAGATTTTTAGTATAAAGAAGGAGCGTTAAGTCTCTAATAGATTCATAGCTGCAATTCATATTATAATTGATGAGCTTTTCGAAGAATAATGAATTAGAGCGGAAAGCCTCACCACAGAGAGATAAGGTCCTTAATACCGGAGTGTTTAGTTTTATTGCTTTACCATTTTTCGCCTACTTCACGCACTTTCTATCTATCTATCTATCTATCTATCTATCTATCTATCTATCTATCTATCTATCTATCTATCTATCTATCTATCTATCTATCTATCTATCTATCTATCTATCTATCTATCTATCTATCTATCTATCTATCTATCTATCTATCTATCTATCTATCTATCTAAATTGGTTTCCCGGCTTCCTGGGTCACCTGGTACTAAATGGTCGAATGATTTACGCATAGACGCATAGGCCTGCCGTGATGAGACAACACGATTCGTAACCAACCGTCGGACTATTCTGCGTATGAGGCAATGTGTACATATGTGCCGCTCCTTCAAGATTCTCATCTCACCTCGACATGGGTAACTGTAGCCACGGGACTGGGTAGGTGCCGCTGTCCAATGAAACTCTTCGACGCCAACTTGGAGCACAGGCCATTTGGCAATCGGTCAGCGCTGCTCTTCAAGGAACCTCTTTAATGTCAAATTGGGTCACTGGGCTTCTCTCTGTCCATATGTGAAGCTCTTCAATAAAAATATTTGGCGCCAACTTGGGGAGCTAGGTGTCTGCCGCTGGGACTGTGCGGATCTCCACTAACACCAATGATAGTTTATTAAATTTTCCCATGATGTGTGGAAGTCAACGCATGTGGCAAGCATTTCTCAAAGACAGAAACCAGGCACTTTCGCCGGCTGCGCCACAAATTCACTGGTTCTGTGCCGCTTTTGAATGAACGTCCATTGCATTAACACTTTGTCGAGCCGTGCGGTGGATACACGGCGTATGTGCCTCTCTTCAATGAACCTCTCGTGAATTTGGAGCACTGAGCATGTGCCACTGGGTTTGTGGCAAACGAGCGAATATGTTTCATCCTTCGCGAGCATAAGCGCGCCACGCTTCTCGTCCCGGAGTCTACGCCAGGTCGTCTCGGCAGCGCACTAGATGGTGCAACGTATCGCGAAAGAACCGCGGTATAGCGGCTTAGTTGCCGCATCACGCGTTGCCGAGCGTTTGCAAGCACCGGCGCTCCATACATGTCGGACGCCACGCGTGGGCTTCGCGGCGGCTACGCTAGATGGCGCCGATTGTTCTTAGGGGTGCGCAATGGAGAAGTCCCGTTGCAGCACACATGTCATGCATAACTCATTTCGACCGCGGCGGCACGTCGCGTCGGTATATTCATTCAATGCTAAACGCTTCACCGTGGACGGCGATCGCTAGATGTGTTCTGTCGAATTTTTTTTCTTATGCTTCACCGTCGGCAGTCATCATCGGATGGGTTCTGCCAAATTGTTATGCGCAATGCTTAGGCGCCCATTCTGCATTTTGCGCCGGCATCCCTCGACATGATCCCTTGGCGTAAGCGAGCGAACGAGCCCAGCGAAGGATAAAAGAACGAACGCTGAGCGCAGCGGGGTATGAAAGACGGCGATAGCGAAAAGAACACGATGAAGAAAGTGGAAGAGGACTGTATGGCGAAAGCGTGCGAAGAAACGCGGGGTGACGCGTAAGGCATGCTCACCAGCGTCGACCGTTACGAGATGTCACCAGAGTAGCGCGCCTTCGTCTGTTCACCGTTGACATGCGGCCAGCGCATCCACCGATGGGATATGTGTGAAAAAAAACGCTGTATCAGCGGTGGCCTGTCTGCGGCGGCCGCTGTGAATCGGGCCCGCGCATCACCCACGCGCTTCCTCTTGCGACCTTCGGATTTCCGAAGCAGTCGTGCCACGCTTCGATTCATTTATAATGTGCCGCACGAGACAGATTGTCAGCGCTAGCCAATATAGCGCGAAATGAAAATGGGTATAGAGCTGCGCTAAAATTTCCCAGTATGGGGTATCGTAATCATTCGTGAATTTTTTCTCTCAAGAGAAATGTCCGTCAATCAAAGTAAATCATCTGCCATGAAGCTCTTTGAGTACATTTAGTAGAGTTTGAAACAGTGTTCGAAAAAAAAAAAGAAAAGTCGGCAGATCCCCCGCCTTGTGAGAATCGAGGTTATGCAAAGCAGTGTGCGGGAAGGCTACCAAGTTAAGCAAGCGACCATGAGAGCACCAAGATGGAAGCGGCTGTTTCATGACCTTGATGACACGCATATCATGAGATTGTTGCCACGCCCTTTCATTTACGTTCTTTATACACTCTTGTCCACCTATGACCATTTCTGTACATACCAAGTTAAGGAAGCGACCATGTGAGCAACGAGACCTAGACGTCTCTTTGAATACCTACATGAAACATATTTGATCACATTCATATCATAACCTATTATTTATGTTCGTGATACACTCTTGTCATACTATGGGAATTTTGGTGCATACCAACGTAATGAAACGACGATAAGAGCACCAAGGCGTAGGCGACTAGGCAGGTAGATAAATAGACAATGGCAACGTGGCAAATTTTCGCCTACAAATGCTTCGCATTTCGAATTTCGATGGACAATTCAATAAGCCGGTTTTTTTAGAAGCTTATTGACAAGGCGTTTCAATCTTGAATTACTCCTAGTGTTCGTACAGCTCGAACCCCGCAAATGCGCTCGAAGTGCCTGGAGCGGGTAGCCGCACGGCAGTTTCGTATGCATTTGCGAGCTTCTTTCACACTGGGAAACACACTTTACCTCGTTCTGCCAACTTTTGTTTGCTGAGGATTTGTTTTAATGGAATTCTTAACCTTCCGTTGCAAGCCGTCACGATTTTAGACCAGCCACTGCAAGCTAAGTAATGGAAAGCGGACCACTCACATACGCCGGCACCACCATATTCATCCGGTTATCATGTTTCAGTCCACGGGCACGGCCCCATGGAATGCCTCGTCACTTCAGTTTTCTCCTCGCCTCTTGTCAGCCAATAAGGCAAGCCGCTCAGTGTAAGCAATGTTATTAATTTTTAAAGCAAAGTGACCTCCTATAAACGAGGAGAGCGTTTCATTGGTATGTTCCAACAACCCTGCGGGACACTGCCCGATGCTTCCGTGGGCGGTTACGAAAATTTGACGTTAGGAGCTTGGAATAAAAACATATTGGAACAGTTTTACGTTATAGGACCCCTGTTTCAAATTTTTCTGCTCCAATTCTACTAGCAGCCCTCCACAATCGGTTAAATTTTATTACGGCCATCCCCACTTGGCCTGTCTGTCACGCGACCTCAGAACAACAGAGAAATCTCTTCACCTGATGTGACAAGTGCAAACTGATGATTCAAGATTAGAATGTACGAACGAAAAATAAATTCGGATAGTACCTCTTTTTCAATATCAACCCCCGCTATCGGCCACTTCGCCTTTCTGTCGTGCAACCTCACAAAACTGCGAAAACTCGCCGCATCAAATAGACCCCTACACAAAGGTCCATCTAAATAGGTCGCGAAGCTTGGAACGAAAAGCGTGCAAAAACCT
The DNA here is from genome assembly GCF_050947875.1 of Dermacentor variabilis. Taxonomy (NCBI): domain Eukaryota; kingdom Metazoa; phylum Arthropoda; class Arachnida; order Ixodida; family Ixodidae; genus Dermacentor; species Dermacentor variabilis. Next base: position 101,569,054 of record NC_134570.1, read on the forward strand.
ACCGCCAAAGATATCAGTTGATGTCGCACGATTGAAACGCGACTAGGTGGCGGGAAGCGGGGGGGGGGGGGGTGATACAAACACTGTAACTGGAAAACCCATGCGAAAAAAAAATTCGCTAAAATTTTGAATCAGAATACTGGCATACGAGTAACTTTCCCGTTTAAGATATTTTTCCAGCACTAAAATAACAAATGTTATTTTTTCCCTTTGAAAATTGATTAGTTCTTTCTTGGCCAACACTAGCAACCAGTGATTCTGGCGCAAGACACGGCAAGGTTGTGCAAGCTAGCTATTATGTCTTGAGGAAAGACGTTTCTCCCTTTCACGCAGCGGTTTCATCCGAGTTCGTTCTTTTTTTATTCCCTGGAATGTTTTTTTTGAGAGTGCGGCGTGCGCCTTCCTCCAAACTTTGCGTGACCGAGCGCACTGCATTCGTTGGCGAATGGTGTGAGGGCAGGTTTTTTGTTACCGTGCAAATTCACGCTGTGGCATTCGGCGCACTTATCTAGCCCTGACGAGAAATGCGGAACGCCTCCCCACGAAACCGTCGCGCTGTGTTCATTTACTATCCGTAACACAGGCTCTGAGTTGCCGACGGGCAGCTTCTAAATCTAAATCTTCTAAATCTAAGCTTCTAAAAACGAGGACAGTGTTTCAATGGCCTGTTAAATAAAGCCTCGTATCACCACATGCTTGTGTCGCTGGCTACGTACGTTTGACGTCAGGAGGTTGAAAATAAGCACACGGGAAATTTTACACTATAAGGCCCGATGACACTTCAAGGCCATGTGGCACATCGGTCCCCACGCAACCACGAAATCAGATGCTACTGGCAATCTATTCAAGTGTCATTCCAGGATCCATGCAAAATATGCTTGGAGAATGAAGCACGTCCTGCGGCCCACAGCTAAAACACGACGAATTCAAAAGAAGAAAAAGAGCGGGAGAGGGGGGGAGGAGAAAATTAAGTTATACTTCAATGTGGCATCTTTTATGAGGAGTTTCTGAGTGCGATTTTATCACCAGGAGCAGTTAGTATACACTACGGTAGTATCAAAAGGTAGTATAAAAGGGGAAAGAGCCTGGCAGGACTTGGTGAGGGTTGTTTCGTGCTTGCTGACTGAGCGGTTGAGTTTCGGCGTAGTTCTAACGCTTGCCGGGAACGAGAAACAAAAATTGCAACTCTCCCGAGGTCACTTTGCAGTGTCCTGTGTGAACCTGAACGAGAGAACGAGGCCTTCTCGGTGCGCTGCGCTCAAGAAACGCCGAGGGACGAACGACTTCGGTTGCGAGCATCGTCGAGCGACATCCCTCCGGACAGCGGATGCAGTCCCCTGACCTTCGGGATCTCCTTCCCCCGGCGGGGCGGTCTGTTACGTTTCGCCTACGACGCGCGGTATAGCCGGCGCGGATGCAACGGACGCCGGGGCTTCGTTCAAAGCGGCGGACATTTTGGCCCGTTCGGCGCCGCCGCTACGCCTCCCCGCCAAGCGCGTCCAGGCATGTTCCAATGCCACGTGTCTTCGTGTGCGTGTGTGTGTGTGTGTGCATGTTGGTGCCCACGCTTGTCGAAGCGCGGCAGCCGGGGAGAGGAGCTCCCCCAACTGTGAAGCGAGGAGGTCTGACCGGCGCCGGCCCGGCGGATGCGTCACCTACTCGTCTCAACGTGCCCGAGCGGCGCCGTCACGTGCGCGTCTATAGAGGCGTTCCTTCTTGCCCTCAACTGCGAGAGTATAAAAGCAGCTGCCCCCGGACGCCGAGAGAGGCTCCGATTTCTTCTGTTGAGTTACGTGCTCTCCCGTCTCTCCACTTCGGTCGACCTGACCGCCCGCTCTTATGCGATGCTAGAATAAACAAGTTGTTCTGTTACCAGTCGACTCATGCTTTGCCGGGACCTTCGGATGCTTCCAGTTGTGCCCCAGGCCGCTAGGCCAACGCTACCCTTGGGGCTTGCGACCCAGTTGCAACAACGGGTGTCAGCACTGAGATCCCACCGCTGCCACCAGTTGTTGGAATCTCAGTGCTGACACCCGTTGTTGCAACTGGGTCGCAAGCCCCAAGGGTAGCGTTGGCCTAGCGGCCTGGGGCACAACTTGGCTTGGCGGGGAGGCGTAGCGGCGGCGCCGAACGGGCCAAAATGTCCGCCGCTTTGAACGAAGCCCCGGCGTCCGTTGCATCCGCGCCGGCTATACCGCGCGTCGTAGGCGAAACGTAACAGTAGATGAGGTGATACCTCAACTTTGAATTCCTTAGCGTCGCTACCAGAATTATTATAGAGATGCATTGACAGAAATGCGTTCTTAACATCCACGACTGTCATTTTTCACTTTTGAGGGAGCAAGATACAGAGATATTACTGGAGGTGCTGTCTTTGATTAGCTGCTTGGTATTTCGCCTATAGTTAGGTTCCTTGGATTATGCCTGGGAACTTGCGGATATTGCTTACGGTGAAATCGGAGTGGAATATGTTACGCCTATAATCTCCTGCGGCAGTTTAATCTGAGAGAATGGCCACTGAATGTGGGCCTTTCTCGGGCGATGAAAAAGGCGTGCTTTTGAGCACAGCAAAAAAGCAGGTAAATCTGGCAAAACGTGCCCAGCAGTGCCTCTGGATGTTCCGAACATAACGGATAGAATTGTTGTGGGTATTGTCCACACCAAAACTGCCCCAGGAGAGGCGATTTTTCACCTACTTCGGGATGCCTTACATTTTCATACTAAAGTGACAAAAAAAGTAAAATGAGGTGGGACAATATTGTTGGTAAGCGAAAGAGAGTGATAAAACGAGGAGAATAATAGCTATCGTACACTAGCCGCCAGAGAAAAGGTGAACGCAGAAAGGAAGGAAGACAGCCGATGAACCAGTGTGCGACAATATTCTTTCAAGCATGAGCGAAGCCCGCAAATGCACGCAAAATGTCTCGAGCGGCCAGTCGCCGGGCAATTTTGCCATGTATTCGCGGGCCACTTTTGTGCTTGGAAAACCACTTTTAAGCAGCACGTTTTGAGCAACCGAAAGGTGTACGGGGAGTTGTTCAAGTTTCCGTACAATTTTCCCATTGTCCCTTTTCGTCTATATACGATATTTGAGAAGCTTATTAGGTAAGTAAGGCTTATTCTACAATTAGCCGGAATGCGATAAATAACCTGAGTATCTCCAAGCGACGGCAAACAACGTTTTCTTGGTTATGTCTAGCTACGTGACATTTGCACACAATTAAAGTTTGGCTCAAGTTACGTGGAACACCATACGCAAACAAAGCTACGCCTCGTTGGAAATGTACCAAGATCAATGAATACTTTGGCAGTAATGCTAAAATGCAGCTCAAAGATATTTGCTCAAAGCATAATTCATGCAAAAAAGGGTAAATTGCTCTAGTAATTGTCCGTGATTCTTGAAGCTTCAATGAATTCTTTTATTGCGCTTACTGCACGTTTTTGTAGTCCAGTCGCTGTAGGCCTCGCAATTTAACCTTTGCAATTTTTGAATGTTTAGCATCAATACTGCAATACTACAAATGGTGCTCAATATCTTCTTCTGATCCCGAGCAAGAGCCCACAGCGCGTTTTGCTCAGAATATGCAAAACGAAGTTTGTGTACGCTGTGCCCAGACGGATTCGGGGTATTACTGTTTCGACAGCACGGTCGACTGTTACCGGCAGCGTGAATTGCACGTTTAGACAAATTTCACTTAGAAGCCAGTTTTGACTACAATTCCCTAACTCTTTCTTGACATTCCAACTGACGATTGACGTAACCTGCTGCGTGCATCACTTTGTGATAGTGGTGTTAAATATATCATTCTCAGTGGACGCCGCGCGTGCTAATTTGTCAGCCACTGTACTGCCTGGAATTGCAGGACGACTATGAATTAAATGAAATAATATTTTCTGGTGCATTTCTCTACGTGACTATTTTTTTGCGATTTCTGTCTAGTTGCAACAAGAAACGAAAAATGCGCATATTAAGCTGCAGGTCAGTTAAACCCTTTCCTGACCCAGCATGACTGCACTTGAATTCCGGCTGTAGAATACTACGCACTATACGCACTTCGATTGTTGATAGGACGTTCGACACACCGAGAAAAGAAATGGTTTCTCGGTGGTGCTTTCGACCACTATTTGCATTGTGTATGTAACTAGGTAATCTAATTCAAATGTTTTTATAGGGAAAATGCCACATGAGTTAGTGTAGAATAAACATATATTTAAAAGCTCTGTTACTGCGAGGAATCATTACGAAATTCGCTGAGGATCATCTAACCCCTCTGCTTTTATTTTATTTGAGTATGCAGCACCTGATAATATCGAAAGCTGACACAGTAATAAACAGAGATAATGTGCTGTGACTGAGTGTGGTATTATATGTAGGTCAAAATTGGCCCTGGGGTCTTTGTTGTACAGCAGCAAGATATTTACAATTGTGAAATATTGAATTGAACGGTACGCCAAACTAATTCGCAAATATTTTCACTCGTTTAAGAGAAAATGATGGTGCAATCAATAACTGGTAGTACTTCGTTTCCATACTAAATGTGCCCAAAGTTCCTTTAACTGAGAACATCAAATACGAGGATGAAGGCAGTATCAGTAATCGGGATGAAAAAGCCCTTGCCAGCCTTCTGTTTCTACTTCTAATCAGCCTCCGGAGCTGCATTACCTTCATTTCAAGCATGGAAACTCATTTTTATTCCCTACTTGAATATTAACTTGGAACTACTTTCATCTACGCTAACAACGACGCTTTAGCTAAGTATGCAGGATCAAAAGCATAAAAAGCATGAAATACACGGGGCAAACCGATCAGAGCGTCTAGCCTCATTATTGTTCAACACGTGTAGCTTTGTTCTTATGCTCGGCGTGTGATCAAGTTTTCTGGTCTGGACCACGTTGTACCGGCTATGCAAGATTACTTTTTTTCTTATGCAGCTTCATACGGTGCATGAACAAGCCCTGGACGCTTTGGTATAAAAGGATCACACACGTACAACACACCAGCAGTTGATATAAGAGCGGCTGTAAGATCAAGATGGTAAGATATTAATGCTTTCAATTGTCATGTTCTCGCTTCTGCATGAAAGTCCTTCAAGCAATTGCACAAATCTTGAACAATCTTAAATGTTTCGCTGAGCTCTTCTTACTATAATCCATGCAATTTGTTTCCAATCTCCACGATATTCTCTGAAAGTGTGCATTCAGACATATGGTAGGAATTGCTTCAATGGCCATGAAATACTTTGGAGTGCACTATTTTACAGCAGAATATTCGTTCACCTACTACAACTGCTTCACAAAGCCTGCCGAGAAAGGAACATTCGTACATAAATCCCAGATAAAGGCAACAAAAATTAGTACGTCAAAATATACGTTATGTGACGAATAACCCCTAAACAGTAGCCGTAAAAATGTCCTACGGATTCATACTGAAAGCTCTTTGATCGTCTGCCTTTTGAGAAAAAATCAGGAGCAAAGCCACAACTTTGGCTGGCAAGCATTGCTTGCCATTGGCCCGCTGCCTTAGCTAATTGTATGTCCGACATCAAGCTGCGGCAGTTGCTCTTAAAAAAATCTAACCTAAACCGTCTGCTAAATACGAGCCTAGGTTGGGAAGCGTATTGGCTCTATACGAATGTTCTGCCTATGTTCGTTGCTTTCCATTTGAAACATTCTTCTTCCTGCTCAGATCCGTGCCTGCATTGTCCTGGCCCTGGCCACCAGCGCTTTCGCTGGTTTTGTCGGCACCGCCGGCTATGGCGTTGGCCTGGCCGCTGCTCCAGCTGTGGCCACCGTTGCCCACGCTGCCCCAATTGCTACCTATGCCGCTGCTCCAGCGGTGACAAAGGTTTCCACCACTTATGCTGCGGCTCCAGCTGTCGCCACTGTAGCCCACGCACCAGTCGCCACCGCAGTCGCTGCCCCAGCCGTCGCCTCCTACGCTGTTGCTCCAGCAGTGACCGGCGTCGCCACTGTCGCCCACGCTGCCCCAGTCGCTACCTACGCTGTTGCTCCAGCTGTCACAGCTGTGCACGCTGCCCCAGTTGTCGCTGCTGCTCCAGCTGTGGCCCATGTCGCCACTGTTTCCCACGCTGCCCCAGTCGCCACCTACGCCGCGGCCCCAGCTGTTGCTGCCGTCCACGCTGTCCCAGCTGTTGCCACTACCAGTGTCCATCACGCCCCAGCTGTGGCCACCATTGCCCACGCAGCCCCAGCAGTCGCTGCCTACCATGCCGCTCCAATCTACTACGGCTACGGCGTTGGTACCCTCGGCTACGGTGCTGGCCACTACGGCTACGGCCATGGTCTCCTCGGCTACGGCCTGAACTACGGTTATGGTCTTGGCACTCCATTCCACTACGGCGCTCTTCTCCGCAAGAAGTGTGAGTATACGGCTGTCATTATAAGTTTAGTTAGATTGTTACGTTAAAGAGACATGAAAGTAACTTCCCTATGTTCTTAAATTTGCCGTGCTGGTAATAGGGATCTAATGAAGGGGAGTTATGCTACTTAAAACTCAAGTAAGCTAGTGGCAGCTATGATGCGGCGCAGAGTGTGTAGAGCTTCGCGTTGGTATAATAACCTCTCCAGAACTCCGTAATCACATTATAGTTCAATGAGAAATTTAAAAGTTATCAATATTACTTGCCGTTTGTTTCTCTCTTGCCCTCTTTTTTGCTTTCACTGAAAGTACATCTCGTGTGACAGGAGAGATTTACCGCATATATTTTAAGTTTTAATTTCATACCTTTTATAAACTCCTTATTATTATTTTTCTTTAATATATTTTGCTAGGATATGTACCATAAGCATAAAAGCTAACTGTGCATTAACTTATTCCTTTGTTTCTTTCTGTTTTCAGAAAATATTTCCCTAATCGCAAGGAGGAGAAAATAAATCACGGTATAAATTACTACGGCTTTCTTTCGTTAGCGCTTCAACGACCATGGATTGCCACATCAAATGAAATAAAAGTTCGATTTATTCATTTGATCTGATTTTCTTTTTTCCTTGACGACTTTGCGATAGAGGTCAACATTATGTGTCAGAAGGCTGTAGAAAATTTCTGGCTAAGGAAGACTCCACACAGAAGTGCTTGAACATCATTATCTATTTTGAGCTTCATACAACTCGACTTTGTTAATCCTAGGCCTATATTTTGCTCTTCCGCTCCTTTCCCACTGTGAAATGTGCCTAGTGGAATATTGTCACGGACGAGGTTGTAGCCTAGTAGTCAGGGTTACCTACGAGATTGTGCCGCTGTGGACGAAAGGACGTTGTGAGGTGAAGAGGAAGTTGAAGTGTCTCGGCGATCGGTAGAGGGGGGTACCCTGACTACTAAGCTACAATGTCTTAACTGTATATAGTGTAAATAGATATATTTTATTCTTCCGTAACAGTATTTTAATGCTTTACTTGTAAGCGCTGCAGTATGCAACCACTTTATTGCCATTTTAGACGCACATTTGATTAATTACAATTCGAGTTTCTTTAATGTATGTACAAATGGAGGTAAACTAAGATGGCCCTATTCATGCTGAGCTTGAGAGTTCAATGTTAGTAGGAGGTAAGACCAGCATGCGCATAAGAAGGTTGCGCAGGAAGGGCAGCTACAGGACCTTTACCTAACACATTCAGGCAATGAGAATGACTCAGTTGCTCGAATGCAAGGCATTCATGCAAGTGAGTGGCACTCTGGAGATGTACGAAAAGTTCTTCATCGTCTCGGCTGTTTGTGTCTTCGAAGAAGCAGTCACGTTTACCTGATCTGGCCTGTTCTGACTGCCTTCAAATGGGACTTTCTCAGTGGGAACATTTTCATGGCTGCGGATCATGATTTTCAGTCGTAACACCCTAAATACTGAGCTCCGTTGCTGCTCGACGCACTGCTTTAAAATACAGCAGGAAGGGGACTTCGGACACCACTCCTGCAGACGACGGTCTAATAAAGCTAGTCTGACGACGATGACATCGACAAAGACACAGCTTCCGAAAAATGGCACTTCGCCGACGACAATAGCGATTACGGCCCGACGTCAGTGACATCTAGACGACTGAGATAGCTACGATGGCAGTAAGAAGCAAGGTGGTGAACCGCAACACAGAAGGCAATCCGGAAGGCCGAACGCCGAACCCATTGGCAGTGAACGGCGACCTATCCCGAAAGTGGCCCACTGGGAATTGAGGCGAGGCAAGGGGATACCCGCCAGCAGAAGCTCTGAGGCGCGTAATGCTTCACTGTGTAGACGCTTCAGCCTTCGCGTCGGTCAGTCTACGTAAGTCGATCCCGAACGTTGTTCATGGAGTGAACACATCTACTCACGAAATAGGTGGGATGCCATATAAACTGATACAAATTTGCCTACTTCTAAATTCAAGACAAAGGCTAAAATCACTCCACGCTGAGAGAGCTTTTACTTCGGGCCCATCTCCGATTTCCCTATTCAAATACCTCAGACAGGCACAAATGCTCTTGTTAGACATCCACTGGACCGACTTTAATGAAATTATCTGCATTTGCAAGATAAAAATGATTGTAGCAACTGTAGGGTGCATAATTAAAAAAATAATTTACGCAACCAAACTACATAACTTGCACAAGTATAATTTTAAATAAAAGTGCCGAAAACTGGCAAAATTAAACAAGAAACAGAAAATCAATTGCGAAGCACACAAATCTGTCATTTTTCACTAACATACATTCGTGTACCAGAAAATTGATCGAACACAAGTTGAACTCGGCTGCTATGTGTACACTTGTTGAGGTACCAAAAATAAAAATTCAGAGCCATTCCCCTCTACGAAAGGTGGAAGGCCAGTGGAGCTGTATATGACAATTAAGAAAATAAAATAAAAGAAAGCAATGTAACATCAGTATACACGTTATGTTTATTTGTACATACATTTATCTCGCGAAGACAGTAATTATGGCTTTATTGTCGCTATGATAGGCGAACATCGGTTCTGTGATAAAATGAAGATGTTCGTAGCGAACGTTAGGTATGTACACGACCGATGGCGCACCGTGGAGGCATTGCTCGTGGTGTACTATTTAAGGCCAAACCTCTCCAAGAGAAATGCCACGGACCACTTTCCGTTGGGCCGAGACACATTGACGTTACTGTCCCCGACACTGACGGTGGCATTGAGATGTACAGGGAAAATGCAGAGAAATGTGTCGATCATAAAGTCTTCAATGTCCCTTCTTAATGTTCCGTGATGAACGTATATAGTGGTGACAACGATACCGTCCCCAGTGTGTACACCGCACGCGTCGGCACATCCCACGGCAAGGGTCTCGCCCATCATCGAAAAAGAATGGGGTGGAACGGCCAGGCTGTCGTTGTTTGCATACATCGCAACGTATCAAACCATCACCCATCAGCGGTTTTCACACATCTGACCTCAACCGCAACTGGGACTCATACGCTGATACGATTTTGCCGCATGCTTATGCTATTTTAGCTCCCTAGACGCCACCACCATTTATGCCTACGCACATCACGAAACGCTGGAAACTAGCACGGCTCCACTCTAATAATTTGAATACGAGTCGAACAGTACCGTTTCAGAAAGCCGAGATGATTTAATAGTGACAGAGCTTCATTCAAGGAAAGCTCAACTAATCAATGTCGCAAGTAGATGCCACAAGCGGCACCTTCATCGGAAATGACACGAAATGTAATCCTGGTCGCATACTTCGCAGGCGAACTTGAAACCCTGAACGATGTCGTCCTCTTTGCCGCCGAATGCGGTGGATATGCAGCATTTCTTAGAGCCTTCCACTTTGTTGAAAAAAATTAAATTATGGGGTTTTACGTGCCAAAACCACTCTCTGATTATGATGCACGCCGTAGTGGAGGACTTCGGAAATTTCGACCACCTGGGGTTCTTTAACGTGCACCTCAATCTAAGTACACGGATGTTTTCACATTTCGACCCCGTCCAAATGCGGCCGCTGTGGCCGGGATTCGATCCCGCTACCTCGTGCTGAGCAACCCAACACATAGCCACTGAGCAACCACGGCGGGTCTCCCTTTCTGTTATCTTCATACTATTGATATCTTTGTTCACCAATGAAAGACGTTAACCTTTGGTGCCGAATATAGGTCAATAGCACGTTTAAGTAACGTTTGGATAAAGGTACTGCTATATTTGCATAAACCTGCCATCATTCTGCTGTAAGCTCCATACGTTAGAGCATCTTAAACATACCAGTTTTGTAGACAAATGTGCATCTGACGCGGAATGATTACAGTCTTTATGTACGTATTTCAAAAGTCCTGTTCACAAATAAGTGATATATTCCTTAGCGGCGCAAAATACATAGAGTTTCTGCGCTGTGCATATAGTGCAGCTCGGAGTTTGCAGAATCGCTTTATTGACACGTTTACTTAGCTATTCTTTTCCCAGGGTCTGCATTTCACCCGCTAGCAACTAAAAAGTTATCGCTCAGTGCAAGACGCACCCAAATGTTTGGAACTTACTCAAATGTTATCGTTGACTCTACCTGCTGTGTATATTCTCGCCGAACCTTGTCTCATCAAGCTGTACGCAGCACAAGAGTTACGCAGTCTTTTTTTTTTTTTTTGGAAGGCGCACAGGCACCAGCAAGTACGCTGAAACCTTTGACGATTCATGTATAAGAGCCGACGTGCTTGACCCGCTGATTAGATTGGCGACTATCGCCTACACTGTTCGCCACTATCGTTGTGCTTTGAATGTCATTTGTTTTTAAGGGCACAAGTTCACCAAATAACAATTTACTTTCGTCTTTCACACTTTTGCTACGGCGTTCTTGACGGTCACTACAACTTAGCAGTATAATTTTCATTGCTGTGCACCGAGTTGTAGATATGATGTGTTTTCAGGTGTTTATTGATATGGCCCTTCTTTATTATGTCCAGGAACTTGCGTAAATTACAGATGCACCTGGTACAGTTACACGAATAAAACATATTTCTTCTAAATTCCGCAGACATTACTAATTACTATGCAGGGAACGCCGAGCAAGACAACTTCTACGTTTCGACGCAGTTAATTACGAATTCCCAAGCTAAAGCTTTCTCTCAAGCTCAAACTGGCTGTTTTGAAGAAAACAGCGCTTATGATACCGGCAAATGGATTAAGCCGGGTTATACATACGTGCCACTGCCACCAACAATCTCCAATTCGCGTTGGTAAGAACAGAGCTCAAAATCCAGTTCGTTGCTCCTGCCACTACGGTTGACCATTTGCGGCCACTCAAATGAAACCATTTTCGAAGATTGTTGGGCTTTTAATTGTCCTTCCTTCGCGCGCCGATGTGAAGCAGAAGTTTGTGTCGTCGAATGAGCCTGGACGAAAACGCAGCAGCTTGCATTCATAGGAAGGAACTGGCATTGTAGTTCTCACAGAAAATACGCCCTCAGGCCACTGTTTCACCAGGATGCAAAATATCTTGTTTTTCAGCTCTGACCTGCAAGCCACCAAGATTGTTGCATAATTAAGACAACAATCTTTTCAGCAGAACCAATAATATATAATTCACTGCAGAAGAGTACGCGCTGTCGTCTGTGTCCCTTCACTCATCCTGTTGTTTAGCGCTGTTTGTATTGCATATAATTCACGTTCAGCATGACTGAGCGGTCGTACTTGAGAATTCCTCTCGACCCAAACACCTCTACCGATGTCCATCCATGAAACTTCTGTTGTAGCGATTAATAACCTGAAAGATGCTGTCGAAGCTGCTTTTTTCCCTCTGGTAGTGCTACAAGCCTTAGCATTTCGTCGCGGTCTCATTCATTGATGTACACAAAGATACACCGGAGGAACACGGCAACAGCAATTAAATAGACGCCAAGTGGCATGATGTGCAGAAAGATACAGCGGAAGCATGTGCCAACATTTATCAAAGAAACACCGAGCGGTACTCTAAATATTTTCAGGTTTTCTCTGGTGTGCAGGCTTGAGCTATAAACACGTCGAACACAAATATGCAATGAATACACGTCGAACATAAATATGCAATGAATAATGTGTCCCTAATAGTAAAACGTGCTTTAGGTACATGCGGCTTTAGCAAACGACCCTCTTTGACTGATTTCAAAGACGTTTCATGTCAAAAGTCGGCATAACAAACAAATTAGAGAGATATCACTAGAATGGTGGGGGCGAGTGACCCCTTACTTCTCATCATGATCCCGACACTTGCAAATATGCAAGCAAGGTCAACAATGAGTCGCGAACGCCGGTTGTCATTGCTCTCGTTTTCTTTAGTAAAAAAAAAAGACAACAATAAAACCATCATAGGGCAGAGCATCGATCGCAATCTGATTTCCATCACCAAATTTAGTCGTTTAGCTTCATATTGCAACACACAGTTGAGTAAAGTTTTATTTAGTTTACGTTGGTCGAACTTGTGTCCGACAAACAGCTAAGTGATATTCTCGCTCCAACCTACACAGTCGTCTCGCAGTAGTTCCCCACACTTCTTGTTTTCCCCGTGCGCTGTAGTGATGACACGTTGCGCCGATCGCGCGTGCCGTGTGAGCACGTGCTGCCCGCTCTACTGCTGCTATCTTTCGCATGGAGCAGTAAACGATTAGACGGCCGCAGGAGGCGGCTGCGGCAAAAAGTACGTTACACGCCCGCCGCCAAGATCTGTGAGTGGTGGCGCTGGCTAACGCTCCCAGGGTTCTATTAGGGCAGATAAATACCCAAGAAAGTGGATGGGAAAACGGCGCCGCGGTAGCTCAGTTGGTAGAGCATCGCACGCGAAATGTGAAGGTTGTGGGTTCGGTTCCCACCTGCGGCAAGTTGTTTTTTCATCCACTTTAATTTCCATGAATTTATCGTTTCTTTATTTCGTTTATTAAGCACAGGTAATTCCCCTATGTTGTCCTTGGTGTAGTGTTTGTTGGCTGGTTATGATATCTCCGTTGTACAGATATCCAACAGATGTCCATTGTTCCTGCTGACACCAGACTTGCCATAGAACTCCTTGTGTGAGAGTAGTTTTTCTGCTATCAATCTCAACAAGTTTATCATGATGCGTACATCGTGAAGACAAGATTTGTGCTGGCTGTTTTCATTGCTATAGCATGGTCTTTCACTATTACAAGGCCTCGTGGTCGACATCTGGTGTTTCTCACAGGCGGCACCTTTGCGCTATAGTCCACATTCTGTAGCGCGCTACGCATTGAACTTCATCTAACTTGAATTCCATAACAAAGTGTCACCCTTCTGTTTTCTGAACCTTCGTTTCTTGAGGGCAGAGAATCTACTCACCCCCCCACATGTTTTACTGTGCCACTCTTAGGCGTCCATTCATACCGCGAGCGTCAGCATTGGCCTCGGCGTAACAGAGTGAATGAGCTGATGAATGAGGGAAAGCGGAGAGGGAGATAAAAGACGATAACCGTGAAGGGCGGAGACCGATGAGAGTGCTCCCTTCAGTGGTTGGAAACTGGTGTCGTGCGGCGTCGCCCGACTACTCGATGCGTACTCGTTTCTTGTTCCTGCTGGTACTCTTGTTCCGTGCTATCGTATGCTCGCGTCAGCTCTGGGTCACGCTTATTTGGTTTGCTTAGTTTGGTCTCTTTCGCGCTTGTTTCGACTGTTTTGTAATCCGATTGTCTGCGTGACGGGAATTATGCAGTACTTTCTGGAAGCCACGTGGCCCCAGGGATCACACTTGAACTTTCGACGAGTCATGCACAAAAGCCTAGCGCTTGACCCGCAGGTCAGATTTTTAAAGATCGCCGATTTGGTCTCAATATACCGCGAAATTAAAAGAAAAGGAGATAATATTTAATGGCAGAAAGGTGGAGAGGTCGGCCTGAGTGAGGTGCCTATAGCCTGCTACACCCTACCAGGGAAGGGATTTGGGGAATATCGGAGATAGGATATGAAGAAGAATGAAGGTGGTGGTATGGTGAATATGGTGCGCGCTGCACATCATTCTGTTTGTATAGCGCGTGCGCGTACACTTCACAGCGCGAAATTAAAGTACATTTCGGATTAGAGAGTATCACAATCATCGGCGAATTTCGTGTCTTGTTGCTGTGCGAGAACCCGTTGAACAGGAACTGCCACAACATGACAGTCCGCTGCTTGTACCAGTAGGTGTAGGTTCCTATTTAGCTTTATTCGACTATTCCTGCTCGTCGCTTTGCCCTTTCTATTTCTCCCGTCCTGTCACTTCTACCTAGAGAGTCGACTTCTGCATTTCACAAGAAAATGCGAACTCGGCCTAATCCCATGACATGCCCGCAGCGTCTTCGCATTTCGGTTGTTCAATTGTGCTTTTGTTGCAGCAAAAGACCGCAGCCTTCGGAAAGCAAAAGTGGGCACTGTAATATTAAACAGAAGTGCCCTGAACATATCTGTGTCTAATTGCACACAAAGCATCGACCGTCGCCGCGTGATTTTCCCCTAAGAGCTCAATGCGATTTTCATCATAATTCCGAGGGTGTGGTACACACGTAATCATAATCCTGTCACTCAGATATACTCTCTGTTGCTACCGATTGTGAAGGTTGCCTGCTGTTGGAAACTTTGCATCTGCGGCAGATCGAAGAGGAGTAAGAAAATGACAGGTTCCCAACCGGCAGAATGCTGATATTAGGTTTGTTTTATTGAGTTTGCCAAGTTTGGACGGCTTAGCGCTCTGTGCCAATAATACAGGCAGAGGTGTATTTTTTCACATTGTAAAATTGGTGCCCAGCGGCCTGGAAGCCAACCATTGCTTTTGCCACTTCGGCTTCGTCTCGGACAGACACCTGAATTCAGACCGTCATGAAGGGCATTAAGAACAAGTGCACCTCTCGTCGAGCGCAGAGCACGAGGATCGTAAACGAATTGAACGAGATCATTCAATCCAGACACTTAGACTTTTCTTCCTTTCGTGCCCTGCATAGCAGGATAAAGGCGACGAACTTGGAGCTGTCCGTGCTGAACGTCGAGTTGCAAGCATTCATGACCGACGAACACGCCACAGCAGATTATGATTCCGTCATGGAATATGAAGACGCTGCTGCCAGCACTTTTGCCTCGCTCAACCACAATATTGATATGCTCAAGGTTTCCTCCGTGCTTCCGACAACGCCTCTGCTGACGGCCGACCTCTGCTGACGGGAACCAAATGGCTGCTTCTTCTAAGAACCCGACAAGTTCACAGGGGAAATTTGGAGCCAGGTTACCGAATTAGAACCTGTGCGTTTCGAAGGAGCGATCACCTGATGGCAGCCGTTCTGGGATATGCTTCTGCATTCTGTGCACAAGAGCTTGAGGCTGTCTGACACGGATGGCTTCCATTACCTGGTTTCTTTTGCTGGACGGAGCTGCTGCTGAAGCGGTCACATGAATGCAAGTGACAGAATCAAGCTACAGGGACGCAGTTGGAGTATTGAAGCAGCACTGTGGAAATTGTAAGTTTATCAAACAAAAGATGTTGGAAAACCGACGAATGCTCATATCGATGACACCTATGAGCACGTTGCATCCATGCTGACGTTGTTCGACGAGATTCAACTTCACCGAAGAGGACTCGCAAATCTTAGGGTGAGCATATCATCATACGCTTCAATGCTCTGTGAAATACTCCTGAAAGCTACACCTCAAGATATGGTAGTAGATGATTACAAGCACAAGAGCACCAAGTTCACCACATGGTCAGCAGACATACGCGCCAGTGAGCACTCATCCAAGCAGGAGTTAGAACGCCTGTTGAAATTTCTTGAGCTGGAAGTCAAATGCAGCCAGAAGTACGCTCCCTCTAGGACACCAAAGCTTAACGACACGTGGCGCAAAGACATTCAAAAATTCAATATGTGTTCGGCTTCCGCGGCTAGGGCGCTCCGCAACATGGCAGGAGCCTTAGAAGAAGGATGCCTTTTTTTGTTATCCTAAGTACCTCAGGACCACACGATGCACCAATGTCGCGAGCCTCGAAGCCAATCGCAGTATGCTCAGGAAAGATGGTTGATGTTTCAAGTACACGACGAATACCACCTTGTGCGCGACTGCCCTACCAGGATCTATTGAACCGCATGCAAGCGTCGTCATGCTTTCACGATGTGCGACGCCGGGGTTAACAAAAACTTGCCTTCTTCAGCACCTGGAAAAGACACCAGTTGTTGCAATGCACGTTGAAACGAACGATGGGACACCTCAAATTGTTGAAGAGGTATTTCTCCGGCGTTCCGTGCATGGGTGATGGTTTCGACGTACTGTTATGCCTTGGTGTTTTAGGCAATGGTGGCTGGAAAGCTTTTGTGCGAGAAGGCATCTGCAAGAAGCTTAAGTTACCTTTGATTAGGTAGACTGATTTAGCCATCAGCAGGTTTCCATGAGCTTGCTCCCAGCACACTCGACGTTGGAAGTGTGTCAGCGTTACGTTTCGGAACCAACACGACAAACCGGTTTTCCAATTGAAAGCTGTTGTTCCGTTTAACTGCGATAGGATGATAGAATCCACGAAAACGAAAACGTTTCTGCAAACTATCGTTGCAGACGGCAAACCACTGGCAGACTTTCTCAAGCCTCACCTGCGAGCCCAGAGTCAGTCTAGTGATCGGATCTTGCCAATTGTGGAAAATGAGGTCCAATCCCATTGAGATCACATGCAGTTCTGACAACAAAGCCTTAACCGCAAAAAATTGCTGGACTCTTCAAGGGTCATCGTCTTCCCAGGCACAAATCTGCCATCACACAAGCACGCATATCGGCGCTCAGAACCGTCAGAATGAAGGAATTCTCTTACGGTAACAGCGAATTTGGTAGCTTGATGTCATTGTTTGTGTGGACAAGTCTCCATCGAGTGCCATTGCACCTAGAGACTATCGCGAAAGCAAGAAAGAATCGACAGCTCATCTTAGCTGTTAGTTAATGAAAGAAAACCGGTGGCTAAGTGTGTTCAGGAGGCTCAGGGTAGTAAGCCTGAACCTTTTTCCGCTCAGGAAATATGTGAAAGCGAAGACACATGGCTCAGGACTTTACCAGCACAAACTATTGGAAATGAGGTGGCCGCGCTGACTGGACTATGTTATCGACAAGACGTCGAACATACGAGACCTTCTCCCGTTCGTTGATGTCAAGGGCATTATCAGGATCATGACTCACCTTGGAAGACGTGAATTGCCCTGGGCTCTTGCCCACACATTTCAATGCACGCACCTCACCGCGGACAGTGAACATTGACGCCTGCCTCACAAGGCTGTTGGCGTGGCACCCGCCGAGTTGGGTGAGAAGTTTTGGGTAGCGCGAGGTCGCCAGTTCGCGAAAAAGGTACTTGGCCAGTGTGGTGTCTGTGCGAGGTTTCATCGTAAAGCTGCTCCAGATCCTACAGCCCCGATCCCAGTAGACGGAGCATCGAGGTCTCATCTGTTTCGAGTCACGGGCGTAGACTTGGTTGGTCCAAAGCTTATGAAGGGAAACCCCATGAAAGCATTCGTTTACCTATGCTGAAGTGCGAGCTGTTCACTTGTAAGTTTCTAGTGACATGACCATGAATTATTTTTTATTGAGATTTGGTCTTTTTATTACGAACCGTGTTTTACGAAATGTAATTTACTCTGCAACTGTTTAACGTCTAAGGCAGCCAATCGCAGACGTACGCTTACATATGGACTTATTCGTGATCTCATGGTACAGAACTTTTGTGCAATAGTAAGATCACCCGGACGTTCCTTGCTGAGCGGGCTTCATGGTGGCGAGGTATCTGGCAGAGACTGATTCGTGTAGTTGCGAACTGCGTCAGAAAAACTTTACAGAAATCATTCTTCAGCTTCTAACAGCTCGACACTTTACTAACAGAGGTAGATGCAGCGATTAATTCTAGACCACTCCCATACATTTCTGATGGTGCTGCCGAAATCGAAGTACTCACTTCTGGATACTTTTTGTTGGGTACACGTCTTACTGCCCTTCCTTAAACTCAGGTCAGCACGAATTCGGGAGGTGGCGCAAACACAACACGAGCCTGGAGATGCAGACAACAAAAACTAAACGACTTTCGGTAGCGCTGGTATAAAGAACACATCTGGACACAAAGAACCGCTCGCAGCAGTTCACAGAAGCTCGAAAATAGTTTAGAGTGCACATTAGAGGAGACAAAGTACCCATTTCGTTTTGACAGTTAGCGGACGTAGTTACTATATTTAAGGGGAATGATGGGTACATCAGAGCACGCAAAGCCCGACTTGTCAATGGTAGGTTGCTTACGAGACCGGTTCACCCTCTTTGTCTTCTGGAAGAGTGCAAGTGACTTTGTCGACCGCAGAAGATGTTGCAAGTCGTGCTCACCAAACGCATCAAAGAAGGTGGAGATAGCGATGGAATTGCGACTGTCAGAATGAATATATTAGCCTCGCTACGTTGAGTTCGCCGTGTTTGGACAGCTTAGCGCTCTGCGCCAATAAACCCAGCAGAAATATCATTTCTCACACCTGCATTTATGCCACTTCTCTGGTTTACCTTTTCCTTCACAGTGTTGTGGGAACCTTGTGGCATAATATCAGCTGATTAATTTCTTGCGTGCACTAAATCGACATTATAAACGCGTCCGTTCGAATAGGAGCGCAGCTTCTGAAATACGTTTTCACTGTACGACGATGTAATTCACCGTTCACTGCCAGCTTCAGTAGGCAGCTCTGACAGTTTGCATACAACTTCTAAGCGCAGCGTGATCTGTATTATCGCAGTGCTTGTTGCAAACGGCGGGTTCATGTCGCAGTTGTCATTCCATGTCCAGGCACAAGCTTGCAATCACCATCATTTCCTCATCGGTCTGTTTTCTTTGTGTCCTCAAATATTTCATGCTTAATATCACGCTAAACTGTAAGCCTAAGCGTGATACGCCTGTAGATGAGGCGGGTATGACGTTTCAAGCACCACGTGACCGAAACTAAACGTGACACTCCTTCGTGTAAGCATCAGACTAACACTGCGTAACATGCTTCGTTCTTGTACGAGCGTGAGGGAACCGCATACGCCCTCGGGCTTAGTGGGATAAAATAGCCCGCTGGTAGCATACGCTGCTGTAAGCATCTCAGCCAAGTTTTGCTGTCGTAAGGGGTGCGTGGAGCTCGCAAGCCGGTTACGAAGTCATCTTTCTCTCAAACGCTCTCTTTTCAAGAGAAGGCCGTCTCCTCACCCCCTTCTAGACGCACTATTTCGTCATCGGACGCATAGTTTCGTCATTCACTTAGGCGGCTGATATTGCCTGATAGCTGACATCAAGTTGCGGTCGACTACACTGCGTAGATACTACGGCCGCCACGGGGTGCCCCCACGAGTCCACTGGCTAAGCGCACTGCGGCTCGCCGACGACAAACGCGTTTGACTAATGTTTACCCCGTCTTAGGCAGCAGTGGTGGAAATGGTGGCGTGGGTACGTAAACATCCAAAACACAATTTGAGCATCGCGCCACAGTGACCTTCAGAAGGCGGAGCGTTGTGGGCACGCCCCACTGCTGCGTTTCACACGCAAGGCAAGGTATTGAAGGAGGAACGGGAGCATAGCGCATATCCTTGTTTGAATGCCAATGACTCCGCTTCTGTTGAACGCACTCAAGTACTTTTTGAGGCAAAGTATTTCTGGAATAGCTCATTCTCACTTCAAACGCCTATCTCCACTTCGATAAAAAGTGGTTCAGGCCCCTTTAACACACCACGGAGTGCTCGCGCAGAAATTATTCATCACACATATATAAATTCCAATATAGGGTAGCCGTAATACATCGCGTGATCTGCATGAATCATGGGCGAGGGAGAAAAATGATCTGCGCCCTCTCGTCTTCTCACCACCGTGCGAGAAATACGAAGCATTTTCTTAGAGAGCGTGACGAAGACCGTGGCATTTCTCAAGACTGCTGTCGGCCACTTTTGGTGTGGATTCTCTGGCGGACTATCACGACGTTCGCTCATTGCAGAAGAGAGTTTTATGTTCAGAGAACAGAGAACAATGTTCGGTATGGTGTGTATCAACTTGTTAAATTTACAGAGAGAAAGAAGGAGAGAGATAAATGGAAGACACGAAAGCGAGGGAGGTTAACCAGACGCACTTCTTAGCGTATAGGGCGGGTGGTGCAAGCACCAAGCGGGACAGTGCCGAGTTTACGAGAAAATATCCACCATGGCTTGATGGTTCCGGTTCAGCATTCCATATATATGATGCATATATTATGGCAACCCACCTGTCTTTTATGCATGATGGGAATATATAGTTAAGGACATTAGTCATAGTTGCAGGTGTCTACTTGCATCATGTGTTGTGCGAAATTTTCTTTAATGATGCATTCTTTAAGTGGAAAGAGAGAAACATTTCCGCGAGCAAGTAAGTTCTGATTGAAATAGAGGGTACACAGCCTCGTGCTTTTTAACTAGGTGTAATGGTGGACTGTCAAGCCTTTGTTCTTGTTTTGTTTATTGTGCTCAAATGCCAAATTCAGACAATATATTGCGGTCATTTTATAAATTTCCGACGTCGGAACGCGCTACGCGGTATATTCATGGTTTATAACGCGATTGTATGTATTCGCTAGCCTCTCGTGCTCTCCGTGTCTCATGGCACTTCGCCTTCGCTTTACTTGTACAAGTTCGGATGTGATTTATATGCTCGAATATTCCTTCTGTAAGAAACAATATGTCGATAAAACGGGACAATAAATGAACGTCAGAATAAACGGACATCACCCGCACACAGCTGACTGCTTGACAAAGCCGTCGCCGAGCATTTCAACGAACCAGGTAATCACTTTGATGAACACAAACTCTATCTCTTACAGTCAAATTTCCGTTCTGAACGAGAACAATAATACGGAGAATCCTACCTTATCCATAAGCTCAAGACATTGCAACCAATGGGCATAAACATTTCAAAGGGAGCTTTAGAATCTATTCGCTATGCTAAATTTCGAGCTATAGGCAACAACACTTAGTTTGGTTGCTCAGTTTTTTCTTGCTTTATTTCCTTTTTTCTATTTCCCTCTTTGTTTATTGCACTTGAATATTTTCTTCTGTTTTCACGACCACCGGTTTTTCCGCTCATTTTATTATCTCTTTCAGAGACACGGAAGCCCACGACCAGCAGCGAGACAGGTAATATAGCGGTACTGTACACGCCGTGGACACGCCAGTTGACACACGGCCGTTGACACGTGATTAACAGGCTGTCGTTTCACTGGCCTTGTGCGTAGCACTCCTTTATTCTCACTTCGACACTTTCACCGCTAACACACCTACGCTCGTCTCCGCACCCACCAGCCTTAAGCCCTCTCCCCTTTAGAAGAACCCCACCTATATATACTGTGGCGAGGAAAGCATGTCGCCTTGATGAAGACAAGTCCACTTGTCGAAACGTTGGCTCCAGCTTTCACTTTGTTCTCATTTTGCTCATCGTCTATACCGAAGGTGTAACACTTTGTTGATCTGAATACACAATCGTATGCACCAGTTGCAGACTTGCGATCAGTAAGGCATCTGACAAATTTATTTATTGGCCAATAGCTGTGTGGACTCTGAGACATATAATGAAAAACAAATTC
Source organism: Dermacentor variabilis (assembly GCF_050947875.1). Taxonomy (NCBI): domain Eukaryota; kingdom Metazoa; phylum Arthropoda; class Arachnida; order Ixodida; family Ixodidae; genus Dermacentor; species Dermacentor variabilis. The sequence goes on from NC_134570.1 coordinate 101,590,578, forward strand.
TTGGACTCTGGCCACATACATCGCTTGCACAGAATGCTTTTCGTGCGCTAGAGAAGTTTTTCACGGACACCAGCCCTTGTGACTGCTTTCAGTTCTCTTATGCGTACTGCTATGTGCGTCAAAGGCTCGCGCTCTCTTGCGGAATGTGAACGTGACCTGTACTCTGGTCGCAATTTGTCCAATATTCTTGTCACCAGTCCACCATGCTTTTGTCTGCTGTGCGCGAGGCATTACTGGGCAAGCAAGGTCGCGCATCCAGCTATTATTGGGCCTGTAGCGCGTGTCAGTTTGCTCATTCTTTTATTTTAATCGTATGAGTTTCGAAGCAGTACTATTCATTTAGTGTTGCATAGTTTGCTCATTCTTTTACTTTTAATCGTATGATTTTCGAAGCAGTACTTTTAATTTAGTGTTGCATATGAATGTCTTGCGTCTGGAGAAGCCAGCACAATGAGGCACGCCTATTAAATGGCAGCTGTTCTTGTACCAGCCCTCCAGGATTTTGCGTTATTTGGCCAATCGGTCTGTCTCTTGTCGGGTGCATCTTCTGGCATCATATGTAGGGGTGCCGTATGTTAGCTCCAGCAGACAGTCTTGTATATAGTTATTACACTGTAAAAAGATCCACGCTTATCTAAGCTTACGTTTTCATCTTGTTTACAGGCCTAATCTAAGCGCAACATTTCTCCGTGCTTACCGACCAGGCCTGCTAGGAGTGATCAGGAACCCCTCTTCACGCTTAGCAGATGTTGTAAAGACCTTTGTTCCTACGCTTGCTATGGTGTCACCAATCTCCACGCTAAGAGAGGGTTCCCGCGGGGGCAAGGGGAATGGAGTGAGGAGCATGCCCCGAACCCCCTCGCCCGTTCCCTGCATGCGCTGGAAGCAACGAAGAAGCACCGGCCCTTGTGGACTTGGGCGTTTCGGTCGCTTCTCTCAAGCGACGTTCGTTCTCCAAGCTCGTCGCAGTCATCTCCTTTAACTTTTGCTTCGACGACGCAGACTGTGACGAACCAAGACGCTATGACCGTGGCGGCATGCCGGCGAAGTAGAAGCTGAGTATGCTGCAGAGAGATTGCGCAAGACGCTCCCGCCGGTGACACTGAAACTAATCGACTAAGAAGGGGCTTGGTAAAGCCCTGGCATATTTCACCGACGCTAAGGAACGTACACGTCAACAAGCCCCAAGGCATCTCGTTGCAGAAAAGGACGAATGCCCTCTCAACCGTGCTCTGCGGCGCCACGTTTTCGAAGGTAGTAAACCTTGTGTAAGATAAGGATGTATTTCCCGCAACAAAATCACCATAATATTGCCCTCTTTCTCAGATTTTTGGCGCAAAATACCCGATCAAAGTCTTTTTCACTTGCCTCTTTTTTAAAGAAGGACAAATATGCTAGGCAGCGAAAAGAGTATGACATATTTTTTCCTGCGGTAATTCTTTTATTCCCAATATTCATTCCTATAACATATGATACATTGAAATGTTGATGCTTGAAAACATAGAGTTAAAGCGGCTTCAGATCGCCGGAAGTGCATATATGAGTTTGATTTTAATGCTCAACGCAGTGAACAAATCTTTTAATCTTGTTTGCGCCCATGATATTTCTTTGCTTTTTCTTGTCTCTAAGTTGGTTGCACAACAATTGCCCATATGCCACCGGATATGTTACATGCTACATAACATAAATGCATAGACACATCACTAGTGCCTTTTATAGGGATGTGTCATCACTGATCTCAATGCTTTCCTGCTCACAGCTGCACGTGAGGAGCCTTCCTTCCCTCCCGACAACGCATGGTCTTATAAAGTCAATTAGCGTGATCTGAAAGAAAAAAAGAAAAATGGCGTAATACCCAACGTACAATACTCCAGAGGTGAAAGCATGTTTCTTTTCGACTAAATGCGGTAACGAAGAACGCTTGGTTTTTTACTGCTTTAACAATGACTACACTTCTGACATTGCTCCTATTGACTGCTCTTAGAAAGTTGCGGTTCGGAAGTGTTTAGAAGCTGGCGATAGGGCGAAAGATAGTAAAATCCCCGCAGTAATGAGAGCATGTATTGCAAGCCTCGGTCGCAAGCACGCTTCTATAGTGACGTAAGAAAGCTAAGACAGTTTCAGTATTCTTAATAAAATCAGAAGCAGCTTTTAAAAATTTTCTTAATTTTCATCAATCCTACATGCAAACCATTATTCGCTTTCAAATGTGACCTTAAAAACAAAAGAACATTCTGCAAAACACATTTAGGTGAGACACATAGGTGTAACTGATATTGTTTTATCACGTTCTTAATAAAAATGAAGTTTAAAAATTCGTAAGCAACTCGCAACGCTTTCGATAAAACCTTATAATACCTAAGCAACAACGAGCTAGAAAAACGTAGTTACGCTCAATTCCCAAACCAATGACCATGACAAGAGTAACATTCAACGTGAACTTATCACGCGTGAGCTCTCACTGCAGGTACCGATGGGTTTACAGCTGGAAATCAAGACCTGCAACGGGCAGATTATATGCGTGTTCATTGAACACAGTGACACTTACTCTCTTTAAAGTCCGGTATGTAAAATTTGCGGAGCTACACCGGATGGATATCCTAATTCAGAGTGCAATTCAGGTTGAAAATCATGTAGCACGTGTGGGTACAACCTCGTATGCAACGCTTCGGAGATGGTGGTTACTGTCTGTCGACAAATAGCTCACAAAATCGAGTTTTCTCGTTATAGGCACCCCTACGCTATGAGCAGCGCACGTGGCGACTAGACGGCATACCACATTGATGCCTCACTAACAAAGTTCTAAATCATGAGAAGAAGCAGGGTGCAAAAAGCAGTGTGGCATTTCCCAGCTCACCACCCATGCTCGAGTTCAAATGGCCGCGGACAGAGAGAGAACGGTGAGCTGGTGAATGTGAAATAAAAACTACAGAAATCGTGGTAATCTGGTACTTCAGCACAATAAACTGAACAACTGAGAGGGATTCAACAGGCCCGAGTTAAAATTTGTTAAGAAAGCACGAAGCTGACTGCTCTCTATACTGATCCACTCTACTGCTCGCGTAAAAGGTTCTCGCTTTCCAGTAAATGTACCATTACGGCAAATTTTGCACCACACATCATACAAGCACATACCTGAAATCACGAAAAATTGGCAATTAGCCGCTATTTAATATAAGCGTGACATAACTAATGTTATTACCTCTATATTTCAATCGTCCATGAATAGCAGGTGAAGGACCGCCATGTATCCACTCTCCATATGGAAATGATGCTCTGGAGACGTCAGGCCGCGGTGCATTCTCTCTCATAAACTCTCGCAAACTCGGCACAGTGCACAATGTATGTATACACCACCGGCGTTGTACGCCATGAATGTCTGAGGAAGTAAACATGGGGATACACACCAACTGTGACAATTAGTCCGGAATCTATGTGCTGCAATGAATGAACGTGGCTCGTTGCAGTCCGCCGGAATATAGACACCAAAAATGGCCCAGGGCAGCCTTCAAAACAGCACGTTCTCTTTCAGCCTCCCCATGAAAAGTTTCGCATTCCCCGCAGGGCAGTGAGAAGACGCAGAGCGTTGTTCTCTCTCGCCCACACTCCGCGCAGATCACGTGATATATCACGGATACCCTATTTGCATTTTTAGAAGCGTGATCGAAAGTTCCCGAGCGAGTACTCTATGGGATGTTAAGTGCGTGATTTGTGTTTCTCACACGTACATGGCTCGCTCACGCTCACACAAGACAGAACCATGGCAGGCTGTCTTGCCCTCGCGCTTACCTGAATGGATGTCGCGCTTACTTTCAGTCACGTGGGGCTTGAAACGTCATGCGCGCCTCATTTATTTGCTTGTCACGCTCGAACCTACAGTTTAGCGTGTGATTACGCATGGAATTTTTTAGAGTGTGGGATTTGCACCTTTACCACTAAAGTAGTGCCAACGACGGAACCTGTGTAGTTAGCTAATAAAACAATATGTTCCGATATAAAAATCGGTAGCTGTAATATCGCCTCGTAGGTATCTGCGAAGCACATATACCTGTTAAATGAATAGAACTTGATGTCATGCTGCTTGTATAATTTTAAAATGTGTAATGCCCAGTTCTTGTGCAATTGAAATATTGTCTCCCCGATTCTCCTACTCAGAAGACTTTGCCCGACATCCTACTGCCATCGATCCCACCTATCGTCTCCGTAATCAAACACTAAGTTACTGCCTCAAACCAATTTGTATCCTACCAGCCCATAGGTATATTTATAAAGCGCGGAGGCTTCTTAATGTTTAACCTCGTGATTCTAAACTTCTTTAAATTTACCATATTTCGCTTATTTGGGCGGTTTAGCCCGATGATCTCCGCACCCATTATACAAGTCTTACTCTAACTGTCGGGAACGTGTCTGCAGTGCCATTGCGAAAGCACTCAGTTGCCTTGTATGGCCCGAGCAGTAACTGTCATATTGTCTTGTCAGGTAGTGGTTCATTATAGATGGCATTCTATGCCTTCCAAAATAGCTGCAAATAAATACATCCTACAATGTTCTCCTTCTTCGCTGAGGCTTTGCATTAGATAAGTACATTCGATGCGCTCTAAACAAAAGCCAGTCTCATTGAAAATCCTAAAACTTACTCTTTAGGTCCCTACTGTGGCATTAGCTACGACAGCTCTGCTTTTGCTTCTTTTTTATTCTTCGTGACATATTTTCTTGAACCTGTTGTTTTCTTTTGCACAGCGTACTAAGAAAGCAATTCTGTCATATTTTTCACAAATAAAGAAGCATACTGCTGGGGCTGGGGATTCGGACTGCGGCAGTAGAGGGACAGGATACAATGCAGAGACGGGATATGGTGGTCGTGTGCAGCCAAACAGCCCTGAGAAGCCAGACGATTGCCCCCAAGTCCTCATGGTGCCATGAAAAAGTGAGAAAATAGGTCAAGCGACGAAGACAAAAGAGCGAGCAGAACCTCTTAGTGGGACAGGTGGTACGTCTTGTTGGGAGCCTGAAGGGCGCAACTAAATGCACTGGAAAAGCACAGCCAAAATAAGACACAGACGAATGGAGCCCCTGTTTGTCAAAATTTTCTTCTCAGTACATTGCATGTTCTGTACACATGGTTGCGCCCATTATGCTGCCGTTAAGAAAAGGGCGAGCCCCTGCACTCTACTTAACTGAGACACAGGAAAACTAAAGGAAGAAAGGTGGAAAGGTCGGCCTATGTAAAATGCGTCTGGCCCTCTACATCACTATAGAAAAACATTAGCATAGGAAAAGACATCGGCCTTGTCGATTGTATAGAAATACGGAATGAAAAATAGAGTGTGAGTTTCGTGGCAGCTTATATATATAGGCAGCAACAGGTACACGGAGGGGACGCGCAAGCACGCTAGCGTTTTGTGGATCCACGTGGCCGGTATCTCATGTTACTGCGAAATAAGAATTTACCACGTGCCCGATATTTAACACGAAACTAACCGAATCCCCATACGGGCTTCACGCAAAGTAAGCTTCGTGTTTGAAGAAATATTCCTCCTGGTCTGAGTGATGAACACATGATTAGTGGCTTTCAGGATCAGTCTCTCTACGATATGACGTATCCATGAGGCTAGCCGATTTCGGTTTGCGGCCGAATGAATCTACATACTCTTAGAAACCAGCTCTGAATATGGCTTACTGGTTCGCTGGAAGCCGGCGATATGGAAGATGATTCAGGAAGTACCTTCCAGACCTTTGACGACTAGGCGCTGGAAAGACTAGGCAACTAGGCGCTGAGTAGATAAGAAATTTCGCTAGCTAATTAACAAAAAACGCCGCCTGTATGCTTCGTATTTAAAGACTCGCAATCAGTATGTTTTCAATGAAATGTGTCACGTGAACTATAACAGTAAGCAAGAAATAAAGGTAAATAAACAAACTCTAATCTCACAGGAATAAATAAGAACTTGTACATTTTCCCTCCCCATTTTATCTCTAAACGATGTGATCACGATCTGAAAGTTCTTGAAATGCGCTGTCGTACTGATCCGTAATTCATTTTTTCTGCATGCTTCCGCACACTGGAATAGGCTTCCCAAGAGCATTGGTGAATGTAAAACGTGTTCAGAGTTTCTGTCTTTATTGTCAAGCAGTCTGCCGTAGTATAATATCATCCCGTTTACTTTATCTAATTTGGCTGTCATTGAACTTCATGCGATAGTTTACCCTTTCCATTTCTATGTTGCAATTTTGCACCTCACCTCACTGAAGACCGTTTTGCCGTCGAGATGACTCATCGATGTTACATATTTTGTTACTTTTGCCACCTGTGCTTACTGTTTTAAGTTTTTGTCACACGTTCATTTTCCTTCAATTGTCCCCCCTGCAATAATGCCCTTGTGATGCTGTAGGTACTTGTATAAATAAAAGATACATAAATAAATAAATGAAGACAAGATTAACATCCTAGCTCTGTAATTACGAGAGTTCATCAAAAATTAGAAAGAAATATTCTAACCATCCTGACTTTCGTTCATTGTATTCCGCAACACCTTGGTATTACATTATATAAGTTTGACAGATTCTGTGCACTGCAATTGACTACATAAAAGGATAATAAATTGTTTGCAAAACTGGCACTTAGATTTCTGTTGTAACATTATATATCTGTAATATTGATATGCTCAATGGAATGGCACCGAAAACTCATCTGCCATCAATTTCGCTTTATTTATGAGGCGACGATGGCGCACTTACGCACTCCCATTCTTTTATCCCTATGCTAAGATTGGACAAAACTAAGTCACTAAGAACATGTAATAGGACTATGATGGCAATATATGTTCTCAGAAATAACAATCTCGGAGCAGCCTTCTCTTTCTACGTCTACTAAGTCTTGGGCAACTCTTCTTGCCTCTGTTTCTAGCAATCGAAACTGATCGTTATTCTCTCCTTGAAGAATAACTTGCAACACCTTTCATCTACGCCGGCGACGGTGCTTTAGCTAAGTATGCAGAATAAAAATATGAAAATACTCGGCGCGAAACGATAACTGAGTCGAACCTCATTATTCTTCGGCACGCGTAGCTTTGTTCCGGTGCTCGACGTGCCACCAAATTTACGGCCTTTAAGGTACCGGCACTGTAAGGACATTTTTTTTCCTCCACCAGTTCATACGCTGCATGAATAAGCACTGAACTGATTGGTATAAAAGGGACCGCACAATGCAGCGCTCACTAGCAGTTGCTACAACCGCGGTTGAAGGGTTAAGATGGTAAGTCATTTATGCTTCAATTTATTATTTTTCGCATGAACATCCTCAGCATCGTCATGAATCCGCCATTCGCACTTCTTCATCTTTTCAGGTTATCCTAGCATGAACCAGCTGCTTTCTTTGCAGTCTGTGCGAAGTCCGGGAGTGCATTATCGAGTGTAAAACACCGAAATATTCCATGACAATGCAATTTTTATTAGTGCATCGCCTGATATCAAAATAATTGTCCACCCATCGCAGCTGTATCCCTAAACACAAATCATTATGCGCGCACTGCAGCCCATAAGACGCCCAGAGGTGGTTCGAATAATTCTGGAGATGTTTTGACAATCTGAGCAAAGAAAGCATAGCTACCTAAAGCGCTTCTAAAAGCAATAAAATTCTAAAATACCTGGAAACATTACGTTAGGCAACGCATGCCACATAAAGATGAGATAATAAAAGGTAGAATTACGCCTAATGAATGTTCGGATTTAACTGTCTGCTGCAAAAGATAAACCAATCTGTAAACGTATTTAGCTACCTACACGATTATTCTGCTAAGTTCGTTGCTTTTCATTTGAAACATTCTTCCGCCCCAGATCCGTGCCTGCATTGTCCTGGCTCTGGCCACCGGCGCTTTCGCTGGTTTTGTCGGCACCGCCGGCTATGGCGTTGGCCTGGCCGCTGCTCCAGCTGTGGCGACCGTTGCCCACGCTGCCCCCATTGCTACCTATGCCGCTGCTCCAGCCGTGACTAAGGTTTCCACCACTTATGCTGCGGCTCCAGCTGTCGCCACTGTAGCCCACGCACCAGTCGCCACCGCAGTCGCTGCCCCAGCCGTCGCCTCCTACGCTGTTGCTCCAGCAGTGACCCGCGTCGCCACTGTCGCCCACGCTGCTCCAGTCGCCACTGTCGCCCACGCTACCTACGCTGTTGCTCCAGCTGTGACCGCCGTGCACGCTGCCCCAGTTGTCGCTGCTGCTCCAGCTGTGGCCCATGTCGCCACTGTTGCCCACGCTGCCCCAGTCGCCACCTACGCCGCGGCCCCAGCTGTTGCTGCCGTCCACGCTGTCCCAGCTGTTGCCACTGCCACCGTCCACCACGCCCCAGCTGTGGCCACCATTGCCCACGCTGCCCCAGCAGTCGCTGCCTACCATGCCGCTCCAATCTACTATGGCTACGGCGTTGGTACTCTAGGCTACGGTGCTGGCCACTACGGCTACGGTCATGGTCTCCTCGGCTACGGCCTGAACTACGGCTATGGTCTTGGCACTCCGTTCCACTACGGCGCTCTTCTCCGCAAGAAGTGTGAGTAGACGATTGCTACTCTAAGTTCAGTTCTACTCTGGCGTTAAAGAAACATGAAAGTGACTTCCCGATGTTCTTGAATTTCTCGTGTTGTAATAGGGATATTATGAGTGTGAGTGATGCCTGTTAAAACTCAAGTAATATAGTGGTAGCTACGATGCGGCGCAGAGTTTGTAGGTCTCCCGTTTTGTACATTATTCGCTCCAGAACTTCGTAATCACATTATAGTTCAATGAGAAATTGAAAGTTTAGCATTATTACTTGCCGCTTGTTTCTACTCCATACTAAGCGAACTCTTGCCTTCTTTTTTGCTTTCACTGAAAGTACAACTCGTATGAGAGGGGAGATTTATTGCATATATTTTAAGTTTTAGTTTCATAGCTTTTATAAGCTTTTGATTACTCTCTTGTTAAATATATATTGCTCGAATATGAACAGTAAGCATACAAGCTATTTATGCGTTAACTTATTCTTTCCTTTCTTTTTTTGTTTGCAGGAAATATTTTCCTGATCGCAAGAAGGAAGAAATAAATCACGGAATAAATTATTATGACTTTCTTTCGTTATTGCTTCAACGACCATGGATTGCCACATCAAATGAAATAAACGTACGATTTATTTCATCTTTGTGTGATTTTGTTATTTTTTACATACTTTGTTATAAAGATCAGTAATAATGCCAGAAGGGTTTAGAAAATTTCTGGCTGAGCTAGGCTGCACACAGAATTGCTTGAACCTCATTATCTAATTTGAGCTTCAGACAACTGGCCCAGACTAATCCTACTCTTGCCCTCTCTTCTTCGTTTCCTGTCACTTTGTGAAATGGGCATAGTGAAATGTGCATTCCATTGCTTCATACGTAAGCGCTGCAGTATGTAACCACTTTGTTGTCATTTTCGACCTACATTTCATTAATAATAATTCGCGTTTCTTTGATGTATCTACGAAGTCAGGTCCACTAACAAGATGCCCCTCTTCATTGTGACTTTGTGTAAAGCGTTGAATGTTCACAGGACGTAGTACCAGTATATAGCTGTACAGTGTATAATTAGGTCTCAAAGAAAGGGCATGGGACATTAACACATTCAGTCTATGCAAGTTACTCACTTGCCTGAATGCCTTGCATTTAGGCAAGTCAGTTGCACTATGGCGCTGTATGGAAAGAAGTCACCGTCTTGGCTGTTTGTGTCGTCGGAGAAGGAATCACCTGTACCGGATATGGCCTGTTCTGACTGCCTCCAAACGGGACGTTTTCAATGGGAACACTTTCATGGCTGCGGATCCTCGTTCTCACTCGTAACGCCCTAAACACTGAGCTCCATTGCCGTTCTACCCACTGCTATAAAAACAGCAGGAAAGGGGATTTTGGGCACCATTCCTGCAGACGACGGTGTAACAATGATGGCCTGACGACGGTGACACCGACGAAGGCATAGCCTCCAGATGATGGCACTACAACGACGATCATGGCGATTACGGCATGACGTCAGTGACATATGGACTAATACCATAACGACGACGGCAACAAGCGCCATGGTGATGACCGCGACACAGAACTCAATCCAGAAGGCCGAAGGTTGAAACCAACGATAGTCAACGGCGGCCTATCCCGAAAGTGGCTTACTGGGAATTGAGGCGAGACCTGCGGCTACCCACCATGTGCAGCACTAAGGCGCAAAGTTTTTAACTGCGTATACGGTTCATTCTCCATAACAGCCGGTAGAATACAGCATCTGTGAAAATCAGTTCCGAAGGTTGTATACACTGAGGGAAGGTATCTAGTTACGAAAGTGGTGCGATGCCATGCAAACTGATAGCTAGCTACGACAAGATTCTGGACAGAGGCTAAGATTGCTGCACATTAGAAGAGCTTTTGCTCGGTGTCATTTTCGATTTCCCTGGCAAAGTTAATCTAAAAAGATGAAATGTTGTCGGGAGACAACCGCTAGACCAATGTGAATGAAGTTTGTTGCATTTGCAAGAGAAAATATAGTAGCCCCTATAGGACACATACTCGTATTTAGGAGCGCATACATTTGCAAAATATTGGTTAACATTAGCCACCTTAAAAAATGACATAAATCACGAAGTATAGAAATCTGCAACTCTAGACTAAATATACATGTTTTTACTGTCTTCTCCTATGTGTATGGTATGGAGATGTTAAAATATATTAAAACAATAATAATTTGAATAAAGGTCCACCCGCGTATTTTGAAAAACGAAATAACAACAAAAAATAAACATGACACACCTTTCCTCACCACTAGCTCCGCTACTATATGTCGCTAGTGGAGGCCACAAGGTGCATCTTAGTCGGATATATGTTACAAAAAAGTGGCAGTGGCTAAGCTCGGCTATGCCAGGATATATGTAGCGAAAGCTAAGGCATAGCATGGTTAGCCTTGGTTAATCTTGATTGAAAGTCCTGGTTAACTGGTTGTCTAGCTATGTTGCGGCGCGCTTTTCGTCTGTTTGCTGGCCGATTCGTTTTCTCTACGTCTCGTTCCGATGTCGATTCCAGGCCTCCTCTTGCTTATCAGAATTGTCACCGTCCATACTGCCACCTCAACTGCGGTTGCCGCGTATGTGAACTCTCCTTTTCAATCCTGCGACCTATCATCAGGCATGCCACGCAGCTGGCGAAGCGAGCGGAGGCGAACGCAATGACGAGGGACGTGGTGTGACCAGGAACGAGGTGTGACGTCATATGCCTCCTCGGAGCACCGCCAAGGCGAAATCGAAAGTTCGCGGCCAGTAAAGCATTCGCTTTAAAGGTATTACTCACCGCATCCTCCGCAGGCATCCTCGGCACCCTAAAGTGACATTGTCTTCGGTGACGTCGAGTGCGATGGATACGCAACATTACTTCATGTATTTACAGCGCTCAAATATGCACTACCAATTTTTGACGACGACTATTGCAAAACCTTCTATAAACACTGTCATTTAGGCGTAAGCTCCATATTTAGGTATCAAACTGGTGCGCTCTAGATGCTCCAACAGATGGAGTTTACAAAACAGGGGTACCATATTTATTAGAATTAGCGCGACCTTTTCTTTCCCCTTTTTTGTGGAAACCGTTATCCCAAGGTGCTATTGTCCTGTATTCAGCGCAAAAGAATATCGACTTATATTCGTGAACAAAGCTAGCAGTAGTGGGAAACTAATAAAAAGGCTGTATCGAAGAAGAGGAACCTTATTTTACCACATAAGTACACTGATGTATACAAAGTGGTGGGGATGGCAGGATAAAAGCTGCATAACGGCAGCTCCTGCGGCATCGAAACCTCGGCGCCTGCTGCTGACACTCCGACCTCAAATTTCGGAAGAGCTCCTTCGGTTGAATGAACTGAATGTCATCGAGCGCGCTAATGACTCGGGATGGGTGTTCCCCATCGTCGTAGTAAGCAAGAAGGACGGCGGCATTCGGGTCTGTGTTGACCTCCGTGAACCTAAGGGAGCAGTCATTGCCGACAGCTCCCCGCATCCTCTCAACTGAGGAGTTCTTGAACAGCCTCATCGGTGCTACTACCTTATCCAAGCTGGATCTTGCATCGGCGTACCACCAGGCGCTGCGGCATCCCGAGAGCTGAGACTTGACTGCATTCGTGACTCACGATGGACTGTTCTGTTTCAAGCGGATATGCTTTGGGCTGGCGTTGGTCGCACCAAGGCGCGACTAGGAGAGCAGTTTGGTGGTCTGGCATGAACAAGTAAGTGGAAATTGGCATCTAGAATTGCATAGTCTATAAGGCTGAAGAAAAGAGTGCCAAGAGTGCAGTAATTCGGCTGCAACCTGTGCCCTTGCCAGAGCGTCCATGGCGTAAGGCCGCCATCGACATGGTAGGTCCCATGGAAAGTGTTTCGCATGATAGCACGTCCCCTATCCCCCTCGTAGACTACTTTTCCAAGTGGCTAGAAGTACAGCTTTGCAGCCAGGTTTCAACGCGCACAGTGGCAATCCTTCTGCTCTCAGTATTCTCTCAAGAGGGCTACCCGGACAATATTGTGTGTGACAACGGTCCCCAGTTTTGTTCCCCAGAATTCAACCAGTTCCTGAAGGATCCGGCCATTCGCTTCTCGCACTCTTCGGTGTACTGCCCCCCCCCCCCCCCCGGCGAATGGACATGTAGAATGATTCAACCGCGTTTTCAAGAACTTCGTCCAGACAGCTTTGCTGGAACATCGACCACTCCGCCAAGCGGTTATCGAATTCCTTGGCATCTACCGGGGCCCACTACACACGACCACGGGAGTCGCCTCGGGCCTGTAACTCCATAGAAGGCTGCCGAAAACACGCATGGACGTTGTCGGGCACCCGTAGTCTTCCATACTAAAGCAACCAGCTACATACAGAGCTTCATCAGCTGCGCCGTCGGATCAAGCACAAGCAAAAGAGCAGCAAGAAACGGACAGATGTTCGTCGAGCCGCGAAGAAGACTAATATCACAGTTGGTGACTTCGTCATACTGAGTAAACACTCCGTAACCTTCACGGGAGACTCCTCGTTGCAACGCGGACAGTCCTTTTCCGCCTTGATGATGGCGGGACCTGAAAATCATCCAAGCTTGCCAAAGCCTCTTCCGGTCCCCGTACTCTGCGTCCAGAGGAGACCTGGAACTCGCAAGAGGCTCCCGCCACCGGGGAACCCTCGGCCACCAGCTGCTCGTGAGGCATCTCAAGCGCTGGCTGCGTCTCTGCCTGCTCCTGTGGCCGTGTGCCTCCTCCTGCAGTTGTGGCTGACCAGGCTACTTCAAACCCGGAGCCCCTGAAACGCAACCGAGTCCGCCTCCTGTTCGCGACCAACCGCCACAGGCAAGACAACCTCCGAAACGTTACGGCGACTATGTGTGACAACTCTATTAGATTTTTTGTGTTATTCTCGTATTGCCTATGTTGTTTGAACATTTTGTAGATAATTTTCTTTTTTGTACGGAGAGAATGTAGAAGAGAGTTTTCACGGGTTTTTTATATAGAATTTCTGGTTTCTGCTGAGTGTACGTCCGTTAAATGATGTTTTTGTTGTTGACAGGTCACCGTTTTTCAATGCTTTATATTTCCCTTATTAGCGTGAGTTGTTAATGTAGAAAGCACCTTAGAGTACTGACCCACTAGTAGCTTACTGAACCTCTCAAAGTTTTAAGGGGGGAATGTGGTATGTCGTTAGTTTTGGTCGATACTTGATACCCGTCTGGAAACCGCGTGAACAACTGTGGCGCTGTTTTTTCCATGTATATAATTGGGTGTCAGAAAATAAAGGTCCTCATTTTTTGGGTTATGGCTGCTTGGATCTCTTGTTCGTCGGCCCGTAGGCCACGATACCACAATGATAGTGCCCTATGTTCCAATTGAATCCTAACTTCAGATTAGCGGATAGGGACGCGAACTGTTTCATAGGTGGACATATATCAATATATTAACGGTTTATTCAAGTGTTAGAGTGTAAGGCTATTTTTGATTTTTCATTAGGTCTGAAACATCAGTTGAGCCCTGAGGGGTTGGTAATAAATATTAAGTAATACGTGCTACGAACAGCATTGTCTTATGTTAGCGCATATGCGCTGTTACATGAGTGTACCACAATTTTCTATGTAAGCACTCAACAAAAATGCTGAAATTGCATCCCACTGTTCCTGTTGTCACTCGACGTACAGTTTTCATCGGTTAGGTCAAATGGATATCATGAAAAACAGTGCCTTTCAAATGGCTTAACTTCGCTTGCACATACCAATATGCCCCTGATTCCCACGATATAGAAAGAATAGTACTGGGGCATTCACTTAGTTCACCGAGAGCGCCCCGGGCGTCTCGTATAACGCATGAAAATATGGAAAAAGCGAGGGTTTAGCAGCTATTTGCAAAGCTCCTGATAAATGAGGAAGCGTTAAAAGATCTCCATAAATTACAAGCAAAATGGCCCCAATTTGCCACAGATGTGCACATGGTGTAAAACATAGAGTTCTCTCGAGGCATTCGGAAGCAAATCGGAGAAACGGCTATATAACGCCTTCAACACTTGCTAAAGAAATTTATACCTTAAGTGGTAAATAATTCACACACATTAAAATACGCCTTTACACAGTGAAAAAAAGTTTCCCTTTTATCTTGTGAATGTCACATTGCTCACAATCTCAGCTCTACCAGGAAAACGGGCTGAATTCTATGCATTCTAACACACAGCTATAATGATCTGAAGCGTTTCAAAAATCATTTTATTGAATGGGCTATGAATAATCTTCGTGCTTTGAAGATAGCCTACGTATGACCCAGAATGTCGATGGCGATAGATATAGAGTCTTTCAATGCGTATAAACACTGATATCGTGTTTCTGAGCACGTGTAGTCGCACACAGATATGCCATAAAATTGTCTAACTTTTTGAAGCTTCAAGAGGCTATTTAACGTACAATTACGAAAATTATAAAGCATTTGCTAAAGTTTTCATCCGAACTACTGCAGTTTTTTTACACTAACTTCTCCCATTCAGCTACTTGTGTGATACTGAAATGTAAATCACGCTTTCAGGCTACATATAATTCTTCGACTCCCAGGAAATCCCATCTTCCTTAAGACGGAATACGGAGTCTACACCTTTGCATTCTAATTGTGTGGCTACGCCCTTGAAGGGCTAAAATACACTTTTGCGTAATGGGGGGGGGGGGGGGGGTAACTGGATAAATCGTGTTTGTCCTCAGATGGGAAAAGAGAAACCATTTGCTTCAATACCTTGAGTATGAGTATCCTCATTAGCCTTCAAAGCCCGTGGCACTATCTGATAACGCTCTCCGCTCTCTTTTTTTTTTTTCGCGGCTTTGATGTAGAGTACATGGTATCGTTTATTTTGTACTTGTTGCCCTTGAGGCGTATGACTTCCGGCATAGGCTATATATAGACTGCATTTAAAGAGCTGGCTGTGCGAAATAGAGAAGCAATTGAACCAACGAGCACACGAAAGTCATCATGGTAAGTTGTTTTTCCACTGTAAACATAAGTGAAAAATTGAAATCGCAGCAGCGATTGCCTTAAAGGCTTTAACCTGTCTCATATCCGATCTTTTCTTTTTGTAAAAGCTGTACAAGCTACTGTAAAAGCGGCGCCACCATTTATATCTCTCTTGCTGTGAGTAAAGTAGCATGTAAAGGAAAAGAAGCTGCTGAAAGAATTTGCCAACAATGTTTCCTCTTCTACCAAAAGAGTGATACTTGCTCTCGCATGATAAGAGATGTATTTTTGCGTAGCACAAGCCTTCTTTCTGTTGCTAATACTGATCACCAGAAACGCACAAAGGAAACATTTTTGGTAAATAAACAAATTAGAGAAGATTGATGCTACTTTTTTCGAATCTACATTGTTGGGAACCGCTATTATTCCGCAGTATTCAGTGATCGCTCATGTTATAGGCATTTCTGTTTTGGAAAATTTGGTGGCGACATACCTTAAAACAGCACCACTTTTCTATATAGGTGCCTCTACTGTCATCGTCCTTTCGCGCTGCCTCTCTGACACACTTAAATATGGTTGCATTTGTGCAAAAGTATTGCAAGCCTGGAGAACTGTCAGGTTATACTTCAGCCGCACTAGGAGGCATAATTTCAAACAATTTATTTAATAGGTGGTGGGAACATTTTAATGATACCTGCCGCCGCCAACTCATTCGGGGGATGGGTGGAGGGATGAAGCTTTCCGATAATTTAACCTTAAGGGAGACTTTCATGCCGCCTTTGATGACGTCAAAAATAATACCGTCTTGAAGTCAATGCCTTCCTTGGCGAGTCACCAACACTTTTCAGTATCAGCGACATCTGTTTCTCACCTCTTTGTAACCTGTTTCGAGCATCTTTCTTCTGTCGCTCCCGAAGACACTGTGGTCTAAATAGAAGTGGCACCGGAACCACTGGGTATGTGCAACTTTGGTCACTGGATATGTGATGAGTAGAGACTGGATCTCTGGACAGCAAAGGGAGGTTTTTTGTCGCCTGCAGCATGCATAACAGCTCTAATTTAAGGTATATAGAGACGCCAATCGCTGTCCGTTGGGGATGTATGCTCTTTGTTATAGGGGCTTCCCCTGTGGCTCCAAGAATAGGCAAGATTTAGTAGGGAACACAGCACACTAAACTCCTATATTCTGAAAATCACTTTTCTAATTATAGCAAAATAAGACAAAGTATGTAGGCTACAAGGTATATCTGAAATTGATTGTGACAAGACATCGCGAGGAAAGTGAGAGCAGTGACAAACAAAAACCATCTCAAGGTTTTCGGGTTTCTTCAGCTTTTTTTTTGCCAGAGCGTTGCCTTCTATGCAGAAAAATAAATGCTCACCATTCGCCAAAGTTATGAGCGCATATATGTATTTGTGAATGTTCAATGGTCCTATGCGCTCTCAAATTCCAGAATGTTTGCTGGTCAAAAGTTTTGACAATTGTTTTGGTACCAACAACCCGTTATGCTTACATGGCACTCATTGAGGTACCACTAACTATGCAACTGCAGATTGTTTGCCACCTGGTGTAATAATATGCAGCTGCCATTCAAGGTATGCACGTGACGACGCAACGCGGTACGCATGATTCATCGTGTGAGAATTCGCACGATACGATGCTCATAAAAAAGATGATGAAGAGGTTTTATTGGCGTCGCCTTTGAAATGGGGCATTGACAAAACAGTCACCTAGCCTGCATGAGTTAATCAGGTATACCACTATTAATACTTTTCATTGGAGCAATTTTTATACGTGTACATAATCTTCTTTTCTTTTTGCTCATAGACCTCGGTAGCTATCAGTACAGCACCACCACCAGCCACCAGCAGAAAAGAAAGAAGGCTTTCTCGCTCCCTGACTGGGACAAATTCCGTGAGGTTCGCAATGTCCGCGCCGCTCGTGGAGAAAAGCTCGAGAGTCTTGTCCAGTGGTCCGAACTAATTGTGCAAGATGCCTGATCCACCACCAAAACCATAGAGACGGATCTACAGACAGACAAAATAGATAGCAGGCTAGAACACCTTCTCGAGGCCGAGAAATCACTTCTCGAGAGGTTGAAAAGCCAAAGCTTGAATCGCAAGCTCAGGAAAAAGATAGCTGAGATTAACAAGCAATTCGACGAGCACTGCCAAGCCGTGTATAGGCAGCAATGGGAAGAAATTTGCAATTCAATCGACGGGCAGATGCGCATGAGACGCAAGTGGAATCTTCTCAAACACTTACTCGACGACTCCGGCACCAAGTCAAACCAGAGAAGTGTCCTCGCTAAAGCGGTCCTCGAAGCCAAGAAGTCGTCTTCGGAAGAGGAAGTACCTGTAATACAATTCAAATCCGAATGTGATTTATATGCTTGAATCTTCCTTATGTAAGAAACAATATATCGGTGAAACAGGGCAATCAATGAACGTCAGATCAAACGGAAATCGCGCGGACACAGCTAAATATCTTCCCAAAACTGTCCCCGAGCATTTCAACCAACCAGGTCATAACTATGATGGACTTAAACTCTACATCTTACAGTGAAATTTCTGTTCTGAACGAGAAAGAAAATGCAGAGAATCATACCTTATCAATAAGTTCAAGACATTGTAACCAATAGGCATAAACGTTTCAAAGGGAGCTTTAGAATCTATTCGCTATTCGAAATTTCAAGTTATAGGCAAGAGCACTTGGTTTGATTTCTTGGCGTTCTCTGTTCGTTTCGTTTTGCTTCTTATTCTTTCTCTCTTTTTTCACTTGATTTGTTTATTTATACCATTTCAGTATTTTTCTCTTTCTTTACGAGCACCGGTTTCTGCCGCTCCTTCTAGTATCTCTTTAAAAGACACGATAACCTACGAACACCTGTGAAACAGGTAATAGAGGGCTGCTGTGCACGCCGCTGACACGCCGGGTGACACACGGATGTTGACGAGTGATTGACAGACGGCCATATCCCTGGTCATGTGCACAGCACTCCTTTATTATAAATTCTGCGCGCTAAACAAATTCGCTCCTGGTCGCACCGACCCGCCTTGCACCATCTCCCCTTTAGGAGAACCCTACCTATATATGCAGAAGAGGACGCATTTGGGAGTATGCATTAGTGCTCGTAACCCCGTATATATACTGTGGCGAGGAAAGCATATGTCGCCTTGAAGAAGACAAGTAGGCGCCAAATAGGTTCTTCGAACCGCGGCCCCAATGCAGTCCCGCATCTGCAGTGACTCATTTCGGCGTGAAACTAACAAAAGGCAGAAACGCGTCACCATTTCTAACCGGATGAGAGCCGAAATGCGTGCCTGCAACAACACTGACGGCGCTATTCATCGAACCGTCATTGTGAGATGGCTGGTGGCTGCTAAGACACTGCTTCTTTTGCGCAGCAGCAGTTGCGTCATAGTTTGCGTACCACCAGCATGTTGCTCCCACGTATTGCCAAAACACTGTCGATGGAGGTGTGGCACCCCCCCCCCCCTCAGTGCTAGATCTTGCTTTACTTTCTATAATTGGTCCTTGACGTGAAATTGCAAACTTTATTTCTAGCTTCATGCAACAATGTGGCGCGCTTCAAGGACAGACGGTCACCGCCCGGATTCGTGATGGCACAGTTACCAATAGCCGGTACCGGCCGTTCGCGCGCGAAACTCATTTTAATATGCGTTATGATTATCAGTGTCAATATGGAAAAAATCGTGTGTACATAAAGCTTAAGAAGCCGACCATGCGGTAGATATATGTAGACACACGCACACACACACGCACACACACACACACACATATATATATATATATATATATATATATAGCTATTAAGGCTAAGCGTTCAGGTCACTGCACACACAACGCACAAATAAAAGAATTCACCAGCGATCTATGAGTACATGCGAGATAAATGTGTCAGCATCAACGTCCGGATCCGTTAATGGAGACAGTGTTCACCCTATTGGGAAGTGTCGTTCAAAGAACTGTATACATATACATATATATATATATATATATATATATATATATATATATATATATATATATATATATATATATATATATATATATTTATCTCGCATGTACTGAGAGATCGCTGGTGAATTGTTTTCTTGGTGCGTTGCGTGTGCAGTGACCTGAACGCTTAGCGTTAATATCAAAGCCTAAAAGGGAAAGAAAACGTTTCAAACGCGCATAGAAGCTGTTCTTTATTTTATTTCACTCGCAGTATTCCCGTTCTTTACGCAGCTACTTTCCTTGTTCCACTCGCGCAGTATCGTCGCTGTTGTATGTACGTCCTAGTGGTCGTGCGACTGCTACATTTAAGCTAAATATAATGAATTGCAGTTACAATCTTATGTTTCCAAAGAAACATATATAACCTTTTGTGGAATTTGAGTAGACCCAAATAAATATTTGATATATCACTCAGAAGTTACTGGATACTAAGTACTATACGGCAGCTTGACGAGTAATATGTACAATTAATGCTAGACTTTTGTATGCGTTCACAATTCTCAACTGCCAGATGTACTTGAATGCATATACAAGTTGTATAATTTCGTCATTTTTTCCAGATCCGTACTTGCATTGTTCTGGCTCTTTCCACCAGAGCTATCGCTGGATTTTGTGACTGTGGAGGCGGCTTGGCTGCCACCTCGGCAGTCAGAACTGTTCCGCACGCGGCTTCAAAACCTGCTGCCGTTGCCACTCCGCTTGACACGTACGCCGCTGGTCCAGCCGCCACCAAGGTTGCAAGCCCTTACGCAACAGCTCCAGTTGTCGCTGCTGCTTCAGCTGTCGGGAAAATCGCCTCTTCCGACGCCGCAGCTCCAGCTGTCCCCAAAGTTACAACCTACTCCGCTCCTCCAGCTGTCACCAAGGTTGCCACCACCACTGCTCCAGCGGTCACTAAGGTCATCACTACTAATGCCACGGCTGCAGCTATTGGCTTTCTCGAGGAAGCCCCAGCTGCCAGCTATGGTGCTGCTCCTTCTATTTTCGCTGGACCAGCCTTGACAGATTTCGCTTTCAGCTACGCCAACGCTCAAGCGATGGCCGCTGGCACCGAAAGTCCGGTTTCCAGCTATGCCGCAGCTCCAGCCTTGGCCAAGTTTGGTACCAGCTACGCCGCTACTCCAGCTGCTGACGCTGTCGCCCAAGCCCCATTTGCCAGCTATGACGCTGCTCCAGCCCTAACCAAGTTTGCTACGAGCTACACCGCTGATGCAGCTGTTGCTAATTACACGCACACTTCGCCAGTCGCCGCTTACTCCACAGTTCCTGATGTGCACAATGCTGTTGCTGCTGGCGTTATCGCTGCTGCCCCTCTCGCGACCATTGTCGCTGCCCCAGCCCTCGCATTCGACCAAGCTGTCCCAGCCGTCACCGCCGTGCCTGCAGTCCCAGCTCTCGGTGCCTACCCCATTCCAGTCTACTATGGCTACGGCGTTGGAGCCCTCGGCTATGGTGTTGGCGACTACAGTTACGGCCATGGTCTCCTTGATTACGGACTGAATTACGGCTACGGCCTTGGCACTCCATTTCGTTACAGTGTTCTGCGAAAGAAATGTGCGTATGATATTGTTGAATATACAGATAGGCTGAAAATCTTAGCGAAGTTTCAATTATGCGAATGGACACTGAAACTTTAGCATTGAGCAACCTTTCTTGCTGTGCTTAGTGTTATCTCAGCGCTATTATCCTCTATTCGTTTTCAACTCACCTTTCGCTTTCAGAACGCTTTCATGGGTGGTCCATGATTGTTGTAAAGCTGGGGACAACTGCATTTTATGCAATTGCATACCTCGATCACACGGCATGTTAAGTGTAATTCACAGTAAATGATATTCATACCGAATGTCATTGCGGTTTTCCGATTCCTGTCTACATGGGTATACAAAATGGCATTCGCGATTGATGGGGATGTTCATCGGCAGCTTGTTTATGCAGGCACTCGGCAATCGACCTGCATACTTTCAGGTTGCGCTTCGCCCTGCACAAATTGGTGAGGTGGTCTTCCCACACTTTAAACAACACACGCGTCTCATCGTCGGTCCAGCGCGCTGTTCGCTTCCCGTTCTTCGCCGACGAAGGTGCAGAGTTGGCTTCCGTGGTTGGTGGATAGTTTTGAGCGCGGCACCACTTTCAAAATGATATGCAGAAATGGAAAAGCAGCAGACAAGCATTTGTAAAGATGGCCGACAAGAAATGCTAGCGTCCAATCGGAGACTAGGGACAAGAATACAGCTGCGCAGACTACTTCAACTATCATGCACTACGTCATAAAACTATTAAAAAGATCATAACAGCAATTCCGACAACCTTTACTCCTATTACATCTCGCTTTACGCTCAAGGTTGCGGTTTTTTCTTGCGAAGCCCCTCTCATTGAGTTTACACAAGTGATGCTCTCATGTGTTCGGGAAACTCATTCAATGGGCGAATGCGAATAGCTGTGAATGTCATTCACTATATCCGTGTACAATCAACAAAAAAAAGCATTGAGACGTAAACTGATTCGCAGCGAATGACATTACACGTGCCGTGTGACAGAAGTATTATTGTTTAGGCGAACAAGACACTTGTACATCTGAAAGTAATCTTTTTGCTTCTTTACTTAAACTGCTAAACTATATGAGAGCACCCATCTCGAGGTGAATGTCGGCGTGATAGAAATTAGCAGAGAAGCAATGTATCGATGCACCGTATTGCAATCGCCCAAAAGCATCATGTGTGAGAGGTGTATGCAGTTGGTATGCTCTGTCGCCCCTCCCTCTGGACAAACTGCGCCATGTAAAAGCGCAGCAGCGAGATCCCCTCATGGCGAGTGTGAATTTACTTTCATGCAAGATCGCTGTATTGTTTATGGCTAGTGTTCAATTCCGCTCATCACCAGAAAAATTTAAAAACGTTTTTTCATTGAAGAGCACACACAGTGCCATCTACCGAGAAAACAAAATTGCGTCAAATGGACTCACGGAACAGCGCCACATACCAAGTTACACATACCCAGCAACCGAATTTGGCGCGAAGCACGTTTATTGAACATCCATACATACCACGCTACAGATACATACCTAACGGCTAAAATTCCCATCAAAGATGTTTATTGAAGTGTGGCACATACCGAGGTTCTCATACGTAGTGTTCCAAATCAAGATGAGCGATGTTTATGGAAGGGCAGCACATAAGAAATGGCGCATACCCAGTAACACAAGTTGGGTTTTAGGGTTAAGTTGTGAATGGCACGTACGCTGTGACACATACCCGTGACCCAAGTTGTCTCAACGATTGGTTTCGAACCCAGTTCCCTCGTCAAAGTTGTCCGATGTCCTATTAAACCATCGACTACCCGGAGACACAAGCTGATAAGAAAATAGTTATAGACGCTGGCAGACTAGCAGACCGCCAGGCAGAAAGCCTCGGAAAAGTGCGTAAAGTACAGTAGGAATGCTAACTGAATCTATTGTGGTGCAGTTGTATATACGTTTAGTGACTACCTTTTTTTCTTTTTCAGAAATTGTCATCATTCGTGCAAGAACCATTCTATCATTCCAGCCCTAAATTATTCCTTCTGCCTATCACTGCCGCACCTACTTCTATGGAGCCTTACAACATCAGAAATAAACATACTTGAATCGGAGTGTTTAACTATCATTCACTGATATTTATTGATGTAAGCTGGGGTACGCTGTGCTCCAGGTAGTCCAATAGAGTCAGCGTCCTTTGCTAGAAATCCTGCTCACGACTTTGTACAGATATTTGATCACCTTAACAAAAAATGGCTGCACGAGTAAAAACGGTAAAACTACATCTTCGGGATGTTGTAAGCAAACGCACACACACACACACACACACACACACACACACACACACACACACACACACACACACACGTGTATGTATATCATCAGGAGCCAACAAACAATGACACCAAATATAGCAGAGTGGAAATTGCCGACCTTAATGAAAATAAAGCGGATAAAAAAACAACTAGCCCCAGGTGGAATACGAACTCACGTCTTTGCATTACACATACGATACTATGACTGATTCAGCTACCGCGGCGCCGTTTTCCCTTTGTCTGTCTGGGCTATTTACGTTTACCTACTAGAAGTGGTAGTGTTCGCAAGCGCCACCACTCAACAGCCTTGGCGGCGGATTTGGAAGATGCCTTCTGCCGCAGGCGTTACCTCTACATGAACTTTTTTTGGGTGTAGGCAACTGGTCAATAAACCCACACATGTTACCTGAAGGCATCAAAGCTGCCAGATTCAAGACTCTCTCTATGTGAAGAACGTGAAGGGAGGAAACTGAGGCACGCCATTTTTAATAATAGTCTCATAAGAAGCCAACAAACAATTAAAATGAAAACACTTGTAGTTCCTAATTGAATAATTGAAATGATAAATAATTGAAAATGAAAGTGTATCAAAAAGACGACTGGCCGCAGGTGTGATACAAACCCGTCTTTGCATTACGGCTGATATGCTCTTCCCAATTTAGCTACCAAGGCGTCGTCTTTTGAGCTACTGTCTGCGCTACTCATATTTATCTACTAGAGCACAGATATCTGTTTGTCCACACATAGAAACACTCCCGAGGTTACTTCTAGTACGCAAACATATACGCCATAGAAATGCCCTGGTAAACGGCGCCGCGGCCGCGTAATATTCAAGGGCATGGCACCCGTAATGCGAGGACGTGGGTTCGTATACCACCGGCGGCGAGTTGTTCTTTCATTCATTATCATTTTCAAGTGCTTATCCTTTATTTAATTCAACTAGGAAATGCGAGTAAGTTACTATATGCTGTTCTTGGTGTCATTGTTTGTAGGATTCTTATGAGATGAGTAAATAAAACCGGTAACAGCAGATTTGTTGAAGGATGGTGGGCAGATTGTTCTAGAGAAACTGGCCACCCTGTATACGCAATGCCTCATGACCTCGAACGTACCGGAATCTTTGAAGAACGCGAACATAATCCTAATTCATAAGAAAAGGGACGCCAAAGACTTGAAAAATTATAGGCCGATAAGCTTACTGTCAGTTGCTTACAAACTATTTAGTGAGGTAACCGCAAATAGAATCAGGAACACCTTAGACTTCTGTCAAGCAAAAGACCAGGCAGGATTCCGTAAAGGCTACTCAACAAGAGGCCATATTCACACTATCAATCAGGCGATGGAGAAATGTGCGGAATATAACCAACCCTTATATATAGCTTTCATTGATTACGAGGAAGCTTTTGATTCTGTCGAAACCTCAGCCGTCATGGAGGCATTACGGAATCAGGGCGTAGACGAACCGTATGTAAAAATACTGAAAGATATCTATAGGGGCTCCACAGCCACCGTAGTCCTCCATAAAGAAAGCAACAAAATCCCAATAAAGAAAAGCGTCAGGCAGGGAGATACAATCTATCCAATGCGATTCACAGCGTGTTTACAGGAGGTATTCAGAGACCTGGATTGGGAAGAATTGGGGATAAACGTTAATGGAGAATACCTTAGTAACTTGCGATTCGCTGATGATATTGCCTTGCTTAGTAACCCAGGGGACCAATTGCAGTGCATGCCCACTGACCTGGAGAGGCAAAGCAGAAGAGTGGGTCTAAAAATTAATCTGCAGAAAACTAATGTTTAACAGTCTCGGAAGAGAAAAACAATTTACAATAGGTAGCGAGGCACTGGAAGTGGTAAGGGAATACATCTATTTAGGGCAGAGAGTGACGGCGGATCCGGATCATGAGATGGAAATAACCAGAAGAATAAGAATGGGCTGGGGTGCGTTTGGCAGGCATTCTCAGATTATGAACAGCAGGTCGACATTATCCCTCAAGAGAAAAGTGTATAAGAGCTGTGTCTTACCAGTACTCACCTACGGGGTAGAAACCTGGAGACTTACGAAAAGGGTTCTACTTAAATTGAGCACGACGCAACGAGCTATGGAAAGAAGAATGATGGGTGTATCGTTAAGGGATATGAACAGAGCAGATTGGGTAAGGGAACAAACGCGAGTTAATGACATCTTAGTTGAAATCAAGAAAAAGAAAAGGGGGCATGGGCAGGACATGTAATGAGGAGGGAAGATAACCGGTGGTCATTAAGGGTTACGAACTGGATTCCAAGGGAAGGAAAGCGTAGCAGGGGGCGGCAGAAAGTTAGGCGGGCGGATGAGATTAAGAAGTTTGCAGGGACGACATGGCCACAATTAGAAATGACCGGGGTTGTTGGAGAAGTATGGGAGAGGCCTTTGCCCAGCAGTGGACGTAACGAGGCTGATGACGATGATGATGAATAAGTAAAACCGGGACCCTCGGCTTCTATTTTTGTCGCCCTGTATGAGGTACACACAAACGGGCACTGACAAACTTTTGACACATTACCTATGGCAGATAACACAATTTTAGTAGCTAAACTAGATTTCTCACATGCGGTCCACACCTGCATGATGAATCGGAATGTGTAATTTACTTATAAATAAAAGTATCTCATTAGCTTTTTAACTGTTGACCTTATACCTCATATTGCAATTTACAAATTGTAGTCGGTGAGACTACGCGACATATGCGGTTTCGTTAAACTCTGTGGACGACAACATTTTTGAGACATACACCAAGAAAATTGCGGCAAACAGTGTCGTTCTACTTGCGTTTTTCATAAACCGCCGTTCTGTGCATTCAAGGAATCTGTAATTTCCTAATTGCAGGAGGCAACACGCATAATCGCTGCTGATTGCAGCGGAGACGCCTGTCGAGGTGGCCAAATTTAAACTCGCCACTTTTCTCAACGCGGTGGCTTACCCGCGACAAATTTTTAAGAATGTTCTCTGCCACGTTTCTATGAATGCGTCCATGGCGCAATGATGTCGATATCGGGCTTATGTGCTCGACGCCCTGTGTTCTAATCCTTCGGTTGGACAATTTTATTTATGTTTGTTTACATATACATATAACGCAACACTTTGTTGAAAATTGTGCGTTTGCGAAACCATGAAGTCCTTGGCTCCACATAGCCTAAACACGATTCCACATCGAAGAAAATGAAAACATGATCACATTTATTTCTGGCCATGGAGAGTATATTTGGGCGAAACAAACAACTGTATAATGATAATTCAGTACGAGCTCGACACAACGCCAATTACCTAATCAGTATTTTTTCCAGAACTATATGAAACTAAAAACTTCCTAAAGCATATTAAAAACGCTAGTATGGTTCTACGTTTAATTTCCAGCCATTCAAACAGAGTTTTAGGAATCAAATTCAGCTTCTTAAAATATTATCCGCCGAGTTTCTTTGCTGGGTTGAAACCGGAAGAACGAAGTTTAGGCAAACCCATGTACTAATCACCATTACCAGGTTGGCTGAACCGTGTTACTTGCAGCTCCCGTAACACTGGCGTAAAAGTTTCCTGTAGTATTATCGCATGTAAATCTACGGTTCAACGTACCCCACTGCAGCTGTGTCCTGATACAGCCAGCCCGAAAGAGACAGCGAAAAAGAGGAAACGTTGGCTATCTAGCAAGCGAAGGGTTCTTCGCTTCTGGTGGGCAGTTTCCCCATTTCAGGAAATTGTTGGCTTTGGCCACCTCCTGGGCTTGGTTCACTAGTGCCAGATGGCCATCGGAATCCTGTACAACGTCTTCTGCGGGGCTTGGGTTGTCGTGGTCTCTCAGATTTTGCCGTTATGGCCGATTCGCGTTCTCATTTTCCCGTCTTTGTGACTGCCTGGGCATGAAGTGTTTCAGCACTTGTAGTAGGAACCGCTCGGCTGCCTCGCCCCCCCCCCCTACGCATTGTTCGGGGTCGTCCGGACAGGAAATAAATAATAATTACTTATAAAAAATGTTGGTGGTTGTCAAGTGATCACTACTTCCCCAGAGCACAGCGCGCAGGCCACTTTTATATTTAACACACCATGTGTGCGCATGCCTTTGCGCATACTATCGCGCTATGCAACATGAAATTTTATCAGCTGTTACCGTTAGGCAAGATCATGGCCGAGAACCCTCCTAACTCTAAAACCCAATGGGATTGATAATTTTCTATGGCTTTAAAAGTACCGCCTTAGAGCAACATTTACTCCATACCGCAAGAATTGGTCCAGCTGGATTATTTCAGTATACGTTTTTGTCCGACAAAACAAGAGCACTACGTTACCTGTGAACTTTGTTTTCTGCATGTGTTTACTTTCCCTTTGCAGAAGCCATTTTCACCCATCCACAAAGTGAAATACGGGTCTAGCACAAGGTTGCTGCATTGCAATGCAACGCATTCCGAGCGAAAATAACCTCGGTGCTTTCAGAAACCCGCGCGCGCATTGTCTTATCGTTTATTTTATAACGGAACTCTTAAGCTCACTCATCCTTAAGGAAATGGCTGCAGGATCTCATTCATGCTTTGTTACTTCCTACAACGGCCTTTGTCACGGTCGTGATCTCTACGGGTGAGAACAGTTGCAGTTGACCATACGAACTACTTACGTTGAGGCATTATAAATAATGTAAAAGTTTATCATGGGCCCCGACAGTGCTTCATGAGCGTTGTGAGGAAATGTGTGCTTCTTACTCCTCTGCAGACAAGTTAGGAGAAAACAAAGAAAGCTCAATAAAACCTACTCAAAGGAGAATGAAGCGGAAGCTGTGGTTGACGTAATATATTTGCCGCCAGTTGCCTTGAATGATGAGGGCAGGATTGCAAAGATTGCAAGAAATGCTCTCAGTGATATTGCCCTCTTCACCTTGCCACTGTATGACTTGCCAACTTAATATATACTTTGAAGTGTGTAGTAGCTCACAAGCGGGACTGACAGGAAAAGCGTGCAAGACCCTGTACAAAAACGGAACGCTTGGCGCCATGTTTGGGTAACTTGTTACTGCTGGCAGACCTATAGGGCCACCAATCAATCCGCGCGATCGCTGTGCTTGACTCACATTGCACGCAAATAATAAGAAAGCGTAGCGTCTTCTGCAATCCACTGGTGGTGCTGTGCTCAACTCAGTGAACTGCAGGAAGTGCTGAGTTCAAGAGTCGCTTGAGAAGACGCGGGTCAGTGTCCCAGCGCATCACATAAACGAAATTTGTTTTCTCGTTTCGTCATTCATTCCGCAGCTCTTCAACCTTCATTCGAAGGTTAGTCCACGTTTCTCTTCCAGGAAGAGCAGTAAAAAAACTGCTGTGTTAATTTCGAGAACACCGTTTAGGGATTCTTTTTTCAAATTTATTTAAGAACTTAAAGAATATACATAACATTATTGATAGTAAGTCTGCTTATTTTCACTAAATAAACTTACGTTGCCCATAATTATGCTTTCTCCTATATACTTCGTTACATCAGTGCTAGGAAATATAATTCTAATATATGCAAGGCTTTTTTCAAGGCACCCATAAAAGCATGCACGGTGAATTTCAACTTAGAACTGGGTAATGCATAAATATATAAATTACCCAAATTCTTTCCAGCCTCAATTGCTAGATGTGCCCGCAATGCTCGGATATGTTATATTATCCGCATATACATTTGTCCCTACGATTGGGAACATATTTTACTTCATTTATCGATTGTAATTCGGTTATGCATGAAACTTATGAGCTGTTGGGTCTGAGGCTGTGATTATTCTCAGCGGTGGAAACTCGAACATTGCCTACACTGGCGGAAATCCTTAAATTAAATTACAAATGTCTCTTCCAGGCAGACGCATCCAAATAAAGGCGAATGTAAAGCCCTCAGTGACGTTGTTAAATAGAATGGACGGCCGAAGGCAGCTGCGAGTATGGCAATTAGCCGTATATGCAAGGTAATTATTAGGTATTTTACATCTTCTCATGATTCAATGTGCGCGTTTGCGTGAAGCATATCTGGAACAAATTTCCGAGGGTTACCGGAAGGGACTTGTCTCCAAGAAAGTGCGGGAGAAGCTTCATCATAACAATGTCTCACACAATTTAACATGGAGGATATTTACATTTACTTCCATTGCACACATCCGTAACTCCGTTCCCCATATATGCTCATTTGTCTTAACCGCAGTTCAATTTAGATCACTGGAAACTATTTGCTAAGTTCCAGGTACCAGGTAAACCTGTAAGTGGCGCCGCATAAATAGCATCAATCATATTATTAAGTGGTATCCACTGGATCCACCGGTGGATCTTAGGTGAATCCACCGGTATCAAAGCCGGACACGGCGGGTCCAGTAGTCTCGCCGAAACCGCTGCCATGCCCGCAGCCGATGCCGCCACCACCGGGCTGGTTAGCGAAAGCGGAAGCGGCCAGAGCCAGAACAATACAAGCATGGATCTGAAAGATAGATTAGCAAATGAAAGAATACAAAAAGTGCAGCAGGATGAAGATAATATTAGGACAGTAAGATAGCCCCTTTTATGCCTTGTTCATTCTAAGTACTGATCTACATCTTGAAACTGCTGCGAACATTCTCTCGTTTTTGCTACTACTGCTCGGTATTCAGCAAGGTTTAAATGAACTGTCTATGGTTATTCAGGAACCTCCTAAGTTGTAGCACAATAGAAAAACTACCATTTGATTTGTCTACACATGCAGTGGTTTCTCTGGAAAGCGAGAAGAAATTCTTAAAGCTGAATATATCGATCTGCGTATACTCTCATGTTAAAGCTGTGCGGACACCGGCAACACCGATTACTGGATGCGATGCCAATCTCGGACGCCATGCATGCATGCGTCGCTCTATTTACCACAACTCCATGTATCTTCTTTTCGACACGCGCTGCCTGAAAACAAAAGAAATTAATCTGTCAGGCAAAGAGGAATCACCAGAAGAGCATAAAACACAATTTCAGCCAATGCAATATTGTATACAAGCAAAATCGTGACCCCTGCGTGGCCCTAGGCGCAGAGTTAATATTACCACCTAGTAGATAAAAAAACTCCCTGTTGTGTCAATGCATTGAAATCGGTAACCACAGTGTTCCCACCATGTAATTGTTTTGTGCAGGCGCACGGGCGCAGAAGACAATGTGAAATTCATGCGAGACGCGCCATCAATTGAATCCTGAGCCTCGCCCATTATGGTGGCGCCATCTGGTTTACGTGTTTGCAAAAGCACCTTTCAGGCACAATAAATTCACATAACAAAATCTTAAATGCCCACGTAATTTTTCTCAAATGTATCACGAATAAACTTTACACATTCGCATGTGTACATGCTAGGCGCTAACGTTTATTCTCGGATTCCATTTTGATTAAATCTAACGAAAATATCATATAGTAACATGGCGGCATCTTTCCGGTAGCCACTTTACTCGTCCAGCTTTTCCTCTGTAATCAGCATAGTAACTCAACCCCTCTGTTGTTGTGTGGTGGTGCACGAATTGGTTGCACTGTTTAACTGCTGAACGACGCAACATGTCATGTTTCCACCCCCTTTTAAACCCAACTTAAAGAAAAACTCCAGCAGAAAATCCTATCTCCGTTGTCTACTAATGCTTAAGCATTGTGCCAATTGCTCATCAGCACGAAACTGGATGTGATTATCAATTTTATGGAACTTGATCCAACCAGTATAAACCCTTATCAACCCTCATCGGTCATTCCCATGTCATGTTCGATAGCGAACATAATAAGGCAAGTTTAATTACCAATGTCCATCACAGTACTGAGACCAACTACCATTGCTTTCAATTAAGCTGAAGTTATTGAGCCACATCACATTAGAATAGAGTTAGTTGAAGCAACGAACCCTCGACCTTCGCTCTTTGTACAACCCACGACCTTTGGTATTCAGGTTAAGATTATTCTAGCGAACCTATTGCGAAACCACCTCTAAATTTGCTGAGTGAGTATAGGCAAAACATTATTGATGCTTCCGATGGTTTTATAGAGCTTGTTCTTTATCTAAACGTATGTTTTTGTGTGTTGCACGAGCAGTTGCCAGCCTGCTCCTCGCTTTCCCTTTCCTTTTAACTGTGTATATGTGTCTATGTGTTCAAAACAAATAATAATAATAAATGAATGTATGCACTGTTCCCTTCATTTTGTTGAGAGCTTGTAGCCTCTGCCTTGCTTGGGTATGAGCCTAGGAGTCATTGCATTTTTGGCTTGCTTAAGAGGTATATGAGCTATTCATTGCCTGAGGTTAGGTGCAAATTTATCTTTGAGTAGGCACGGAAATGCTTACGCATCTAAAATATATTCCTTGCTGCTAAGATACAAGCATTCTCGTTACCATCAACGTGACACAATCTGGCACCCCCACAACATTCCAAAGAAATGATCCGACTGCGAGACAGCCCCTTCAACTAAAGTTCACAATTTGTTTTTAGGCTTTTTCGAAATAGTAGAGTGGCTACAGCGTACTGCCCATAAGTGCGATCTCTTATTCAGCTATTCTACGTAGCTTTACGCAAATATGTAAGGGGCCTGATTGACGAAATGCTTGTGTCATTACCTGAATCTCTTGGATTGAGAAATAGGCAGTTTCACCTGAAAGGCACACATTTGGAGGTCGCTTGAGCGTCATCTTTAAGAGTGGAACGCGATTGCAGTCAAGGATACCTGGCAGCTTCTCACGCTTCCCGTCAACGGCAGCTTAAGTACCCGTAATGATTCCTGAGAAACGCGGGCGGCGAACGCTATGCAAGAAGGCGAGCTTTTTGGAAGAAACGCGGCCTCTTGCGTGGGCCGTAATGCAAAGGGGGCGAGTGCCATGTGGAGGTGTTGCAAGGAAACAGGCGCGCCGCTTTTTGGCGTGTGCGCTATTCCAGGAGGCCATGACCGCTCTATGTATGGTAGAAACGCTGTAATGAGAGAATGTGTTTTGAGTTTCTGCTAAACAGAATTATGTTTTCTCATATATTCAAAATATAATCCGACGCCTTCATGTCTGTAGTAAGTGTGTACACCATAATTTACGATTTTCGGGTGTATTTCCCCTTCAGAAATCCAGTGTGTTCAGTAACTTCCTCGCGCTACATGTAGGGCCTGCGTGGTTCGGTTTTCGGGGTCCGAAACGATATTTCCCAAAACGATGGTCGACACAGGACCTGAGACGTCGACGCTGCATATATGCGACACGGCGCTCTTATCGTTATCACGTTCAAACGTATGGCTACTATGCGAATGATTAGCAAAACGCTTGAATTTGTTGGACGGTGTTCTTGCGGTTTCCCAGCGAAACGTGATCCGAGTGCTGGTGAACCGCGCCGGCAATGGCAAAAGTCAGAGCAGTGTCATGTCAAGTGGACGACGCGACGAACGCACTGACGGTGCTTGCCGTGATGTCGCCCCGCGGGTGTAGAAGCATGACCAAACCGAAAACGCATTTTTATCTGTTTTTGACAAATGTCGCCACTTGTAGACAAGCACATTGTTGGCTACCTAATACAACATTAGGTATTTTGAAAACAAGCAGCAAATTGTGATTCAAATGCAGCCCGCCAACAGAGGTCACCATGGTACGCTTCTATATGACCGCTGGGTGTGTGCCACTGGTTATTCGCCCGAAGGGACAACTGGCATTATCACACCATCACACCGGCAGCGTGAATTTCACATAATTGCTGCTTTCTGTTTTGCCAATAATGGTTGGTGTCAACGTTGTGGGTTTTTCCGGCTATGAAAAAGCGCGTTCTTGCCAAACACGACCTGCAACATCGCGCTTGTGCTCCTTAACGGCTTTGCACGGGAGATATTGAGCTAAAAGACTTTAGCTGCTACCGAAGGAGTTCACTAAGGCTACGCTGATTTTCTCGTTAATCATAAAATGACGAAGCACTCGTCAGACGACGGCAAGCAATCCCAGAGTGACTGCAATTGTCAGCAATAACACGTAGGTTTATGCGTACACAATCTCCAATGGCGCTGTGAACGTTGCCGTAGCTGTAGAGACACACAAAAAAAGTGTTACATTTTTTGCTCATTGTAAACGTATAACGATTTTATATTAAGTAATCGTGTAATTCCTACACACCGGAGTATTGGTGAGCCTTATGATATGTGTCAATAAACTTCCCTTTATGTAGCTTACACAGTGCGAATGAACGCCCTGCCTCCCCACGCATAGCAGCGCGATGTTCTAAACGTACATGTGCTTCGCTCATAAGAACTTCAACGACAGTCGAGCCGCAACCAAATGTTTCTAGCTCTGTGCTGCGTGTCGTTTACAATGAAGTGGCCTGTATAGCGAAGGATTTCGGACGATCCCAAGCACTGCGTTTTAAAGGGGTTCGATTCTATTAACCTATTCGACGCCAATGGCCCGCATGCGTCACGTCACATATAGGACGAGCTAGAGCACTTGTGTGCATTCCGCTTCCTAGTAGAATTAACGAGTTTCTCCCTTGCGTCACAAGTGGGAGCGTGTCATTTTGTCCCACTCCCAATACGTGGTAGCTAATGCTTTGGGACGCTGTGTTAAACTGCACCCCCACAGTCGGGGTTGGATCTCCTTCCGCACTCCTTTTGTCCATGGTGCGGTGCATGGCCGTCACTACTACATGTGACGTGGGAATATACAAAAAGACCGCAAGAAGAAAACTCGCACTGAGATGCTTACCTACTATAGGGAGCCGTGGGAGATCCTGCTCACACGGCCGGGGCTTGGGGCCCAATGGGGTCTCTTGGACCAGGCGGAGGGAGTAGCCAGTATACCCCCCACACTGGTGTCCTGGAATAGGGACCTAACCAACCGCTTCGTTCCCCCCCTACCCTTTTCCTTATTGCCCCCTTCCCTCTGAATAGTCAATAATGTTTTTCCACCGCCTCCTCGTAGCAGAACACTACGAAGACGCTGCGAGACATTGCACTGCCTTCGGGTTCGGCCCCGATTGTACCACTTTTTTCTGGAATAAAAATTAGGCGACTATTACGGTACTCCTTAATGCGAAATCAAAAGGGGTTTTCAATTCGCGATATATTGGCTGGCCCAGACAATCTGTCTTATGCTGCACGTTGCAAATGGAGTGAAATGTGACGCGACTGCCACGCTAATCGTGAGATTGCGTGAGGCAGGGGGTACGTGAGGTGTGGGCTCGACGCACAGCAGCCGCCACAGACAGATCTTCGCTCATGCAGCGCTTTGTTTCCATATATGGTATTGGTGGTCGCGCTCCCCGCGTGCCAACAGTAAACAGAGGATGGCGCCCCTCTGTCCCCTCTCGTAGCGGTCGCCGTGTTGCGCGATCCTACGATTTTTCTTCACGCGCTTTCGCCATAACCTCCTCCGCTTTCCTCCTCGCTGTCTTTCCTCCTCGCCGTCTTTCATGCCCCCTACCGCTTGGCGTACGCTCCTTCATCCGCCGCTGTGCTTGTTCGCTTGGTCACGCCGACGCCAACGTTCAACGGAGGAACAGGGGCCTAAGAGCTGCGGTCAAAAATTATGAACAAAAATAAAGAAGTAGGTCTCCATTTTTTTGTTTCTTGAGCTACTTCACCAACGTGTCTGTTTCATAAGTTCCTGTTCACTGGCCATTATAATTCAATCGCATCCAGTAATGAATGGCTATCGTATCCATTACTGTATGCGTTAGCAATCTCGGAAGCCATGCATACATGCCCCGCTCCGTTCGCCATGACAACGTGCCGCCTCTTTTCAACACGCGCTACCTGAAAAACGAAAGAAAATACTCTCAGGCAAAAAACAAGGACGAGGGCTACTGCGCCCTCGTCCCTAAATTCCAGAAGGATAGAGGCATCGCCACACTAATCAGAAAGGGCCTAGTACCTATAGAACATGAGATTAAAGGCCGGCAGGCCGAGCATATAATGATAGAGATTATTCATAGCAGAACGCAAAAGAATAGGATCTTTACACTGAACACATACAGTAACCCATCCAAAAAATGGCCGCGTTTTCTCTCCCTGCTCAAAAAGGCGGCCGAGCTCGCCGGCCTGTACCAACTAATAGTGGGTGGGGACGAGGCCTTAACGCCTGCGTCACCTCCGCCGCCGGTCGGCCCGGCATTGCACAAACTTCGGGAAAGGCCCCTGTATGCGGAGTGCTTGACGCCTGCTTCACCTCCGCCGCCGGTCGGCCCGGCATTGCACCGACTCCTGGATCGGCCCCGAACTCATCTTTGCTGAGGGTCCGTTTCAGCGTCATTTTTACGCTTCCGTTGCATGCCGCCGCGATTGTCGACAAACCGCCATAAGTAAGTCAAAAGCGGAGCAATCACAGACGCTGGTCCCACCCTCTTCATCCGGTTATCGATTTTCAGCGCAGTGGCTCGGCCCCATCGAATCCCACTCCACTTGAGCGTGCTCCTCGACTCTTGTGAGCCAATTAGATAAGACAAACTGCTCAGTGTAGGCAATGTTATTCGTTTTTGAAGCAAACAAAAGTCACCTCCTATGAATGAGCAGAGGTTTTGATTGGTCTCTTGAGACAACCCTGTGTGTGATCGCTGGATGCTCGCGTCGGCGGTTAGGCAAATTTGACTTCAGGAGACTGGAGTAAAAAGATATTGGAATAGTTTTACGTTATAGGGACCCATACCCCGCACACTCTCTAGTTCCAACGATCGCCATAGAGGGCGAAAAATCAACCGCGGTGCGTTCCAGCATGAAGTGCGTGAGTGGCGCGACTATAATTTGGTCGTATATTTTAATTCATATTTTTCCTGTTAGGAGCGCTCAACGCGGCTAAATACTTCATCATTAAATGTACACATAATGACCAACAAACATAGTCACCATTATCATTTTCTTGCAAAAATAAAATAGTAGGTGACGCTCATCTTAGTGGCACTCGCACCTCAGCGTTGGTGTTCTTTGGGTTAAACGAGTGAAACCTTTTCCGCTGGCACGATATGCGGATGAGCAGGAAGCGCAGCGAGCGCCACCTGGCGGGGCGTAGATATTTTGCGTTGCTATATATGTACTGTTTATTCATGAATAACAACAATAAAAGGAAGGAAAAAACTTATAAGAACTAAAAA
Organism: Dermacentor variabilis; assembly: GCF_050947875.1. Classification (NCBI taxonomy): domain Eukaryota; kingdom Metazoa; phylum Arthropoda; class Arachnida; order Ixodida; family Ixodidae; genus Dermacentor; species Dermacentor variabilis. The sequence continues at coordinate 101,626,991 of NC_134570.1, forward strand.
TTCGATGCATTGTTATACACATAAGGCTTAGAAAATGCGCACACGACAATATTTCGCAAGTGTCAAATGTTCCTGCTCTTACACTAATATTAGCGCAATCGAACTGCGTAGGTGAGCGCACTCAAGAAAACTGTGCTTTTGTGCCTTTAAAAAAAGCAAAATGTGACAAACTTTCGCTAATCTTTATCGGATCGCCAACCAGAGGCAATGAGTTTTCGCGAGTCTCCAAAAAGAAAAGAAAATAAACCGCATGCATGGCCGCATCCTTTCCTATGCCACCCCTGTGAGCACTAAACGAACGAGAAACAGGCGGTCGCCCTTTGACAGTTTAGCAAGAGATAGCCATCAGTTTCGCGAGCGCAAGAAGGCGAAACCACCCGCGGAACAAAACCAAAAGTGGCGTCCGCCTGTGCGCGAGCCAATGAGCGAGCGGTAGTATATAGACGCGCGGGAGTAAACTAGCTCTAAAACAAACCGTGCAACGAAAACCGAGAAAGAGAAGCGCGAGAAAAAAAAAAAATCCGTGTATTCCCACATAGCGGCAGCACATGCCAGAAAAGGAAAAGTTAGGATATTGGCGCGCGTTTTAAACGTACAGACGGCACCGTACATGTACGGCATCAACCATTTTGGACTTGTTCGCGGCGCCCTACGTTAAAGTGAAAGCTTTACTGGCCGCGAACTTGCGATTTCGCCGTGACCGTGCTCCGAGGAGGCACATGACGTCACACCACGTTCCTCGTCGTTGCGTTCGCCTCGTCTCGCTTCGCCAGCTGCCGCGCATGCCTGATGACATGTCGGAGGATTGAAAAGGAGAGCTCGCGTGCGCCGCAACCACAGTTGAGGCAGGGACAATTCTGATAAGCAGGAGGAGGCCTGGAATCGACATCGGAACGAGATGAAGAGGAAACGAATAGTACTGAACCGGTAGCGCTGCATAAGAAATAAGAGTGTTTCTGGATGCTCGTGCCACTAATAAGTAGGTTATTGCTTTTATTAGACTTCTGTTAATAAACTCTGTGATTTATTGCTCGAATAAACGTTTTAGACCTCACTGGCGTTCGAAAAGTAGCCGCTCACTGGCGTCGATTACTGTCCGGGCTGTTTATGGATTCAAACTGCATGGCGGAAATATTTGCTCAGGATTGGTCATTTTGATTGAGCAGAATCAAAGAGGTTTGTTTTAATTAGATGACAATAATTCTATGTCAGCCAGTTTATGAACCCAGCATTTGACAGCCGTCACCACGTGAACGTGTTTAGAGGCGGTGAATTTTATCAGCGGCGCCGTTTGCCGGCACAACGGCAGCACGGCTTCTGCGTTTAGTGACCCGCCGCGTCCGTCCCCGCGTATTTACACGTCAATAAAGCTTTCCTTTAATAAGATTTGTCACACTGCGTAGCACGGATGCGCTCCAGTTCCCTGTACGCCAGTTCCTCGTACGTAAAAAAAAAAAAAAGCGCAGGAACGATATGCGCAACTTCGTAGCACTTCATTAATCGCTTCACGAAATCTTTGCTCAACGTTCTAACGTGTGCGTTCGTTCTGCATATTTTATTTCAGAAAGAAATTTCAGCCCTACCACACCTTTCCGCATTTTGACCTCGGCCGCACTTCCAAAACTCAGCACATTACGGGACTGCAGACATTGGACGCCAGGGAAGGCAGCACGCATCAGAGCAGCAGTTTCTGTTCTCCCGCCTTCGCTTAGTCGCCCCGGCACGCGCCCAACTTCCCGAGACGTTCGACGGCAGCCGTGACAGAGAGGCGTCATACGTGCGCGCCATTCTGTCAGAAACGCTACGGTGGTAGTGGTGCCCACGGGGAGACCGTCATTATTTTATTTTTGTTGATTTCTCTCTAGAAGTACTACCGTATAGACCATGAAGGAGGCTGCTGCTGCAGAACGCCAGGTACTTGTAGAGTCGAGGCAGTACAAACAACAATCACACGCGCATGGCTTTCGTTCACAAGTTCATTGCTAGAAATATGAACTAATTTGTATGAAGACACATATAGATAAAATTTGTATAAAACTGTTAAATCGCTTGTTATAAAATGTGGAAAGGCTGCCGCTATGAATGGCTGCTTTAAAATATTTTTTTCTTTGTGCATGAAAAAGCGGTATAAGTAAAACATTTACCTCAAAGGATTCTTTCATACATCATTTTTATAAAATTACGATATGCGGAGTAAACTCTATGCTCTGTCACATTCTTGCGCCCATCTCATGTTCGTTGTTCCCCCAATATGATAATCGTCTGGCCGTGACTACACTATATCGTGGGTTCAGAATTTTACCCTCTATCAATGCGACATGTTATGTTTCCGTTACATTGAACAAGTATGTTTGCTTGCATCCTGTAGTGCTTCTTTCAAGGAATAACTTAGCTAATTCACATAAAACACGAGGAAGGGGGGAGATGGAAATTCAAGACCATGAGCAAAATGAGAACTAGGTAACAGTGGGAGCCAACGTTTCGACAAGTGGACTTGTCTCTTCAAGGCGTCATGTGCTTTCCTCGGCACAGCATATATTGGCAGGGCCCTTCTGAAGGGGAGAGGGGCTAAGGCGGGTGCATGGCTGAGGCAACGACCAAAGTTGTGTTAGCGGTGAGGGTGTAGATTTGAAAATAAACGGACGCTATGCACACGGCCAGTGACACGGCCGTGTGCATAGCACCCGTTGCTATGCACTTAATAACTCCGAGAAGGATATCCACAACTTCACCAGAAGCTTCATCTCACCGCAAGCAAACTGTATACTCTGAAGCACATCCCTATATTGAAGGAGCATAGGTTAGGGCGTGTTGGTATTCCATAACTGAAGTTTTTAGCGCACGAAAAGGAACGACGCATTTCGTGCGCTAAATACCTCAGTTATTCCTATCTTGTCGCCGCCGCGTTCAGTTGATCCGGGCCCCCGGATGTTCGGGCTTGGCCAGTAACGAAGCCACTCACCACGCTGCCCGAGAAATCGTCCACCGGTCGAGTCACTCACCATCGGAGCAGCGACCACTCCAGGGACCTGCAGCCCAGCATACTGCAGACGAGGCAGTCGTCTCCTGTAGCGGCCACGGGAAAGACAGAATGGTTACATACGGTGAAATCCTCATGCATTACCATAAAACAAGAGGGAAGTACCCACCTCCTACCAAGACATTCAATAAGTACCAGTCGACAACATATGCCGATTATGACAGAAATGCACATTCCTCACACCCTAGATGCACAGTCACATTAACCAAGATGTTTGCACTCCACAATGCAAAGCGTGCGGTGCATCTCGTTCCGAGCTCGACCACATAATCTGGGCATGTCCCGCAGCGACACATTCCATTAAACACAGCACAAACCCTACCCATAAAATTACCACGCCCGAGCAGTGGGAGGCTGTGCTGCTTAGCGCTTGCCCGGAGGACCAACTCTGCGCAGCCCGGCTGGCCGACAACGCCGCCAAGGCTCAACGTATGACAGTCGCCTGAGGAAGGGGAGCTGAGGAACTGAGGAGCTGAGGAGCTGAGGACGCGGGGTATGCCAAAGGGTCAGCACTCGCAAGTACTTGTAGCAAACATAAATCTTCGTCTATGCGAAATCGCTTTTGTGACTTGCGCTGCGCAGAATAACACAAAGCCGTGGTTGAAATGCGTGGCATGGTCGCGAACACGTCACTGGAGGCAGCCATCTTAGAAAGACCGAGGCAAGCGAGGGGCCTCGATTTGCGTCCGAGAAACGGCCGCACGCATCCACCCCTCCCCCCGAACCCCCACCCCGCAAGCGAAAGACGGCAGCGACGCTGCGCTCACGCAACTTGAAAGCGTGACGCAAGAGCGACGGAAGCGCGTAAGCTACAAACATGGCCGTGTTTGTCTCACCTCTAGCCCGCTTGCGGCTAAGTGAAGTGCGCATGCACCTTCGCGCTTCCACTCCGGTCGGCTGATGAGCGGAGCGTAAGAACTCCAAACTAAAACACTCTACTAGCTGATTACTTTTGTGCATATGAAGACGAGATCAGATCGGGCGTTTATTTACCAGCTAATGTCAAGGCTTTAAGGCATGAGTCCATGTATAATTCATACCGCCTCTTAAGAGAAGACGAGATTATTATTGTGCTACCATGAAACAGACAAGTCATGGTGTCGTGGCTTGCTTTCCCATAAAGTTCCCTTTATTAAGGCGAAAGCCTTGAGTGGCTCCTTGCAATGACTCATACCAGAAAAAATGGCTCATAATCCTAAAGTAAGCAAAGACACAATGGCTGAATACGAATGAAGAAATGAAAGGATTGAAGAATGAGCAAAGAAAGAAAGAAAGAAAGAAAGAAAGAAAGAAAGAAAGAAAGAAAGAAAGAAAGAAAGAAAGAAAGAAAGAAAGAAAGAACAAAAGAGTGTTTAGGTAGCATTAGGTGCTCACATGTCTCGTGAGAAGGTTGACCTACAGCGCGATATATTCACTTTACACTGCGGCTCGTTATGTTTTGCAGAGACTTTGGCCCCTCTGATCGCGTAAATAAATGCATTTTACCACATTTGAAGCCGGCTTTCGCCTCCACGTGTTACAGTAGTGTGTCATGCTGCCGAACATTTCTTAAAAGGAAAGAACGCAATCATATTACCATAGACATTGGGTTGTACGGTGGCGAATTCAAAACCTATTATTAGAGTTTATTATAGTGAAAAAAGATTTCTCTACAAGCAAAATAGGAAAAAGCTTCGTGACGACACCACAATGACCTGCTATGCGTACATATTAAGGGCCAACAATCATCTTTTGGATTTTAATCGCCTCACATTAATTATTGCTCACATACGCATCAGAGCTACAATTACTGCTGCGAAGCTCATAATAATTTAGTGCCCTTACTTATTTTGTAGAAATGTTTAAATTCATAATCAAGCCAAAAATTGGTCCTCAACAGTGACTGGATCACCACAAATGAGCATCGACCACCAAACGTTACAGGCTACATAGACGGAAAGGCTAAAATTTGTATTGTACTACATTAGTTACAATGGCTAAATTCCATCCCGTATAAAAGAATGAAGCCAACATTGGTGATTTCGTTCACGTTGCTGTTTTTCTAGAAGCCGGTGAGGAAATCTAAAAAAGCTACCGCAGTCTGATAGTAAGAGGTGCAGCTGAAGTCGTAGATTTTCCCATTTTCTCTCCTCGAAAACATCATGTTTGCAGCTTTATGTAGGCGAGGTTGAATATGTAAGATCGTCTCATATATCTAATTATATTTTGCGCGGTGATTTATTTACATATATGTCAGTTTCGACTACAACATGTCAGTTCCTAGGAAGCACTCGTACTTTATTGTTCTGTCGTCAACATCCCTTTGCGCTTTTCCTAGGTATACTTAATGTATAAACATGTTCCTTGTAGTTGGGTTGGATGCATTACAAAAAAGTTTGATAGCACTTCTTATTGTCTGTCTTCAGAAATTTCGCCCAGTGTTCAGGGAAAACTGAATGTGGCACGGATCAAAGGTTCAATGAAAACGAACATTTTCTTTAGTGCATTCATAAATTCAACATGCGCATTTGAAAACGTACTATCGATAATACGCTGGCGATGTTTAAAGAGCATCAGCCAGTCATGAGATTCCAAATAATAGTTACCCATGTGAAGAGAAGCTTCGTGCAGCCAATATTCCAATGATTCACATTACGTTGGGTGAAAACTGCTTGACTGAGTTAATGAATGCAGAAAAGGGGATCATGCTAGGGCAAACGATCTAGCTGCTGACTTGGGGAATATGTGGAGAGTTGTTGGTAGCTTGAAAGAGCGAGAGAGAGAAGAAAACCAGAAAGTAAACTGTATTAAAATTAATGATCAGGAAGTTTTGGTTGTGGCGGTCTCACTGGCTCGAAGTCCTTCCACTCGGGCGGCATCTTAGGCTTGCCGGACGACCCAGAGCTGGTCTGCCAGAGAAAGTTTTTTTTTTAAAGCAAAGGCTTTACTGGCCGCAAACTTGCGATTTCTCCGTGGCGGTGCTCCGAGGAGGCACATACCGTCACAACGCGCACCTCACCGCGGATATTTCTCTCTCGCTCGCTAGTCACTAATGCGCATGCGCCACTATAAGCAACGAGCCGCGGCTATTCCGCCGCTGCGCAGCGCCGCGCCTTTCCGCCTCCGCCGTTTCGTATGACTTCACTCCGCGTTCCTCGTCGTTGCGCTCGCCTCCGCTCTCTTCGCCAGCTGTGTCGCATGCCTGATAACATGTCGGAGGATTGAAAAGGAGAGCTCGCGTGCGCCGCAACCACAGTTGAGGCGGCAGTATGCACGGCGACAATTCTGATAAGCAAGAGGAGGCCTGGAATCGACATCGGAACGAGATGAAAAGGAAACGAATCGCCAGGAAACCGACGAACAGCGCGTCGAACGACTGGCTAAACGCCGCAACATAGCTAGACAACCAGACTAACCTGGACTTGCAATCAAGATTAACCAAGGCTAACCATGCTATTCCTTAGCTTTCACTACGTATATCCTGGCATAGCCAAGCTAAGCCACTGCCAATATTTTTTTTACATACAGACAACTCTTGCAGCACATACATGACTGCGTGAATTTGTAGGCGCCTACCTGGTACTCGACGCTCGAAAGAAGTTCAGGGTAGCATGAAATAACGTTACAGGCAAGATGTTGCAGCAAGCAAAAAAAATGATTCGAAAGTAGAATAATGATCATTAGAAAAGAATGATTAGTGTCATTCAGAAGCCAATATAAGCAGTGGGCTTTCTTCCGAACAGGGGCGATTTCGTCTGTAGAATGTCTCTCCAACCAACGGTGACGTATAGCTTCGTCGCGGATGAGGACGACTTTTTCTTCAACTGTGAAGCTTTTCTTTGGGTTTCCTTTGTAGCACTTAGCTACGTTTGGGCAGGTGACTAATTTACCTTTTATTAGTAACCAAAGGTGAACGTTTGTTTTGTCCTATCTAATTGGTCTCTTATCTCAAGACCGAGTAAAATAACGAATGTTTGAAATAAAGCTTTCTTTCTCAGGAATGTTGCGCATCGCCTGTGCGTCTTGGTTGTCCTGGTCCTTCGTCTTAATTTCTCTAGGCTGGTAATAGTTTGCTTCAAGATCATGAACCGACTCGCACTAGAATCCTGCTCTAACACATATTTTATTTAGTTACTTTCAAGAAAATATAAAGAATGGTAGTGTCTTGAAATGGAAACTGACCCCGCTTGGTCATTACAAAGCTGAAACTTATTACTTTGCGGCACGCGCAGCTCTTTCACTGCATTTAAATGCAGCGCTTACCTGCCCTTGCACTAGGTATCTTATGAAGATCTGCCTTAACGCTGTGCGCCCGCTTTTGCATGCGCAGTGTTGCTTTGCCCGCACAGGGAGGAAGTCGTAAACTCCTTCGCGATAAATTTTTTTTCTACTGCATAAAATATGTTCGCAGTAAGACGCACGGACTAGTGCCGGTGTGCTGGAAGAAATGGTAAAAGAAAAAGAAAAAACACCACCGCCTTATATGCTCCGCTACATTAATTAAATACTCATTGTATGTATACGGCCCGAAATTAAAGTCCTTCCAGTTTCCTACGCTTCAGTAATGCTTTTTGCATAATGCGACTCATTATATGTGCAATTAACGGCCCTGATGGATCCGCCCCAGCTGCGGGAAAACACAATTACTAGAGCTCAGTAATGTTTTCCCTTACTCACTCCTACATGTGCTCACTATTTTGCCAAAGTCAGGAAGTTTTATTAGCAAATAACAGTCCTAAATAATGCATACGCTTCCCAGCTTTAAAGCAATGCCCCAGTATTTATTTATTTCATACCACAGTTTCCTCCCGGAACAGTACAGGCAAACTAATGTATCTGAGTCTCAAGCGATTTCAAATATTTCTGTAAAATATTTTACACTCTGCTGCGTGACTCAGTTCACTTTGTCGGAAAACGCAGCCAACACTGGCCTAACGGGGTATTTCATCTGAATGTTGCGAGAACTCGTTCTAATTTATTATGCGTGCTGAACAACACTAGCAACATCACAGCCAAGACAGACGGAGAAGTGGAAGCGGGGATATAAAAAAAAAAATTTTCGTAGACTAGCTAGCTGTTGCTCAGAACCGGATTTTTCCACATTAGCACCCAAGGTGGGGCCGACACGCCGACGACCATCCGCTAAATTACAGGAAGATGAAAGACCGGGCATTATTAATGTTCGCATCCATGTCTGTATAATTACCTGCAGCAAGATTGTTACTTGAATGTGATTCACACTGGTTCAGCAGCCACTTCCATGACGACAGATCTATTTTTTTTTTTCAACTGTACGGTGTGCCGATTTTCTGTGAGTGCCTTTCCCTTTTCTGTTGTATGTGATGCAAATATGGACGGTATAAATCCTCCCCCCCCCCCCATGTGATGCCCCTAGGGGCCATTATAGTGTGTAAATAAATAAAATAAAAATAAACAAATCCGTGTAAACCCGAGACAACTTAACAACCCATACTTGTTGAGAGAAGACGGTAAGGCACAAGCAAGGATTTGCGGACTGCTTCATTGAATGACCTCACACGCGACAAGAACTTACTCTTTGTTGCGCATTGCTTCCCACAGAATTTAGCGCGGGGACACCGAAGGCCTTGCATTAGCGACGGTGGGTGCGGAAGTAGAACGAACAACCACTACAACTGCACTTTTCTCTGTTGGCACCTTGCTAACGCACTTGGTCGTGTAGATGTGTACGCTGAGGAATTTCTCTTGCACTTGAAAGACCTCGGCTTGGCGTTGACTGCTCTTCGCACGATGTGCTACAGTATATGTCTGACCAAGTACACAAGCGAGCAGGGACCCACCAGACGGGGCGCCATGAAGCAGCCGTTGTTCACTGCGGGCGAGTGTCTTCTTCAAAGAGGGAGCATTAGTGTCGGAATTGTCGCCAACTAAACCTGAGCGCCAAGCAGAGGTAGCGAAATAGACACCGAGAGAAAGGCAGAAATGGAAGTACAAGTCAAGTGGCCGTGGACAAGCCAGCTACGACTAGGAACTCTGACTTCTTCACATTCTGCCGCTGCTTTCGCATGAGATTCTTAATTCGATGACGTTATGTAAGCTTCTGTAGCTTCGTTTAAGAATGTCAAGGATTGTTTGCTCCATGCGAGCCATATTGTATTCGGTAGGCTTATAGCTGACCTCAAGTCGGGGCTCTTTAATTAACTGTGGGTTGAAACGCTGTTATTCCAGCAGAATTTCACGATGCTCTAACCGCCAGGTCATGCTCTCCCAGAAATAAAGTTCTTCCTATGTGCCTAGCGTTATGTTTTGTTCTCTTTCGTTGACTTCTTCGAAGATGAACTCATACCAAATAGCCCAACTAGAAGTGTTGATCAAGCATCTGGAACCACAAACAATGCTAGATAGCCATGTACACGCAATATGCGGCGCGTAACATCGATTCACACCGTGTGCGGCATCTTCTCGATGTTTAAGCTTGTACACAATAAATGTTCCAGTTTCTCCCGAAGACCTAAGCATTGACTCCCCCAGCAAGTTAATATTATAACAAAGAAGCCAAGTCCCAAAAGTTTATGGAGAGTATAAAATACAGAAAATATTCGTTGCACATATAAGTATGCGCGGTGCCAGCCACAAAAAGACACGCAAGAACAGAATCCGCTCATTCACTTGTGAAATATCGTTTACTCGTCGACCGCGAGTGCTTGCGGTCACAACGCTGGCGTGGTAAGGAGTGGTAAGGAGCAAGCGTGGTAAGGAGTGGCCTACCACCCCATGTTTTGACTCAGTCAGTCGGTTGTTCAGTCGGTTGGTCGCTGGTTGGATTCTCGCCTTGCAGGTTCCCCTCACTCTTAAAATAAAAGGCACTTGCGGGATTTAAATTTTGGCACAAAAAATCCACATACCAGAAATGGGGGATTGGCCAAGCTCACGGTATATAACGTGCCAGCGCAAGTTAGTACCTTCAGATGACGACTGTGTGTCGAGGATGATGAAAATTTTCATACTATGGAAGGTACTCCCAAAGAGAAATCGACCAAGAGGCGGCCCATACATATATATAAATAAGTAGAAAACATGAAGTCGTAAAAATCAATAAAGTTAGCCTAATAAGATGGTCACGTTGTAAAAAAGGAATGCGCGAACGCACGTCTGGGCACCGGGGAAAGGACGCGTAAACGAAATGGGCTCATTTACAGCATTTATTTACCCGCTTCATGAAAGCTTTGTTCCACATAGATGGTAGCATGTGCGTTTGATCTGTGTATTTTATTAGAACAAATGGAATCTGAACCTCGCAAAGTTTAACGCTAGAGCGTTATGTAGTGAGGCTAGTCTAGCGGTGCTACTAGAAGAATTTGCGGGCAGTAAATGGGATATAATAGGGCTCAGTGAGGTTAGGAGGACAAAAGAAACATATGCAGTGCTAAAAAGCGGGCACGTCCTGTGCTACCGGGGCTTAGCGGAGAGACGACAACTAGAAGTCGGATTCCTGATTAATAAGGATATCGCTAGTAACATAGAGGAATTCTATACCTTTAACGAGAGGGAGGCAGGTCTTGTTGTGAATCCTAATAATAGGTACAAAATAAAGGTCGTACAGGCCTACACCCCTACACCCAGTCATGATGACCAAGAAGTCGAAAGCTTCTATGAAGACGTGGAATCGGCGATGGGTAAAGTCAAAACAAAATACACTGTACTGATGGGTGATTTCAATGCCCAGGTGGGCAAGACGCAGGCTGTAGACAAGTCAGTGGTGGAATATGCCATAGGTTATAATAATAGCAGGGGAGAGTTGTTAGTAGAGTTGGCAGAAAGAAATGATATGCGGCGAATGAATACCTTTTTCCGCAAGCGCGATAGCCGAAAGTGGACGTGGAAGAGCCCAAATGGCGAGCGTAGAAATGAAATAGACTTCATACTCTGCGCTAACCCTGGCATCATACAAGAGGTGGACGTGCTCGGCAAGGTGCGCTGGAGTGACCACAGGATGGTAAGAACTAGAATTAGCCTAGACCTGAGGAGGGAACGGAAGAAACCGGTACATAAGAAGACGATCAATGAGTCAGCGCTAAGAGGGAAAATAGAGGTACTCCGGGTCAAGCTACAGAACAGATATTCCGCAATAACTCAGGAAGAGGGCCTTAATTTTGAAGCAAAGAAAGACCATCTTATGGGCATCATAAAGGAGTGTGCAATAGAAGTCGGTGGTAACTTCGGTAAACAAGATAACAGTAAGCTACGGCAGGAGACGAAAGATCTGATTAGGAAACGACAATGTATGAAAGCCTCTAACCCTACAGCTAGAATAGAACTGGCATAACTTTCCAAGTTAATCAACAGGCGTAGACAAAGGGCACAGGGAAGTATAATATGGATAGAATTCAAGATGCTCTCAGCAACGGAGGAAGCCTAAAAGCAGTGAAGAAACTAGGAATAGGCAAGAATCAGTTGTTCGTTTAGAGACAAAGCCGGCAATATCATTACTAATATGGATGAGATAGTTGATTGACTGAGGAGTTCTATTGAGATTTCTACAGCACCAGTGCAACCTACGACGATAATGGAAGAGAGAATAGTCTAGAGGAATTTCACATCCCACAAGTAACACCGGAAGAAGTAAAGAAAGCCTTGGGAGCAATGCAAAGGGGGGAGTCAGCTGGGGAGGATCAGGTAACAGCTGATTTTTCAAAGCATGGAGGGCACATTGTTCTAGAAAAACTGGCCACTCTGTATACGCAATGCCTCATGACCTAGAGCGTACCGGAATCTTGGAAAAACGCCAACATAATCCTAATCCATAGGAGAGGGGACGCCACTGACTTGAAAAATTATAGACCCATCAGCTTACTGTCCTTACTTACAAAGTATTGACTGAGGTCACCGCAAATAAAATCAAGAACACCTTACACTTCCGTCAACCAAAGGACCAGGCAGGATTTCGTAAAGGCGACTCAACAATAGACCATATTTACACTATCAATCAGGTGAGAGAGAAATGTATGGAATATAACCAACCCTTATATATCGCTCTCATTGATATTACGCGAAAGCGTTTGAGTCGCTCGAAACCTCAGCAGTCATGGAGGCATTACGGAATCAGGGTGTAGACGAGCCGTATGCAAAAATACCTATAGCGCCTCCACAGCGCCCGTAGTGCTCCATAAAGAAAGCAAGAAAATCCCAATGAAGAAAGGTGTCACGCAGGGAGATGCAATTTCTCCAACAGCGTGTTTACAGGAGTTATGCAGGGCCCTGGATTGTTAAGAATTGGAGATAAGAGTTAATGGACAACAAGTTTAGTAACTTGCGATTCGTTGATGATATTGCCTCGCTCAGTAACTTATTGGACCGATTGCAATGCATACTCACTGACCTGGAGAGGCAAAACAGAAGGGTGGGTCTAAAATTAATCTGCAGAAAACTAAATTAATGTTGAACAGTCTCGGAAGAGAACCGCAGTTTACGATAGGTAGCGAGGCACTGGAAGTGGTAAGGGAATACATCTACTTAGGGCATGTAGTGACCTGTCATGTCAGATCATCAATAGCAGGTTGCCATTATCCCTCAAGAGAAAAGTGTATAACCAGCTGTGTCTTACCAGTACTCACGTACGGGGCACAAACATGGAAGCTTACGAAAAGGGTTCTACTTATATTGAGGACGACGCAATGAGCTATGGAAAGAAGAATGATGTGTGTAACGCTAAGGGATAAGAAAAGAGCAGATTGGGTGAGGGAACAAATGCGAGTTAATGACATCTTAGTTGAAATCAAGAAAGAGAAATGGGCCTTTGCAGGACATCTAATGAGAAGGGAAGATAACCAATGGTCATTAAGGGTTCCAGACTGGATTCCAAGGGAAGGGAAGCGTAGCAGGGGGCGGCTGAAAGTTACGTGGGCGGATGAGATTAAGAAGGCTGCAGGGACAACATGGCCACCACTACCACATGACCAGGGTAGTTCGAGAAGTATGGTAGAGGCCTTTGCCCTTTAGTGGGCGTAACCAGGTTGACGATGATGATGATGATTAGAACAAAATTTCAGTGTTATCACACCTTTCACCCTTTCGATTGTGCCGCACGTCTAACACCCAGCACATCACGGGACTGCAAACATTGGACGCGCTGAAAGGCAGCACGCATGACGGCAGTAACTACTTTGACCCGCATTCGCATGCTGGCCCTGGCGCATACAGGTGAACTCCTTCATCCAGTACGTACCATGCATGGGGCACTAGGCTCTATTCCATCAGGAATGCTATGGTGGCGGGGGTGACGACTGGGACAGCGTAAACACTGGTTCAGATTTCATATGTTTCTATTGCACTAACGAACGCAATGAAAGAATTGAAGCTAGCTGGTAAGTGCAACCGGTAGAGTCCACATCTCTGCCTGATTTAGGCTTTAGTGGCTAAGGAGTTTGCCACACTATAGAAAATCACGTGTTAGATTCACGACCAAGTTGCCTGCATTTAGACAGTGGCGGAACAAAAGAGTGCACGTTGAACTAAAGAGTGCAGCTCTACATTATGGCGCATTTGTGACCCTGCACTTTCTTCGATAAACTGCTCCCTCATATTGCAAAACTGATATGCGCAATCTCACAGAAACTGAATTGGCATCCTATTATGACGGCAGGCGACACTTGAAGCCTTAACCACTCCAATATTTTTATGATATTGCACTTGTTGTGGGGAGCAGTACTTTGCTTTTCGATACTGAAAACACCAATATGCAAAATAAGTAAAACATCAGAGATCTGGGGATCCTACATGGAGTTGGAATTGGTTTAGGCGAAGATTTAAAGGGCTGCGAACAAAGCTGTTCTTGCATTGAGATCGTCTGCAAGTAGACAACATGGTACCTAGTTGGACACATTTTCACGATAATGGTATGACGATGCTAGAAGGACGACGTCTGTGTAACGACGATGTGGTAACTAAGATATAACAACGAAAATAAAACGGGCATGACGGTTTGGTAACAACGGCGTGAGAACAGAAGAAAATGACGTCGATGGGATAAAGCCAACGGAATCACTACGACAATCTGCCTGGAATGACCACGACGGCATAACCACGATAGCATGATAAGGACGGCGTGCTGGTGTTGGAGCTCGTGTCCACGCATGCGTGCTTCACCTGCTATTGCAGGCATCATAACAATTCGCATTATAAAAGGTGTTTGTTTGCACTATGTCTGGCACCAGTCGCTTGTACAAGAGTGTAGCCAGAAGTCAGCAGGTTTAACAATAGTACGAAGACAATGGCGTGTTGATATTGAATTCACAATGACCCACCCATTCGCAAAGTGCTCCCTTGTTTAACATTTCATTCTGAGTTTGAATTATCTCCGGTATCAGACAGTCGGCGAAGTTTGTAGCCAGTACAAGTAAGGATGACAATGGTACGACGAGGACGGCATGATGATGACAGTTGTTTTCGGTGCTGAGTATTGCAAGTATTCCCAAGTATATGGCAAGAGCTTTTTAGCAAGACAGCGGTCACCAACAGCAGCCACCAGCAGCGGGAAAGTCGAAGAAATAGGCAAACAAAGTTCCCTTTTAAAATAAACACAGACAATTGTTCTGCTAAGCCTGTGCCTTCGTCTAACTGCATACTTTGTTGACTTGGTACGACGTATATACTTATTTTAGGAATGCTTATTCCCTCCCTGATTTGAAACCGAAGCTTTCTTCGCCTGCCATCCCGGGTTTGGCCCACAGGGTGTTGTTCCACCTGTCGGTATATATATATATATATATATATATATATATATATATATATATATATATATATATATATATATATATATATATATATATATATATACTAACTTGCACGTCACACAATACCGGATCAAGTCGTCATCATTTCATCGCTTTTCTTGCATTGTTATCATTGCTTTGTCGTCATGCCGTCTTTATCCTTCCGTCATCGTCGTTCCATCGCCTTTATGCCGTCGCAGTCACCCTGCCGTGATCATGCCAATCGACATCATGCCACCACTTGCATGAAAATTTTGTCACTGCGTCACCGTTCGTACAAACAATGCCATGTATTCGCGATCTTGCCGTCATTGTGATGGCGTCGTGGTCGTAACAGCATCGTCATTCCAGGTTCATCAGCTGATCATTGTCACATCATCGCCTCCGTCCTGCCATGATCGTGATACATTCCTCGTCATATCATCGTCGTCAATAGGCCGTCTTCGTCTTGCCATTATAATTTCGGAATCATTTCCCCATTGCCGTCATGTTGTCACAGTCAGACCGCCTTCATCGCTTTATCGTTGTCATTCCTTCTTAACCATTGCATCGCAGTTATACACTGCTTGTTATGCCGTCGTGGTCGTTGGATCGTCGCATTTTGTCGTACTCATTGCAGTATTGTCATGCCATCGTCGTACATTTGTGGTTACCATGTCGTCGTTGTCTTTCTTCCGCCGTTTTTATTCCAGTTTCGCCACCCAACTGCCGCCATGCCATCGCCTTCAGGCCATTGTAGTCATACGCTTGTCGACATCCCCATTGCCGTCATGCCATTGTTATCACACCGTCATCATCACATCATTGTCATTATTCCGAGTTTTCGTCGCTTTGTCGTCTCGGTGAAGTCGTCATGCCATCGTTGTCATTGAACAGTCGTCATACAGTCGCCGTCATGTGGTTGTGGTCGTTCATTTGCTGAAATTATTCTGCTGTCATCCCGGTCTAGTCATGCCGTTGTCGTCACGGAATCGTTCTCATAGAATTTTCATGTCATCGTTATCGCTCCACTGTTGCCATTCCAGTGTCGCCAGTTTCTTTTTGTCACATCGTCGTCGTTAAATCGTTCATTGTCATTCAGTTCGTCGTCCTGTGTGTGATCCACATGTTCCAACACCACAACTTTATGTTGAACTATGTGTTTCCCTGTAAAAATGTGTCCAACTTGGTCGCGTGTTCAATACTTTAAATTGCCGAAAAACAAGAATTCGCAAACGGAGAAGAGCATTTGCTTATGGTGATGCCCAAAGCGCATGGGTTCAGCAATTTTTATATTGTTTCTGTGATATTACGAGAGGTCTTTTTCGTATGGCGCATACTTAATCAATGCTAAAATTCAATTCCTTCAGCCTATTTGGATGTCTACTGAAGTCGCTTAAAATCGCCTTAGTGGTTATGTGTCATATATGCTTTCGTTACCAACAACTACGCCTCCAGTACGTCGTCATCATCATCCGGACTTGAGGCGTTGTCAGACGACAACAGTTTCATATTGCATTTAGAGGTATTTGCCAATGCGTCAGCGAGCAGTTTTTGGGAGAAGAGCTGTTAGTCCAAATTTTCGTGCAGCGCCTGAAAGTAGCGCATATTTTCAACTCTTTGGGAAAAGCCCTTCGATTCCGAGAGTTTTAGGGTATGGTACGTCGTGCAATGTTCCATGTTTATCACGTAGCATCATTTTGATGCTGAATACCCCTCACTCCCACACACACAAAGAAAGAAAGAGGTGCGTCAGATATTGAAATAAAAAATTCTGCTCACGCAAATTTTATCTGAATGCATACGTCCTTCCTTAAACTAGAGTTTCTTAAACACAATGCCCACAAAACAGCAGTATATTGAAGGCACGCAGAGATTCACAGTTTTAAAAAACTTTATTTCTACAGTAATCCGAAATAGCATAACGTGCGCAAATTTCACATTTCTGGCCAACTTTTTGTCTTATCTTGCCGCTTAGGATATATCATTTTTGTGTATGTCCTTCTTCTATCCCGTTTATTTGCTTCGCACGTATAGTTTAGTGAAAAAAAACTGTATTTTTTGGAACAACAGATTTCTTCGTGAACATCCATAAACGTGAAGCTCTGTTTTAAAGTATATACCCGAGGTAATGTTTTTAATATTGTCTTGCCATATTCGGCTTTTATTCGATATTTATTGTTCGGCACTTCAGTGCCCATTCATCGAATGAATACTATACTATTCTCTCGCTATCGCATTAACTGCTTTGTCTTTCTCATGACTATTTGGCCGAAATACGGTTGCTTTACGTTACATTAAATACATGTCCTGACACTACGTTTAGGTTGAAATAAGAACTGAAGTTTCCAAGTCTACGGGAAAAAAATCAGTGTAGCTGCAGTGGCTTTCTCTCGCCAGCTTGCAAGACATCCAATATGGTGGACACGTAAAATGTGAAGTTTGTAGAACAAAGCTATACATAAGAAAGCCGCTTCCTTCAAATACACAATAATGCCGTAAAACTTGCCTTGCTGGAAATGTGAGCGCGTGATATCATATTCACCTGCCCTCCACAGTCAGCCATTATGCATGTGAGGTTCAAAGGTCACACTGCGTTATCAAGGACAATCAGCTAAGTCTGCCGTGTCTGAGTTTTTACGAACCTCTAATTCCAAAGAGCTACGCATTCTTTGCATGTTTTTAAGAGAGAGCTTCATTAATCTTCCTCGCGCGTACGGTCAGCCCGTCTACAGTGGGCGTAGAAGCGGTTTTGCAATATTCATTTCGGTTGCGCAAGACACTCTTACGTAAGGTTCTAAAGTTTACTTGTGTGGAGATGATATAAAAGCGTCCCTAAACTTCGTACAATTCAGCAGTTGGTCCAACAGCACCTCTAGCATCACAATGGTAAGCAGCTTCAAGTTCAGTCCCAGTGCCAAGCTTTTCCTCGAGGTTTCCTCTATTGTGCCATTGACTGCTATAAATACTTTGTACATCCAATTTTTGAAGCAATACGAGCAGTTCGTTGCACAAACGCACCTTCTTATAAAGACATGACGTGATAAAATGTTAATAATATTCTTTAAAAAATTCTGTGTATACCGTATAAACATATGAACTCATGTCGGTGGTTTGCTGCAAACCAGCGCAGGTTCTGAATAAAATTTTGCAGCTGTATTTACAGAACTAAAAACATTCACGCGAGCCTAGATGAGCCGCCGCTATATATAAATTTGTCAGTCCCATAATGATGGTTAGCTCTTATCACCTGCATTAGGCATCGCGTATGGTTCCATTGCTATTATTACACCAATGTAAGGAGCAGAAGTATATTTTAAGCAAGAGAAAGGCAGAGAATTAGGCCTGGAGAGCGTGTGTGTAGCCTGCTAATCGTCTCTTGAGTAAGAAGAAACGGTAGACACAGTGAAAGCTAGGTGGCAGGTGATTTTGATATGGTACAATGAGCTGCTATATACACCAATCAAAACTTGTTTTGCAGATCCGCGCTTGCATTGTCCTGGCTCTGGCCACCAGCGCGTTCGCTGGATACATCGGCGCCACCGGTTACGGACTCGGCTACCATGCCGCCCCAGTCGCCACCTACGCCGTTGCTCCAGTCGCCACCGCTGTTGCTGCCCCAGCTGTGGTAACCATCGCCCACGCCGTGCCAGCCGTCGCCACCTACCACGCTGCCCCAGCTGTCACCGCTGTACACGCCGCCCCAGCTGTTGCTAATGTTGCCCATGCCGTCCCAGCCGTCGCTGCTTACCACTCCGCCCCAGCTTACTACGGCTACGGCATCGGCTCCCTTGGCTACGGAGTTGGCCACTACGGTTTCGGTCAGGGTCTCCTCGGCTACGGCCTGAACTACGGCTACGGTCTCGGCACCCCCTTCCAGTACGGAGCCCTCCTCCGCAAGAAGTGTGAGTAGCTCGGAATTATTTAACGGTGCCACTGTGTTCTGTCGAAAAGAAATGACATATCTTATTATTGCCCGTTTCCACGAATTCGGTGAGGTATATATATTACTTTTCAAGAATGTCACCCCATTGCATTAAGTCATGCAAGAACTCTTCAGCGCCCGTAGTCTTCTGAAAGCAATTTTCAGAGTTAATGTAACTATGACATTCACGTTCTTTTCTATCAATACCACTCATGATGTTAGTTCGGAGCTTTGTCATTTCCTAACTCAAAAGTAGCACGTCTTACCTATGCAACAAAATCAATTTTTGCTTTGAAAAGCTATTTGTCTTTTTAACTTGGGCTCTGGGGTACGGTAAAGTAAATGGCGCGTCGCGTTCTGCTGCTAGTTGTTATTTTTAACAGCTCACAGCTAACACGTTGCTGTACTTTTCTTTTGCAGAGAAAGCAACAACACCTGCCTACGTCAAAGTCACGCTCATAATCAAGGCAAGAAGAGTTTCCTTGCGTTTTCTGCGTTACAGCTATGTAACATAGAGAAGGCAGAAATAAACTCTACGATTGGCCGCATTTGTGTCAGTAAAATTGCTGCCCTTCACTATAAATGGTGCTGTTATCATGGAATACCAAGCTATATGGGCGGCTTGTTTCCTCCTTACATGTTACGTGAAATCCGCAGTCAGCAATAGGGCTGTCTGATTTAGCACGAACATGTGATGTAATAGCTAAACTACACATAAAGTATTGCGGTTCTTTTGATTTCTCTAATGAATATTAGCGCATGTGCCTATTCGTAAGTCACAGAAGGATTTAGAAACAAATTGAGCGCACTTCTGATAACGGCAACATAAACATCATGTCGCTATCGTTCGGTCGACTTTCTTACCTAAATTTCTTCTTCCTTTTCTACTTCGGTGCCCCACTCTGTTTTGCTTTTTGATTGTAGTCGGCAGAATGAAAAGGACACAGTTCGGGCACTCCTGACATCAAATATCGCCGTAATCCGCGCGCATGTAAATTGGTGCTGGAGCCCTTGAACGACACAAAGCGCTGTCATCTTACTTGGAGAAAGAATGAAAATGAAGCGCGCTCTGTGCACTATCCGCGCACATCTATTTATCGCTACAAGTAACTTCGTCTGAGCACCATTACAAGCTGTGCCCTACTTACCGTAAAATTGGGGAAACTGGCTAACAGAACTCAACATGGAATTCAAACGCGCAACTTTCGCACTCTTTCTGATGGTGATACAGGTGATTATTACACTATGCCCTTCGGGCTAGCGATTTTGGTACAAACCCAGCATGCCTGGCTAGGTCCGGAAGGAATGCGTGTAGCCTAGTCAGCCATACACCTTATCGCCACTGCCGCTCCAAGAACACACAAGAAAGGGCTCCGTCAGGCAAAGTAGCAGTTCGTGGTACTTCACTTCAAGTATAAGACCGACCGTATTACTGGGAAGTTTTTGTTATATAAACGCAGAAGGGGCTTATTTTTATACTCTGGACACCTATACAAATATGAGTGTTCTAGGGGGATGAAAATTGTTCCTAAATTGATAGTGATATGTGCGATTGCAAATCAAGCGGCAATTAGATTCATTGTTCATTCCTTGAAGGTGTATTTGCTACGAGAAGCTTGAACATATATTGGCCAAGTTACCTTCATCGAAACTCTAACAGCTCATTTTTCGAAAATCAACACGGGCTAAGGAAAGATTCTTCGTGTGAAACAAAGCTTTTTCAATGTGGCCTGCGTCATAACATGAGCAGTAACCTACGGACCCAAGGCCTATTCTCGATTGTACTAAATGCTTTTGTTTATGTTCTTCAGCGCTGCTTAACAATAAAGCTAACAAGGCTCATTAGCATTATCATATCACCGCAATTTTCTCACAAATCGGGAGCAGTTCCAAGTTGTGAAAAAAATCTTCATTCCACCTTTGTTACTTCTGGTGTAACGCAGGACAGCGTACTTGGATCTATGGTCGTCCCAATGCTCGTGCTTATTGAAGACTTCCCTAATAACGCTGACGATTCCGTAATATACGATAGAATTAGACCGACTAATGACCGCCAACTTCTTTAAGAAGATCTTTAACGCATGAGTAAATGATATGAAACCTTCCTAATGTGTTCCTAATTTGCTTGAACTTAACGAAGTGGGAACCTGTCCATATTAGACGTAACGATGACAATTCAGACTTCTATACAATCTGCAATAAAACAGCGCGAAAAACCGCACAATATAAGTATCAGGGCGATTACACATTCCTGATTATTTTTGTGGTCACACAAAAGGTCCATCATTTATACTTCTGCCAGTTCATTAGGCTACTTACGCCGTAAACAATATAAATCTTCTTGTAACGTATGTAAACAAGCTTGGTTACCTTTAGTTCATCCCCACCTTGAACTGGTTTGTGTCATCTGGTGTCCTCATTATCATTATTTTTTCGGTGTGGAGGGAGCCCTTAAAAACAGTATCAGTCAAATCATTTCGAATAATTACAGCTTTCTATCAAGCATACCACAAACATAACCGGATATGTTGCTGCACCCATTACATGTCCATCGTGGCAGTGCCCTCTCATCATTATTTCACAAATTTATTCACATTACTATGCCGTCACCTGTCCATATTAAAAAAAGTTACCGCAGTTTCAGTAGCGTGCTTTGAATTGTGGTCATACCTCAATAGTTCTCAGTTCTAAGTCTCGTGAGCGTTTTTTTTTCTCAGTTTTAATACACGTGAGCGTAAATAAGCATTGTTGGCCATTTCCCGCTTATGCTGCTCATCAGAGGCGAAAGATTAGTTCAGAGCCTTGTTGCGGCAAGTGTATCTAAAATCACCCAAAGACGGCGATATTGAATCATTCTGCAATTGCTTACGCAGAAGGAGGGGGAACTAAAAAAGGAAACCCGCGTTTCAAGGGTGGAGAGTCATTAACCTTTCAGACAAGTTTCGTACTTTCGCAAGTGTTACAGCGGCAGTGGTTCCGTCCAATTTTCTTTGGGTTGTGCAACTCCCTCACTGTGCCTTCAATCAGCTCGTACATTTTGCTGTGGTTCGTTTTGCATAAAATAGACTGAAAGCAGAGAAGGGCCAGCACTTGGGTCCGGCAGCACCTCTATCGCCATCTTCGTAAGCTACTGTCCCCATTTTCTGTGAATATTGGCACACTTTTCTCTTGAACTTCAATGATCACGTTTAAGAATTTGTGTTTTCCAACAAAACGTACTTTCCAACGCCGTTTAAAACGTTAGGCGCCTGCACCTGCCGGTGAGAATCATTGACAAGTGCGCGCGCACTAAAGAAGTCAAACATTTATCAAATGTGTATCCTGTGAGCAAGGTTTTTGTAAGAAAGGAAAAGGCCGATATCAAACTCATTGATGAAAACTTTCAGAAGGTACAATTTTGATGCGCCGATTCTTGTGTCTCTTCACATCGTGCTACAAGCGACGTGGTCGGTTCAACCTGAACTAGTTGTTTAAACGATGTACTGAACATTCATATACAGCTTGTCCCACATAACTTCAGCTAAAGTTTTAAAATCAAAGGCACTCCGGACGCGAGTTGAACCGAATGAATAATGTTGCACTGGCTTAGAATTACTGAGGCTGTTTTTTTTTTTATTTTCCCCTTAAGTAATGGAATAGTTTTGTTTAATTAATCAACTGCAGACCCCAAGTGTGATACATAACGTTGCAGAGCACCATGAGAAACCTCTCAATAAATTGTTCCCATTACGATATATCTCACGTGGCCCTTTCTTCCGCGCTAAAAAGAAAGCCGGCGAAATATAAAAAAAAAACACCACGTGACGGGGCGCTTGCGCGCTGTTATGCTGCTCTCAAGACTCCAATGAATGAACAAGGTCGGCTGCAGCGAGACCAGCCTGCAAAGGGGGTTATGCCTGGTGTAGGTATCTGGGCACGCGACTTACGGTGCAAATACATGTTGCTGGCCGAGCGTTGCCGAAGTAATGAAGCGTCTAAGGCCAAGAAAAATGAAAGATCAGAGCAGCATTTTGATTCTCCTTGAAAGAAGGAAAGGGCGAAGCTCGTGGGAACGATGGAAGGCGATGACGGCTGCTACCATTCTGCCTTTGTACACAATTGACATTTTAGTAGTTTTCATCGAGAGGAGGTGGGGTTAACCGAGGGACCCGATTTTTATCAGTCATATCAAAGAAGCCAACAAACACTGACGCCAAGGACAACATAGAGGGAAAACTTGTGCTTAATAAATGAAATAAAGAAACGATAAATTAATGGAAATTAAAGTAGATTAAAGAACAAATCGCCGCAGGTGGGAACCGAACCCACGACCTTCGCATTTCGCGTGCGATGCTCTACCAATTGAGCTACCCCAGCGCCGATTTCCCATTCACTTTCTTGGGTATTTATGTGTCCTAGTGGAACCCTGGGAGTGTTAGCCAGCGCCACCACTCACAGACCTTGGCGGCGGACGTGGAACGTCCTTTTTGCCGCAGGCGTCACGAGAACGTGAACTTTTTGGGTGAAGGCAACTTGTCAATAAACCCACATATGCTACCTGAAGGCATCAATGTTGCCGTATTCGAGATCCTCGTTATGTAATCATCGAGAGGAAGGGGGGTTAACCGAGGGGCCCGATTTTTATTAGTCATATCATAAGAAGCCAACAAACACTGACACCAAGGACAAAATAGGGGAAATTACTTGTGTTTAATAAATGAAATAAAGAAACGATAAATTAATGGAAATTAAAGTGGATGAAAAAACAACTTGCCGCAAGTGGGAACCGAACCCACAACCTTCGCTTTCGCAGGCGAAGTGCGAAGGTTGTGGAGTGCGAAGTTCGAATTTTCTTTACGAAGTTTCATTGACTAGCATCAAAGATATTTGGTATCAGCATGATGGTGCTCCCGCGCACGGCAGCCGCAAAGCTAGAAAATGGCTGCATGAATTATTCCTGCAGCAGTCGATTGGACGGCATGGGCCCGTTGCTTGGCCGGCATGGTCCCCAGATTTAACTGCCCTCGACTTCTCGCTCTGGAGCTACCTCAAGGATCAAGTATACCGGACACCAACCAAAGCATGAGAGAACCTAAAAGAAAAAGAATATAGACAAGTCTGAAACTCCATCCCTGATAGCATGATCAAGAACGCCTAGGGAAATGTGCCAATGAGATGCAAAATGTGCATTGAAGCAGATGGTCACCCCTTCTAACCTGCATTATAATCGAAGAGTGCTTTTTGTATTGAAGGTAACTGGAAAATCATGGCGGCCCTAACGTCACTTCCCCACCCAACCCCATTACACTCCCTTGGCAGGCTGCCAGCTCTTGTCCATTTTAAGTAGAAAAAATAAAGCTATGTTTTTGTTATCTATCGTGTCAGAGGCTTTATCGCTTCGGCACTATTCGGCCAGCAGCACGCCTTTGCGCCATCATGGGATAAAAGCGGCATTCCCAGACACTTGCACCCGACCTAACACCCTGTCGCGGGCCAGTCTCGCTGCAGCCGACCTTGTTCATCCATCGCACGCTTGAGACCAGCACAATAACAGTGTGCAATCGCCCCATCACGCTGTATTTTTTTAAATATTTCGCAGCTTTCTTTGGAACGCGGAAGGAAGGACCACGTATTATATGTCGTGTTCCAAGCAAAATAATTGAGAGGTTTCTCAAGATGCTCTACAACTTTGTGTTTCTTTTTAATTATGGGGTTTTACGTGCCGTAACCACTTCCTGATTATGAGGCGCGGCGTAGTGAAGGACTCCGGAAATTCCGACCGCCTGGGCTTCTTTTAGGTGCACCTAAATCTAAGTACAAGGGTGCTTTCGCATTTCGCCCCCATCGGAATGCGGCCGCTGTGGGCGGGATTCCATCCCGCGACCTCATGCTCAACAGCCCAACACCAAAGCCACTGAGCAACCACGGCATGCAGCTATCGTATCACACTTAGGGCACTATAACGTAAAGCTATTCCAAACTTTTCTATTTCAATTCTGAAGTCAGCCCTACGCAATTGGTCAAACACTTTTTTACACCACCCACTTCGCCTGTCTGTCACGCGACGTCACGAAAACTGCGATGGCTCCCCATCTGATCTGACGCGTATAGACTGATTATGCATCATTGAAGCGAAGAAAAGAAAAAAAATAGTTATTTGTGATTCGACGCATTTTCGCCATTAGCCCTCGGCTATTGGTCAAAAGTTTTCGCGCTGCACCCACATCACCTCCTTGTCACGCGACGTCACAAAACCGCGAAATCTCACCGCGTCAAAGTGACATGCACGCGTTAAAGATCCATTAATATGCCGAACAAAACTGAATTGTTTTCTCAATAGCCGCAGGCTGGCCGGTTCCGAAAGGAATAAAATATGGCTACCGCCGATCACTGCGGCACTGGCTACTCGCACCTGCCGGAGAGCAAGGGTCTGTTTGCGTACAATAAAACATTTTGCGTGGCCGTGTAACATTTTCGAATACCTTCGGCACGTTTGCTACCTCGCTCTGCCAACTCTTTGTTGAGGATCCGTTTTAGCGGCATTGTTCACCTTCCGTTGCAGGCCACCGCGATTTGCGACAAGCTATCTGAAGCTAAATATAGGAAAGCGGACGAATCGGAAACACCGGCACCACCCCGTTCATTCGGTTATTGATATTCAGTGAAGTCTGAAATGGCTAGCCATGGTAAGACCCATGGCTAACATATTTTTTTTACGTTTAAACATCTTCACGTTTGAGGCTGCAAAACAAAGGTTTGCACTACACCACAGCGATTTCCGACTGCCCTCCAATAACACAGGCCATTGTTAAAAACTGGAATACTTAAGATTACTTTGTGCGCACACATACATACCTGATACCAGAATTAATGAGCGATAGCTGCAATGCTGCACGTACTTTTCATGCAGTTTGTGGCAGCTGTCATCACGTTTACGTGCCAGAAAACGGTGGCTAAAACTAAAAAAAGGAAAGCTTCATTTCTCCTCATGACCAAGTCAGTCTTAGCATTTTAGAGTGAGTCTGTAAGCAATGGGAGAAGTCGGTACCCTGTAGGGTAAAAAGAAATTCTCATTGTATATTACATACGATAAATGTAGTAAATACGCACCTGAACGGGCGTTTTGACCAGGCATCGCTTCCCTGCCACTATCATATAGTATCCTCCCAGTAGTGTGATAAAGATATGCTACTTAGAAGATAAGGATACTTTAGTTCATATAGCAAACGCTTTGCGAGTTTGCATAGCTGCCTCTACGTGGGCACGAGCGCAATGCAACCGGGTTCGTCGATTCGTTTCTCAAAATGGTCCCTGAAGTAGTCGACCAGCTTGCGCAGCGTCTGCAGGCGGCTGAACGCACTGAACTTATTGTCCTGGCGGCAAGAGTTACTGTAGTCCTCGTAGTCTAGGTCGAACGCAGCCAGACCAAACCGGAGTTTCGTGTAGTTTGCCTTCACCCTGCAGAGCTGTAAAGATGCGCAAAAATGTTCGTAAACTTATGGCGCATGCCACATATCAGCGGTCATGAGAGGTTATTCGGGGCTTTTCTTTTTCGCTAGTTGGAGTATTTAGGAAATCGACCTACCCCACAAATGTTCGTTCGCATAATTTTTTACAGATACAATAATGCAGCAATTCCAGAGCAGAGCAATATATTTGACATCCGGGAGTAATTGTGAACTAATAAAAAGCATTAACAGTGAGGTTTGCAGGATAAAAATTTGCGAAAGAAATTCAGAGTGAATAGGAAAGTTGATTCACTTCACGCGATAGCATCGTCGCACAGAGATAGCGAAAATTTGCGCCGTGTTCTTCACAAGGGCCATCACTGAGTAAGACAACAGAACAAAAGCATAATACAGAATAAATTATGTACGTATATTAAAGCAGAACTGCAGGCGAACTGGGCAAGAAAGCCGGCCCGGGCTCATGACAGCATCTCTAAGTGTACGTCTGCTCAGGGTATGTAGTGTACACGGACTATAGTATAAGCAGAGCAAGCATGTAGTCGGTAATTAAGGACCCTGGTCTAAAATAACTAAGTAGAGAAATATAGTGAGCTCCACGTCTCTTGATTTATTAAGGTTTTGCTTTAGTTATTTCCGTTCTCACTAAGCGCCTCCACGTTGACATGATCTTTGTTTAAGTTCGAGCAGCGAATATTGCTGTGAAGCCGTAAAATAGCTAAACCTATGCCGCTGGTATGAAAAACAATAATGAACTTTTTGAGGGACAACATTTCTTGGAACAAGGGTAAGGCGCCGCAGATAGCCTGGCGGACGTTCTTATAAGGGGAGCCTATCTTTGTGAAAGCTTCTCACCGCCTTTGTGACTGCGTTTGGCAAAAATGAGTCCACCTACCGAAACGTTGGCCAGTCTACCTCAGGCACCCCACTCCAGTTCATCCAACCTATATCCCATAGCGTGTTTCCATCTCTTAGAGCCCTTGCTGACCTAAATTTGCTGAGAGTACATTTCTTAATTATGTAACTGCAGCACGACGTAGATCAGGTCAAATGAGCACGATCGAAGAAATGAAATTCTTTAGTGACACATCCGATATGACGCGTTCACAATGCTACTTCACTGATTTAGGCGTTGTTTGAGCACCATGAAAAAATATTCTACAACATTTTCACTTTTCCGGATCTCATTGCTGTTGTATTTGATAAAACCTCAAATCTTTTTTTTTTACCTTTCTGCAGAGGGACTGTTCGTTGTCGTACACGAACATCATGTTCATTTTGGTGTTCCTGGTAAGCATGGCGTCGTGTTCGGTGTCATAAGCCGGTTTCTGCCAAAGCTGCTGGTTGTTGCAGACCTGGACGATGATAAAGGAGCAGCGTGCGTTTTGGTGAGAAACGAGTTATTTTCAGACGTCTTATGCCACATACTCAGTGTTTGACACTCGGCTTGCTTTGCCATAAAAGCAGTATTTTCAGAGCGAAGGGCAATGCGAGTTAAGCACCACAACTAGATGAGCTTCGACTTGACAGTTAAATTAACAGAGAGAGAGAAAAAAAAGAAAAACCAGAAAATTTAACCATGTCAGAACTTGGCACCTCAAGCTCTCTAAACATGAGCGACTTGCGCCTAACTCACACTTGAGCTTAGTGCTCTGAAAAACGCGCAGGAATCGCATCAAGCCATTTAAATAATTTTGCGTCGCCAAGCAATGTCTTACCTTTGTTACGACCGCAAAAATCCACGTCGCGTGTGAGATACAATATCAAAATTCTGGCAATGGTGCCTTTAACCGAAACCGATATTGAGAAGCGTTAGTCACTATCAGTGTGATTTCTCTGTTTGCCTTGGGCTACTACTTCGAGTGGTAGAACTAAAATCGCGCGTAATTGATTGTGAATGCCTGTACGTGCTATCAAGAGGCAGGACAAAAAGCCTCTGGGAGTGAGTTGCCTGAAATTGGATTTGTGCGCTGTTCTCTTGCATTCGCGTCAGCAGGTTGCTGTTGGCGTGGGCGTGGGCCGGTTTCTCGAGTTTGCGTTTTGATCACTGCATGCTTCTCGCGTTACCGTTTTTTTGTTTTGTTTTTCTTTTTGACGACGTGCCTACATTGAGGACGTTACCGCACACATATGCTTCGGCTGGCCGCGTGGAGCTGCAATATGAGCGATCCTACACGTGCAGGGTTAACCAACCCAGCGTGGCGTCTCCATAGCAAAGCCGAAATGCCAAAAAAAAAGAACTTCTGATAAGTAGATGCCGACGGAATCTATCGAAAACGAACACAGAGGTGATTCAACAGCTCGTTGAGCAGTAAAACTGCACAAGCTTTGGTTTATACCGCTACGAAAATACACAGTGCGTCTCTTATCGCTGGTGCGTCGCTGTGACTATGTGCAACCAGAACGATGATGTGCATCGACGTTTTACCCGCTCTTGAGTTGAAGTTTAAACTTACTGAGCACAACGTCTAGCTTGTCGAGTTGCTGCCACTTTTCTGTATCGGGTATTTCTGTTTCTAAGCCCTGTTTCTGAACTCTTTCAATTTTAGATCACGAAAGCTTTGCAGTCAAACCTATGTGACAAAATTGATAGTTATTACCGCTGATGATTATTAAGCATATGATTCGTTTTGAGAACCTCGCCGATGATGACTGTGAAGATTATGATCAATGTGACGATGAGGATGATGACAACTGCCGACCCGCAACTCGCCCAGGTAGACGTCATTCATTTGTGTGAAATAAAGGTCGAATCGCCTTCCAAATTTTTATGTAGGTTACCGCAGTTGAGCTTTATTGGAATCGCAATTATACGGAGGCTGGAGGCGTGTTGGCGCAGTCAGCGTTTGCACCGCCATCAACGTTCCCATCGTCATTACTGCTCGGCTTTTGACGGCGAATGCGCCGGTCGGGCGCCAAGGTTACAGGGCCTCCAGGACACGGAGTGCGTTTCTTTGCTGTAACGACAAAGCCAAGCGCATGGAGACAAGGCTCCGCTCAGTCGTCTATGCAGTGGAGCCTGGCTAGCTCTCTGCGTTCTGCTTCCGGCATGAGTGCTGTGCGCAGGTAGACTAAGCGCACCTACGGTCTTGCAGATGTGCTCTGTGTATGCGCTATTGTGAACGGAACGGACAGTAAAAGTCAAGTTAATGTTATCTAAAATTTCCCCTGGGTGACGAATAACGCCGACGGTTTACCGTCAGTTTTATATCGTGCATCATCGAGATGCGACGCCTGTAACGCGACTGGCAACGCTCCTAATCACGTCACAGTTGTAACAAACTTGGCAGTTGCCAGGGCACAATTCATTCTGCCAAATAGCAGTCACCCTGCGTGCTGCGTCATGCCAACATGATGCAATCTGAGTATCATCCGAGAAGTTGGAGCGGAACGTCAAGCCTTGACAGTTTTCGTAAAACGCGCCAAAGACAAAGACGACAGGAGGGTCGTATGTGTTCTGTCGATCATGTGTTCCTGTCGTCTTCGACTTTAAAGCGTTTTATTGCGATAGCAATTACATGGACACTCCAGGCGCATTTCTGCCGTCGCTGTCGGCGCCCCTTGAGGTTCCGTGTAAAGTTCAAAGGCGATAAAATCTTCGTTCCGCACCGTATGCTGTATGTGCGAATGAAAGCGTTCGGGATGAGCCGAAGAACGCGGTTCAATTGCGCACGGGCGAGAGAGGTACGTGGGTCCGAAGCGTGCCCTCTCCTGTCGCATGCGAGGCAGGGGGGTCAGGCGAGGGAGGAGGTGCGTCCTTCTCCGGCGGCTGCTAGGGTGCCTCGATGTTCTTCTCGCCATCCACTCTGTACAGAATGGAGACAACCGCGGCGCATTCTACGGCGTTAGGCATGCGTTTGGCGGGCGCCGAAGTATACGCCTTTAGCACAGACCACACATACGCGTGCGGAGGCGCGTAAGCTCACATCCGCACGCCCACGAATGCGCTGACAGTACGACACGCTCGTACACCATAAAGAAACATTAGCAGAAACGCGGCACGAGCTCGGTGAACAGCTCCCCACTGTTATCGCGCGCTTGGGCTTCCCCGCGTCGGCACGCCTGTGTACGCAGCTTCAGCACGCTAAATTAAACGCTCAGTGAAGCACATTTATATCATACAAGAAAGTGCGTCATCTTTCCTTTTTCTGCTGATCTAACAGCTATAAATATATTAAAGTTACATTTATACATATTGAAGCATTTTGAAACACTGTCGACGACAAAGTACGAAGTGGCTTCTGCCAAGGCATCTATGAGTGAACCCAGCGAGCGTGCGCTGTCACGTGTCTATGTGGATCGAAACCGCCATTCCTCACGAGGTGCGGCAGGCGCAATGAGCGTAGACGAGATCTTGCGCACGTCCGCAAATGTACGTGTGGTCTGAGCTTTTGGCCGACGCCGTAGGGACGCGGTGCCGGCGCTCGCGTGCCTTGAAAGCGATATGCGACGAGGCCAAAGTCTGTACCCACGCGGGCCTCATCTTCAAAGCGATCTGGTTGCAGAGCGCGCAGTGCCAGCAGCGTCGTATGCGATGTGGCTTCGACGTTTCTTTCGCGTTTAAGCGAGAGATACAGCAAGATCAACTCGCTTGCTGCTGCCACGATTCCTCCTCCCAGCATTTTGACAGGGGGTTCCCGTGCTAATCGAGCGACATGTAGTCATGTTTACCACTGCGCGCGTGACACCGTGCTCGTTAATTTAATTAAAACGCGTTGGCGGGCTAGTTGCTTTGAATCCATGATAGAATGTGTAAGCGCGACTGAACAAGGACGTAGGAAGAAGCAGACACACATAGACAGCGCACTGTGTGTATGCTTCTTTCTACGTATTCGTTGCGTCACGCTTACACATGCTGTCATTGGTAATTTATTTAGTAAGCGAATGCTTACAAGATTATACGTTCGATACAACTACTATCCTCACTTCATACAGCTATCTACTAATTTGCTATCGCAATCGGTACCTCGCCTTCTGGCCGGAATCGCAATATTTTTCTAGGACACGAGGCCATTTGAAGCCGTCAGGACGAAGTTTAGGCAAATCCATGCACTGACCATCATTCCGATTCTAGTTAACCCCCGTAGCTTGCAGCTCCATTAGACACTAGAGCCAGTGTTTCCTGTAGTGACTATTCTGGGAAATATGCTTTTTTTTATCTTATTAACCTGGTTCCCGATCTAGCGCTCGGCGCAAGACGTGCTTGTCGTACTGTCCAGTTCCTTGTTTACGCAGTTTTTCTCCACGCGCTAGCACTACTGGATGAATGGAAAGATGGATGCTATTAGCGCCCTTTTTGGAATTGGCGTGGTAGGTTGCGCCACCAAGCTCTTGTCCTTATTTTGTGCAATGTCCTACCTATAGTTCTGAAAAAAAAAACGAACGAAGAATTCCCGCCACTAAACCTTTTGAACCACTGCTGGAAACATTGTTTTTGTGCGCCTCCGTAGTTTGTGGTCTCCCTGTTTTCTGTCAACAAAACTCCAATCGCCTCTTACTAATCTCTACTGAGGACATGTTTACTTTCCTCCTACTATCCTTGAGCTGAAGAGCTTCAAGGAGGCCAGAGGAGCTTAAACCGACTGGTGAATAGATATCTTTAAATGCTAATAGAGCATGTTCCATCACTTCCCTAGCCTTACCGCAGCAAGGACATGCTTACTGCGGCAATAGTAGCCTAAGTTAGCGCCCACGACACCAATGCAAGCATTTAGCGTGAAAAGGTTGTCTCTCAGTTTCCGCTCACCTCGGTGTACGTGTCAAAGGCAGGAGCTACCGGGTTCTGGTAGCAGGGTGAAAATATCTCGAGCGGGAACTTGGGTAGGGGCGCGGCCAAACGCCCCTTCATGCCCACCGATATGGACCAACGAGCAGATGCGCCTTGAGACTCGAGCTGTTGCAGAGCCAACGCTGCAGTGTTCTGCGAGCCGCGCAAAGATACGTTAGTGCGGGAGCCCCATGCACTGGCCGTGGGACAAGCACAGCACTAAAACATTTGTTACAAGACGGCTACACTTACTCTGATGTACCTTTTGCCTTCTGCTGTTTATCTTTGTCAAAGTGCAGTTGCACATATTGAACATCGACTGGGTGTATTATGACGGGAGCCTACATGCTCTCCTCTATAATCGAGCGTGCGCATGGACTGTGTCTCCTCTGAGACATCGGGCAACAGGAAACGTTGAGCTTTGCGTCCGTTGTCAAATAAACTGTTAATTTTCTGGAAACACCCAGTGGATGGCATCAAAACAGCCGTTCGACCTTCTCACTACCTCTGGTTCCTCATTGTGCTCCTGAAAGTCTGGCGCCGTTGATTAGAGGAGAATTCCAAGTGTCGACTGAAGCATATGGTCTCCTTAGTAACTATGCTTATAACTATGCTGAGAAGTAAAAACTCTGATCCATTATTACCAAGTCATGTGCGTATCCAAGGAGTTTGTTGGGTCGAGAGAGAGAAGTCGGAGGCACGACTGCACAAGTTATGGCCTCGTTGTCTCCGTACGTGTAGTGGCCTTGTGAAATGAACAGGTCTGGTCTGTACACTGTCCTGCGTTAGAACAATGATCGCGCACTAAAACAGAGGCTCCAAATACTGACGAGAATGACTATGTGGTATTGTATTTATTCGAATATGCATCCAATTTTTTTGTTCGCTATTTATTTCTTTGGTTTCTCGGGCAGAAGCAAATACGATACATCGTAACCGGCCCAACGTCGAGATTGCTGTTTACGGCCGCAAGTCACTAGGAATAAGTGGATAATAAAGTAGATTCACAGTATGACATATATTGAACTTTAAAGCTTCCATTCGATGACCTAATGCTGTTTCTAAATCAGGTCGCTCGGTCTACTGCGGTATTTGATGACATCGAGTCACGGGGTGCGCCTGTTTACTCAAAATTATCTTGTACTCGGTCAGTCGTGTCAACCTATAGTTTTAAAGGTAGCCTACACCAAAACACTGAGCAGGTCTCTATTTTATCGATACCTTATGAGTATCACCGATTCGTTGAATCAGGCATTAAATATTGTGCTGTGGCGCATGACTAAACTATGAATAGCGGTAACAAAGTTGAGAGAAAAAATAATTTTCCTAACGTCTTGGCCATCCTTTGCATGATATTGTTTGCCTGAATGATTCTTCTGGCCTTTAAATAACAGCGTTACTTCAATGTCATCATGCTGGTGTTGTTGCGCTGTTTTGGTATTGGTGGTGACTAAGGTGGTAAACACCGCCTGGCTATGCAGGACTTCCACAAGATGTCGGTGTATATGTTTACGCAACGAAACATAAAAAAACCCGGCGGTTTCGGCTATACACGAACTATGACCTCGAAGCCACCGACAGCCCAGAAAAGCAACTGCTTTAATATCTTTCAGTGAAAAATGGGTGTCGAGCAATTATATAGTATGGGGAACATTTGGCACTACGTCCGACCAACGGAAAAGAACATTTGCTTATGAAAGGCGTAGAAAAAGGTGTCCGTGGCCCTCCTCACACATGTATACCGCCAAAAAATTGCCCGCGAAGTTCCTGCAAGCGCCCATGCGTGCGTAAGTAGAGAAACTTCAATCAGACACATACACTACATCAAAGAGCAAAGTCGCAGTCCATCAGACCCTGATGCCAAGAGCTGATGTGAAGAATTATTGAATGGCATCGCGCTGAATGAGCGGCGCAACCGACCATAACCGACACATGGGATACATAAAGTCGGCCAAAAGTTGATTTATGCAATAAATAAAGAAGCGGATATGCGATGACTGATTGCGCATGGCAATTAGGCAAAAAATAAAGCTTTTGTGAACCAGGACCCTCATTCACGATGACATGTTGAGTCCAACCACGCATAATTTACCGGCCTTCTTTCCTGTCAGCTTCACAATATCTGCGGTGTAAATCCTTGTTAAGTCGTACGTTTAAAATGACATGGAGAAGCAGCGACGGTTTCGGAGTTCACATAAAAAGAGGTAGGTTAGCATTCTATTATAGGTAAGAAACCCTCTTTCACAACGAGCAGGCGCTTGCAGTGATGTAGTATCTGTTTACTGCTGTTAATTTCCAGCCTATCCAGTTTCAACGCTACATTTCTAAGAAACAAAAGAAAAGAAAGCATCCAATTCTTAGTCTTCTCAAATAGTAATATCGCACCGCTAACTCTCATGGTAGCTCTTCGCTGAATTTGCACTAGCACTGCAAGAACGGGTCTAAAAATGTTCGCCAACGATTACAATAAACCTTAATGCGATATTTGAGCGTATGAGTACACGTGTTTTCATTTCGCGATATGTTGGCTAGCACGGAGAATCTGCCTCCTGTGGCACACTGCAAACGGAACTAAATGTGGCGCAAGTGCCTCACTACCTGCGACGAGTGGGCACGATTCCCAGCAGCCGCCGCAGACAAGCCTCCGCTCATGCAGCACTTAGTTTATATACAGACGACGCACCCTACTCTGGCGCTGTGTTGTAGCCATAGCCACCGCAAAACCCGTCGTGCGCGCCACTATGCTTTCCTTCTCACGCTTTCGCAATACCCTGCTCCGCCGCTTTCCGCTTCACGGCTCCGTTGCACCCTCCCCCTTCGCTATTCTTCTCGCGCTCTCTTCGCTATCCCCGTCTTTTGCCTTCCGCTGCGCTACACGTTCACTCTCATTTTTCGCTGCGCTCGTTCGCTCTGTGACGAGGTAGGAGGGCGACGCTCGCCGGAGGAACGGGCGCCTAAGAGCTGTAATATAAAAGAAAATGGGAAATCTTGCACTTCTTTAATACAGCAAACCGGCAGAGAGTTTGTCGTTCCAAGATTAACCACCATTTTGACAATTCATCTATCTCGAACAAGTAGGTGATTCAGCAATACAATCTTGTTGACTCACAATATAGCAACGCAATCACATGTCTCAACATGATGTAAAGGTACCAAACAGAAGCACGCCGAAGTGCAATGAGTATTTGGATGAAAATTTGTGCCTTAATCAGGCGAACAACAAGAGCAATAAGGAAATCTGGTATCCACTAAGTCTGTCTATGCAGTGAGACTGCGACAGGAAAAAAATTGCACGACCGCCCATTTAAGTACCGCCAACATAGCGCATCTTAGCAAAATCTACAACACCATCTATCTTTGACAGGGCAAAGCTTGTACGATATTGGCACCAATATTTTTGGGTCAACGCTTGCTTGCGGCCAAAAGAAGTGAAAACCTCGGGACCATGCCGCCTATGTTAGCTCACTAAGCAAAGCTTCTCTTTCCTAAGAACTGCGCACACGATGAGGGTTTGTAAAAACTAATACCAACTAATCCTGAAAGCTCCCATAATTTAAAGCAACAGCTTTCTTTGCCCAATTTTCCCTTTTTTTCGTCTGGGTGAGTTTCTTGCCTGCATGCGAATACAGGGCTGCAGAGTTGGCATCACAGTGTTTTCGATGGACACAAAAAAGCTCTTTCCATCGAAGCCTCTTCGCACGTGGCCCCCCGTCTCTCGAACTCTGTTTCCTCAAAAAGAAAACCTCTCTAAAGGTGAAGTTTCAACCAGGGTCACCTCGCGTAAGAGCTTGACACTGCACCAACAGTACGCTATTTTGTTAATTCAAGAGGACACGAGTGTACCGCGCTTCGGATATCTGAAGCTTTCTTACCTCTACATAGTGGCCAGTTTAAAAAGGCAAGTTCAAACAACCCTATACGTTGCTTAAACACAACTTTAAATCAATGTTCAAGATGAGTTTTTTAACGGAAGGGAGATTTCTGTAACTTGCTCACTTCATTTTATCGGCCACGTAGTTTACCCAGCCTGCATTGTAGGGCACGGCACTGAGCACGATGTACGCTGCCTTGCCGGAGTCCCGCTGCCCCTGAGACATGGCGTCGAGGGTCTGCACAAGCATCAGACAAACAACGAATAAATCCCGTTGAAAGATGTATTTGATTCAGTAGTTCTACGTGCTGCAACAGCGATATAATTATGAGAATCACCATATTGAATTTGACCATGGGCTTCATCAACGCGCACCCTAATCTAAACACACCAGTTCTTTTGTGAGTTGCGCCGTGAGGCTGCCATGACCTTGAGTTCGGCAGTTCTGCGCCACAAACGCTGTCGTCGGTGACAACCTAAAATTAGAATCTCTACCCACGAAAATGCAGTACACCCGTCTTTGCGGTGGAACTGCACCGAAATTCACCCGTGCGCTAAATTGACTATAAATGCCTGGCGTATACTCCCAAAGTTATCTTGGCAGAGCCGCAGCACTGGTAATTGCCTAATTTCGTTATTAGCAGCTAATAAATAGCGCCTATGCAGACGACGCGTGCAGCTGGCGGCAAAGCGGTAGCGATGTGCATACAGCGCATGTTGATGATCCATGTGAAGAGCCGTACGCAACTGTTAATCTCTCAGTTGCGCCAGGTTGCACCTAGGCAGCCAGGCGCTTTTCTCACTCGCCATTTGTGTGTTGAGGGGCGTCTCTCTCGGCGTTTGTTGTCCCTGTTGAGCTCGTGATTTGAGCTGTTGCGAGAATGCCGATGTATTGCGTAGTCATCGCGTGCTGGAACACGTACTATAGCATGAGCAATGGCTGTTCAGTGCACAAAACTGAGTAGAGGAAGGCCGAACATATCTTTCCTCTCCCAGCTTCCCGAGCGCAACCGTGCACCGCGGCGCTGCAGGCAAGTGCGACGCGGACCAGCCAACGCATACAAAGCATGTAAACTGCAATAGACGAAGCTGCACTTCAAGAACACTCTCACTTACCGATAAAGATCTCCTTGGCAAAGGCTTTGTCGAGTTGACTATATGCCGCGATGGCGCACGAAAACCAAAGGTAAAGTTAAGAGGTACGTTGTATTCAAGGTCTATGTTCTCAAGCGATCAATTTTGGTACTGTAGCATCTTCAAGATGTTATGCGCTTCTCTACATCGGAGGCGTCGAAATAGACGAAGGAAATCTTTTCTAACACAGCGCCAGGAACGAGCAGGAACCGAATGCTGCATCTGTCACGAAGGAGAACGCGACGCGGCGGCCATGGTGTAGATGCAGCTGCAAGCTATGCAGGAATGCAATGCCGCCGCTGCGATATAGGCAAATATTTATCACGGTCGCAGTCGGGCCTGTCTGGCCGTGAGTTCATGCACACTAAGCACCGAGCCCCTCTAGCCCGGCTGCGCAAAGTCTGAGCTACTTATCATCCTTTGCTACAGATGGCGGTAGTTGTCTGATCGCTCTAGGGAACCCACATTGAAACTATTTCTGCTAGCATGCATGTAGGCTCCCTAGATCGGTCGACCAGTCTGACGCTTCCAGCGTGCCAGGGAGCGGTCGGTGAAGTCAGATGCGACCTGCTAGAGACGGTTAGACCGCTAAAATTTTATCCTGCGCTTCAAACGTGACCCGCAGCAGCGCAGCGATCACATGTGGCCGCAGCGCCAGCGGACAACTGCACGGCGAGCGAGCGCTTATTTCTTTGTCCGAAGGCGCAAACGAAACACGATCTCTTCAGTGAACCCGAACAACATGCTGCTGCTCAACAAAGCTAGCGCGCGATGCACTCTGTTCCAGTTGCTGCGGCGTGCGATAGGACATGTTTTATTCCCGCGCCATCCACAGAAGACTGCAGAGTGTCCAATTTTTGCCGATTTAGCGTAACTGCTCCACGCGGGGATCGCGTTAAGCCGGACTATACCGCACCTTTAGGTTGGCCACCCTCTTCTTCGAGCGGAGGCAGAACGCATCGAGGCCCTGCTGTCGAACGTAGACAGCCAGATACAAGAAAAAAAAACGGGCTGGACTCGGAGAATACATCGCATTAAAAGAACATCGCGGGCGCGCAATAGCCTCGTACTAACTCTGTGACTAGCATACGTGCAGGACCCGTTCACTGATTCACCGGAACGGAATATAAGCAAGGAAAGCAGATAGCACGGACGCTGGTTCTCCCCGTTGTTCACCTTACGTAACTTCCGTCGGGCGATAATAGTTTCGGTATGACAAACATAGAATTTGGCGAGCTCTTTGTGACGGATGAAGCTGCATTTCAAGCGTAAGGTTATGCGCAGAGGCTACTGCATGTCTAAACTATCCGAAGCAATGCATTTCGTGCGGTAGAAAATTTTGTTGCAGTTCGCCTATAATATCTGCGAGAAAGTGGAGCCAGCAGCATTCAACTTACATTTATGTACAAATTATATACAACCAATAAAGTTCGCTCATTTCCCTGACGCCAAGCGATATTGCTATAAAATAGTAGTTTTTACCGTACAGATCTGTGTTTGTGTCATTGGATGAAACATGAATGTCCAGGGCAAATTTTATGAGTGATCCTGATGTCAGGGTTGGCACAGCCAACTTTTATTTTCCAATGGGCACAGCATTTATATTTGCAGAACCAAGTCAATAAGCTGTGAGCGGACTCCACCTTGCTTGGTTTTCTATCAGAGGGGAAGGGCAGATACACTGCATTTATTTTGGATAGAGCGGGTTTGTGTGTTATGTCGTCACCGACTGTAAGCTTCCACGGCGGGTAAAGCACAAGTGCCTCGAGCGGTCTGTCGCGCGGATATTTTGCGTCTATTCGATGGCTCCTTTCACGCTCAGAAAAACACTTTTACGTAGCAGGTAATTGAGCAACAGAAAGCTGTATCGGGATCGTGAGGCTTCTAGCGCGTGAAAAGACAAGGACGAAAGGAAGACGTGACACACACCGGTGCTAGTCTCATGATGTCATACCAACAACCCCAAATCACTGCACTGCTGTACCGGGAGTTTTTCATGTTGCTCTACAATTTTATCATTGACACTCCTCACCTAATTATAATATTTTCGAAGTTCATTATTTATTAACACTAAAATGTGATTAGGGGTAATGCAAACAATAATCTCAGTATCTCCAGGGGACCGAAAAAAGCATTACCTTAGTTCTGTGCCACTACATGGCATTTGCATATCTTTGAATCTTAGTACGTGACAGTTGGGACACCCCCTGTATCCAGCTAAAAAATAAAAACAACCACGACGGAACCACCACCACGAGCCCATACATAATGGCCTGAGTCAACTTAGTTTGAATTAAACACTGATTAAGCTTAGTGACCTGTCCTCCACTAATCCGCACAAAGCTGACTCCCTTGATGGAAAGTGAACGCGTTATTTAAGAGAGCCACTTTGCACCTTGAGACACGTGAAGACATCGTCCATGTAGAAGGGCTTCAATCCGAATACGGGTACGTCCAAAATGCCAAAGTGGTTGACTCCGTGCTTCCAAAACACCTCCAAAGGTATAGGGTCAGTCCTAGTCAAGTCTTGAGTCAGGGTGCCACGGTACCTAATGAGAGTTGCAAGATAAGTGTTTTATGGGGACAGAAACAAGTGATAAAAGGTAAGAATAATTATCTAATGTTATCTTCAAAAGTTTTGCGCTGATACCATGCGCTCCAGGGCAAGTTTTGCATGGAAGTTTCTCTGTTGCGGGTGCTGCGCCTGTTTCTGCTATCGAGACGTGATTACAACAGCACCGTATCGCACAAGCTAGTGCTTCACGTTAAAACAGCATGCAACGCCGTTAGCATGTAACTCATGATGACTCTGATAACGGCGTCTGCAAGACACTCCTGAGTTCTACAGGGTGCCTTTTGCCAGTGAATGGTGGGTGTATATGGGTTAGAAGTGAACGGCGTTCTCGCTTTTCCTCTACCACATGCACCGCGTCCCAAACGCCTTAGACTACATATCGTTGTTGATCTGCTACTGCCCGGCGTATTCAAACCGCTTACTAGCGCTTTATAACAATTAACATAGATGCGGCGTGCCGTAGATTTGACGTGATGCGCCATTTTTCGCATTAACGTGAATTCTTCTGAAATAACTCTGCTACGACTTGCCCTGGTCTTATTCATGACGAATAGAGTCCTTGAGTGCGTCAATGGTGTGCCCGCTTCTTGATTTTAGTACTCAGTAATAGAAACGACTGTTTGCTTGGATTTCGCGCCAAGCCCGATAGCCTATCTGTACGTGTCTCACGACGCCTGCGTGCTTTGCGCGAGCCCTTGGGTGTCTCATTGGAGATAAAACATTTTGCAGTAGAGCAACCTGCCCTTGATATGCCGCACCACACACAGGAGGCAGTGTAAAGGCTGAATAATTGTGAAAAACTTGGTCGTACTGTTAATCAACTGTGTTCTGTGGAAGGAGTGCAGATAGTGAAAGTTTTGAAGATTCTGATGAGTGATGCCTGTGTGGAGATATATTACAGGAGCGTGCATTTTTTCAGGTGTGGTAACCGTTGCACAAAAAAAATTGTGCGTTATACAGAACTTCGCCAAATTCGAAGGTTATCAAATTTAATACCTATGCACTTTCAATTTATCCGTTTCAGCAGCGGATACTCACTCGAAGGCAAACCCTACTCCAAACGCTGTCTTGGAGTATTTGGGAATCACTGACAAGAAATGTTGTAGATCTACGCCAAAATTTTCGCTGTCAGTCAGGAAGTTCCGGTCATTCTTGTAGACAGAGTCGAAAAAAATGAAGTCGCACAGCCCATCACTGGGGAACACGGTAGATGCGTTGGTCTTGGCA
Source organism: Dermacentor variabilis (assembly GCF_050947875.1). Taxonomy (NCBI): domain Eukaryota; kingdom Metazoa; phylum Arthropoda; class Arachnida; order Ixodida; family Ixodidae; genus Dermacentor; species Dermacentor variabilis. The sequence goes on from NC_134570.1 coordinate 101,667,683, forward strand.
CCGTATGTGCACAGAAGTATTTGGGGTTTCATCGGCTTCCCTGGAAAAATTGGGACTCCCGTTTATTTTACGCCTTTTGTTTACTTGGGAAAATAAATAGGCGTACAGAAGCTAAGATATTTCCAGACTGAGTTCGCAAAGGTTACCGTTCCTGACTAGACGTCTTCACTAACAATCGCTCCTATATGGTCGCCTAGACAACCATCTTAAAGTTCAAGCTCCGTCCTCGCATTTCAAATCTGCTGAATCACTGACCAGTATTTCTCGCCATATGTCATCGGAATATTTTACCACATGGCGCCGTCTACATAATAAGCCATAGAACACTAATGCAGAAATTTTACAGTCTTTTTGCAGCCATTAATGTGTTTCGACTCCAATGTTTACGACTTTCTATTAAATTTTTGTATACGCTTATGTTCGTCGCATTCGTCTGTGATACTACTGTCAAGGTTGAAAATGGCACATCATCTTTACTGTAATCCTCGTATGTAAGGCTCGCAATGAGCGTTTAAGCGCAAATATAGCCCTGATTAGACAGATATTAGAAGGAGTTACATTTGCTTCATATTTAACGACAAGCAAGGTTCGCGGCTTCAAGACAAACTGCATACAAAAACTCGCGTGTATATTTTTGCCTGTGGTAATTTTATCATCATTGAAACGGCCCCCATGATCGTGCTGTTACAATAAATAGTTCCGGGGCTGGGCACATACCAGGGTAGATTCAGGAATAAGGTTCCCATATTACAGAAATAGACACCATTGTTTATTCTCATATAAATTTACATCGATAAAAAGATTAAGCTTTGCACTATTTATCTACATAATCGCCATCTTTTTCTGCGCATTTTTGTAGACGATGCTCCAATTTCTGTATCCTAATGTCGTAGAACTCCACCGCCTATCCGTTGAGGAAGTGTTTCACTTCTTCTTTGACTTTATCGTTGCTCCGGAAGCGTTGACCACTCAAATATTCCTTTAACTTGGGAAACAATTGATAATCACTAGGCGTGAGGTCTGGACTGTATGGTAGGTGGGGCATGACAGTCCACCCAAAGTTTGCCAAAAGTTCCTGCGTTTGACGGGAGGCGCGAGGTCGCGCGTTGTCAAGCAGCTTTACACCGGCTGCCAGTCGTCCTCGCCGGTGGACCTGGATAGCTGGCCTGAGTTTTCTTAGTGTTGCACAATGACAGTCCGAGTTTATTGCTGTCCCACGTTCCATGGAATTGATCAGCAGTCGCCTTACGATTCAAAAAACCACTGGCCATGAATTTGCCAGCAGAAGGAGTTTGTTTGAACTTATTTGCGAGTGCTGACTGGGTGACGCCACTGTATGGATTTTTGTTTCATTTCGGGAGTGAAATGAAACACCCAAGTTTCTGCTCCCGTAACAATGAAGTCCAACAATCCTTCCTCAACTTCTTGACACTTTTGAAGAAACTGGCGAGCACAGTCACGGCGTTTCGCCTTGTGGTCTGATGCCAATAGCCGCGGTACCCATCAAGCACAACACTCGTGGTACTCCAATTTCTCAGTAAAATCTTTTTGCACTTTACCGTAAGCACTCCCAGGTATCTGAGCAGCAAGTTCGCGGACGGTGATTCTCCTGTTTTGAAGCACTTCGCGTTGGACAATATCAATAAGCGCCTCAAAAACTGACGGTCTCACACACAGTTCTTCATCGTGGACTTCTTTCCGACCGGCACTAAACTCCCTGCACCACTTTCGCACGTTTTGAACTAACATACACTTGTCGCCATACACGTCTGTCAACCGACGATGAATATCGACAGGTGGAGTCCCTTTGGAGCGCAAAAAGCGAATTACGAAACAAATCACGCACTTGGCGAGATCAACAATGCGAACCTCCATATCGGACGGCTGCTGAGCCAAGAATGAGCAATTCAGTGAAGCGCGGCTGGAGGGAATCGAGAGTGCGGGAGCACCCACGCGCAACAGTGTTGCCGGATTTCGCCTCGCACCGTCGCGTGTGGCTGGAGCGCTTTGGGAACCTTATTTGTGGATCAACCCTCGCACGTCGACGACGTGGTATGACGTAATCCAAAGCTATGAATACGACCTACTTCGAAGAATCCAAGAGGTTCTCAAGAATAATAGCAGACCTGAAACGTAATTGAATGAGCTAAGGCGTTAGATATGTCCCTCTTCAAAAATTGAAAAAAAGAAATATGTGGATCCCACGCACTGGGGGAATCAATGTACGCGAAGGTTTCTGTGCTTGCTGCTTGCTCTAATTAATGATAATAAGTGTGATGTTCACAGCGAATGTTTCATACTAGAGTGGTCAGTTGATGTTAAACGTTACCTTGTGTTCAGCGCTGCTGTTTGTATGCATAGTACACAAAACACACAAAGAAACGCCCTTGCTTCAGGCGTCGTTGTGCGCCCTTGTTGGTAACCTTCGAAAAGTTTAGCATTCTCATTGCCTCACACCTCGTATCGCCTCAAGGGAGAAGTGCCAAACTTTAATTAAATTAAGGGGCTGTACGTGCCAAAACACCAATCTGATTATGAAGCACACGGTACTGGCAGACTCCTGATTAATTTTGACCTCCCCCCCCCCCCCGGGTTCTCTAACGTGCACGTGAATTTAAATACATGAGCGTGTTGGTATTCCAGCCCCGTAGAAATGTGGTTGCCGCGCTCTGGATCAAACCCGAGATCTCGAACAGTGCCATAGCCGGAAATCTAGCGCTGCGGGCATAGAATGGGTCATTTGAAGTACGGCCGATTCCGTAGTGTCGCCTAGATGCTACGGGGATTTAATGCGGCTTTGCATCTGCACGGCCTGCGTCAGTTCTCAGCTTGACAAACTTGCATCGTGTTTATCAGAAATAGTAGAAACATATACTGTACCATGCCTATAACTTAAATATCCTCACTTCATCCGCAACTGCTGCCATGTATCGTAGTAGCGTTTGCTCCCTTTCTCATGTCGCCTTCTCCCTGTACCACCCACCCTCCATGTATGGGAGATACGAGCGAAGAGTTGTAAGGATGTTAAACACTCGTTTTGTGACAGCGTCGGTTCAACCCATTATCTGCCTCCTCTGCCCACCTCCTCTGAATAACTATATCTACCAGCGCTCTGGAATGTTGTCTATTAGTACAAAAGTAAGCGCTGTATGTTCTGCATTGTTTTGCGGGGGTTCACGCATAATTACAGGAGTCGAGAGGGCAATGTAGCGACGTGATGGGAAGGTGAACTCACGCACTGAAGCACATTCCCACACGGTGAGCCAGACAGCGACAGCACAAGCAGTAACAACAATGTAAAAGTCGAATAACCAGGCTAAACAACACTTCCCCTTAATAATAGCCACGTGATACTCATTGTTTCTTCCCACTATCTGCACTGTAGCCAGCAGTATTTATTGGATTCTTACAAAAGTGTTTTAATGCGGAGACACTAAGGACACTGTAGACACACACAATGGCACCACTTACGTGTGCGGAAATTTTAAAATTTTGCGTAGGTCTGTAACAGCATCGTAATGTCATACGGAAAGGTTGTAAACAGTAGCTGACACATGTACTCACCTGTGGTCTTTTCTGCAGTGCTAAAACTTGTGTTTTCAACTGCCATTGTAGACATGGTCGCTGGATTGGTTACTTTTGAGCTCGCACTTTCTGAGGCAACTGCAGTGCGCGCTGGTGGAGCAGAAACTTTGCTTTCTGTGGTCTCTTCTGAAGAGGCCTCATCACTTTTCACATTCTGTGATGATATATTCAGGTCATGCACTGACATAGTTGTGTATTCAGCTGCTTCCGAGATCAGATTATTTGTTGAATCTTTTACAGCAGGTGACGCCGCCTCGTATAACGGCGTTGACAGAAGTGGATTTTCTAAATTATAAGGCGTGGCTGAGGTGGCCATGCTCGCTCTTTTGCCCAACGGTCGAGAAGAGGCATCTGCTGACCTAAGCGTTGCCTCCTGAGAGGCGATGTGTTTGGTGCCTACGTTGTTGTCACGTGAGGTCTTCGTGAGGAAATCATTTCGTGTAGCGGCTATTATAGGTCCCGTGGTTGGCGCCCCGACTGTTGAATTTCTAGATGGAGAAAAGGCTGCAGGCTCATTTGGACGTGCTACTCGTTTAGAATAGGGTTTCTCGTTGACTTCACTACTTTGTCTTGGAGCCACGGTGTCGAGGCTCTCTTCAGAGTCGTAAACAGCCGTTTCTCCTGCGGGCTGGTAGGCCCCTGCGAGTTTGATGGAAAAAAAAATATCCATATAATCCATGCGTAAACAACAAAGAACACGTCATTTCTCCACGCCTATTCACAATATATATCAAGGGTGCTTCAGCAAGCACTTTAAAAAATTTTAAAGGTTGCTGGTGGCAGATAGCACAATTCTAGTTCATGAGCTCGTGTACACGCAGAGGCGAACATTATTCGCACAAATAATTTAAATGCATAATGGACTGAATAACATAAATAACTGAAGTTCTTAACTAATTACCTTATAGCCCATATTGCTATGTACGAATTCTAGCCGTGGAGTTCCTCCTGCAGATCCACTCGGAAAAATTCTCATTATAAAACTAGTTGCAAGATATTGATTCCCGATCTCTGCAGAGAAATGCATTGATGTTCCCGTGACTTTCTGAATAATACGTCGTTTTAAGCATTGAAGCACGAGAGAAACTGGAACGCAGTGCATTTCTCCGCAAAGTTCGGATATTACTATTTGGAATCTCTTGTCATCCTGACAATTGGTTTCAAGTGGGCCCGCCTTGCGCACTCCACGGCTAGAATTTGTAGATTGCAATATGTGCCCTAATATCACTACTAAAAGCTTAACTAGTTAATTTTTGGTAATTAGTTGATTTTGCAATTAAACTCCTTGCGTGAGTAAAGTCCGACTCTTCAAGGAAACCAGCTCATAAACTAGAATTATGCTATCTGCCACTGGCAACCTTTAATTTTTTTTAAATGTTCGTTGAAATGCCCAGTATATATATACCATATCATGAGAAGCAACATACAAACAATCACACTTGGTGTGATTGTTGTTGGTTGGCTTCTCATGATATGACTAACATCCTTCTCCTCGTTCAATATATATATATATATATATATATGTATATATATATATATATATATATATATATATATATATATGCATATAAGCAGGAATGAGACGACGAACTTTGTGGAAGACTTCCTTACTTAACGTTTTCGGCTGGTGGACCAGCCTTCGTCAGAGTGCAGTGATTGCGCAGTGATTGTCAGAGTGCAGTACAGTGAGTGATTGACTGTACTCTGACGAAGGCTAGTCCACAAGCCGAAAATGTTAAGTAAAGAAGTATTCCAAAAAGTTTGTAGTCTCTTTCCTGCGTATGTTACGTCGGGTCATGCGTTCTGAACTTTGAAGGGAACACACACACCTATATATATATATATATATATATATATATATATATATATATATATATATATATATATATATATATATATATGTAATATGTTGTTGCGCGGTCGAGACAGGGGCAAATGTTGTTTATGCAACGCAAACGCTGAAGGCACCAGCTGACACCAGAACATGGCGGACGAAGCGCTCCAGCAACTACACCACTTCTTCGTCATCGTCTCTTGTCTGCAGGTGCCGTTCTGCATCTCGACACTACGCCGCCAGGGTTGCGCGACACTACGCACCCGGCACAAGCGATTATGGCCCAGCAAAGGCACACACCTCGGGCTTTAAGAGGGAGACATGAACAAGATCTGTTCTTGGCTGTATGGGCGACGTGCCTGGCTCTTCGGCAGCAATCTCGTACTTCACATGCGAAAGCTGTCGCAGGATTCAGTAGGTACGTCAATATCGTGACAGGAGTTTTTCCCGATAGGCCCACACGAAGAGACGTTGACCAGAGGAGCACGCGGGATCTAGGTAAATACTGTACGTCCCTATGGTGCGTATCGTAATGGGACTTCTGGGCAGCGAGGAACCACTGAAGCGAGCGCGGGCAATCTGACGCGCGTCTGATGCCATAGGAATCACGTCGCGGGCATAGTAGATGTGCAACTGTGTGACTTGTGGAAGTACAGTGTCTAGAGCAAAACGGGATCATGGCCAAACAGTAGAAAAACGGTGAGTTACGTGCAGTGTGATGGCGGGATGAATTGTACGCGAAAGTGACGTACGGCAGAGAGACGTCCCAGTCCTGGTGGTCTGAAGAAACGTACAAAGGCAGCATGCCGGTAAGTGCTCTGTTCTGTCACTCTGTGAGACCGTTAGTCTGTGGATGATAAGCAGTGGCTATTTTCAGTAGAGCATAGGCGGAGGATATCAATTACCTTTGATAAGAAGTAACGTCCGCGATCCGTGAAAAGCTGGCGGGGAGCACCGTGGTGCAGGATGACGTTGTGTAGAAAGAAATCGGCGGCGTCAGTGGCACAACTTGTAGTTAGGGCTCCCATAATGGCGAAGCTCGGGGCATAATCGGTTGCAACTGCAACCCATTTGTTGCCCTTAGTGTAGAAAGGGAAAGGGCCAAGTAGGTTGAGTCCCACGCGAAAGAAAGGCTCAGTAGAAACATCGATGGGTTGTAAAAGCCCAGCTGGAGCCATGGGTGTGGTTTCCGGCGTTGGCAAAGGTCGCAAGCAGTCACAGGTCGGGCCAGAAGAAACGGCGCCGGACTCGGTCAAAGGTGCGAGTACACTGAGATGTCCAGCGGTGGGCACGTGGTTGAGTTGTTGAAGCGCGGTGCGTTGAAGGTGCCACAGTACGGCGAGTAGTATGTCAGCACCATCAGAGTGTAAGTTGCATTTGTACAGGACTCCGTCGAAAATACAGAATAGACAAAGGGTAGGATCAGGAGTGGGCGAGGTTAACCGATCTATGATGGTTCGCAGAAAGGAATCACGGCGCTGTTCATCGCCAGTGTTGAGGAAACCTGTGATGGACATAACACTGGTATCGAATTCGAGGTCTGTGGCTCTTGGGAGGGTCAAGAGGGTGGTGGGCCAAGCAGTCGGCGTCCTGATGTAAATGGTCGGATTTGTACACTACAGAGAAAGTGTACCCTTGCAAGAGGGATGCCCAACGCGCTGTAGGGTCCTTCAACAAGGACAGCCAGCAGAGCGCGTGGTGATCGCTAATTACGCGGAAATGGCGTCCAAATAGGTATGGGCGAAACTTCGCTATCGCCCAAACTAGCGCTAGGCACTCTCGATCCCAGATAGAATAGTTTGGCTCGGCTCTGGACAGAAGACGGCTTGCGTAAGCGATAACGCACCCTTTACCATGCTGAATCTGGGTAAGGACAGCCACAATGTTCTGACCACTCGCATCTGTACGGACTTCAGTGGGCGCTGAAAGGTAAAAATGGGCTAAAATTGGGGAGCTCGTCAAGAGTCTCATGAGTGCTGTGAAGCCTTCGGTCTGCCGCTCTCCCAACGTGAAAACGACGTCGTTCTTCAAAAGATCGGGGAGAGGGCGCGCAATGTCAGCAAAATATTGAACAAAGCAAAGAAAGTACGAGCATAAGCCTATGAAGCTGCGAGCGTCTTTAAATGAGCAAGGCTCATGAAAGTCTTGCAGGGCTCGAACTTTCGTCGGGTGCGGTTGAATTCCATTGGCTTTTACAATGTGCCCGAGAACGGTGATTGCACGACGAACGATGTGACATTTCGACGAATTCAGCCGAAGTTTCGTTGCGCTAAACACAGCAAACAAAGTCGCGACACGGTCAATATGGGTTTCAAAAGTTGGAGCAAAAATAACTACGTAGTCGAGGTAGCACAGACAGATGGTCCACTTGAAGCCTTGGAGAAGGGTGTCCATCATTCTCTCGAACGTAGCCGGGGCATTGCAGAGCCCGAAGAGCATGAATCTGCATTGAAAAAAATCGATCAGGCATAATAAATGCTGTCTTCTCGCGATGCTTCTCATCAACAGCGATGTGCCAGTAGCCCGAGCGTAGAAAGCATTTCGCGCCGTGGAGACAGTCGAGTGCGTCATCAATACCAGGCAATGGATACGCGCCATTCTTGGTGATCTTTTTCAGATGGCGATCATAATCATCATCAGCAGCAGCAGCCTAGTTACGCCCACTGCAGGGCAAAGGCCTCTCCCATACTTCTCCACCTACCCCGGTCATGTACTGATTGTGGCCATGTCCCTGCAAACGTCTTAATGTCATCCGCCCACCTAACTTTCTGCCGCCCCCTGCTACGCTTCCCTTCCCTTGGAATCCAGTCCGTAACCCTTAATGACCATCGGTTATCTTCCCTCCTCATTACATGTCAGGCCCATGCCCATTTCTTTTTCTTGATTTCAACTACGATGTCATTTACCCGCGCTTGTTGTCTCACCCAATCTGCTCTTTTCTTATCCCTTAACGTTACACCCATCATTCTTCTTTCCATAGCTCGTTGCGTCGTCCTCAATTTCAGCAGAACACTTTTCGTAAGCCTCCAGGTTTCTGCCCCATATGTGAGTACTGGTAACACACAGCTGTTATACAGTTTCCTTTTGAGGGGTATAAAGTTTGTAAACAGGGATGAAGTGCCTCAGACAGGCTGGCCAACGTTTCGATAGGAGGACCTATCTTCGTCAAAGGCGGCCTCGTCATCCGTGAGGATGACGAGGCCGCCTTTGACGAAGATAGGTCCTCCTATCGAAACGTTGGCCAGCCTGTCTGAGGCACTTCATCCCTGTTTACAAACTTTATACCACAGTGTGCTCTTCCATCTGTCAGCCCCTTTCTTGTTTTTGGACTTTTGAGGGGTAGTGGCAACCTGCTGTTCATGATTTGAGAATGAATGCCAAACACACCCCAGCCCATTCTTATTCTTCTGGTTATTTCTGTCTCACGATCCGGATCCGTGGTCACTACCTGCCCTAAGTAGATGTATTCCCTTACCACTTCCAGTGCCTCGCTACCTATCGTAAACTCCTGTTCTCTTCCGAGACTGTTAAACATTACTTTAGTTTTTTGCAGATTAATTTTCAGACCCACCCTTCTGCTTTTCCTCTCCAGGTCAGTGAGCATGCATTGCAATTGGTCTCCTGAGTTACTAAGCAAGGCAATATCATCAGCGAATCGCAAGTTGCTAAGGTATTCACCATCAACTTTTATCCCCAATTCTTCCCACTCCAGGTCTCTGAATACCTCCTGTAAACATGCTGTGAATAGCATTGGAGAGATCGTATCTCCCTGTCTGGCGCCTTTCTTTATTGGGATTTTGTTGCTTTCTTTGTGGAGGACTACAGTGGATGTGGAGCCGCTATAGATATCTTCCAGTATTTTTACATATGGCTCATCTACACCCTGATTCCGTAATGCCTCCAGGACTGCTGAGGTTTCGACTGAATCAAACGCTTTCTCGTAATCAATGAAAGCTATATATAAGGATTGGTTATATTCTGCACATTTCTCTATCACTTGATTGATAGTGTGAATATGGTCTATTGTTGAGTAGCCTTTACGGAATCCTGCCTGTTCCTTTGGTTGACAGAAGTCTAAGGTGTTCCTGGTTCTATTTGCGATTACCTTAGTAAATACATTGTAGGCAACGGACAGTAAGCTGATCGGTCTATAATTTTTCAGGTCTTTGGCGTCCCCTTTCTTAAGGATTAGGATTATGTTAGCGTTCTTCCAAGATTCCGGTACGCTCGAGGTTATGAGGCATTGCGTATACAGGGTGGCCGGTTTCTCTAGAACAATCTGACCACCATCCTTCAACAAATCTGCTGTTCCCTGATCCTCCCCAGCTGCCTTCCCCCTTTGCATAGCTCCTAAGGCTTTCTTTACTTCTTCTGGCGTTACCTGTGGGATTTCGAATTGCTCTAGGCTATTCTCTCTTCCACTATCGTCGTGGGTGCCACTGGTACTGTATAAATCTCTACAGAACTCCTCAGCCACTTCAACTATCTCACCCATATTAGTAAGGATATTGCCGGCTTTGTCTCTTAACGCACACATATGATTCTTGCCTATTCCTAGTTTCTTCTTCACTGTTTTTAGGCTTCCTCCGTTCCTGAGAGCCTGTTCAATTCTATCCATATTATAGTTCCTGATGTCCGCAGTCTTACGCTTGTTGATTTGCTTAGAAAGTTCTGCCAGTTCTATTCTAGCTGTAGGGTTAGAGGCTTTCATACATTGGCGTTTCTTGATCAGATCTTTCGTCCCCTGCGATAGCTTACTCGTTTCCTGTCTAACAACCGTTACCACCGACTTCTATTGCGCACTCCTTAATGATGCCCATGAGATTGTCGTTCATTGCTTCCACACTATGGTCCTCTTCCTGAGTTAAAGCCGAATACCTGTTCTGTAGCTTGATCCGGAATTCCTCTAGTTTCCCTCTTACCGCTAACTCATTGATTGGCTTCTTGTGTACCAGTTTCTTTCGTTCCCTCCTCAAGTCTAGGCTAATTTGAGTTCTTACCATTCTATGGTCACTGCAGCGTACCTTGCAGAGCAGGTCTACATCTTGTATGATGCCAAGGTTCGCGCAGAGTATGAAGTCGATTTCATTTCTAGTCTCACCATTCGGGCTCCTCCACGTCCACTTTCGGCTAACCCGCTTACGGAAAAAGGTATTCATTATCCGCATATTCTTCCGTTCTGCAAACTCTACTAATAACTCTCCTCTGCTATTCCTAGAGCCGATGCCATAGTCCCCCACTGACTTGTCTCCAGCCTGCTTCTTGCCTACCCTGGCATTGAAGTCGCCCATCAGTATAGTGTATTTTGTTTTGACTTTACCTATCGCCGATTCCACGTCTTCATAAAAGCTTTCGACTTCCTGGTCATCATGACTGCATGTAGGGGCTTGTAGACTTGTACCATCTTCAATTTGTACCTCTTATTAAGTTTCACAACAAGACCTGCCACCCTCTCGTTAATGCTATAGAATTCCTGTATGTTACCAGCTATTTCCTTATTAATCAGGAATCCGACTCCTAGTTCTCGTCTCTCCGCTAAGCCCCGGTAGCACAGTACGTGCCCGCTTTTTAGCACTGTATATGCTTCTTTTGTCCTCCTAACCTCACTGAGCCCTATTATATCCCATTTACTGCCCTCTAATTCCTCCAATAACACTGCTAGACTCGCCTGACTAGATAACGTTCTAACGTTAAACGTTGCCAGGTTCAGATTCCAATGGCGGCCTGTCCGGAGCCAGGTATTCTTAGCACCCTCTGCAGCGTCACAGATCTGACCGCCGCCGTGATCAGTTGCTTCGCGGCTGCTGGGGACTGAGGGCCGGGGTTTGATTGTTGTATTCATATAGGAGGTTGTGGCCAAGTACTGCATCAGGATGGCCAATCTTGCTCTGATGAGAGAGTGCGTTACCGGTTCTTGTCACCGGGATCAGGCCGCACTCCAGGCCTCCAGGTGATAATCAACACAAAATCTCCAAGTGTTGTTTTTTTCTTGTCCAGGACAACCTGTGAGGCCCACGGGCTAGCGGAAGGCTCGATGATGTTCTTCTTGAGCAGTTTCGCGACTACGCTTGGATTGATGCTGCGCTCCACAGCAGACACGCGGTAGGGGCAGCGATGGACGGGACTTGCGTCGCCGCTGTGAATCCGGTGAGCGACAACGGCTGTCTGGCCCAGTGGTCGGTCATTGAAATAAAGAAGTATCGCGGGAATTTAACACAATGCGCCTAAGGTCTTTAGTTTGAGCTGGAGAGAGGTGGCTAGCGATCATTTTATGGACGTCATGGTAGGGTGACGAAGAACAGGAACACACGACGATAGAACTGACAGAGGCAGAAATAGTGAGCGCGAGTGGAGATATCTCGTACCCGTGCACAGGTGTCACATGGGCCACTGTTACCCGTAAGAACATGTGCAACAGACCCAAAATTCAGAGGGCGAACCCAAGTAGAATTATCGACAATTGGGACAACGGTACTTGGGAGCGCCACGCCATGCTGTGGGATAACTTCTACAAGTGGAGAGACGATGTAGTTGCCATCAGAAACATGTGGTCCAGCGTTAAAAGGTACAATAGTAGCGGCTTGAGACGTCAACCGGGTGAATTCGGCAGAACACAGTGACGGATTATGTGCATCAGAAAAGAAGTAGGTGTCAGAAGGAAGGTCCAACTGCACGACAGTTGTAGCGCAGTCAATTAAGGCAGAATGGGTCGAAAGAAAAACCAGCCTCAAAATCACGTCATGCGGACAGCGCTCTTGCACAATAAATAAGGCGGTGCTGTACACATGCCGACAACCGGTGACGTACTGCCGTCGGCAACGCGTTTACGAGGGAATTGACTAGGACCCCATCCACCTCAACGTCTAATATACTTCCAGCGTATGCAATGTGATCAGAGGATTTGCAGGCCGGGTCGTTGATGCAGTGTCACCTCCGGGAGCTGCACCAACTAGCTTTCCTGTGTGGCACGAACCCGGGGGAAGAGGAACGCTGGGCCTGCGGCAAACGAGACCAATGACTTGGGGGCGATGGTGACCGGCAGGTTCGGAAGGTAGAAGGTACGGTATCGGTACTGGTATAGGGAGGAAGCACAGAGAAACAGGGAGCACCTTGATCTACACGGTCACACGGGAAGATCCACCTTAGGGGTGATGACCAATGACGGCGGTGTTTACGAGCGATATGTCAAACACGCGAGCAATTGAAACAAGTTGGCCTATCGTTTGGTGTTCTCCAGTCGGCTGAGTTACGACGGCGAGTTGGAACCGCCGAAAACGGGGAAGCAGTCTCTGGGCGGGGCCGGTCCTGACTGACAGCCGCATCACAAATGGGTCAGAGAGACGGCAGCCCTAAATTTGGTATCTTTTGTCTGACAATGGCCTGTATAAGGAGACAGAACATGCGTTATCTGGACACTGTTGCCGAGAAATGGCGGGAGACACGGATCCGAGCTCGCGATGAATTAACCGCGTTAGATTTTCTTGTCCAGACAAAGGTGGTCTACGTGGCTGTTCTTTACACGAAGACGTAGAAGCTGTATTTGGTATCCTGTTGAACTGCTGTGCAATGCAGTGCGAAATTGCGGCACTCTTTAATGATCACATCCACCGAGTCATACTTCTTGCAGATAGGCAGGTTAAGTGCGTCATTTGCTATGCCCTTCAGGATCTGACAAGTCTTGTCGATCTCGTTCATGTCTGTCAACTTTACGGCAGAGCGCGAGGGCACCTTGAATATATGCCACCTAAAATTCTGCTGAGGTTTGAGCACGGGTCGATAGCTCCTTCGCTGCCAGCTGACGGCCAAAGGGCTTTCCAGAGAGGTCTAGAAGCTTTTGCTTTCAGAAGTCCCAAATTGTTATGTCGTGTTCGTGGGTCTCGTACCAGACTAGCGCTTCGTCTCGGAGCTAGAATATCGCATTCGCTGGCATTAGCGTTGGGTCCCCTGATTATTTTCGCTTACACGCTCATACCAGGAAATCCAGTCTTCAACGTCCGTAATATCTACGCCATTGAAGGTCCCTGGGTTCCGTGGCTGGGACAAAACAACGGAGGTCAGAGTTTGTGGCACTGGAGGTGGGCGGGCGGCAATTGTGGCGCTTTGGCTGTCAGTCATCGTGCCAGGACTCACGCGGCGACTGCTGCGGAGCTACGTGTTGGTACCCCGCACCTCCATTAAAATGATGCGAGGCGGAGACAAGCACGGAGGCTGCTTATATAAGGCGAATGTTGAAGGCAACAGCTGACATCAGAACATGGCGGCCGAAGTGCCCTAGTAAGGACAACACTTCTTCGTCATTGTCTCTTGTCTGCACGTACTGTTTTGTACCGCAACAATATTATCGCACTGTAGTGACGCTTAAGAGCACAGTAGCAAAACTATGAATTACGAAACTAACTTTAATTGGGTGAACTTGTGCCCATAAAATCAAGTGAGATTCAAAGCCCCACATTAGCGGCCAACACATTCGGTGACCGCCGCAATCTCATCTGCGGGTCAAGCGCGTCGGCTTTTATTCATGACTCGACGAAGCTTCCGGCGCAATCGCTGGTGCCCGCGTGCCTTCCAGAAAGTACTACACAGTTCGCGTCGCGCATACGTTAGAGAAGGTTCAGTGACAACTGAAAACGGAGGGAACCATCAATAACATTCGAGAGACTTCCGACACATGCAGGCGCGTCCTACGCAGAGTGATAATGTTTAGCATTTGTTGCCCGGCGAAAAATGGTCATGGGAGAAACAAAGAAGTACAAGTGTCACTACAGTAACTCCAACCTCAAGATCTTTGGAATAAACTGCGAGGAACTAATTATTGGTTCAGGCATTGATGTCATAGTAATACAATATGGCGGTGCATTGGACAAATATATTTGATGTCTCATTTGGGTTAGCGATCGTAATATTAAGGCTATGCAGTAGTGCCTAAGGGACTGTATATCTTTACCGTGCATAAGAAACGCCTACAAAAAAAAAGAAACATCAAAAGAGACATTATTCCGATTTGAATAAGTGCAACTCACGAAAGCCATGATGACGTGCCTCTAGCTGGTTGGCAAATATTTTTTTTCTCACTGCTGATCACACAGTTCGTAGCAACAAATGTCAAACTACGCTTAACGCCTTGGCTCATGTGGTAAATTGTTCACATTAGTCCACGTCATCATTACCCTGCAGGATTTTCGGGACAATTACATCTATTTCACGTAAACAAAATGCTTGCTTTGGGCGAGGTTAAATATATATTTCTGCTGACAATCCTGCATTATATGAAATGTACAGAATGAACTGCGAGAAAATTGCAAGCTTTATTAAATAAACCGCTTGCCTTTAGGCTCTGCATTCATTCTACAATACTTGTTAGCTCGTGGTTTGCTTGTTACTAAACGCATCCGTTTGCATGTCAAACATGAATGTCAGTGTAGTGATGGACAAGCATTAATATTGAATTGTCTATACTTTGGAAACAGCTCTGTGAAAATAAAGCCGGTTTCCTAAAATGCTTGGCTACAACTAAATAATTAAATGTAAAGTACTTCACCTCCTTGTAGCATGATCCAAGTGAGAATCGCCCCCGTCAATACAGTGCTGATGGCCAGGGCACTTGACACCAGTAGTTTGCACGTATGTGTGTTGCGCCTACAAAAAAAGGCATAAATTAACCCCAATGGCGGCTCGTTGAAACCTGCTCTTCTAGGGTTACATTTATGTGCGCTTTCTACTTAATCCGGCACATAGATTTTCTATTATGCCCAAAATCATGTCACTACTTATGTTTGCCTACTTTAAGAAGTCAGAAAAAAATATTTGCCTGTTAAGGGACAGCTCGACCGTTCCGCTCTAGCATGTCTGCGCGAATACGTCCTCTCGCTTCGTCGACACGGTAATGCCAGCAAGCCACAGTAGTTCCTTTTAGAGCGCAGCCCTTAATAGCCCGTTCCTGCGGTGAGCGACAGCGACTTCGGTGTAAACGAGCGAGGCGAATAATAAGATCGAACGAGGAGCGCAGCGGTAGATGAAAGAAAGACAACAGCTAAGAGAGGAGGAAGAAAGCGCAGGAGGAGGGTGCAGCGCCACCATGAGGCGGAAAGCGGAGGAGGAGCGGATGGGAGACGGCCTGCGTATGTGCTGAGTTGCCGGTGGCCACGGCATCCTCCGCCGCGTCAGCGATCTCATCTGCGCTTCCAAGGAAGGGGGAGGGGGCGGAGTGCTCTAAGGTGGGGAGGGCTACACTCGTTCATGGCGTCGTAGTAGTAGTAACTTTGAAGGGGAAAAAAGAAGATATAAGTGCAGTACCGTAACTGTATCTTGCTTAGGAGGTCACCTCAACAGTACTGCACGGGTAAGGGGTAAGGGGAATAAAAGAGTTGAGAGAAATAAAGATGAAGGGGGACGAGAAAAAACAAGCGTGAAACGGGGCTTATGACCGCGTATAATGGTTGTAGGAATCAAAGAACTCAATTAGAGCAGCAAATGCTCTTTTGAGTGAACATGAAAAACCTCAAGGAAAAAGAAAGTCCTCGGGACGGTATGTCGGGAGTCCTAGGCGTCGGTAGGAGGCGATTAGAGTTTCCCGAGTTGTGCTGCAAGCCGCGCAGTCGAGGAGTATGTGTGCGAGTGTCTCATCAACTCCAGGAATCCAATTCTGGCAGACGGAACTGACAGTGCCTGAATGGCGAGAGATCCGCTCCGCTCTTTTGAAACAGCCAATGCCAAGACGAAGTAAAACGGTCCTATCGGGCCGTGAGAGTCCCAGTTTTGGTAGCGGCAGGGGTGGAACGCCGGCAGCAACGGGATTGTCAGGGTGTTTCTTGACGTGACTGCATGCTATACTAATTGGCGTGCCGTGTCAAACAGGGAGACGAAGTTGGCACGGGGCGTGATGTAAGAGTGTGCCACTTTGGCGAGGTGATCGGCTCGTTCATTACCATAGATTCCGACGTACGAAGGAACCCATTGGAAAATCAGATCATAGCCCATTCGGTGTGCGTAATCAAACTTCAAGGAAAGTCGTTGTGCAATGAGGGGGCCTCTCTCCCCTTTGGCGAGCATGAGTCCGCTGCTGAGGTCAGTCCGCTGTACCAGCGTGTGTGACGGGGATCACAGTTCCTGCAAGGGGCATGACGATCGGCTTCAATGCAAGGCTCTATGTGGCGCTCCTTTTGATGGGCTCGCCGCTGGCACTGGTGTATACGACTTCCCGGCGACGAAGCGCTGATCTCGTCGTTGGTGGAACGAAAGCGTGAGAAGAAAACTGTAGTGCCGCGCAAAACGGGCTCTGCCACGACGATGGCTACGATGCGGTGCCAGAGTAGCGTGGAGCGTCCGTATGGAAACAGAGAGATGCATGCATGGAGTTCTGTCTGTGGCGGCTTCTCTGAATCGCGCCCACGCGTCACCCGTGCATTGCCTCTCGCCATCTCCCGATTAGCGAGGCCGACGCGCTACGCTTCGCTCCGTTTGATAGAGCCGCATGAGATAAATTGCCCGCGCCAGCCAATATACCGCGAAATAAAAACACTTCTAAAGCTGCGCTCGCATTTTCGAATTAGGGAGTATCGTAATCATCGGAGAATTTTTATTGTTTTTCCGGAATGATTTATTCCGAAGAAAGCTCTTCCACCAAACCAGTTAGCATCATGGGAGACTATACATAGATCGTATCCGTTTAAAGCTCTACGCATCACTGCTGCCGTCCCATTACAAGTCATTTGTTCCCTGATTCGCATAATCATTTTAGGGTCTGCAACGGCCTGACAAGAAGACAGTCGTTTTGTCAAAAACGTTGTTTCTAGCCCGACATTGTAGCCGTCATGTCACATCTCAGATTTACAAATACCAATAAAATGTCGCAGTTTCCCCCGAAATGCGAATAATCGATTATGATAGCAAATTAGTTGGTAGCTATACGAAGCAACGATAATAGTTTTATCCGCCGTATAAATTTGTAAACATTCGCCTACTAAGTTAACAAGTAGGTGTCACGCGCGTACAGGTAAACATGAACACATCACGCTCGATGACTACGGAAATTCGCTGTGAAAATGCTGGAGTTAGCAATCGCTGCAGAAGCAACAAGCGATTTCATGTTTTCGTATCTATCGCTTCAACGCAAGCGAAACGTCGCAAAGCACAGCGCATACAAAGCTACCGGCACTACGCGCACTCTGTAAACATCAACGATCGCTTTGAAGAGGAGGCCCGCGAGGGCGCGCACTTTGACGACGTCGCAGATGACTCGAAGATACTCCGCCAGCACGGGCGCGCCGTAAGCACAGCCCCCGGATAACAACGCTCCCGCCCGCCTCCCTCGCCTCACCCCCGTGCCTCAGGCCTAGCAGGAGTGGGCGCGCTAGTGGCGCGCGTTCCTCGCCCGCACACGCGAGATTGAGCCATGTTCGCGGCTCACCCTCGCACGCTTTCACTTGCACATACAACATACGGCGGGCGGCAACGATATTATTGACCTTGGACTTCATACAGAACCTCATTGCCCGCGAACGCCGACGGCACTAATGCACCTGGAGTGTCCATATAATACCTATCGCAAGAGAACACGATTATCCAACTACTGCAAGGTTTGACTTACTTCAGTTTCTGCCATTGGAGAGCCCCGCGCAACTACTCAGTAAAAAGCCCCGCAGCGACTGGCTTGAGAAATTTGTTGTAGTTCACGGAAACAAAACAAAAATTGGAGGACGCTTAAGCTTCGCCTTCAAGAGTGGAACGCGGTGGCGTTATCGCACTCCGTTCGCACCGCTCATTCATTCGCTCGGCATGCTGTCGAGTCACACAAAGACTTTGTTTTCATATACAACACTTGCATCCTGGAAATTGGAAGGGGAGAGAGCGAGAAAACTTATTAAACGCAAGGGTATTCGGGCATCCTCGCACCGGTCCCCGCCCGGCCCCGATGCGCTCAAACAAGACGAAGGGGAGAAGCGGTCGAGCGGCGCGCCACCTTTAGGGGCAGCGCCGTACATTGCGAGGAGGAAGGTCTTCTGTTTTTGCCGCAAGATGGCTCTGCGTGTGCACCAAGCACAGAAGAAATGTAGTGGCAACGTACTTCGCTACTCGTTTAATTGAGACTTCTGTAAATTACATGCTCATAATTACCTATATGCACCGCAGTATAACTCTCTACAGCACGTTTCTAAGGCAACATCGCATTCACTAGAGGCGCTCTTGTCCAGTTTGAACCATCGAACTCGTGGCTTTTTGTTTTTAGTCGCTAAAATCTTTTATGTGATGCAAGCGCTATGTCTGACGAGGATGTCTGTACAAAAGCTGCATAGAGTTTTTGCGATGTTTATTTGGGCCTCTACATGGGAACGTACAAGTCGTAGTAATCTGTACCATAGAGTGTTGAATGGTGGGCTGGGGTTGTCACATTTGTTCCTCAAACATATTGTATGGAGGTTTCTTTTTTTGCGTGATCAAAAGGATGTTTTTCTGAGAACAATGATTCAAGCTCGACTGCGCGATTCATTGCCTGATTAGGTAGTGTCGTCCATGTATACGGGGCCAATGCCTTTAAGTGCTTTCTTGCGTGAAGTGGTCGCCTCTTTCCAAACACTAAAAGCGAGATTTTCTAGTGAATATCTGGCCGCTGTTACTAGTAAGAAGTTGTATAAAGATCTTGTTGATGTATGCCAGCCTGTACCGGTATATCGCACAGTATTTGTTTTAGGTTCCGAACGAGATGTTCTTAAGAGAGTTAAACGAATGCCGGTAAGAGCCTTCTGTTAAATATTTCTTTTTTCAACTATACAGGCACTCTCCCAGTGAAAACGTGGTTGCAAAGTAATGGCATTTTTGTACCTTGGTCTGTGAATTGCCATATATTCAAAAAACCGGAGACGATTGAGCATATCTTTCTGGACTGCCATGACGCAGTGTTTTTGTGGTATATTCTAAAACGCTGCTTTAAAAAGGAATTGCCGTTAAATGCTTTCCGGATACGCTTCCTGCTATGCGCGGAACCAGAGGGAGAGCCTGTTGATCTGTTAATACTTGTGTGCATGCATAGCGTGTGGCGAACGCGTATGGATATTAGACATGAGCGCATCCTTCAGGCCCCAGCACATGAATACTTCATTGAAAGTGTGCGATATGTACGCGAACTTTTCTGTGCACCGAGTCATCCTCCTGATTGGCTAAGTGCTTTGGACAAAGTGACTAGCCTACATCGCTCTTATCGCACCACACTGGTCCGGCATTGACTAGTTGTTTTTATGGCCATGAAGTTTTCACATTGTACTGTCTTTTGCAAAGTCGGTTATAAAAATACAAGAAAACTCATGGCTGAGTGTTAGCGTCTCTGTCTAGCACTCCGGAGACCCTGGTTCGATTCCCACTCAGCCCATCTTGCAAGTTTTTTTTTTATGAATTGCCTTCCGGGATTTTTCGCTCATGGCCAACGCCACCGACGCCGGCGACAACTGCTTTTCTGCGACATGAGCTCCTTAACGCTGTCGTGTTAAAACAAATCACTACGTTCTAGACATCCAACAGCATGGCAGAGAGCCTCTGCAGTGCAGGTTGAAGGCCGCTTCTGAGCTTCTTTGTGAACAACTCGCCCAAAGAGGAGAGGCACATCCAAGAGTCTAAAAAAAATCGGACAGATACTAGGCCACCGGTACCCAGCAAGGAAGTATAGCTGTTATCTTGTTGCCCTTCTGCTGCCTGTGCAAAATAATGGCAACAATAAAAGCGTTATATCTACCCACAAGCTCATTGAGAGGGTGATCGCCTCCACACTTACTCTTCTCCTATATATCCTGCGGAAAGAAGAAGAAAGGAAATGAATTTGTAAGAACTGTTTCCTAAATAACTCCTGCTATACTGCAACCTGAAAAGCACTAAGTCTATCTTGTTGTTCCTCTACTCCCATTCATACATATCAGGCAACGTTGAGGAAGCTGCGCAATTGTGTGGTGCACAGTAAATTGCCTTACGCCATTCAGGATGCATAAGTGTGCAAAGCAGTCTATAACACCCACCCTCCCACCCGTAAGGAGTATAAGGCTATGCGTTATACACAGATTTACACCCTCACACAGCCTTAAAGGCGTAAATTAGTTTACAGTGTAGGGTCACTCCACGCATTTCTCGGTGCGGTTGTTCTTTGATCTGAGAAGCCTCTAGTGATTAACGACTTCCTACATTACAAACACAATTTGGCAACACAAGTTTGCGTCAAAGGATGTATTGCTTGTGTACCCTGCTTCCAGTATGTGGCGCACCATATTTTCGACCCACGAGCAAGTGATGCGTTGTGGCCGCTGGTCGCTGCAACATCTCATTCCTCTCGTTTGGTGATATATAGGTTCAGGTCTACGAATTCTTTCATTTAATGAATGCGTTTATATATATTGGCATGTAAAATTGTCAGGCCTTATTGCACGTCAGAATACAATAGGCGTGTCTATTTCTCTTATATGTGACGAACTAGTTTTGGTGGACGATGTGAACAGTGGACAAAAGTTCGTTACCCTTTGTAGCGGTGCTAAATATTAAACTGAGAATACATGCGTCTACAGATGGAAACGGCAGCTCCCTACGGTACCTTTCCATTGTACTCAAGCCACCTCGTCTTAACCCCGTCTCCAGACGAGCAACGTCGTCGTCCTACTGCCTCCTTTCAAATAAAGCACGAGTGGCTTCTGTGTGCCAGGGCAAAGTTCGCAACCAGAAAATAATGTAACCGGCCCTCTTTAAGTCGCATTCCTCTGGGCCAGATATCTGAGCATAAATTGTAGCATGTTATAGCAAACTGCAGAACCAGGACAAGCTACTTGTTACAGTTTTTCTATAGCCACACCGCCCAGATTGTGCGTTGTAGTAGATAGTCCTGCAATTTTCATTACCTTCCATTTTCAACATGAGCGGTACAATTCAACAACGATCTTGGGAAACTACCGGAACACCCACCGATGGATGGTGTTGCTCGCATCCACTTCTGTTGGCGAGGCATACCTGCGTATTCCGAGGCGATCAACTGGCAATATGAAGTAATTCACGCAAAATGTATTTACAGTGCCCAATGTCTTGCGAAGGCAAGAAAAAAAATGCGTTAGACTTGAGGGAGCGGCAGCGATGTAATTACTTTCTCAAGTTCTCAGAAGAGAAGCGAATGAAGTTGCATTTGGCATGGCGGTAGCAAATCTATTGTCAGTAATATAAACTTCAGGAACAATCGGAAAATTAGTGAAAAGATTTCTCCTGAATGGACATAACGCGATATGGTCATACGAGTTGCGACTGCCATGTTATATGAAGTTACGATACGCAATATATCTCCGTAAGTACGAGTTCTGGATAGGTCAGTCGCCTAGGGCATCGGAACCAGCCCTCGGGCTTCATGAAAAAAAAGAAAGACACAATCCGCAGGTAGCATGCGCTGCTGTGAACATTTCAGCGCAATTTTGCACACTCACGCGAGGCGTGGTGCTCCCAAGTGCAGCGTGAAGTCACCTTTTTCTCAAATACTTCTTTTCAACAGGGGCTTTCTCCTCGCCCGTTTCAGGACGGCCGAATGCCCCATCCCCCCGAAAGAAGTAAGCCGGCATATTCCCATAGAGCGCTGCCATTTGCTGATAGTTGACCTCAATCAAGGAGCGTATTTGGATCAGTGCGCTTCATCCTGATGTTACTGTGCATACAAGTTGATGTTTTAAAAGAACAAGGCTGAAGTAAATGAAAATCTGCACTTCCGATTTCGCGAAGAATTACGCACTTCCGACTGAAGCTGTCTACCTCGTGCTCACGCTCGGCGGCATCCGCTCACAGCAGGGTTGAAGCTTCCACCGCACAGCTCATCTGGTGTCCCAGGCGTCGGGTCTAGCTAATATGGATTAGCCTCGAACACTCGACTAGCCTCAAACCACGGTAGACTTCTGCACCGGGCCACAAATACGCTATGCATGCCGCACCTTGCGAGGAATGGCAGTTAGCATCGACAATGGGCGCGCGCCTGCACGCCCTCACTGCTCGCTAGACGTGGTTTCTGTTTGTCTATTGATAGAGCTTCAAAATGCGCCATCTGGATTTACCTACTATTGATGCCTGGCAAAGCCAGTCCGCATAGCGTAGCACAGTTGGCCTGGAGCACACGTGCTGGCACTCCGGCCTTGCCGGTCACTTTATACCTGCGCTTAAAGGCTTGTGGTTGCGTAGCGTCCGCCGCCGGGTGCCACGACAATCCCTGTAGCCGTAAAGGCCGGGGGTGGTGCCCCGCCCCTCTACCGCCACCGGCGCTGCCCACCTTCTTCGAAATGGAGGACGTTGAAGTAGAATGGGAAAGGTAGGTATTGCGTTCGCGCTGTCAAAGCCCTGTACTCCTTGAAAAATTCATTCGGTAATAGGTCACTAGGAAGCAGGATATTCTTTCCAAGGAGTTTTTGATGCTTGATGTTTGATGCAAGGAAAGTTGGTTCAGGGCCAGTTTAACTCTTCGCAACATCGAAGTTTCTCAAGTACGTTCCCACTGTTCTCACGTAGACCATGAGTGCTGGAGTATTATCATATTTAATTTCATGGTTCCATCGGGTAGTTCTACGCAATAAAAAGCAGTAGTTGTAGGATAAGTGTGATATAAACGACGGGGTAAATAGAAATTAGTTAGAGTATTTTCTAATATTTGAAAAAGGCCCTTAGCTGCTTATTAAATCTGAAGCACAAATATAGTTTCGCTTGTTGCGTAGCTGGAAACAACCACTGAAGAAATACTGAACGGAAAGCTTCACGACATTGCTGCGATACAGCTGCTGCAAATGTATCAGTTTCTGAAAGAAGATATTGTACCGTAGCAGCTGCTAAAGAGAAAGCTGTCTCGCGCTCCGGTAAAGTTAAATTTAATCGTTAAAAAGTCCAAGTGAGCGTCCGATTGTGTAATTACGGAGCTTTATTACAGCATATTGCAGCAAATAAAAGTAGGTGTGTTGAAGTTAGGAAATTTGCGGGTGCCAGTTGGTATGAGCTAGCACAAGCCAGGGGTAATTGGAGATTGCTGGTAGAGGTATTAGTCCTGTAATATACATAAAATAGGCTGATGACGATCATTATTAAATTATTGATGATGATGGTGGTGACAGCAAATTCATGTACATATTGAGCGCAAGCGCTAGCATTTCGTGATGTGATTGCTCCCAGCGAGTACGCAAGCGACGTTAGGGCCCTTGCGTCGGTATACGCTGCTTTGAGCGTACAAGGTGGCACCGGTCTAAGCGCGTGCCATATATTAAATCGCTCGGATACCCTGTTAGGCCCCTTGGTTCCCAATATAGTTGGCTTAGATGTGCGTCATGAAAATCTCACAGCAAATATTTATGACCATTGAGCACAGTTTCCAAGATACGTTTTCGACTTTTTGGGGCTTTAGGTCCGGCGATGGAAGCTTTACCGTAGCCGTACATGGACTCCGAAATTTCGCCGGGTGTCTGGATTGCAAGGCGTGCTGCAAGATCTTAGAGGCCACAGAAAATGAATGTTTTCTCGTACTGTAATAGGACTGAAAGTTGAGCGAGTCGGTGCCGATTAATTCTCGGCACAACGCTAATAGACAACACGTAAAGAACGAAAAGGCAAGAGAAGACAAGAAAGCTTCGCTCGCCAACGGTGATAAAAGCAAGAGAAGTTTTATTATAGCTTATATATAATTTATAATAAAACTATGTTCAGTGTTCCGTAAAAGTGTTTGTACATTTTCCTTCAAAGTTGATTGTCAAGTGCACCGTGCCGAGCAAGTTTAGCGTGTAGCACATGACTGCGTTGATCGCGAAGTAGGAATGAGCGGTTCTTGTACTGATAGTAGGTCGGCGGATAAGAATACCGTGCGCACTACATGCACTCTGCATGCAATTACCAAACTTATCGTTTAATAAGGCGCAGATCACAGTGATCGTAGCTGGACACTTAAAATCTAGCCTTCGTAATATTATGGTGAAAAGAAAACAAGAGAGACTCACTCGTCAGCGACGAAACTCAACGGCGCGGGTGAAGGAGTAATCTCTTCTTCGTAACCTTTGGCAAGATTTGTGATGATGATGATGATGATGATGATGATGGTGATGATGATTACGTCCCTCTTTTATGGCTCGTACCTAGTAAGGTGGACAGGATGAGTGCTTGCTTGCTCCTCATTTGTGGCGCTTTCCCATTACGGGCTATTGGTGAAGAAGCTTGTCGTTATAGCTTAAAAGGTAGGAGAGAGGGAAAAACCTAAATGGCATGTTTACCAAGGAATTTCCTCAGCGACGCGTAATTCAGTTTCTAGACATTTCCTTGGTCTACGAACAAAATCACGTTTGTTGGCAGTACTCCCAAAGATCTTCGAAGCCGTTGTTAAATTTTCAATGCAAGCATTCCAACGTAGTAAAAAACGGAATTGACACGTCGTGCCTTAAGTCTTCCCTCACCAGATCCTGCATGCACAAAATGACCGCCAGTTTTAATGCGCAGGTCCGGCGCCTATTAGAAGCAGGTTATCCTTGCGTAGCAGTCGTCATTGTGGCTGAACGCCTAAAGAAGTCTGTTTCGAGGGGGACGGACGTGATTACAGAAAGCAGTAATAACAAAGAAGAGTAGTGGCTATTCCGTACATTAATTCAGTATCGCGCAGCCTTAAAAAAGTTGCAAGTAGACATGATGTTAATGTTGCTTTCACTGCTCCCAATAAGCTAGGTAAGATATGCGCTGTCATGCAGAGGAAAAATGAGCAGGTAAAAAGCAAAAAAGAACAAATATTTGTCCTGTGTAGCACAATAAGAACAACAGTTTTACTGACTGTCGAATGGGTGTGGTTTATAAAGTTCCCTTTAGCTGTGGCCAGTTCTAAGTGGGGCAAACGGGGCGGTGTATTAATCAGAGGCTAATGGAACACAAAAGGTCGTTGACCGGTGGATCGCCTTCTAATCTTTCCCTACATAGCCAAGATTGTAGCTGCACGCCAGAGTTAGATGAATGCGCAATATTGCACAGGCACAAGAATGAAGATGCGCGCCTTAGGGTAGAGGCATGGCATATCTATAATGGTGGAAGTGCGTGTGTGAGTCAGCCTTCGATTACTTTACATAAGGAAGAGGTTAAGTGCCTTAACAGCTATCATTCGCGTAGACCGGCACATGTACCCGAGTGACACGTGGTGATACCATTCCAGAGTTTGCACAGATGAGTTTTGTGTCATCTTTCGTCTTTTCGCCTCAGTGCTTCCTTTAGTTGATAGTCGGCGTTCGTGTTGTCCACTTCTCTTCTCTTGTGTCCTGTCTGCACGCGTTACCTTTTTGCATAATGGATCCTTATCAACTAGCTCAGCTTTCTGTCGTTCTAGTGTGTGTGTGTGTGTGTGCGTGCGTGTGTGCGTGCGTGTGCGTGTGTGTGTGTGTGTGCGTGCGGGCGCGCGCGCGCGCGCGCGTGTGTGTGTGTGTGTGTGTGTGTGTGCGTGCGCGCGCGCGCGTGTGTTTGTGTGTGTGTGTGTGTGTGTGTGTGTGTGTGTGTGTGTGTGTGTGTGTGTGTGTGTGTGTGTGCGTGTGTGTGCGTGCGTGCGTGCTTGCGTGTTTTTTTTCTGGTGCTATTAGAACGCAGAATCGCCAATTCCATGAGTTACTAAATTGTTGATGTTGAGAATTAACATGGTAGCCTTCTTGTATCACAGAGATAGTCGCAAATGGCCATGCAGATGTTCCTGTGGCTAAAGCCCCATGAAGAAACTTTGAAACAGTGGATATTTTGAGTGGTTAAACGACACCCAATTTTCGTAATGAAAATTCGTATTCCTTCCTTTGATTTGTAAATCAATGGCATCTTACTAGAAATGGACCAATGTTTTCGGGATCCTGACAGGAATGACACAGAGGGCAAGCTGCCTACGAAGCTACTCAATCCAGTTTCCTTTTTCTTTTTACATATGTAAATGAGCATATGGGCTGGCACAAAAAAAAAAATGTTGCGCTCTAGACTAAGTGTCAAAACCCAATACATGCGTTTGCACTTTGTTACAATTTTCCGACGAAAGGGTAAAAGTAAAGGCGGTTTCGTAATGCTTTGATCAAGGCATGATGTATAAGTACACAAGCGAAGAAAACGGAGAATCAGATAGCAAGAAAGCCAGAAGCGCTAACTTATTAAATTTGAAAGATTTCGGTAATGCCAAGACACGAACACATGTGTATATCATTTTTTAACAGGTCTAGAACTGAATAAATACTTGCCTTCTCTACGAAAACAGTCATCAGGAGTAAATTATAGCATGTTCACCTGTACAAATACCTTTACCTGTACAAAGCTTTTTCAAAAATAATTTTTTCCTAGCCCGTAGGGTTATGTAATTCTGGACCTGCGCCTGCTGTTGAGTGTAATCAGTGTTGAGTATTTCATTGCCTAAATTGGATATATCAATACAATATTCTCTAACGATATGAAATTTCATCGGGGCGCTCGTCGCCGGGAGGCCTGTCTTCGGAGGAGCCCAAGACCAGCAGCAGGACTCCATTAGCTGTAGCCGCCCGGTGTGATATCTTGAAGAAATCGAACTGGTCTCGAAAATCGACGATTTCGCGCAATGCTGCAAAGTGCTTGCAAATGTACTTTGTGTAATCTATCATGCTTGGGCAACGTAGCTACCTGTATTACTGTAAAATGAATAATTTTGAAGAAATACTAAGACAAGTTCGGAACACAAGGTGTATATATCGTACTTATTATAGGGAGTAATTGATTAATGTTTAACGTTTCAATTAAACGCTGGGGCTGTGAGATAGAGAAGGGTTTCGAAACAATTTTGCAGCTTTTAAGGGGACTTCCCGAACTGTTATTTTGCAACGATGGCGCGTGGTGGCATGGTCCGTATGCAAAAAAAAAAAAAACGCCAGTCACGTAACCTGCGTCGCAGTCCCACATTTTCGCTTTTAAACGCAATTATTAATTATTAAAAAAATTAACTTGTGTATGCGTCCCTCGTATTGCCAAGAAAGTACTTAGCGTAGCCTTTTGACGAGTCATCGGCATTTTATTCAGATGTGAGTTAGATGGACGCACCACGCGCGTTTCCGCCGTCACCTTCGCCGTCGCCGTTAGCTTACGCATAAAGTCCAAGAACGTCAGAATCGTCGCCGAGCGGCGTGTGCTGTATGTGGGAGTGAAAACGTGCGAGGGTGAGTGAGCCGGCTATCGCGGCTCAATCTCGCGCACGCAAGCGATGAAATTGGGGAGGAAGTGTACAGTCTACCGCCGCGCGCAAGGATCTGGGTGAAGGTAAAGAGAGGGGTACGTTCCCTTCCGGGCTACAACTCGGGTGTGCAGCGAGCACTTGCGCGAGGAAGATTTCTGTGACGGCTTTGGAGCCGCGATGTTCAGCGAGCAGTAGGCAGTGTGCACTGACACGCTCGGTCCCGCGCGCGTGCTGCCCGGCTAATGTCATGAAGATTTGATCTGTGAACGTGTTGATGCTAGATACTGGCAAGTTCATTGGAATGGAAAGGCAAATGTAACGAGCGCGTTAAAACAGGCATGTAGCGTGGGCTCATATTTGTATTAGTACGAAAAAATTACTGTGCTGGAATAGGAAAAAAAAGCAGGGAGAATTGCTCCCTAAGAAGACCGATAAACATACAGTGCAATAAAACTTGAGAAATAATGGCATTGAAACGCCCAGGAATTAAGGAAAAAAAACTAGTCATCGCGACAGCACACTACAAGTCGCCGTAGGCGTCGAAGTGACTAGTTCTGACGAAACTATTTTTAACAGCTTTGACAGCATCCACACAACAATCTTTGCTTGTATACTGTCAAATACTGATATGATATGGCCTAAACCTCAGGCCGCGGTGCGAAAACGCGCTCGTAGGCAAAGCGAAACATCATGCGCGGATCTGCATGCAGACGCGTAGTCGGTTGCTGCGAATGCGTGCGATCGCTGAATTGAGGCTTCATTCTGTTATGCTTCATTTGGTTACACAAACAGCGCAATATAAGAGCATATTTCACATAGTTTTGTCGCAGCGATTGCCTACCTTTCACGCAATAAACCGGTTGGGAGGACTGAATCGTGGCGACCACGTGCAGTGGGTGTTGAATGTAGGTGTTCGCTAAAGAGATAGCGTCTGTAAACCATTCTGCTTTTTCTGCTTGCCCAGCATTATTATTTCGGCATTAAAAGTCTTTTGTCGTTTCGAGAGTACTGATAGAAATATCCAGGAAGGCTCCTGCGTATTGTTTTCATTTAGCACCCAAACCTATGAGGAGCGCGCCGCGTTATCTCTCACACTACGCAGGTGAGGCGCTTCCGCCAGATAGCGACACTGTAAGTCTTCGTCGCCAATAGGCTACAAAGAACGCCACGCAGTATATAACAATTCCTCAGCGGTGAGTTTCTGCCCAAAGTTTTATTGCGATGTCAATTACACGGACACTGCAAGCGCATTGGTGCCGTCGCCGTCGCCGTGATGTAGCATATAAAGTTCCAAGATGATGACACGGTCGCCGCGCGCCCTACGCTGTATGTGCGAGTAATACATGCGAGAGGAGCCGACGATCGCAGCTCAATCGAGAGCCTGCGCTCAAGAGAGGAGAGCGGGGAGGAACCACGCCGTTTTCCGTCGCATGGGAAACGCCCAACGTAGTAAGGCAGCGGGGGGAGGAGAGGACAGGGGCGGCATTCTACTCCGGCTCTAACGTCGTATGCGGCGGCTGCGCACGGTTGCGAGGCCGTATCTCCAGAGCAATCTTCGTTGGGGCAAGAGATGCTGCGTCGAAGGCTCGTAGCTTTGCGCGTGCTGTGTGTTCTCGGCCTGAGTTTGCGTTGAAGCGATACACAGCGCGAAGGTAACTTCGCTCGCTGCTGCTACCGCCCTTGCTCATGCCTTCGTTTCAACTGCAGGTGTCCGCGATCATCGAGTGTGACGTGTTTATTTTTGCCGTGCGCGCAAACACCGTGCTTGTTATTTAGGGAGCAATCGATTGCTTACAAGTTGATACAGCCGATAAAAGTGATATGCTTACTTTGCATGACTGTCTCCTAATTTCCTATTGCAATCGATGCTTTGACTTTGTGGCGAAACCGCGAATTTGTTAAAGTAGTTTCTTTTTTTATGTGAAAGTACCAAATGGCTGAGTGAGTTAAAATGCCGATGTTCGGCGCCTGTAGCCATTAAACAGGACCTAAATTTCTATTGGCTGCAACACCACGCCACAAGCTTGCCTCGATGGATTTTCCATTGGTTGCGACGCCATGGCGCAGCGTGCTTCAACGGAGCAGAGCGGGCGAAAGGGAGCACCTGCTGCAGCAGTAGCGCGCCAGGTGTTGAATCAGGAGAGAGGGCATCACGGCAATGCCAAATCATCCTCGCTCTCGCTCTCAAAAATCTGTGCTGTCCGCGCAAGCTGTCATCTGGATACTAACTGTGCCTCGGTAAGGCCAATTGAATACGCGCCAAGCGTCTGAACGCGCCCGCCCGTGAGGAGTTCATAACTCGGTGTTGCATTCAGCGGCCATCAACTGGACAACAATGCTTTCGCATTTACAACCAAAATGAAGTGCCTGGGTGTCCTCGGAATTTTTGTGTGCACGTGTCTATGGCGTCGTAATTTTAAGAGTAGTAGGTACGCGATGTATTGCCTTATCTGTAGAAATCTATTTTTAAACTGGTTTTCCTAGTCGGGGCGTACGCCTATGAAATACAAAGGGCTACAAATAGCTTTCGAGCGGTTGCTTTGAATCGCACAAGCTTGCGCACTGCTGAGAGCTGAATTGCGTATAACGCAAGGAGAAATATGTTTTCTTTTTTTTGCATAATAACGATATCTTGACGTAATTATTTTAGGCGCACACTATCATGCGTTGGAGAGATAATGATGCGTATCAGCGTAATGGGGCTACAGCAGTTGCGATAACTTGGTACTCGATTCTTCTGGAGTGTTGCCGAACAAGGACATACAGACGCAAACATTGAAAACTCCGTGTCGTGTTTCGCTCTATGTATCCGTCTCCTCGAGCATGGCAAAAGTGGTTCATCACCAACTAGCTCACACGACATGTGCACTTCAAAAAATTAACTGCAGCGGAACTGTGAATTCGTGCTGAATTGGATCCAGGGTGTCGTGAAATTAATGAGCAAACTTCCAGATGAGCGAGCCGAAACGGGCGCCAGGAATAAAGGTTTGCTTCGCCTAGTTGGGCAACTAGCAAGCTCATATTCCGAAATTTTATTTTCAGTCGAAAAATGCACACACAAAATAATATGGAAGCATGTCAGACTCCTGTACACGTGATGGCGAAAGCCTGCTGCACACGTGGTAATGTATTAGGTTATATGATTGGAGGGGCTAGGCTTATTGACTGACATATTGAGCTGCAGTGTGAAGTAAACGTGTGGCGCTGTAGGTTGGTCTCCTCTGCGAGGCTTGCGAGCCCCTAATAATATTCTACCTCAGGGCTCTTTAGTTCTTTCTTTCATTCACTCTTTCTTAATTTCTGTCGTACTTTTCATTTTTTTGTTCCTTTACCATTGTTCTTTCGGTCATCCTTTCCTTGATTCTCTCTATATTTACTTCTTAATTCACATGGAGCCATTGCGTATTTGCTTGTTCAAAGAGATGTTAGCCATTCCTGAGGACATTTTTTATATCACAGATCTTTTTCGTATTACTGGATGAGACGCCGCATGTTTTAGGTATGAGCCATTGCAACAGGCCACTTAAGACTTTCGGCGTAATAGATCAGGAGGGAAGATCTTAGAATCCTAGTAATTCACAATCGCGCCACTACTGCTGCATATCGCCGCCAGCAAGTGTCACTATCCACAGCTATCGCTGAGAAGTTAAAAAGTGGTGCGGCGACGAAATGGCCCCGAGTCCGAGGCCATTTCAAAATCGGTCAGACCTGACCGTTGTAGCCTGAGAGTCTTGATGCACGTTCCAGACCAACCGTGTTTTGACTCGGTAGCGTCAAGGGCCTCGTGTCGCATAAAACACAATGTCAGCGTTGGCGTCCGACGCCGGCCTCCCCGTGAGCAAAAATTCCCGTACATTTTAGGTATATGCCAAGCTGGTTGTATTCATATAGTAGGTTGTGGCCAAGTACTGCACCAGGGTGGCCAATCTTGGTCTGGTGAGGGAGTGTGTTACCGGTTCTGGTCACCGGGACCAGGCCGAACTCCAAGACTGTTTGTGCACTTTTATCAATACGCGAATTTTATTTTAATCCGGTGGTAAATTGCGCGGCACCGGGATTCAAACCACGGTCCTGTTGCGCGAGTGGCGGATGCTCTAACTCTACGCCACCGCTGCACCCGGGGTAGTTGGAGAAGTTTGGAAGAGGCTTTTGCCCTGTAGTGGGCGTAACCAGGATGATGGTGATGATGATGATGATTATAATGATGATATGTCATGCCTTGCTGTATGATATGCGGCATATGCGTGTTATATTGCCAAACCATTCTGTCAATAAAGTTGATCATATTGTGTCTCGTATTCCTAACAAAATTATTTCATGTAATTTTCAGAATGACACCCAACAAGCAAATGCCATGAAACAAAATAGCGACAGCGCATCCTTTTTATGTTCGATCTTCTCAGGAAGAAATAGGCTGAAGTGCGAAACAATAATGGGAACCTGAAAATGATGCAACTTTTGGTGCAGTCATTGCATGATCCTCGGGATCGGCCAACGTAAGAGACCGTGTTTTTCACGAGAAAGCTCGCCTTCGTGCATAGCGCTCGCCGCGAGCGTTCCCCGGTAAACATTACGGTTACGTAAGCTGTTGTGCCCGGGTAGCGTGAGGAGCAGTCAGGGATCCGTGAATGATACCTAGATCAATTCTTCAAGACGAAGCTTAAGCGTACTCTAACTTTAATGGAGGGTGTCGAAAACTCGCTTGTATATCTTATAACCTCGGCTACGTCGCGATGATGCGCCCATCGATAAGTACCGCCATTGTCAACAAAATATTTTTGACCCCCGAGTATGAATGAACTGCGTTTGTACGGTGGTCTATTCGCGTAAAATATTTAGTTGCTACATAATAGGCTCAGACTGCTCTCCCCACTCTAGGAATTGCTGACGAAAGACCGTCTCCTGAAATGGGGCTGCCAAAAGCGGGATGACTTTCAAAAAGTCGAAAAACGGCTTACGCGGCGCCAAGCTGCGTACTTACTTCGAGTCTGGACTGCGTACCGCTTGGCGTGCGATATTTCACCGAACGGAATCGGAGCGGTTCTTTCCCATCGCATTGGCAATGTTGACAAGACAACTGGCTTTTGTTCTAGAACACAATACAAAGCTCAAAGGAATCATAAACACAACTTGAGCTCGAAGCATTGGCCCTAATGTTCAGCGTATCGATGTTTCGGGACTACCTATTGTGAAGAACCTTCACCTTGATCGCAGATCATAAGCCCCTGATTGGGAGATTTCGGGAAGGCCGCCCAGCACCAATTATGATAGCAGCAAGAATTGAGCATTAGGATGATTCAAAAAGCACACCCATAAAAAATAGGGTGCAAATGTGGCTCAGTCAACTCGAGTGCAGACGCGCTGAGTCAGCATGTTCTAGAGACCACCGAGGTTACGTTAGAGGAACTACACGAGTGCGTACACTTGCTGCCGCACCTAGATGGCAGTTATCTTACATTGCATGTAGTCCTAGAGTTGACCGAGAAGGATACGATGCTACGAACTCTCAAGTCCTATGTACTTCGCGGAGGCCAAATGAACGATAGCACCCTGTGAGCGTTGTAACTCCTGAAGCTGCCCGCGTTAACATGCTACAACTCCCACACGAAGCGCAACAGTGAATGCCTGCAATGGTAGCATTTGCCCGTTGGTCCTGTGGAGGCTTGGCGTTGGCGCAGCAATGCAACAATGAGTAGGAATTGCCACACATGTGTACAAGAAAGCACAGTGCCACCATCCCAAATCCCTGTAAGCTGGCCTCTGACGCACAAAAGTGGGTCCTGTGTACAACTAGCACATGAATGAATTTTTCCAGTACACTGAATCATGTGACGAATCCAAGTGACCATATTCGCATTAGAAGTGAATCGAAGAAGTTCCACTGTCGTATGCCACAGCTGAGTCACAGATTACATCATTGGGTAAGTTATTCAGCAGGGTCTACGGGACTCAGTAGACGTCCGAGTCATCACCCAAGTTTCTGGCCGAAATTGACGTCACGAATTTTCTACCAGCACCGTATCTTCCCCAATCCAACGGACGCGCTGAACGCGCCACGCGGACGTGGAAAGGTTACCTTAAAGAGGTTCGTTAAGCTAATCTGTCTGAGCGGTTGGCGAAACGGCATTTATTGCGATATCATTTATATGGACACTCTAAGCACAGTTCTGCCGTGAGTGTCGGCGTCACCGTGAGCTTTCGTATAAAGTTCAAGAGCGATAACGCCGTCGCCGCGCGCCTTACAAGTATGTGCTGTATGTGAGAGTGAAAGAGTGCGAGGGCAGACGACGATCACAGGTCAATCTGGACCGCGTGAAATGGCCCAATGCGAAGACGAAGCGCGCCGACTCCTCTCGTGCGCCAGGCACCCAACGTTGGGAGGCGCGTGGGAGTGGATGGGGGGCGGCGTTCTCTCCGGCTGCAATTGCGCGTGTGGCGGC
Source organism: Dermacentor variabilis (assembly GCF_050947875.1). NCBI lineage: Eukaryota > Metazoa > Arthropoda > Arachnida > Ixodida > Ixodidae > Dermacentor > Dermacentor variabilis. The sequence continues at coordinate 101,701,707 of NC_134570.1, forward strand.
TTCGCGGTGTCGCATAGCCGTATCTTGAGAACAATCTTCCTGTACGTCGGTAGCTCTTAGCTTTGTGCGTGCTGTTTCCTCGTAGGCAACAGGAATGTCACTTCGCTCGCCGCTGCTGCCGCGTATTTTTGATGTACTAGAGCAACACCCATGTTATTTTTTTCTATTTCACAAATTATTCGTTCTTGGTGACCCCTATAAACCGGTGATTCTGGTGCAGGACTTGGCGAGACTATGCAAACCAGATATTTTGCCATGCGGCATGGCGTTGCTCCCTCGAACGCGGCGGTTGCATCCGAGTTTTTTATTTGGTTGCGTGTTTGTTCAAAGAGTGGTGTACGCCTCACTTGAAGTTTTGCTTGACCTAACGCACGACATTAAATAGCGAAAGGTGTGAGTGCAGGTTTTTTGTTATCGTGAGAGTTCACGCTAAGGCAGCCAACGTGATATGTCTCGTCATGACGAGCAGTCGGGAAAGTTCCTCGAAGAAACGTTGGCAACAAAATTAGTAAGTTGATTGTTTTCCAAACGATAATGTGGGGCAATGTTCTCTTCTCTGATAAGTGTTGCATACGAATACATATTCTCGCATGAAAGGCCAATGATTCTGCGAATAGGTTACGCATATGTTGCTATAAATTACGACTGTGTGCTGTCCATAGTGTATTTAATTCATCGAAACAAATTTTCTTTGGTCAATTATATTGGTTGAATTATTCTAGACGAATAAAAGTGAAGTCCGTTTTGAAACTTCTGTGACACTTTCATTTATTCACAGCCTATTCGGTCACCTTCTTAAGGAACCTGCTCGAGCAAATGTGTCAATAACAGCCTAATTATGTTCACATTAATTCATACGACTCTTCTATAGTTTAATGACATGCTGGCGCTTCAACTGGGCGAGTCGCCCAATCGCACCTCAGCCTCAAAATAAACATAACTGCTGACGTAGTGGTCGAAATGCCGGATGGTAAATTCAAATATTCGCACCAAGCATCATAAGCTCTTAACGTCACTGCCAATTTCAGTTGTGACGTCACTTTTATATTTATTTCTTCCTTGCTGTTAGGTGACCTCCCCCCCATGCCCTCTAATACGTAGGTGGCGATGGATGCACCGAGCCTCTATTTCTTGACACGTAGGCTTCAATGGAAACATCGCTAACAGTCTACATACACTTCGTGATGTGTCTGTGTTTGTTGTGTGCGCTGATATCGTGCTTATTAATTTAGTTAGGAAGCGAATGTTTACAAGTTGATACGGCCGATGAAAGTATCATCCTAGCTTCGTATGGCTTTATGCTAATTTGCTATCGCAACCGATGCTTTTTCTTCAGGGCGAAATGCGGATTTCTTTTAGCAACCGTACAAAACACCAGGAAAATAGGGCGCTGTCTCGCCATCTGAAGGGATATGAGATCCGGTCTCAATTAAAGACTTGCCTTCTACCTTCCATACCTTTTCCTATCTGTTCAAAGGCTAACCAAGAAATCAAGCTCGAACTGGGCACTCCTGTATGGGCTCACCACTTCAGGGAGAGAGGAAGGTGCTTGACGGCCACAGTGAAAGAAACAAGTGGATCCTGAATGCGAATTGGTGAGACGACAGAGGTGCGTCCCACCGCAACCTGCATCATGTTTTGCCTCGATACAGCCCCGAGGTGGCACAGCCTTCACAAGACAAAGATCACTTGGCTTAGGCGGTCACGTTACTGGATGAGACTGAAATAGCTTCGCTCAGTCGGTCAACTCGCATCAGGAAGCCCGTGCAGCTGTACTCACCGTATGGAGGGAAAAGTTCTGCAAAGTGAAAGCGATAATAACCACGAAAGAAAATAACGTGTGTCGTGAAGTCAGGCTGACGTCACCACGGGTGCCATAGCTGCTGTATCGCGCCTTTAACTAGGCTATCACTGAATAAATGACGATGAGTACTCTCTTTCTTGCCTGAACGTCATTAAACCGCTGGATGCTCGGCCACATACCGTATGCGTGCCTCTGCAGCTGCAGTTATTGCACATTTATATGCATATTTACATACGAAAGTTTGTGTACACAGGCGAAAGTTAAAGCCCACATAAAACAGGACCCAAATTCCTAAAAATCTTTTAGGCTAGAATTGTTGATACGAGCAAATTCCGACAAATCCAGATGCTGGATACATTACGAGCGCACGCAGCCGACCAATAGCAAACATAAATTACAAGCAAAAAGTTTCGTCAATTTCGCCAATGATTGCTACCTTACTTCACTGAAGCATCGCGGGAACAACGTCAAAAAATTCGAAATCACTGTGAAATTAGCCTCTCAAGCGATACTTTAATTGAGCAATTCCAACTGTACGGGTTTTTTGCGGCGCAGAAGGTTGTGTATCTGTAGTCTGTCAGAATGAAGCAGTTTTTTTTTTGTATAAAATGTAAAGTAAATTTTTGATTTCTTCTCAAATACCACGAATCGTGACCAACAGAAATTTTAAGCGCCCTGGGCCCCAAATTTTCATTAGCCGCGAAAGTTCAGCACAATATGTAAACCATGCCGATGCTTAGGGTCTTGCGTTTTATCATTCTGTGATCCGTCTTCAGTTTCGAAGAAGCTTTGAAATACCAAAAGTACAAATTTATCTCTTCGTTCGATGAATGTGACTACGCTCTATTGTTCCACTATGTGAGATAGTTCATTCAAACTGCACTAGTTTCTATATCCCAATGTTCTTCCTTCTCCAAGATATGTGGATGGTCAGTAACACTTAGACTGGCAGGAGTAGAAATAAATATTTTTATTTCTTGAGGACTAGGAGGAACAGCATCATTTCTGAAAGAAAAAGAAATGTAAACCATGAGAGTCAAGACAGCGGTGCAGCCCCTTCCATATTTCTGTGCAACTGTATGTTTCAGAACAGGCAAAAATCAATGCACGGATTTTGCGTATTTGAAATTGTGAGCAATTGTAGTTTTGATATCAAACAGATAAAGCGTTTAAGAATGTTATTGACATCTTTGAGACAGATGCGTTTTGTTCCGGCTAGCCATTACGGCGGATGAATCACCTAGCTATGCACTGCCAAATTTTCCTACACCACGACTAGTGAGTACCGTAGAACTCGCTGATGTCGCCATAAACGCCAACGAAGGGAAAGAGCGTGGTCCATACAAAAGGAGAAGCTGTCTGGCAGCGTTGCCATTCGTATCGTCGACAAAAGCAGACATCGCTTGTCCATTCGTCCTATCAACTTCTCTAATAATATAGTTAGATGTAAATTGTCCATGAAATGGTTGTACAGCTACACGAAAAACTGTCGATGCAGCTTTCCGTTCTTCAATTCGCGCTACATAAAAGTGTTTTTCCAAATGGGAAAAAATCCCGTGAATAGACGCAAAATGCTTCGGGCGGCCGGTCGCGCGCCAAGTTTTCGTGAATTTGCGGGCTTCTTTCGCGCTTGGAAAAACACTTTTATGTAACACGTATTCAGCAACAGAAAGCTGTATCGGGAGTTTTTCATGTTCCGTGATTTTCTAAATGACACTTTTCATCTAAATATAATATTTCAAAAGGCGATTAGTTAATTAAGAGTCTGTCTAATCAGCTGGAATCAAAAAAATATTTTGAATATCTTCAAGTGACACCATACAACGTTACATTTGTTCTGCCCTGCTACGTGGCATTTGCATATTTTTAAACTCGCATTAATTTAGCATGGACGCCCTGCATATATATATATATATATATATATATATATATATATATATATATATATATATATATATATATCAGATGCACAGTACTTATGCCAATTTCTCGATTTCGTCTGTACTTCTTTACTAATGCAACTAAGTGCATTGCGGTATAAATGCAGTCCCCCCCCCTCAAAAAAATAAAGGTTTTTCTCAATTTGCGGTCGAGTTGTGTCTCAGCGCTTTTGTTGTAACTGGTAGCCACTTCGTGCAAGGGCAGAAGTGAAGGGCCACCGACTAGGTTCCCTTCATTAAGTGTTTGAGGATTTCGAGAAGTGTTAAAATTAATAAATCTGCCTTCACACTATGAATATCTTTCTTCCTAAGGATTGTGACGCTGTAGTGCCATCGACAGCTGCTACTCTGTCTCTTTTTATGTTCACTTCATTGCACGCTACTCTAAAGCCGCTCTTTTGTACTAATCACAATCACTATAGGCGCACGCATTCCTCAATGTGTCTTTTCTCCTGCCTAAAGACACGGCAGCAGTGCGAGGTGCGAAAGCGGATTACCGGCTGCGTTATTTCCCTAACCATTGAAATTTATAAAGTAAACTTACACTTCTTGCGGAGGAGAGCGCCATAATGGAATGGAGTGCCAAGACCGTAGCCGTAGTTGAGGCCGTAGCCGAGAAGACCATGGCCGTAACCATAGTGACCAGCTCCGTAGCCGAGGGTGCCAACGCCATAGCCATAGTAAGCTGGGGCAGCGTGGTAGGCAGCGAAGGCAGGGGCAGCATGGGCGACAGTGGCGACAGCTGGGGCGTGGTGTACGGCGGTGGTAGCAAGAGCTGGGGCAGCGTGGACGGCAGTAACAGCTGGGGCTGCGTGGTAGGTCGCAACAGCTGGGGCAGCGTGGTAGGTGGCAACAGCTGGGGCTGCGATAGCGGTAGCCACTGGAGCAGCGGCATAGGTGGCAACTGGAGCGGAATGGGCGATGGTGGTGACTGGGGCGGCGGCGAAGGTAGCGACTGGAGCAGCGTGGGCGACGGTGGCGACTGGGGCAGCGTGGGCAACGGTGGCCACAGCTGGGGCAGCAGCCAGGCCGAGGCCGTAACCGCCATGCGCGACGCCAAAGCCAGCGTGGCCGACGAAACCAGCGAAGGCGCTGGTGGCCAATGCTAGGACGATGCAAGCGCGAATCTGGAAAGCAAAGGGATAGAAATATGAGCACCGAAAGGCAATACGGAAAATGTTAGCTCCTACCAATAAGTAATACGAGGATCTTAGCATTTTTTTTAGTCCTAGCAGCAGACAATCCTAAACTTCTGGATGTCATTTTTGAAACCACTGCTGACAACTTTCATTCGCTGTGAGGCGTGATACCACGTCGATGTGATCAGGAGCGAGGAAAGAAACTGTGGAGTGCATGGTGTGTGTTTTCTCGCGAACTCACTGCTGCCTTGGAGAAAACGCCGTTTTTTCTTTCGTGATTTGGTTGGCCTAATCAGTCTTTACATCATTTATAGCGTGCAGTCTAAACTCGCATGCGGCTTGCAGACGACACCGATTAGCATTGCTGTTGCTGTAAAGTTTTTTGCACAATAAAATGCTTATTAAAGATAATCTTGCTTTATTACGTTCGATTACGGCCTCGGTCAAATGCGGCGTCTAAACCTGTATACTTTATAAGAAAGTCGGAAGTTATGGCAGCTTTTTACATATTAAAAGCTTGCCTAGTATTCCGTTTCACATTAGAAAGGTGTTCCCTATACGAAGAGAGTGGTCGTTGTGGCTTGGTACATTCCGAGAAAACGCGCTTTACAAAGTTGTACAAGGGCACTGAAGAAGGTAGTCAAGTACGCCGTCTTTCTTTGGATAAGTTATTGACACACACGATGTTGGCGCACTTCGTTGTGTCCTGCGCACTCGTTGTATATTGTAAAATCAAAGGTCCGTAAAGCCTCGCTATACTGAAAGAAATCTGTCTTACCATGGTTGTTCCGAAGCTGCTGCTGAAAGAACTGCTACTCGAGTGCGATCTTTCATCGCATTTTATACAAAGCATAGGGTGTGGCAAGATCTGCTCACGAGGGCTGAAAAAGAAAGAGAGATCAATTTGTATGCTATATGGATGCGTCCACATAAGAAGTGCAATGTTTCACTGCGTTTTATACAAAAGGTTGGGAGTGGCGACATCTTCTCGTGAGGGCCTCAAGAAAAAGAGAGACCAATTTGTATGCGCTATGGATGCGCCCACATGAGACATGCATGCCTAGTAAAGAGAGCTAACTATCCGCCATATTAAAGGGTGGACAATGCTTTATGATGTCTCGCACCCGATGTGAATTTAAAAAAGAAAATGTATAGGAACGAAGTTGACATATGCTGCACATCACGTCGTAGGAGAGGTGTGTATTCGAAGGATTGGTTAAGGTTGCTGAAAATCACGTACGACTACTTAAAACTGGTCCAATAAAACGTTCTGTTAGTTGCTTATCGCTTTTAATGTACGACAACGGAACTGCCTGCGGGAATAAGTTAGCCGAAAACTTAATGTACGAGGGAAAAATTTAACGTACCGGTTCCGCTAGCTGTTCATGCATCCTAGCAGGCACCTCCACCCTGATTAAGAAATATATAAGATCGTTATCATAGCGCGAGGGAGAGAACTACATCGTGGCAAATTCATTTTAAGCGCTCTGAATAACCGGAATGGAAAGGAGACAGTCTGTGCCCTGTGAAAGAGGGAATTTCGTAACCTTGGATAAAACTACTTGCGTGAAGGTAACCGTTGATTAATGCGTATGTGTTATTTGTCATTCTTTTATTATAAATGCCCACACCTTCTTCTAGGCTTGCTCGTTTATCGCAGTTAAAAAGGCAATTAACAACATTTGGTTTCTTATTAGCACGTTTTACCAAGCTTCTTAACAGCAGAAATAAAAAGTTAAATTTTTATGCTGCATTTCTCCATAACTGTCGCACGTTCACGATAGAACAGGGATCTCATGCGCATGCAAAATGCTGCTGTGGTAAAGGCAATATTCCTATCAACAGGTGAACAATTATAAACGTAGGAGCACTGTTAACGATAAGCAAACCATATATCTAGTTGTTTACAACGATGGCGCTACGAAGTGCCGAGGATAGCACTGAGCATAGTAACCTGCATGTTGGTTTTATCTATCAGTTGTGATATCGCCATTTTCGTGTGGGAAACCACACATTTAAAAAAGTACAGGGCGCACTATTCATAAACTGAGACTCGGGACAGCTCATTTTTTTACCGTTTGCCATGTTTGCCAGTCCGATGCCTTGACTATGCACATGAGCTATAGAATCAGATTAGGGCTAACGTGTCTGAAGGAATGGGTTTGTGAACTGTACAGTATCGTCAGCGAGGTCTCTGATGTCGACCGCAGGAGCTAGTAGTAGTGATGTTAGTAGTACGCCAAACACGGTTCAATATCGCTTTGAGACGAAAAGTGCAGCTGTGTGTTTTTAAATGCAGTAGCATGGCCTAAATTGTGGATGAATATTGTTTTTACAGCGAATGTGTATATGGCTATGTTCTGATGAAAAATGTGTCCGTGGGCAAGAGTCTAGTACATATAGAATTTTTCCCAATACGTTCGCAGATCCCGAAAGCCGTGCAATATCGGCTCGACCTCCGGCTGAAGCGAAGCAGGGTTTCAGCACTCCGCCAACTTGCAAAACTAAGTTTAATATCTTAGGTATAAATGCAACCCGTTGCAGATATTAAGCTCATCAGAAGAGACACCACACTGTCACCCTCGTCACCATGGCTAAGTTCTCACCACCCTCTCTTTGCTGGCGTTCCAGGCGCTTGCGTATCTCCTTTCCTTTCCTTCCGCTCTCCCGTTACATAAGTCCTTTAAGCATGCTTCCCGTCGGGACAGCGAGGCGGAAAAAAAAGCGAACCGTCCACGTGTTCCCGATCCCGCAAACTTAGGAACGTTTCACCGGAGCAGCGGCCAGGTTTCAGGGGGAGTTAGGGGGGAACCAAGTTTTCATGGGCTGTGTTGTATTTGACCGCTTATAGTTTTCGAGTGATCGCACTACGATAACCGCACTGCGGGACGTCGACCAACGCATGATCGCTTTGCCTACGGTGAAGCAGTGTGTGCCTTCTGAGCGCGGTGAGGTGCACGCATGTTGCAACAATGCATGGGTATGTATATACGGCCAGAAAATCATCAGCTTCAGAGGATTATTATTGTGGAGGGGCGATTATTCACGCTTCGTCTTCCATTTATGTGCATATGGTGTTTAACGCACGGCAGTGGGTAGTTCGACATTAAGGGGCCTAGATAACTTCGCTGGTCAACCATCTTACATTGTGGAATAGAGCTGAATGTTTTGTGGCATGTTGTAGTGTAACGGCACAATCACAAAGAAGAGACCAATAGAACAGATCACAGGCACTAAGAATATTAATGAAAGTCATTGAACCACACTGTATTTACTATTTACAATGCTCCGACGCATCAGTCACAAGCGACGTGCAAGAGGGGATGTTTATCATGATTGTGTCGTTAGGTAAGCACCAAATAGCGATTTGGCATGTGAGCAAAAGACTCGTTTAGCGTATGGCACCGAGCTGCCGCGTAGGCCGGTGGAGTCTCGGCGTTCTGAAGGAAAGCACGCCGACTCGACCGATGCCTTAAGGTAACATCTTTTAGAGAATTGGAGAAAGTATGCGAAGCATTTTTTTTAAACTTGAACCCTAGCCCGTGCCGGTGTGCGCCACTGGCACCTGCCTCGTGCATACGCGAGCATCTGCGTAATTCTGACTCAACGCCAATGCTGCTTCTGCTGTGCCACAGAGAGCCCCCCCCCCCCCTGTCTCCGGCCACCACTGAAAGGAGGAAAGTTTAACGAACGATGGAAAGTCCGCGTGACGCAGCGTTTCTTGGGTGCCGCGTACGGAGGCGGCGTCTAGGGACGAAGCTTGGTTGCGTCGCGCACTGGTGGTGTCGACGGCGACGGCGCCTCAATGTAGGCGGGTTTGAGACGCTCCAGGGCATTTGTGTCTGGCCGGCCGCTGACGTTCACGATAAAGGTCACCGGACGGCGCTATAGAACAGAATATTTTGCGGAGTACTGTGGCTGCAAAGGCTTCGGCTCGGCGCAGTTACACACGAAAACGTGGGTGCCAGAGGTGAGTGCAACAGAAACCTACGCAGACCTTGCTTCTGGCGAATGCGCAGGCACTGGACGTATCTGGCTGAAGAAAGCTTGTAGTTCGACAACCTAATTGGCAAGTGATGGCATAGGTGTTTTAGTTGTGGCGGCAAAGAAATCTCATGGAAGGCATCATTAAGTTGCGCAGACTAGCTCAGCACAGGAGCAACTGATGTCGCTCTTGAGTGCATCTCTGATGCCAAGTAGGACAAGGGACAAATGTAGAACACACTCCTGCTGCGATTCATACGCCGTAAGGCATAACTTGTGAGCCAGGGGAAAACGTTCAACAAGTCCATTTGACGGCGGGTGGTAAGCAGCCTTGCGCAAACGTATCGCTTGCAGAAGTTTGAGTAGCTCGTTGAAAAGTAGCGAGTCGAATTGCAGACCATGATCGACGACATTTGTGGATGGGCAGCCGAACCTTGCAATCCATGTAGACACGAAAGCTGCTGTAACAGTGGGCGCTGGAGTGTCAGATGTGGGTCAAGCGTCTGGCCATAGCGTATTGCGGTCGGTGCATATAAGTATGTAGGAGTAAGCTTCCGAAGGTTAACGCTGATTCCTGGAGCCTTGACATGACAAACAGCAGCAAACTGAGTAGCAAACTAGAGGTTTAGCTGAAGCCAGAGGAAACGACACGAAAGATGCATCTGTGCCGCGCGTTTTCCTGGATGCGACAAGTGGTGCACGGCATTGAACAGAGATCTGCGAAGGGAATCCGCAATTTATGGTCGAGGTGTGGTTGTAGAGGTGTCAGAGACGACGTGCGTACTGTCTAGAGTCATAGCGACATCCTCCATTTTCAGTGAGTTGACGAATTGCGGAGGGTATGACGTCCGGAGTCATCACGCTATTGACGGACAAGTAAGTCGACATCGATCACGAAAAATTCTAACGTAGACGTGGGAACGGCATTGAACTCAGAACGCAACTAAGAAAGTCGGATTGAAGGTTATCGGTGCCCTTCATAAGATGGAACGTTGTTGTAAACTCCGAGATGTAGGAAGGGTGTCCACTCTCGCTGGGCGAGTGACAGGATGACGAATGGTTCATTGCATGCACAAGGGGCGTGAGGTCTGTGAACAGAGTAAATGCACGGTCTTCAAGGAAATCCCGAAAATATCTTATAGCCAAGTTAACAGCGAGTAATTCACGTCCGGACATGCTGTAGCGGGACTTCGCAGGTTTCTGTTTCTTGAAGAAAAACGAGAGTACTTGCAAGCTGTATTGATGAATTGTTTCGGAACGGTGCCACCAGCGGCATTTGAAGTGCCTACCATGATGGCAGTGGGCGCAGTTGGCTTTGGGCGTCTGAGCAGCGTTGCATCAGCGATGGCAGACTTGACCCTTGTGAAAGCGTCGGTGGCCTCTTCAGCCCACTGAAGCACTTGCTTACTCTTGTTTCCATGCAGAGCGTCTTGCAGAGCCACAAGTCTTGCGCAACGGGGAATGAATCGGCGGTAGAAATTAAAGAAGCTTGTTGAGTGTTGTCGGTTGTAGAAAGTATTCGATAACGCGAATCTTGGAAGGAAGTGGTTGTATGCCGTTAGCGTCGACAATATGCCCGAGGAACTCGAGCTCCAGTCGATGTAATTCGCTCTTGGCGGTGTTGATGACAATTAATTTACCGGCAAGAAGTGAAAACAACAATTGCAAATGTTGTAGACTTTCTTCTGCGGCAGAACATGTGACGGGCAGGTCTACAATGTACGCAAAAACGAAAGGCAATCCACGAATGACCGAGTCGATAGAAAGCTGAAAGGATTGACCAGCGTTCCAGGCTGAAAGGCATGCGGAGAAATTCAAAAGACCGAACGGTGTGGTGATGGCGGTCTTAGGAATGTCTTCTGCAGCGACCGGTAGTTGATGATAGGCGAACGAGATCGATCTCAGAAATGATCGTGGCAACGTACAAAACTACCATGAAGTCCCGAATGTTCAGGAGAGGGCAGTTATCAGGAACTGTAGTGCTGTTCAGCACCCGGTAGTCGCTGCATGGACGCCATTGTCCAGTCTTCTTAGGCACCACGTGAAATGGTGATGCCCATTTCCTGGAGAATGGGCGGATGATGTCAAGTTGCAGCATGTGTTCGAACTCCACGCGAGTTATCTTGAGGTTCTCTTGTGACAAATGCTGGGGTCAGAAATAGACTGGTGCACCAGAGGTGACGATGTAATGGCACACGTCATGTTGAACCAGTTGTGTCTAGTTCGGCAAGCGCGTCAAAGTGAGAAACTCGCGTAGCAGCTCGGCAAAAGGTTCGTCAAACATGGCAGGAATACGCGCGATCGGCGATGTGTTTGTTGCTGGGACGCCGGGAATATATAGCTGGGTAACTGAGAAGATGAGACGGCGTCATTGAATGACGACCTTTTAAGAAGCATCAACATTGTCGACAAAATTCTTTTGATCTAAGAACGTGAAGGAACTGCGCGGCTACTGGAGTCTATTCACGTAAAACAGCAAGTTCCTTCTTATATTACCCGTCGACTCGCCCGGCTCTAGGACGCGCTGACAAAAAATCTTGGCCTAAAATGCAGCTCACCAGCGGTTCCGGACCAGTCATTTTTTATGGACTCCGTTAAGACGCGCTTGTACATCCAAAAACCTCGGCCAGGTGGCGCTTATGCGTCTATCAATAAGCACTACCATTCTCAACAAAATTATTTTGACCCACTAACGTGAATTAACTGCGTTAATAGTGGGGTATATTCAAGTAAAACACCGAGTTCCTTCCCAATGTGACTTGTTTGCTCTCTCCACTGTACGACTTGCTAACGTAAGAGCGTCGCCTCATATGGAACTCATATCAGCGGGAGGTATTTCAGAAGTTGAAAAAGGCCTTGCGTGACGCCAAAATGTTTACCCACTTCGATCTGTCCCTGCCTTAGAGACTCGCGTGCGATGCGTTACCGAACAGAGTCGGAACCGTTCTTTGCCATCCCGCTGGCAATGTTGACATACCAAATGGCTTTCATTCTCGAAAACAATGTAAAACGGAAAGGAATTATATTCAGAAGCTGAAGTCGAAGCATAGGCACTAATGTCCGGAGTATCAATCTTTCGGAACTACCTACTGGGAATAACCTTCACCTTGACCTCTGATCGCACGCCGCTTATTGGGCTGTTTTGCATAATCGTCCAACGCCTTTTACATTTGCGGTAAGAATTCAGCATCGGTCCTCTATTCTGACAGCATACCAGTACAAAATAGAGTACAAACCTGGCTCGAACACGTTGAGTGCAGACACACTGAGTCGGTTTCCTCTAGAGACCACCGAGGCTACGTACGAGGGGATCCATGAGTGCGCATGCTCCCGGCAGCAGCTGGATGAGTCGTCTTACATCGCAAGGAGACAAATGGTTGAACGAGAAAGATCTGATGCTCAGAACTGTGAAGTGTTACGCACGTTGTGTATGAGTAAAAAGCGAAACCCGATCAGAGTTGTAATTCCTGAAGCTACTCGCAGCGACATGCTACAACTGTTGCATGAGACGCCCCAGTGAATGTCTGCAATGAAAACATCGACCCGCAGGGTGGCGTGGTACCGCGTAATCGATGAAACAGTCGAAAAAAAATTTTAGGAAATGCGCCACATACATACAAGCAAACGCAATGCCGCCGTCAAAAACCTCTGTAATCTGGGCTCTAATGCACGAAAACCGGCCGCATATACATCTATTGTGTCCCAGTCCTCTGAACAATGCCACGGTTCAAGTGGCCGAAGATTCACATTAAAAGTAAATCGAAGCAGTTCCAGTATCACGTGTCACGGCTCGGTCAACGATTACATCGTTGCGCAGGATTTTCAACGGGATCCACCATACCAAGAACAATTCTCAAAGAGCAATTTATGAACGCATTTAAAGAACATTGCAGGCCCGATAGGCAGCCCAAGCAGAAGGGGCAAAATTACTTAAAACATATCTAGGCAACGCGTACACCGTATTATTATATAGCAAGAACACATACCTAGCAACAAACAGCAGTAATAATTTAAAAGCACAAAAATTAAAAATAAGGAGCCACAAACCGTACAAATATTAGCAAATACCAACATGAAGTGTAGAGCAGTGAAGTGTAAAAATGAACACAATGATATGTAAAGTTGTTTACGCAATTTAAACAGGACCAAATTGCCAAAAGCATGTCGCACACACAGACGCAAAAAAAATAATTCTCCGAAGCAGTTACTGCAGCTTAGAGTACATTGGACAAACGAGTATAAGAAAAGTAATAAGTCTAGGTATACATTCACAATACATTAATTTCAGTGATGCCTTCCATGTGATACCGGACGTTCGCTGGACGAGTGGTCATTAATGGAAATGGGCTGGATGCGGGTAATGAGGTAAGCAACCAGCCAATTCACTAAGTAGGTTGGAAGATTATTTGATTTCAGTTAATAATAAGTTTCTATGTGAAACAAAATCGAAAGCTTTCCTAAACTCTAAAAATATTCGATCGTTAGATCCTATGAAATAATAGGTCCTATCAAGAAAAGTGGCTAATTTGTGACTACCTGTTTTTAATTGTGTTCCAGTAAAGAAGCCATTTAGAAACCGTGTTAGAAAGAAGTCAGTATGCTGTTGTCACCTTTAAAGATATACATATCATTAGTTACGATATGTTCAAGTAGTTTACAACATGATGAAGTTAGTGATATAGGACGATAACTTGTTACTAGTGTGGCGTCACCCTTTTTCAGTACTGGCACAACACGTACCAAGAGCCAATATCAAGGCAGGCTAGCTGAAGACAAGGACAGTTTCGCGTTGCAAACATCACCAATGATTTTCGAAATACTCCGTATCAGCCCTTATGCAAAGGGCTTGCTGAATGAGCCATGCGGGCACATAAAGCTACTATAAGAAGGTTCCGTAAGATAATGTGCTTGAGCTGTTCGAGAAATTGCTTTTGAGCAACCTTAGAAAATTCCAGGAAGGTGGAAGGGTGCTGTCTCAGTGTCTGCGGTGATGTTAGATCCGGTCGAGATTAGACACTTTCCTTCCTCTTCTTTTTCTTCTTCTTCATCATCATCATCATCATAATCATCACCAGCCTGGTTACGCCCACTGCAGGGCAAAGGCCTCTCCCATACTTCTCCAACAACCCCGGTCCTGTACTAATTGTGGCCATGTCGTCCCTGAAAACTTCTTAATCTCATCCGCCCACCTAACTTTCTGACGCCCCCTGCTACGCTTCCTTTCCCTTGGAATCCAGTCCGTAACCCTTAATGACCATCGGTTATCTTCCCACCTCATTGCATGTCCTGCCCATGCCCATTCCTTTTTCTTGATTTCAACTACGATGTCATTAACTCGCGTTTGTTCCCTCACCCAATCTGCTCTTTTCTCACCACTTAACGTTACACCCATCATTCTTCTTTCCATAGCTCGTTGCGTCGTCCTCAATTTAAGTAGAACCCTTTTCGTAAGCCTCCAGGTTTCTCCCTGTAGGTCAGTAGTGGTAAGACACAGCTATTATACACTTTTCTCTTGAGGGATGATGGCAACCTGCTGTTCATGATCTGAGAATGCCTGCCCAACACACCCCAGCCCATTCTTATTCTTCTGATTATTTCCTTCTCATGATCCGGTTCAGCCGTCACTACCTGCCCTAAGTAGACGTATTCCCTTACCACTCCCAGTGCCTCGCTACCTATTGTAACTTGCTTTTCTCTTCTGAGACTGTTAAACATTAATTTAATTTTCTGCAGATTAATTTTTAGACCCACCCTTCGGCTTTGCCTCTCTAGGTCAGTGACCATGCATTGCAGTTGGTCCCCTGAGTTACTAAGTAAGGCAATATCATCAGCGAATCACAAGTTACTAAGGCATTCTCCAGCAGCTTTTATCCCCAATTCTTCCCAATCCAGGTCTCTGAACACCTCCGGCAAACACGCTGTGAATAGCATTGGAGAGATCGTATCTCCCTGCCTGACGCCTTTCTTTATCGGCATTTTGTTGCGTTCTTTATGGAGGACTATGGTGGCTTTGGAGCCGCTATAGATATCTTTCAGTATTTTCACATACCGCTCGTCTACACCCTGATTTTGTAATGCCTCCATGACTGCTGAGGTTTCGACAGAATCAAACGCTTTCTCGTAATCAATGAAAACTATATATAAGGGTTAGTTATATTCCGCAGATTTCTCTATCACCTGATTGATAGTGTAAATATGGTCTATTGTTGAGTAGCCTTTACGGAATCCTGCATGGTACTTTGCTTCACAGAAGTCTAAGGTGTTCCTGATTCTATTTGCGATTACCTTAGTAAATACCTTTGTAGGCAACGGAGAGTAAGTCTTTCGCGTCCCCTTTCTTATGAATTAGGATTATGTTAGCGTTTTTCCAAGATTCCGGTACGCTCAAGGTCATGAGGCATTGCGTATACAGGGTGGCCAGTTTCTCTAGAACAATCTGCCCACCATACTTCAACAAATCTGCTGTTACCTGATCCTCCCCAGCTGCCTTCCCCCTTTGCATAACTCCCAAGGCTTTCTTTACCTCTTCCGGCGTTACCTGTGGGATTTCGAATTCGTCTAGACTATTCTCTCTTCCATTATCGTCGTGGGTGCCACTGGTACTGTATAAATCTCTATAGAACTTCTCAGCTGCTTGAACTATCTCATCCATATTAGTAATGATATTGCTGGATTTCTCTCTTAACACATACATCTGATTCTTGCCAATTCCTAGTTTCTTCTTCACTGCTTTTAGGCGTCCTCCGTTCCTGAGAGCATGTTCAATTCTATCCATATTGTACTTCCTTATGTCAGCATTCTTACGCTTAGTGATTAACTTCGAAAGTTCTGCTTGTTCTATTCTAACTGTAGGGTTACAGGCTTTCATACATACATTCACCATACATACTAAGGATTGTTGCTCCGCTGTGTGCCGCAGTTATTCCAAACGGCAATAATTTCTATATATATATTTTCTTGCTTCTTCGAGATATGCGTAAAGCTAGTAAAACACTTAGACCGGTATGCGTAAAAATAAATAACTTTATTTCTTGAGAAGGAGGAGGATGAACGTCATTTCTGAAACAAAAAAGGAAAATGAACCATTAGAATCAAGAAGGCGCTGAGGTCCCTTCCATACTTCACTGCAACTGTATTTTGTCAAACAGGCATGCAACAAGAGGTTCGTGCGTATTTCAAATTGCGAGTAAGTGTAGCTCTCATGGGAAAAAGCTAAAGCGTTTATAAATGTTAATGAGATCTTTGATACAAGTACATTTTATTCCGGCTAGCAATTACGGCGAATGGATCACCATGCCACGCGCTGCAATATGTTCGAGCATCCCGGATAGTGAGCACCGTAGATATCGCTCGTGACGTTGACATGACTACGAATGAAATGAAAGATCGTTGCCCATACAAAAGGAAAGAAAATATCTGTCAGCGTTGCCATTGATATCGTTAAAGACAACAGAAATCTCCTCTCGACTCAACGTAACACATTGAAGATCAGCCGTGAAATACTTCTTTTTTCCTATAGATGAGCCGTTCAGCATCCTGGTACAAGTGCAGTTCCTAAAGAAGGCTGTTCTCAATTTCCGCTTGAGTTCTTTGTCAGCGACTTACTTGTGTCTGTGAAATACTTTGTGAAAGTGTGCAAAGGCAACCAACTAGGTCCCTACATTGCGTATTGGAACAGTTCGAGAAGTGTTCAATAGTAATAAATCAGCCTTCACATTAACAATAAGTTATTCTTCCTTAGTGCGGAACGCTGTAGCGGCATTGACAGTTACCACTCTATCTCTGCCTATGTAAAGTCCGTCGTACTCTACCCTAACGCCGTCATGGTGTCGTATTCACAATGATTATCGGCGCACGTATTTCTCAATGTGTGCTTTCTTATGCGAAAATAATTGCTCAGCAGCTGTCCCAAGTGTGAGAGCGCGTTGCCGGCTATGTTTTTGCCCTAACCTTTGAAGTTTATAAAGCGAACTTACACTTCTTGCGGAGGAGAGCGCCATAATGGAAGGGAGTGCCCAGACCATAGCCGTAGTTGAGGCCGTAGCCGAGAAGGCCGTGACCATAACCGTAGTGACCAGCACCGTAGCCAAGGGTGCCAACGCCATAGCCGTAGTAAGCTGGGGCAGCGTGGTAGGCCGCGAAGGCAGGGGCAGCATGGGCCACAGTAGCGACAGCTGGGGCGTGATGGATGGCGGTGGTAGCAAGAGCTGGGGCAGCGTGGACGGCAGTGACAGCTGGGGCTGCGTGGTAGGTCGCAACAGCTGGGGCAGCGTGGTAGGTGGCAACAGCTGGTGCAGCGATAGCGGTAGCCACTGGAGCAGCGGCATAGGTGGCAACTGGACTGGCATGGGCTACGGTGGCGACTGGAGCGGCGGCGAAGGTAGCGACTGGAGCAGCGTGGGCGACGGTGGCGACGGGGGCAGCGTGGGCAACGGTGGCCACAGCTGGGGCAGCAGCCAGGCCGAGGCCGTAACCGCTTTGCGCGACGCCAAAGCCAGCGTGTCCGACGAAACCAGCAAAGGCGCTGGTGGCCAATGCTAGGACGATGCAAGCGCGAATCTGGAGACCAACGGGAGAGAAATATGAGAACCGAAAGGCAATACGGTAAATGTTTGCTGCTACCAATAAGTAATACGAGGATTTTAGCATTTTTTTAGTCCTTGCTGCAGACAATCCTAAACTTCTGGATGTCATTTTTGAAACCACTGCTGACAACTTTCATTCGCCGTGAGACGTGATACCACGTCGATGTGATCAGGAGCGAGGAAAGAAACTTTAGAGTGCGTGGTGTGTGTTTTCTCGCGAACTCACTGCTGCCTTGGAGAAAACGCCGTTTTTTCTTTCGTGATTTGGTTGGCCTAATCAGTCTTTATATCATTTATAGCGTGCAGTCTAAATCCCTATGCGGCTTGCAGACGATATCGATTAGCATTGCCGTTGCTGTAAAGTTCCTTGCACAATAAAATGCTTATTAAAGATAATCGTGGTTTATTACGTTCGATTACGGCCTCGGTGAAATGCGGCGTCTAAACCTGTATACTTTATAAGAAAGTCGGAAGTTATAGCAGCTTTTTACTTATTAAAACCTTGCCTAGTATTCCGTTTCATATTCGAAACGTGTTCCCTATACGAAGAGTGTGGTCGTTGTGGCTGGATACATTCCGAGAAAACGCGCTCTAAAAAGTTGTACAAAGGCACTGAAGAAGGTAGTCAAATACGCCGTCCTTCTTTGGATAAGTTATTGACACACACGGTGTTGGCGCACTTCGTTGTGTCCTGCGCACTCGTTGAATACATTAAAATTAAAGGTCCGTAAAGCCTCGCTATACTGAAAGAAATCTGTCTTACCATGGTTGTTCCGAAGCTGCTGCTGAAAGAACTGCTACTCGAGTGCGATCTTTCATCGCATTTTATACAAAGCATAGGGTGTGGCGAGATCTCCTCACGAGGGCTGAAAAAGAAAGAGAGATCAATTTGTATGCTATATAGATGCGTCCACATAAGAAGTGCAATGTTTCACTGCGTTTTATACAAAAGGTTGGGAGTGGGGACATCTTCTCATGAGGGCCTAAAGGAAAAGAGAGACCAATTTGTATGCGCTATGGATGCGCCCACATGAGACATGCATGCCTAGTAAAGAGAGCTAACTATCCTCCATATTTAAGGATGGACATTGCTTTATGATGTCTCGCACCCGATGTGAATTTAAAAAAGAAAGTGTGTAGGAACGAAGATGATATATGCTGCACATCCCGTCGTAGGAAAGGTGTGTATACGAAGGATTGGTTAAGCTTGCTGAAAATCACGTACCTCTACTTAAAACTGGTTCAATAAAACGTTTTGTTAGTTGCTTATCGCTTTTAATGTACGACAAGGGAACTGCCTGCTGGAATAAATTAACCGAAAACTTAATGTACGAGGGAAAAATTTAACGTACCGGTTCCGCTAGCTGTTCATGCATCTTAGCAGACACCTCCACCCTCATTAAGAAATATATAAGATCGTTATCATAGCGCGCGGGAGAGAACTACATCGTGGCAAATTCATTTCAAGCGCTCTGAATAACCGGAATGGAAAGGACACAGCTTGTGCCCTGTGAAAGAGGGGATTTCGTAACCTTGGATAAAACTACTTGCATGAATGTAACCTTTGATTAAAGCGTATGTGTTATTTGTCATTCTTTTATTATAAATGCCCACACCTTCTTCTAGGCTTGCTCGTTTACCGCAGTTAAAGAGGCAATGAACAACATTTGGTTTCTGATTAGCACGTTTTACCAAGCTTCTTAACAGCAGAAATAAAAACTTAAAATTTTATGCAGGATTTCTTCATAGCTGTCGCAAATTCACGATACAAGAGGGATCTCATGCGTATGCAAAATACTGCTGTGGTAAAGGCAATATTCCTATCAACAGGTGAACAATAATAAACGTAGGAGCAGTGTTAACGATAAGCAAACCATATATCTAGTTGTTTACAAAGATGGCGCTACGAAGTTCCGAGGATAGCACTGAGCGTGTGGGAAACCACAGATTTAAAAAAGTACACGGCGCACTATTCATAAACTGAGACTCGGGACAGCTCATTTTTTTACCTTTTGCCATGTTTGCCAGTCCGATGCCTTCAATATGCACATGAGCTATAGAATCACATTAGGGCTAACGTGTCCGAAGGAATGGGTTTGTGAGCTGTACAGCATCGTCAGCGAGGTCTCTGATGTCGACCGCAGGAGCTAGTAGTAGTGATGTTAGTCATACGCCAAACACAGTTCAATATCGCTTTGAGATGAAAAGTGCAGCTGTGTGTTTCACACACAGGCCATTGAGGCCATGCAGCAGCATGGCCTGAATTGTGGGTGAATATTGTTTTCACAGCGGATGTGTATATGGCTATGTTCTGATGAAAAATGTGTCCGTGGGCAAGAGTCTGGTACATTTAGAATTTTTACCGATATGTTCGCAGATCCCGAAGGCAGTGCAATATCGGCTCGACCTGCGGCTGAAGCGAAGCAGGCTTTCAGCACTCCGCCAACTTGCAAAACTAAGTTTAATATCTTAGGTATAAATGCAACCCGTATCAGATAATAAGCTGATCAGAACAGACACCACACTATCACCCTCGTCGCTATGGTTAAGTTCTCATCGCCCTCTCTTTGTTGGCCTTCCAGGCGCTTGTATATCTCCTTTCCTTTCCTTCCCCTCTCCCGTTGCGGGGTCCTGTAAGCATGCTTCCCGTCGGGACAGCGAGGCGGGAGAAAATGCGAACCGTCCATGTGTTCCCGATCCCGCAAACTTAGGAACGTTTCACCGGAGCAGCGGCCAAGTTTCAGGGGGAGTTAGGGGGGAACCAGGTTTTTATGGGCTATGTTGTGTTTGACCGCTTAAAGTTTTCGAGTGATCTCACAGCCATTACTGCAGTGCGGGATGTCGACCAACGCATGATAGCTTTGCCTACGGTGAAGCAGTGTGTGCCGTCTGAGTGCGGTTAGGTGCCCGCATTTTGCAACCATACATGGATATGTATATACGCGCAGAACCTCATCAGCTTCAGAGGATTAATATTGTGGAGGTGCAGTTAGTCACACTACGTCTTCCATTTATGTGCATACGGTGTTTGACGCACGACAGTGGGTAGTTCGACATTCAGGCCTAGATAACTTCGCTGGTCAACCATCTTACATTGTGGAATAGAGCTCAATGTTTTGTGACATGTTGTAGTGTAACGGCGCAACCACAAAGAAGAGACCAACAGAACAGATCACAGGCACTAAGAACATTAATGAAAGTCATTTAACCACACTGTATTTACTATTTACAATGATCCGACGCATCAGTCACAATCGACGTGGAAGAGGGGATGTTTATCATGATTGTGTCGTTAGGTAAGCACCAAATAGCGATTTGGCATGTGGGCAAAAGACTCGTTTAGCGTGTGGCACCGAGCTGGCGCGTAGACCGGTGGAGCCTCGGCGTTCCGCAGGAAAGCACGCCGACTCGACCGATGCCTTAAGGTAACATCTTTTAGAGAATTGGAGAAAGTATGCGAAGCATTTTTTTTAAACTTGAACCCTAGCCCGTGCCGGTGTGCGCCACTGGCACCTGCCTCGTGCATACGCGAGCATCTGCGTAATTCTGACTCAACGCCAATGCTGCTTCTGCTGTGCCACAGAGAGCCCCCCCCCCCCCCTGTCTCCGGCCACCACTGAAAGGAGGAAAGTTTAACGAACGATGGAAAGTCCGCGTGACGCAGCGTTTCTTGGGTGGCGCGTAGGAGGCGGCGTCTAGGGACGAAGAATGGTTGCGTCAGGAACTGGTGGTGTCGACGGCGACGGTGCGTCAATGTAGGCGGGTTTGAGACGCCCCAAGGCATTTGTGTCTGGCCGGCCGTTGACATTCACGATAAAAGTCGCCGGACTGCGCTATAGAACAGAATATGTTGCGGAGTGCTGTGGCTGCAAAGGCTCCCGCTCGGCACAGTTACACACGAGAACGTGGGTGCCAGAGGTGAGTGCCACAGAAACCTACGCAGACCTTGCTTCTGGTGAACGCGGAGGCACTGGACGTATCTGGCTGAAGAAAGCTTGTAGTTCGACAACCTAATCGGCAGGTGATGGCATAGGTGTTTTAGTTGTGGCGGCAAAGAAATCTCATGGAAGGCATCGGTAAGTTGCGCAGACTAGCTCAGCACAGGAGCAACAGATGTCGCTCTTGAGTGCAGCTCTGATGCCAAGTAGGACGAGGGACAAATGTAGAACCCACTTCTGCTGCGATTCATACGCCGTAAGGCAGAACTTGTGAGGCAGGAGAAAACGTTCACCAAGTCCATTTGACTGCGGGTGGTAAGCATTCTTGCGCATACGTATCGTTTGCAGAAGTTTGAGTAGCTCGTTAAAAAGTACCGAGTCGAATTGCAGACCTTGATCGACGACATTTGTGGATGGGCCGCCGAACCTTGTAATCCATGTAGATACGAAAGCTGCTGTAACAGTGGGCGCTGAAGTGTCAGATATGGGTCAAGCTTCTGGCCATAGTGTATTGCGGTCGGTGCATATAAGTATGTAGGAGTAAGCTTTCGAAGGTTAACACTGATTCCTGGAGCCTTGACACGACAAACAGCAGCAAACTGAGTAGCTAACTAGAGGTTTAGGTGAAGCCAGACGAAACGACACGAAAGATGCATCTGTGCCGCGCGTTTTCCAGGATGCGACAAGTGGTGCAAGCTTTTGAACAGAGATCTGCGAAGGCAATCCGCAATTTATGGTCGAGGTGTGCTTGTAGAGGTGTCAGAGACGATGTACGTACTGTCGAGAGTCATAGCGACATCCTCCATTTTCAGGGAGTTGACGAATTGCGGAGGGTATGACGTCCGGAGTCATCACGCTGTTGACGGACAAGTAAGTCGCCATCGATTACGAAAGGTTCTAACGTAGAGGTGGGAACGGCATTCAACTCAGAACGCAACTAAGAACGTCGGATTGAAGGTTATCGGTGCCCTTAATAAGATGGAACGTTGTTGTAAACTCCGAGAAGTAGGAAAGGTGTCCACTATCGCGGTGCGAGTGACAGGATGACGAATGGTTCATTGCATGCACAAGGGGCTTGAGGGCTGTGAAGAGAGTAAATGCACGGTCTTCAAGGAAATCCCGAAAATATCTGATAGCCAAGTTAACGGCGAGTAATTCACGTCCGAACATGCTGTAGCGGGACTGCGCAGGTTTCTGTTTCTTGAAGAAAAACGAGAGTACTTGCATGCAGTATTGATGAATTGTTTCGGAACGGTGCCACCAGCGGCATTTGAAGTGCCTACCATGATGGCAGTGGGCGCAGTTGGCTTTGGGCGTCTGAGCAGCGTTGCATCGGCGATGGCAGACTTGACTCTTGTGAAAGCGTCGGTGGCCTCTTCAGCCCACTGAAGCACTTGCTTACTCCTGTTTCCGTGCAGAGCGTCTTGCAGAGCCACAAGTCTTGCGCAATGGGGAATGAATCGGCAGTAGAAATTAAAGAAGCTTGTTGAGTGTTGTCGGTTGTAGAAAGTATTCGATAACGCGAATCTTGGAAGGAAGTGGTTGTATGCCGTTAGCGTCGACAATATGCCGGAGGAACTCGAGCTCCAGTCGATGTAATTTGTTCTTGGCGGCGTTGATGACAATTCATTTACCGGCAAGACGTGAAAACAACAATTGCTAGTGTTGTAGACGTTCTTCTGCGGCAGAAGATGTGACGGGAAGGTCTACAATGTACGCAAAAACGAAAGGCAATCCACGAATGACCGAGTCGATAGAAAGCTGAAAGGATTGACCAGCGTTCCAGGCTGAAAGGCATGCGGAGAAATTCAAAAGACCGAACGGTGTGGTGATGGCGGTCTTAGGAATGTCTTCTGCAGCGACCGGTAGTTGATGATAGGCGCGAACGAGATCGATCTCAGAAAAGACCGTGGCAACGTACAAAACTACCATGAAGTCCTGAATGTTCAGGAGAGGGCAGCGATCAGGAACTGTAGTGCTGTTCAGCACCCCGTAGTCGTTGCATGGGCGCCAGTGTCCAGTCTTCTTATGAATCACGTGAAATGGTGATGCCCATTTCCTGGAGAATGGGCGGATGATGTCAAGTTGCAGCATGTGTTCGAACTGCACGCGAGTTATCTTGAGGTTCTCTTGTGACAGATGCTGGGGTCGGAATAGACTGGTGCGTCAGAGGTGACGATGTAATGGCACACGTCATGTTGAACCAGTTGTGTCCAGTTCGGCAAGCGCGTCAAAGTGAGAAACTCGCGTAGCAGCTCGGCAAAAGGTTCGTCCAACATGGCAGGAATACGCGCGATCGGCGATGTGTTTGTTGCTGGGACGCCGGGAATAGATGGCTGGGTAACGGAGAAGATGAGACGGCGTCATTGAATGACGACCTTTTAAGAAGCACCACCATTGTCGACAAAATTCTTTTGATCTAAGAACGTGAAGGAACTGCGCGGCTACTGGAGTCTATTCACGTAAAACAGCAAGTTCCTTCTTATATTACCCGTCGACTCGCCCGGCTCTAGGAAGCGCTGACAAAAAAATCTTGGCCTAAAATGCAGCTCACCAGCAGTTCCAGACCAGTCATTTTTTTATGGACTCCGTTAAGACGCGCTTGTACATCTAAAAACCTCGGCCAGGTGGCGCTTATGCGTCTATCAATAAGCACCACCATTCTCAACAAAATTATTTTGACCCACTAACGTGAATTAACTGCGTTAATAGTGGGGTCTATTTAAGTAAAACACCGAGTTCCTTCCCAATGTGACTTGTTTGCTCTCTCCACTGTACGCCTTGCGAACGTAAGAGCGTCGCCTCAAATGGAACTCATAACAGCGGGAGGTATTTCAGAAGTTGAAAAAGGCCTTGCGTGACGCCAAAATGTTTACCCACTTCGATCTGTCCCTGCCTTAGAGATTCGCGTGCGATGCGTTACCGAACAGAGTCGGAACCGTTCTTTGCCATCCCGCTGGCAATGTTGACATACCAAATGGCTTTCGTTCTCGAAAACAATGTAAAACGGAAAGGAATTATATTCAGAAGCTGAAGTCGAAGCATTGGCACTAATGTTCGGAGTATCACTGTTTCGGAACTACCTACTGGGAATAACCTTCACCTTGACCTCTGATCACACGCCGCTGATTCGGCTATTTTGCAAAATCGTCCAGCGCCCTTTACATTTGCGGTAAGAATTCAACGTCGGTCCTCTATTCTGACAGCATACCAGTACAAAATAGAGTACAAACCTGGCTCAAACACGTTGAGTGCAGACACACTGCGTCGGTTTCCTCTAGAGACCACCGAGGTTACGTACGAGGGGATCCATGAGTGCGCATGCTCCCGGCAGCAGCTGGATGAGTTGTCTTACATCGCAAGGAGACAAATGGTTGACCGAGAAAGATCTGATGCTGAGAACTGTGAAGTGCTACGCACTTTGTGTATGAATAAAAAGCGAAACCCGATCAGAGTTGTAATTCCTGCAGCTACTCGCAGTGACATGCTACAACTGTTGCACGAGACGCACCAGTGAATGTCTGCAATGAAAACATCGACCCGCAGGGTGGCGTGGTACCGCGCAATCGATGAAACAGTCGCAAAAAAATTTTAGGAAATGCGACACATACGTACAAGCAAACGCAATGCCACCGTCCAAAACCTCTGTAATCTGGGCTCTAATGCACGTAAACCGGTCCCATATACATCTAGGGTGTCCCAGTCAACTGAACAATGCCACGGTTCAAGTGGCCGAAGATTCACATTAAAAGTGAATCGAAGCAGCTCCAGTATCACGTGTCACGGCTCAGTCAACGATTACATCGTTGCGGAGGATTTTCAAGGGGATCCACCATACCAAGAACAATTGTCAATGAGCAATTTATGAACGTGTTTCAAGAACAGTGCAGGCCCGATAGGCAGCCCAATCAGAAGGGGCAAAATTACTTAAAAGATATCTAGGCAACGCGTACACCGTATTGTTATGTAGCAAGAACACATACCTAGCAACAAAGAGCAGTAATAATTTAAAAGCACAAAAATTAAAAATAAGGAGCCACAAACTGTACAAATATTAGCAAATACCAACATGAAGTGTAGAGCAGTGAAGTGTACAAATGAACACAATGATATGTAAAGTTGTTTACGCAATTTAAACAGGACCAAATTGCCAAAAGCGCGTCGCACACTTAGATGAAAAAAAAAAGAATTTTCCGAAGCAGTTACTGCAGCTTACAGTACATTGGACAAAGGAGTATAAGAAAACTAATAAGTCTAGGTATAAATTCACATTACATTAATGCCAGTGGTGCCTTGCAGATGATACCGGACGTTAGCTGGATGAGTGGTCATTAATGGAAATGGACTGGATGCGGGTAATGAGATAAGCAACCAGCCAATTCACTAGGCAGGTTGGAAGATTATTTGATGTCAGTGAATAATAAGTTTCTATGTGACACAAAATCGAAAGCTTTCCTAAAATCTAAAAATATTCGATCGTTAGATCCTACGGAATAATAGGTCCTATCAAGAAAAGTGGCTAATTCGTGACTACCTGTTTTTAATTGTGTTCCAGTAAAGAAGCCATTTAGAAACCGTGTTAGCAAGAAGTCAGTATGCTGTTATCAGCTTTAAAGATATACATTTAATTAGTTACGATATGTTCAAGTAGTTTACAACATGATGAAGTTAGTGATATAGGACGATAACTCGTTACTAGTGTGGCGTCACCCTTTTTCAGTACTGGCACAACACGTACCAAGAGCCAATATCTAGGCACGCTAGCTGAAGACAAGGACAGTTTCGTGTTGCAAACATCACCAATGATTTTCGAAATACTCCGTATCAGCCCTTATGCAAAGGGCTTGCTCAATGAGCCACGCGGGCACATAAAGCTACATTAAGAAGGTTCCGTAAGATAATGTGCTTGAGCTGTTGGAGAAATTGCTTTTGAGCAACCTTAGAAAATTCCAGAAAGGTGGAAGGGTGCTGTCTCAATGTCTGCGGTGATGTTAGATCCGGTCGAGATTAGACACTTTCCTTCCTCTTCTTTTTCTTCTTCTTCATCATCATCATCATCATAATCATCACCAGCCTGGTTACGCCCACTGCAGGGCAAAGGCCTCTCCCATACTTCTCCAACAACCCCGGTCCTGTACTAATTGTGGCCATGTCGTCCCTGAAAACTTCTTAATCTCATGCGCCCACCTAACTTTCTGCCGCCCCCTGCTACGCTTCATTCCCTTGGAATCCAGTCCGTAACCCTTATTGGCCATCGGTTATCTTCCCTCCTCATTACATGTCCTGCCCATGCCCATTTCTTTTTCTTGATTTCAACTACGATATCATTAACTCGCGTTTGTTCCCTCACCCAATCTGCTATTTTCTTATCCCTTAACGTTACACCCATCATTCTTCTTTCCATAGCTCGTTGCGTCGTCCTCAATTTAAGTAGAACCCTTTTCGTAAGCCTCCAGGTTTCTGCCCCGTAGGTGAGTACTGGTAAGACACAGCTATTATACACTTTTCTCTTGAGGGACGATGGCAACCTGCTGTTCATGATCTGAGAATGCCTGCCAAACGCACCCCAGCCCATTCTTATTCTTCTGATTATTTCCGTCTCATGATCCGGATCAGCCTTCACTACCTGCCCTAAGTAGATCTATTGCCTTACCACTTACAGTGCCTCGCTACCTATTGTAAATTGCTGTTCGCTTCCGAGACTGTTAAACAGTAATTTAGTTTTCTGCAGATTAATTTTTAGACCCACCCTTCGGTTTTGCCTCTCTAGGTCAGTGAGCATGCATTGCAGTTGGTCCCCTGAGTTACTAAGCAAGGCAATATCATCAGCGAATTGCAAGTTACTAAGGCATTCTCCAGTAACTTTTATCCCCAATTCTTCCCAATCCAGGTCTCTGAATACATCCTGCAAACACGCTGTGAATAGCATTGGAGAGATCGTATCTCCCTACCTGACGCCTTTCTTCATTGGGATTTTCTTGCTTTCTTTATGGAGGACTATGGTGGCTGTGGAGCCGCTATAGATATCTTTCAGTATTTTTACATACGGCTCGTTTACACCCTGATTCTGTAATGCGTCCATGACTGCTGAGGTTTCGACAGAATCGAACGCTTTCTCGTAATCAATGAAAGCTATATATAAGGGTTGATTATATTCCGCAGATTTCTCTATCGCCTGATTGATAGTGTAAATATGGCCTATTGTTGAGTAGCCCTTACGGAATCCTGCATGGTCTTTTGCTTGACAGAAGTGTAAGGTGTTCCTGATTCTATTTGCGATTACCTTAGTAAATAGTTTGTAGGCAACTGACAGTAAGCTGATCGGTCTATAATTTTTCAAGTCTTTGGCGTCCCTTTTCTGATGGATTAGGATTATGTTAGCGTTCTTCCAAGATACCGGTACGCTCGAGGTCATGTGGCATTGCGTATACAGGGTGGCCAGTTTCTCTAGAACAATCTGCTGACCATCCTTCGACAAATCTGCCGTTACCTTATCCTCCCTAGCTGCCTTCCCACTTTGTATAGCTCCCAAGGATTTCTTTACTTCTTCAGGCGTTACCTATGGGATTTCGAATTCCTCTAGACTATTCTCTCTTCCATTATCGTCGTGGGTGCCACTGGTACTGTATAAGTCTATATAGAACTCCTCAGCCACTTGAACTATCTCATCCATATTAGTAATGATATTGCCGGATTTGTTTCTTAACAAATACATCTGATTCTTGCCAATTCCTAGTTTCTTCTTCACTGCTTTTAGGCGTCCTCCGTTCCTGAGAGCATGTGAAATTCTATCCATATTGTACTTCCTTATGTCAGCTGTCTTACGTTTATTGATTACCTTTGAAAGTCCTGCTAGTTCTATTCTAACTGTAGGGTTACAGGCTTCCATACATACATTCATCATACATACTAAGGATTGTTGCTCCACTGTGTGCCGCAGTTATTCCAAACTGCAATAATTTCTTTATACATATGTTCTTGCTTCTTCGAGATATGCGTAAGGTTAGTAAAACACTTAGACCGGTATGCGTAAAAATAAATAACTTTATTTCTTGAGAAGAAGGAGGATGAACGTCATTTCTGAAAGAAAAAAAGGAAAGTGAACCATTAGAATCAAGAAGGCGCTGAGGTCCCTTCCATTCTTCACTGCAACTGCATTTTGTCAAACAGGTAGGCAACGAGAGGTTCGTGCGTATTTAAATTGCGAGTAAGTGTAGCTCGCATGGGAAAAAGCTAAAAGGTTTATGAATGTTAGTGAGATCTTTGATACAAGTATATTTTATTCCGGCTAGCAATTACGGCGAATGCATCACCATGCCACGCGCTGCAATATGTTCGAGCATCCCGGCTAGTGAGCACCGTAGACCTCGCTCGTGACGTTGACATGACTACGAATGAAATGAAAGAGCGCTGCCCATACAAAAGGAAAAAAAATATCTGTCAGCGTTGCCATTGATATTGTTAAAGACAACAGAAATATCCTCTCGACTCAACGTAACACATTGAAGATCAGCCATGAAATACTTTTTTTCCTACAGATGAGCCATTCAGCATCCTGGTACAAGTGCAATTCCTAAAGAAGGCTCTTCTCAATTTCCGCTTCAGTTCTTTGTCAGCGACTTACTTGTATCTGTGAAATACTTTGTGAAAGTGTGCAAAGGCAACCAACTAGGCCCCTACATTGCGTATTGGAACAGTTCGAGAAGTGTTCAATAGTAATAAATCAGCCTTCACATTAACAATAAGTTTTTCTTCCTTAGTGCGGAACGCTGTAGTGGCATTGACAGTTACCACTCTATCTCTGCCTATGTACAGTCCGTCGTACTCTACCCTAACGCCGTCATGGTGTCGTATTCACAATGATTATCGGCGCTCGTATTTCTCAATGTGTGCTTTCTTATGCGAAAATAATTGCTCAGCAGCTGTCCCAAGTGTGAGAGCGCGTTGCCGGCTATGTTTTTCCCCTAACCTTTGAAGTTTATAAAGCCAACTTACACTTCTTGCGGAGGAGAGCGCCATAATGGAATGGAGTGCCAAGACCATAGCCGTAGTTGAGGCCGTAGCCGAGAAGGCCGTGACCATAACCGTAGTGACCAGCACCGTAGCCGAGGGTGCCAACGCCATAGCCGTAGTAAGCTCGGGCAGCGTGGTAGGCCGCGAAGGCAGGGGCAGCATGGGCCACAGTAGCAACAGCTGGGGCGTGATGGATGGCGGTGGTAGCAAGAGCTGGGGCAGCGTGGACGGCAGTGACAGCTGGGGCTGCGTGGTAGGTCGCAACAGCTGGGGCAGCGTGGTAGGTGGCAACAGCTGGGGCAGCGATAGCGGTAGCCACTGGAGCAGCGGCATAGGTGGCAACTGGAGTGGCATGGGCTACGGTGGCGACTGGAGCGGCAGCGAAGGTAGCGACTGGAGCAGCGTGGGCGACGGTGGCGACTGGGGCAGCGTGGGCAACGGTGGCCACAGCTGGGGCAGCAGCCAGGCCGAGGCCGTAACCGCCATGCGCGACGCCAAAGCCAGCGTGGCCGGCGAAACCAGCGAAGGCGCTGGTGGCCAATGCAAAGAAGATGCAAGCGCGAATCTGGAAGGCCATGGCAGAGCAATATGAGGACCGAGAGTCAATATGGAATACGTTTGCTGTTACCGGTAAGTGATACGAGAACCATAGCATTTTTCGATCATTTAGGCTGCAGGCAATCCTAAAATTGTTGGTTTCATTTTAGAAACCGCTGTTGACAGCTTTCAATCGTCATGAGATCTGATACCACGCCGAATGTAATCAGAAGTGACGAAAGAATCTAGAGTTCAAATTATGTGTTCCATTGCTGACTGAGTGAAGCTGTACAGAAAATGCTGGTGTAATCAGCTGTTGCATGCTATATGACATGCAGTCTAAACATATATGCGAAATACGGCGCTTGGAGACATTGCAGATTACCATAATTACTATTGCTAACAAGACTCTTGCACCATAATATGCTATTCAACCTTAGTTTACTGCGCACGATTACAGCCTTGGTCGACTGCAGCTTCTTAAGTTCCATACTCTAAGAAAGCTGCGAGTGATGGCAGCTTCTTCTATAATAATAGCTTGTCTCGTATTCAATTTCATATTCGGAAGATGTTTCCTATGCGAAGAGTGCGGTCGCTGTAGCTGGATACATTCTGAGAAAACGGACTCTACCAAGGTAAGCAAGTGCCCTGAGGAAGGTAATCAAATAGGCTGTCTTTCTTTGGATTAATTATTGATACACACGATGGTTGCTCGCACTTTAATTATACAGGAAAATGAAAGGTCCGTTAAGCCTCGCTATACTGAAAGAAATCTGTCTCACCATGTTTCTTCCGAAGCTGCTGCTGAACGAACTGCTACTCGAGTACAATGGTTCACCGCGTTTTATACAAAGCGTAGGGTGTGGCGAGATCTCTTTATGAGCGCTGAAAAAGAAATAACTACCATTTTGCATGCACGGAGTAGAAGTTCATGCTGAGTTAAGTGAGCTAACTATCCGGCATAGTTAAGCTTCGACAAGACTTTATGATGCCACGCAGCCGATGTGAATTGGCAAAAAATGTTGTTGGAACGAAGATGATATCTGCTGCAAAGCACGCCCCGGGAAAGCTGTGCATTCGAAGGATTAGTTAAGCTTACTGAAAATCACGTATGGCTACTTAAAACTGGTGTAATAAAACGTCCGGTTAGTCGCTCATGGCTTTTAATGTATGTATCGACAAGCGAACTGCCCGAGAGAATAAATTAGCTGAAAACTGAAAATATGAGAGAAAAATGTCACGTACCGGTTTCGCTGACGGTTCTTGCATCATAGCAGGCATGAGAACGCTCTATAAGAAAGATATAAGATCCTTATCTTACCGTGCGCGAGAGAACTACATCATGGCAAATTTGTTTTAGGCACCCCGAATAACCGGAATTGGAAGGCTACAGTTGGCGTCCATGAAAGAAGGAATTCCGTAACCTTGCATGAAATTACTTGCGTGAAGATAACCGTTGATTCATTTGAATGCGTTTTCGTGATTTTTTAAAATTAGAAATGCTTATACGTTCCTGTTCGCTTGCAAGGTTAGCATAGCTTAAAGGCAATGAACAACACCTCATTTCTGATTTTCAAATTTGACTATGCCTCTAAAGAGCAGCAGGAACACCTAAAAATCTTATGCTGGATTTCTCAATAGCTGTCGCAGGCTCACCATACAATAAAAACAGCACTCTAGTGTGCTTGCAAAATGCTGCTCCGGTAAAGGCAATATCTATCAAATGGGCGAACATTACTAACTGTAACAGCAACGCCAAAGATTAACATGCCATATGTATAATCCTTTGCGTCTGTGTCTACGGCGTTGTCAGGAACCACAATCATAAGGCAAAGGTCGTGCTACTATGTAGCAAGGATAGCGCAGAACATAGGAAACTGCAATTGCATGCCTGTATTATCTATCCATTGTCATATCAGACTTTTCGTGTAGGAAACCAAGCATCAGAAAAAGTACAGGCGCAATAGTGATAAATTAATATCCAGGAAATCTCGTGTTCTTTTTTTACTTTTACCACATTTCCTAGCCCGATACCTTGACTATGTGCATGAGTAATAGAATCAGATTAGGGCTGTCTTGTCCACAGGATTAGGTTTGTGAGCTGTGCAATAGCGTCGACAAGGTCTCCGATGTCGACAGCAGGCGCTAGTAGTACGCCAGACGCAGTTCACTTTGACACAAAGAGTACAGCTATGTTTTCTTTAAATGCAAATGAATGGCATGAATTCTAGGTGAACATTGTTGCTACAGCGGAGCTGTATATGGCTCGGTTCTCGATGATATTAAAATTCATGGCAAATTGGTTACCTTTACATACGAGCGTGCGGAAGAACGAAGGCAGAAGTTTTAAAACTTAAGCCCAAGTTAAGCGAAACCCATGTAGGCTGGGCGTACTCCCCACGGGAACAAGAAGAGCACCAACAATATCAATCGGCTCACTTTAGGATAATTAAGAGCAACATTGCCAAACTGTTTGGAATCCGCGCTCGGGCAGTCGTGTATTCACAATGTTGAAGCTGGTTTTTGTTTCAATTGGGAAGGCCTTTTTCAGTATAGATAGGCCAGATGGTGTGATGCATTAGTGACCGACTCAGGCAGCACGCAAGAAATCTAGCCAATAAGGAGAATATACATGTCGCTGACCATTTGAACAGTCCTACTTGTGAACCACGTTTCTGTAGCGTGAAAATCCTAGGCAAGAGCAAGAAAGAAACATCTCGTAAAACGTTAAAGACATTATTTTATCGTAAAAGCAGGCCAGGATTATGTAAGCGAAGCATCGATTGCACACTACAATTGCAGAAATCAACTTTCTTTCGCGCCTTGTTAATCAATTCTTGTTTGACAAATAACATTTTTTTCTTGTACCGGTGCGTCTGGGCAGCTTGTGGATATATATACGTGTAGGTCTGGCTTCAATAAAATCAGTTCTTACTTTGAGCCTGCATTCGTCTTTCTTTCGCTTGGGATGTTGCAAAATGTTCCTGATGTCAAGATACCAACTAGCGCAAAATTCAACTCTTAAACTTTTGTGACTAATGCACAATGAACTCTGCATGAAACCGTATGATTAGTGTTCCTTATTGTCACGTTACTACCATATTAGCCAAAAAAATAGTACTCCCTAGAACACATCACCTAATCAGCTCACCGTTAATCAGCTAACCTTAATATATTGAAATGAAATAAACGTTCAGTTAAAATTTTGCAAAGAATAAGTACTATGAAATACTGCTCGCTAAGCTAGAAACTGACGCCAGAAAGGTATGGGATGAAGCAAAAAATTTTACAGCGCAGAAAAACCAGGCCTCAGAGCTACGCATGGCTACAAGTGCAGGTGAGGTATCAAGTGGCAAAGCAGCCACCGAGTTGAAAGAGTATCCTGTGACTAGTGCAGACTAAACTGACGATAACATATCGGTGCCTTCTTGTGTCCTGAATGATTTCAACTGCATCAGTTATATAATACAGGCGCCAGCCTTTCCAGACGAAGTCGTGCAAATAATAAATAATATCAAGAATAACGCAGCAGTTCGCTTTCATGGTATTAAACCAACACCGATGAAATACGTAAGTGGCATAATAGCTCTAATCTTAGCTTATATTTATTTAAAGAATCTTCTAAATTGGTGCCTTTTCACATTGTTTAAAAATTGAGGCAGTATGAGCTGCGTTAAAGGAGCTGATAAGCTACAGATAACCAATTACAGACCGGTCTCTGTCTTTCGATTACTTTCTAAAATATTTGAGAGCGCGTTAAAATTTCAGGATGCATTGATTTTTCTGTGTTGAGCATATAATGATGTGCAATTTGGATTTAGTGAAAATGATTTTTGTGAAATGACGCTTTTTCTTAATAAACATGAAATAATTAAAAACGTTGCAAATGTGAAACGCAACTATGAAATATATCTAACCGCTGTCAGTATATTAGCATAAATGATTGCGAATCCACTTATGCTGAAATAAATAAATATGTTCCGCAGGAGCCAGTCCTCGTGCCGCTATTTTTAATTTATATTATTGATCTGTTTGATAACCCACCCTCTCGTAAGCTAATTATGTATGCAGGCGATACAAATGCTTTTCTCAGTGGGCTATCTCTTTATTTTCTTGAACGTGACATAAATGGCTGCCTAATTAAAATGTCACATTAGTCAAGCTGCAAATAAGCTGTGATCTTCGAGAACAAAATACTGGAACAAGTAGAGAGCCAAAAATTCTGTGTTCTGGTGTGGGGCACAACCACGCAAAATAATTATAGAAAGTTGTTACATGTGCTGAAGAGAATGTCAAGAGCACTTGAACAATAGCATGGGATGATTAGAGATTTAAATACAGGACGGATCTTTAAAAAATTATCGCATGCTGAAGGCCAACGAAGTGGACTACTTCCAAATGATGCAATGGATTTTACGAAATGCGCTGGAGTGTCTCTAAAACAACAGAACATACACAATATTCAACACGTTAGAAAAACAGAAGTAAGCCAAAACTAAGGAATAACTCTGGCCGACCGAGCGTAGAGTAGCGTATACTGGCATTGTTAAACTGCCTAAACAACCTCAGTAATTCCTGTGATCTTAGTAGAGGTAATTCTGTCTAACCTACTTCGATAGAACCTAATATTGAGCTTGTGCAATTCGTTCTTTCCATTTTTTATTCTTTTCTCTTGTCATTGTTGTAGCGATCCATATCGCCGGTGCGGTAAGGAGGAAGAGAAGACGAGGTTAGCAACAAGAATGTAGCAATTAATTGGTTCTACCTGCAGTGCCCTAGTGAAGTATTTGCATTGGCGCAGTCAAAAATAGGAATTTGTGGAAAAGATGCACGTTGTGTTCAAAGAGGGACGAAGCGCTATCGAGTGCTACAAAGCAAGTGATGAATAACATGGTGGGCCACTGGAGGATGCCCCTATGCCCGATGTTCTGTGGAACGTTCAAAGTGCTTCCGGGTTTACAGCTGACGACTACGTCACTAAAGGTACAGTTCCTGCCTTCTTTAAAAGGACCCATCTTAACTCATAAAACTCAGCAACTTGTAACTCCGCCAGGTAGTAATATAACTGGTATGAACGCACTGCTTGACCTTCGTAAATGCCAGATGAAGCAACAGCAGCAGCTGGGAGATCTTGTTATGTGATCAAGATCTGGAAGCAAGAGAGAGCAGTCTTTCTCAAAACCACAAATAATTGATGGAAATTTGTTCGGTGTACATACCTGGCTTCCTTGTTATGAGTGTGCTTGCTCCAGGAACCAATGATCGACTGACGAGGATCGCATACGGAACATTCGGGCATTTCTGTGTGGCAAAACAAGAAAATGGTACCATTTTTGTTTAACCTCACAGTTGAATTAACAATAGAATGAGTGGAAGGAGAGTTTCTCTCGAGCATTCAATAGGAGTCCCATGGAACTCTGGAATAACACCATATTTTACAGACAGAAAACAATAAACATCAGAGAGTATGTGTTGGAAAAGTGACATGTAATTTGTCAAACCTTGCGAAAACTTCCAGACTCGCCAGTTATTGCCCTGCTTATACACGGTATGAACAGACAGTGCAAGAATGAAGTTCTAGATGGGTCACTAAGCACAATTGACCAACTTCTTTAGTCACTGGTGTACGTTATGACGACATATACTAAAGTGTAACCAAAAGAGACAAGAGTCACAACTCTAGACCAAGCGACAAGAAAGGCGCGGCTCGGTACTTAATAACAATCCATAGCTCCACAAGTCCAAGCCCCACAGAATCTCACCAATATGCTGAAGAAACTGTGTTTCTTGTTAAATCAAGCGTTCTGACAGCACTGATGCTTGTAAAGAACTGAATCATATCAGCGTTGATTGACACTGGTGCTTTCATGAGCCTAATTAATGAAACTATTGTGGAGTCAACCAGTGTCATATCTGGAAAGCATATCCGTGTGTGTAGCTTCAATGGTTAATCTGGCAATTACCATAGACAACAGCCGCTCTTGAGTTCGAACGTCAGAAGCTCACGGTGGAAGCGCTCGTCTTGTTAGATGTGAACTTCGCTTTTCTTTTGTCATCACCTGATATGAAGAAAATTAAGGTTAACGGACTATGGAATGACAAGTTGACTATTGGACAACGTAAGCAAGATATGTGGATGACGGAAAAACCAGATGAGCGAAAGCCATCATGCACGGAGGATGCGCCACTGAAGCTCCCCGAGCTAATCCGTATTGGGCCATATCCCGGAGCCCCAACCGCAATTGAGGTGCCGTTCTTGTTTCGCGTTAGCACAGTCGTCAGAAAAAAAGCCGCATAGCCTCAGCCATCACAAGAAAGCATGGCTAAGGCAAGAACTTCGGGGCATGTTAGAAGCAGAAATCCTTGGCTATCCACATCCTCTTTTGCTTCCCTTGTTACGAATGTATCGAAGGAAGAATTATTCCTACTGTGCACTGATTACCGAATGATAAACAACCAGACCGATCTTTTTCTATACCTGATACCTAGGATAGATGAAATCATTGACGAGACTGGAGGGTGCGAATGGAATGATGAAGAAAATCAAAAAGTTTGTAGCATTTGACAGATCATTCAACATCTACGAGTATAATCGGTTGCCATTTGGCGGAAGGATTCGGCGTCGTGGTT
Source organism: Dermacentor variabilis (assembly GCF_050947875.1). Taxonomy (NCBI): domain Eukaryota; kingdom Metazoa; phylum Arthropoda; class Arachnida; order Ixodida; family Ixodidae; genus Dermacentor; species Dermacentor variabilis. The sequence goes on from NC_134570.1 coordinate 101,738,277, forward strand.
CCACAAAATTGTGAACCAAACGCCGGCAAATTCATTGGAAAATTTTGCAGTGTATATGCGGATGATATTATTGTCTACTCCAGGTCAAAAGAAAACCACGAGGAGCATTTGAGTAACGTACTTGAGGCACTAAGCCCCGACAAAATTAAAGTTAACATGAAGAAAAGTGAGTTCCTTGAAATAAGGTGATTTTCCTTGGAAGGGTGTTTGACGGTGAAACGAAAAGCACCAATAAAGCGAGTGTTCAACACATCAAGAAAATGGTGAAACCGTATCAGATTCATTGCCTTTGAGTAGTTTTGGGACTGGCGGGCCATTTCCTTGCGTTCATAAGAAACTATGAGAGAAAAACCAAATGTCTCAACGCAGTGACCCGAAGGGACGTGCCCTTTGTGGTCAAAAGAGTCTGAGAATAGCTATACCGAACTTGTCCGCATCATATAATCGGACCCTGTATAATGCTCCCCGACTTCAAGTTGCCGTCTGAGCTCTATACCGGCGCAACTTATTATGGAGTAGCCGCCATATTCTCCTAGCATGAGGCTACAAAGCTTCCACTTTCGTGAAGGCACAAGGCGCTTATGAAACTATGCAGAAGGTAGCACCGGCGGTGGTGTTAGCATTGAGATACACTGAGATACTACCCGGAATGCAACCACTTGAAACTGTCCACAGAAACAGAGGCGTTTACATACCTGTTTGAGCTATCGCAGCCGAAGGGCAGAATAGCTCGATGGGTTAGTGCAATACAAGACTTCAGCTTTGACGTCATACATCGTCCGGGACAGAAACATCCACGTGCCGATGCCATTTCTTGGCTGTACGGGCCGCATGATAACCTAACTAGAAATATAAACTGGTTACAGCTTTGGGAAGGCACACGGGAGGTGGAAGTAAAGAATGGCAGATTATACGTCCTGTAGACCAAAGTGCCAGCAGTCGCGAAGCTTTACCACACTAGTCCCGAGTCAGGAGGAGACGATGAATTCTGAAAGACAGTACCACAAACTATCCCAGCGTTTATCTTGCAAAAACATTGAAGAAGACATCCCAAATCACCTGAACGCTTGTCATCAGTGTGAGCTTGTTAAAGCCAAGTGCAAGCCTAGGGGCAACAGGATAGTCTTGCTAGATTATTCCGATAACCCCTTCGAGTTTGGCCATATTTATTTTGCTGAAATCAAAAAGAAGGGGGAGGGAGTTAGGACGACGCCGGCATTGCTTGTCGCTGTCGACGACTGCGCGAGTTTTGTCTCCGCCAAAGCTGGAAAGGAGGGCACAAACTGCGTCTTGTCATCGATGGAATAAGAACTGTTCGAGAATATCGGAGTCGTCGTCGCAGACAATATCCCGGCCTTTAAAAGCGAAAAAAGCGGAGAAAAGAATTATCAGCCTTCACTTTCCACCACCTTACCATACGAAGCGAATTCCCTTGCAGAGCGACTGATGAAGGACTCTAAGATCTACCTACGATTATACCACAAGTGCAAAAGCGGCTGGAAATGCCGTTTGGAAGCCGCCATCGCACATCACAGAAGATCACATACAGCAGGCCTTAGATGAGCCCCACATTTTGCGGCATTTGGCACGAGCCCATGGCTGCCAGCGGACCACGAATTGAGTTTAGAGAAACAAATCGTTCAAAAGGAACATCCCCGAAACTTCTGATCAGCGACGAAATATTGAGCGACTATATAAAAAAAGTTTTCCCCACAGACACCGCACAAAGATGCCAGATATTAAACTAGATTCGTGGATTCTGGTCCGATAGGGACTTGATTCGAACATGCCGTTTACAGGACCTTCTACGTCGTCAAGTCAGCTAGAGAACGAGGACTGCTGAAGACAATATACTACAAAGGACCCACTCTTAAATATTAAAAGACTTCAATTGGGAATGCGCTACCTGCTACAGATACTGCAGGTAGCCGAGTTCAAAACCAGACTCACGCCAGCACTGATGACCAAGCCCCTTACTACCCGTGATTGCGTCGTACATGTCCCCTTCCTGTTGCTTCTTCGCGCCCTCTCTCTTTCCTGACCTGTATCTTCTCAAGCTGAAAATAAAGAGACGCTTATTTGCCGGGCGATGCTGGCCGCTGGCCGCGAACGCAACAGTGGCGATGAGTGCGGACCTCAAGCTAGAACGTTCTGCGCAGAACAGCGGCAACAGTACGAGCTACCGGATTTATACGATGAGATAGATAAGTGGGAAGTTTACCTTGTGATAGTTGAAGCGTACATTGAGGCAAACAGTATCACTGAAGATAAAGAGAAAAGGACCTTGCTCATAGCCTCATTCAACACAAAGACAGTCGTAGTGCTAGTGGGAAAGTAGCGCCGTTGAAGCCTAATTCCTTGAGGTACGAGAATGTAGTGAGTAGGCTAAGCAGGTACTACAATCGAACACCCAACGAAAGTTCGGAGAGTTACAAGTTTTTCAACCGGAATCAGAAGGAAGACGAGTCATTTCAGGTATTTATTGGGGCTATAAGAGAAATAGCGCGCAACAGCAATTTCTCGTCTCTGTTGGACGAGAAATGATCAGAGACCGCATTGTATGTGGCGTCAGGTCGAAGAACTTGCAAAAACAGCTCCTGGCGACGAAAGACCTTTCGTTAAAAGAAGCAGAGGCTCTCACATTATTTGCAGAAAGTGCGGAACTTGACGCTCAAGGCGTGACTGGAAACCCGATAAAACCAAATGTATACATGATAACTTACCGTAACCAGTCTACTACAAGAAAGGTGACGTTTTGCACCCAGAAACAGTGCCGGTCTTGTGGCAACTACGGCCACAACACCGCAGCTTGCCACCTAGACAAGCGCCGATGTTTTTGCGGTGGGCAGCAAGGTAACGTAGCAAAAATGTGCCCTTCAAAAGACTGCGGAAGTAGCTATCACAGTAAAGGCGCAAACTATAGAAGGCAGCGATAGCTGCACATCACAGATTTGGTCCTTGAGCACAACACATTCGCTTGTACCACCGATTAAAACCATTGCTTGGAACGGTGTCAACGTAGACATGGATACTCGTACCGGTTCCTCGGTTTACGTGATTTAAACAAGCATCCATAATATATACCGGCAGCGATGGCTGCCACTTGAGAAAGCAGCGATAAAATTGTCCTGCTACCTCTGAACACTGCTAGCACTTGGTGTGCTTCATATAGAATTTTTTTATCAGGCTGTGACAGTTAGGTGTAACTTGATGCTGGACTGCAAAGGCCCCAGCTTTTGTAGGCGAGATTTAATACATGAACTGGACGACAAAAGAAATACAGTGTTGCGCGTCATGACGGAACTCCACCTGACAAGCGCGGCCCCACAAGCAGTCTTGCCAACTGCCTCGGCACTGCTATTGCAGCACGCGCGCCTGTTCACAACAGGTACAGGACTCGTCCAAGGCCCGCCGGCACGGATACATCTTCGAAGCGCAGCAATTATGAAATTTTTCAAGGCAAGAAAGGTCCCTTTTGCACTTCGTGAAAAAGTGTCACAGGAAAGGAACAGGCTGGACGCAGCTGGTAGCAGGCTGGAAGGCCAGAAGCAGTGGGCTGCGCCCATTATTCGGGTCTTGAAGAATGACGGCTCAGTGCGCCTTTGCGGAGATCTTAAAGTTACACTGAACCCAATGTACGACATCGCACAGTCACCGCTGCCAGTCACTGACGACTTGTTTGCCAACCTATCCGGAGGAGAGCAGTCCAGTATCTTAGACCTTCGGAACGCTTATAACCAAGTCGCGTTGAAAGAGGACTTCCGAATGTTGACAGTGATTAACTCTCACAAGGGACTTTTTTGTTACAATCGTCTACCTTTCGGCGTCGCGTCCGCATCACCCATATTTCTGCGAACGATTGAATCCGTGGTGCAAGGGTTGGGGGGGGGGTCAAAAATATCTGGATAATGTGCTGATAGCGGACTAGAAAAAGAACGAAGCGAATTTGCAGGCCGTGCTGCGCCGGTTCTGCAAAAGTGGCATCAAGCTGTGCGCAAGCAAGTGCCGCTTCATCGAGCAAGCGGTACAGCACCTTGGTCACCGAATTGATGCCGACGGATTGCACCCAGTCAAAAAGAATTATTCATGTGGCTAGGTTGGCGCCTTCGTCTTAAACCATCACAGAAGTGCGAGCTTTCCTAGGACTAATTACCTTCTAGAACAAGTTTCTGCAGAACCTGTCCACGTTACTTGCACCCCCACACCTGCACAAGGTATTGGTAAAAGCCGCGAGGTGGTTATGGGGTACAAAAGGTGAGGCAGTGTTTCAAGGCACCAAAAGCTCTTTGTGCACAGTGCCAGAGCTGACTCACTTCGATCCGCAGCAAGAATTGCTGTAGGAATGTGAGAGGTCACCGCATGGTATTGGCGCTGTCCTTTTTAATCGCACAGACGGTGAAAATAGGCCGATTGCATTTCCGTCTAGAGTACTGATTCCGACCGAATGCCGGTACTCATACATCGAGCGTGATGCTTTAGCGTTGGTGTACGGTGTCTCGCGCTTCAGCGACTACCTTCTTGGCTTTGGTAACCGACCATCAGGCCCTGCTTGGCCTCCTGGGAAAGGATTACCAGATGGCCGTAATGGCCGCCGCATGGATACAAAGATCACGGATCATGGATACAAACTGCTGTTCTCTTCCCAGACTGTAAAACATTGCTTCAGTTTTCTGCAGATTAATTTTAGACCCACCCTTCTGCTTTGCCTTTCCAGGTCAGTGAGCATTTTCAATTCAATTCAGTGCAATTCTGTTTATTTTTCATTGATAATAATTTGTACAAAGGAACTGTTGGGCCTGTAGCCAAAGGCTACTGTAGGCCCATAGTCATATATCTAGTAGCAGCTACAATGTCATGCGCATATCTAGTTTTTAATGATGCAACCTAATCCAGTTAGGTGGATACATACAATTAAAAGCATTAAAAAAGAAAAACAAGGCATATCAATCAATGGTAATAAAACAAAACTGTCAGGAGAATACATGCACATACAAAAAAAGCGAAATAGCATATTATACGTAGAAGTAACATATTTGCAAGGGTCTGTGTTGAAGTGTTTAGGCTTTCTGAATAGATCCATCAGGAATAACCTTCCACAGTATGAAACAACTGGAGAACCAGACTGACGGAAAATCGCGTACTTCATTTCGCATGCCAGAGATAATGGTAATATACCGAGACGACAAAACAGCATGTCAGTATTATCATGTAGGCTTGTGTATGTCATAATGCGCAAGGCCCTTTTCTGTAACCGAAAGACGGGATCTATGTATGCTTTATATGTGCTAGACCATGATTCAGAACAGTATGGGATGTGACAGTGAAATATGGAAAAGTAAACAACTTTAAGTACGCTAAGGTTAAGATATTCCCTGCATTTTATTAATAAATAGCAAGCCGAAGCTAATTTCGCGCATATATTAGATATATGTGGTCTCCAGTTCAAGTTGCAGTCCAATAATACCTCTAAATATTTTATGTGGTCGAGCTGTTCTATTGTTCCACCTTGAAGGTAAATTTGCATGCCACTTGTGTCACCCCTGGAATAACGGGAGCTGAATACTATGTATTTTGTATTATCTCTGTTTAGTGTTAATTTATTACATGCAAACCAAGTTGATATGTTGGATAACTCGCTGTTTATAGTTTTCTACAATACGCCAGGAGATTTATCCGAAAATAATAGCGTGGTATCGTCAGCGTACATGATACATTTAGATGATTTTAGTACTTTTGGGAGGTCATTTACATATAGCGAGAACAGTATGGGCCCCAAAACTGATCCTTGCGGAACTCCTGTGACTATAGTAGTATAGTGGGAAACAAAGGAGCCAAATTTTACACATTGTTTGCGACCATTTAGGTAGCTTGAAAAGAGGTCCATTGTAATTTCGCTAAAACAATAAGTTCGTAATTTTTTTAGAAGTATGGAATGACAGACCGTGTCAAATGCTTTCTTTGAATCTAAGAACAATCCTACGGCAATCTCGTTTTTATGTAGAGCTGTGTATGTACTCTGGGTTAGTTATAACACTGCAAATGACGTTGATCGATTGGCTCTAAATCCATGTTGGGAATCTGTTAGAAGCTTGTTTTCGTTTAAGTAGTGCTTCAGTTGAGCCGCGATTTCCTTTTCAAATACAGTATTTATTATGCTAAGCACAGAGATAGGCCGATAGCTTCCAGGGTCATTGACGTCGCCATTTTTATATATAGGAGAAACTCTTGCGATCTTTAAGATGTCAGGGTATGTGCCTCGGCTTATACAGTTATTAATTATTTTAGTGAGTTCTGGCACAAGAATATCCATATTGTCTTTCAATGCTTTTACGGTAATGCCATCGTGGCCAGTAGCTTTGTAGCTAGGCATGCCTGATATTATTGAGGTTATGGTATGCTCGTCCACTTGATCCAAGGAAAAACATGCATGGATGATGGGGCAATCGACATCGCTTTCCGTAACTGGAATACGCTCCGTTAGCTTTGGGCCAATGCTAGTAAAGTATACGCATTAAAAGTGTCGGCGCACTTGGCATCGACATGTTCAGGAGTTATCGGTTTCTTATTTGGTTCATCAATTACTGCTTTTATAATTTGCAACATTTCCCAATACCACATGGTATTGCCTTGTGCTTGTTTTATTAAGAATGCGTTGTATTCTTTTTTCCGCCTCCGGATAAGAGCTACTACGTGGTTACGAGATATTCAATAATTTTGCAAATAATAGGTGTTATCTCTCTGTTTTTTTATTTTTGGTAGCACCAGTCTTTTTCTTTTATTGCTGGAAGTATGGTGTTATTCATCCACGGGCACAAAAGTTCCTCGTATTTGTTTTGTTTATATGTGGTACACTGAGATATCATGTGGGCTAATGCATTTGCAAAGTTTGCGCATTCGATATGAGCGTCACTGCTAAATTCATCTTGAAAATCCTTTTCCCTAATTTTTTGCCGCAGTATTTTGTAATTAATCCTGCGATTTGCCAAGATGGTATTTTGCAATGGTATTGTTTGCGCTAGGTAATAACACAAATATAGGGCAGTGGTCAGTGAGACTCGTATCGTATACGCCAGAATGTATGTTATCAGTGTTACACAATACGTGGTCTATAGTTGTAGATGCACTTGGTGACAATCTTGTACTTGCTTGGATCGTATTCTTAAAGTTGTATGACTCCAGTAGGTGCGTGTATTCACAATTCGTGTATTTGCTGATATCAATATTAATGTCGCCAACAACAGTGATGGTACCATAGCTCTTACTGCTTAGGGTGGAAAGGATAGATACCAACGATTGATAAAAAACGGCCAGACTCGAGTTTGGTGACTTGTATATTGTACCAACAACTATGCGTTGCAATACGCTCCTTCATGCGTTGCAATTGGTTGCCTGGGTTACTGAGCGAGGCAATATCACCAGCAAATCGCAAGTTGCTAAGGTATTCTCCATTAACTTTTATCCCCAATTCTTCCCATTCCAGATTTCTGAATACCCCCTGTAAACACACTATGAATAGCATAGGAGAGATCGTATCTCCCTGCCTGACGCCCTCCATTATTTGGATTTTGTTGCTTTCTTTATGAAGGACTACTGTGGGCTGTGGAGCCACAATATATGTCTTTCAGTATTTTTACATACGGCTCGTCTACACCCTGATTCGTTAATGCTCCCATGACTGCTGAGGTTTCGACTGAATCAAACGCTTTCTCGTAATCAATGAAAACCATATAGATAAAGATTCGTTACATTCCGCGCATTTCTCTATCACATGAGTGATAGTGTGAATATGGTCTATTGTTGAGTAGCCTTTGCGGAATCCTGCCTGCTCCTTTGGTTGACAGAAGTTTAAGGTGTTCCTCATTCTATTTGCGATCACCTTAGTGAATACTTTATATAGCAACGGACAATAAGCTGATCGGTCAATAATTTTTCAAGTCTTTGGCGTCCCCTTTCTTATGAATCAAAATTATGTTAGTGTTCTTGCAGGATTCCGGTACGCTCGAGGTCATGAGTCATTGCGTATACAGGGTGGCCACTTTTTCTAGAACAATCTGCCCACCATCCTTGAACAAATGTGCTGTTACTGACCCTCCCAAGCTGCCTTCCTCCTTTGCATAGCGCCGAAGGCTTTCTTTACCTCTTCCGGCGTTACTTGTAGGATGTCAAATTCCTCTAAAGTATTCCCTCTTCTTTTATCTTCGTGGGTGCCACTGGTACTGTATAAATCTCTATAGAACTCCTCAGCCACTTGAACTATCTTACCCATATAAGCAATGCCATTGCCGGCTTTGTCTCATAACGCAAAACATCTGATTCCTGCCTATTTCTGGTTTCTTCTTTATTGTATTTATGCTTCCTCCGTTTCTGAGAGCGTACTCGATTCTATCCATATTACACTTCCTTGTGTCAGCTATCTTACGCTTGTTGATTAACTTCTAAAGTTCTGCCAGTTCTATTCTAGCTGTAGGATTAGAGATTTTCATACATTGGCGTTTCTCAATCAGATGTTTCGTGTCCTGCGATAGCTTGCCAGTATCCTGTTTAACGAAGTTACCACCGACCTCTACTGCACACTTTTTAATGGTGCCGATAAGATTGTCGTGCATTGCTTCTAGACTAAGGTCATCGTCCTAAGTTTAAGCCGAATACCTGTTCTGTAGCTTCATCCGAAATTTCTCTATTTTTCTTCTTACCGCTAACTCCTTGATCGGCTTCTTATGTGCCAGTTCCTTCCGTTCCCTCCTCAAGTCTAGGCTGATTCAAAATCTTACAATTCTATGGTCACTGCAGCGCACCTTGCCGAGCACGTCCACATCTTGTATGATGGTAGGGTTAGCGCAGAGTATGAGGTCTATTTAGTTTCAACTCTCGCCATTCGGGCTCCTCCACGTCCACTTTCACTTATCCCGCTTGCGGAAGAAGCTATTCATTATCCGCAAATTCTTCCGTTCTACAGGCTCTACTATTAAACTCTCCCCTGCTGTTCCTGCATCCTTTGCCGTATTCCCCCACTGACTTCTCTCCAGCCTGCTTCTTGCGTACTCTGGCAACGAGGTCGCCCATCAACATAGTGTAGTTTGTTTTGACTTTACCCATCGACGATTCCACATCTTCATAGAAGCTTCCGACTTCCTGGTCATCACGACTGGAGGTAGGCGCGTAGACCTGTATGACCTTCAATTTGTACCTCTTATTAAGTTAAACAACAAGACCTGCCACCCTCTCGTTAATGCTATAGAATTCATCTATGTTACCAGGTATACCCTTAATAATCAGGAATCCGACTCCTAGTTCTCGTTTCTTCGCTAAACCCCGGTAGCACAGGATGTGCCCGCTTTTTAGCACTGTATATGCTTCTTTTGTCCTCCTAACTTCACTCAGCCCTATTATATCCCATTTACTGCCCCCTAATTCCTCCAATAACACTGCTAGACTCGCCTCACTAGATAACGTTCTAGCGTAAAACGTTGCCAGGTTCAGATTGCAATGGCGGCCTGTTCGGACCCAGGGATTCTTAGCACCCTCTGCTGCGTCACAGGTCTGACCGCCACCGTGGTCAGTTGCTTCGCAGCCGCTGGGGTCTGAAGGCCGGGGTTTGATTGTTTTATTCATATAGGAGGTTGCGGCCAAGTACTGCACCAGGGTGGCTAATCCTGCTCTGGTGAGGATGTGCGTTACCGGTTCTCACCGGAATGTGGCCGCACTCCAGGGCTGTTGATGCAATTTTATCGACACACGGATTTCTTTAATCCGGTGAGAAATTGCGTGGCACCGGGATGCGAACCACGGTCCTCTTAGACGCGAGGCGGATGCTCTACCTCTACTCCATCGCTTGCAGCTGAGATTCAGCTGACAAAAAAACTTTAGCCTTAAAGCCAGCTCAATAGCGGTTCCAGTTCAGCCGTGTTCAGATGGAGGGCGTGAAAACGCGCTTGTACATCTCATAACCTCGGCCAGCAGGCGCTGATGCGTCATTTGATAATCACCACCATCCTGAAAAAAATTATTTTGACCCACGAGCCTGATTTAACTGCGTTCGTAATGGGATCTATTCATGTAAAACACCACGTTCCTTCCCAATATAACCAGTGTGCTCTCTCCACTCTGCAACTTGCTAACGTAGGACCGACTTGCCAATGAAAGCTAACCAATTGAGCTAACACGGCTCCATTTTCCCATCCACTTGTTTGGGTATTTATGTGTTACTACTAGAACTAACCTTGGGACTGTTAGCCAGCGCCATCACTCACAAACCTTTGTGGCGGATGTACAACACCCTTTCTGCCGCGGGTGTCACGAGTACGTGATCTTTCTGGGTGAAGGCATTAGTAAATAAACCCGCACGCACTAGCCGAAGGCATCAATGTTGCCGGATTTGAGACCCTTGTTATGTAAGGATGAGAAGAAAGGGAGTTAAACGAGGGGCCCTATGTTTATTAATCGTATCATTAGAAGGCAACAAAGACACCAAGGAGAACATAGAGGAAATCACTTCTGCTTTCTAATTGGATTCATGAAATCATAAATTAATTGCAATGGAAGTGGCTGAATAAGCTTGCCGCAGGTGGGGAACGATCCCAAGTCTTCGCATTACATGCGCGATGCTCTGACCAATTGCACTACTGTGGTGCCGCGTCCCCGCCCACATAATTTATTTATTTATTTATTTACTTAAAATACCATCATGTCCTTACGGCATTAAAAATGGGAGTGGTTACAGAGTGGTAGTGTAAAGAAAACAATTAACTGCAATCACTTGTGTTAATGCAATGATTTTCCTGATTAAACAATGTTAGCTATTGTTTCACGGAAAAGCTTTTTATCGCTGATGGCTATGATACTAGAGGGAATGTGATTCCATTCCTTCCATGTGCGGAGATGGAAGACTGAAAGAAAGACACGAATGAATTGCTACCTTACTGGGATGATCGACGCGGTTTGAAATGTACTGACGCCGCAGGATAAAATCGTCGTGAATAGAGGTCTGATAAAAAAAAATTATGATATAGTGAAAGACGGGCAATTTTGCGGCGGTTAGCAAGTGAAATAACTGCTGGGTTAGTTTTCATTAAGGTGTACTCGCAGCACGGTGATGAGTAGAAAGATTGAAACAGGTAAACATTTATTGTAGTAATTGATATGGCGTAATGAGATTATTGTGACTGGGATCGCAAATTGCACATGCATAAGCAAGTTTCTAGCTTAGTATACTCTTGTAAACCTGCAACGTTAAAGTAGTCGGTGCTTTGAAAAAGTTGCGCCGTAAATACCCTAGCATGCGATTAGCATTGTTAATGACGTACGGCATATGAATGGTCCAATTGAAGGTATTTGTAATGTGTATACCAAGATATTTATTTATGTGTTACTACTAGAACTAACCTAGGAAATGTCAGCCAGTGCCACCACTCACAAACCTTGATGGCGGATGTGGAACATCCTTTCTGCCGCAGGCATCACGAGTACGTGATGTTCCTGGGTGAAGGCAAGTGGTCAATAAACTGGCACATGCTCGTTCAAGGAATAAATGTTGCCGGATTAGAGGCCATCGTTATGTAAGAAGGAGGAGAAAGGTGGTTAACCGAAGGGTCCGGTGTTTATTAATCGTATCATGAGAAGCGTGTAATGCGAAGACGTGGGATCGTTCCCCACCTGCCGCAAGTTTTTTCTTCCACTTTCATTGCAAATAATTTATCACTTATTTAATTCATTTCATAAGTATAAGTATTTCCACTCTCGGACGACGCAACTCAGTCCACGTCCAAGTCATTCCCCAAGTTTCTTGCCAAAACCAACATGAAGAAATGTCGAACTGCCCCTTATCACACCTAATCCAACGGGCCCGCTGAACGCCCGATGACGCAGAAAGGTTACCTCAAGAAGATGCGGTAATGTAATTTAAAATGTAATGTAATTTTAAATGAACGTCGATTAGACGCATGCCTTACATATTCTGTAGCTTTCTATCTGTTCAAAGGCCGAGCAAGGAAGCAACCTTGAACAGGACGCTTCTGTTCTGGCTCCTCACTTCAGAGAGGAAGAAAGGCGCTTGCCAGCCACAGCAAGAGAAACGAGTAGATCCCGAATGCGAATCGTTGGAACGGCAGAAGATGTGCTTCACGGCAACCTGGATCGAGTTCGACCTCGATGGAGCCCGATGGCAGCACAACCGTCACAAGACAAACATCACGCGGCTTATGTTGTAACGCTACAGGATGAAGATCCTCCCTCGGTCAACCCGCACGAGGAAGCCCGTGCAGCGGTATTCGACTTAAGGAGGGAAAAGTGTTGCAAAGCAAAAGTGATAGCCGTGAAAAATAGAAATACCGTCCACCATGAAGACAGCGTGACGTCACCATACTAGCCATAGTTGCTGGATAACATATTTAATTAGGCTGCCAATAAGAAACGACGATACGTGTTCCCGTTCTTGCCTGAGCGCCATTGGGCCCGTGATCGCCCGGCTATATGCCCTAGGCGTGCGTCTGGAGCAACAGTTGTTGCAATTTTCTATGGATATATGCATCTCGAATTTTCCGTATACAGGAGTAAATTAAAAAGTATATAAAACAGGGCCCATATTCCTAAAGAAAAAACATTTAGGCTAGAATTCAGGGAAAGAGCAAATTCAGACAAATCCAGATGCAGTATATATAGTAAGCAAAGCAGCCGGACAATTGCCAATGTGAGATACAAAAGAAATTACATCTATTTGGGCACTGGTTACTACTTTACTACACTGAAGCATGAGAGAAACAACGCCAGTAAGTCCGAAATTGCCTTGAAGTTAGCCTGTCAAATGGGAGTTCTGTTAGGCAATACCAAGTGTACGGGTTTTTCTTGGCGCAACGGGTTGCGTGTTATTTAAAAAGACAGATTTAATCAGTGTTTTTCCACACCAAAACAAAGCGGGTTTTAGTTTTTTTCTCAAGTTGCCCTGAAAGAACGAATCGTGCCCAGCAGAAATCTTAAGTGGCCTGGGCCTGGAATCTTCATGGGGCGCGAAAGTGCAGCGCAAATTTAGATCATATCACTTCTTATAACCTTGCTTTTTAAATTCTAGGATACCTCTTTAATTTTTGAAGAAGCTTTGAAATACATGGCGGCCGCATTTCGATGGGGGAGAAATGCGAAAACGCCTGTGTGCTTAGATTTAGGTGTACGTTAAATAACCCAGGTGGTCTAAATTTTCGAAGTCCTCCACTAAGACATGGCTCTTAATCAAATCTAGGTTTCGGCAGGTAAATTCCCAGAGTTATATCTTTATGCTTTGAAATACCAGCAGCACAAATGTATCTCTACGTTCTTTGAACGTGACTACGCATTATTCGTCCACTATAGTTGATCCAAACTACACTACCTTGTATATCTGTATCTTGTTTCTTCTCCGAGATATACGTAAGGTGAGTAACACATGAAAGTGGTGTGCATAGAAATAAATATTTTTATTTCCTGAGGACTAGGAGGATGGACGTCATTTCTGAAAGAAAAAAGAAAATGAACTGTGAGAATCAAGAAGGCGCTGAGGTCCCTCCCACATTTCTCTGGAACTGTATTTTTCTATACAGGTAAGAAATTGAGAGGATGTTTGCGTATTTCAGTTTGAGAGTAAGTGTAGCTCTCAAGCAAAAAAGGTAAAGCGTTTACGAATATTAGTGACATTTTCGAGGCAGATGCATTTTGCTCCGGCTAGTCATTACTGCGAAGGGACCACTTTGCCACGCACTGCGAAATGTTCCTGCAACACGTCTAGTTAGCGTCACAGATCTCTTTCATGATGCTGACATGATTGCCAACGAAATTAAAGGGTGATGCCCATACAAAAGGAAAAAATAATGTCTGACAGCGTTGCCATTCGTACCTTTAACGAAAGCAGAAATCGCTTCTCGACTCGACGTACCACATTCAGGATCAACCGTGCTATAATTGTTTGTCCTTCAGAAGCGTAGTTGATATTCGAATTGTTTGATTTCATGTGCACTTCGTTTACTTATATTGAAGTAAATGCATTCTGGTACAATTGCATTTCCTAAAATAAGGATCTTCTAAATTTGCGCTCCGATTGGGTATCAGCGCTTTTCTTATGTCTGTGAAGCACTTCCTGAAAGTGTGGATGTGAAGAGTCACTAGCTAGGCACCCTTCATTGCATGTTTGACTGTTTGCAGAAGTGTTGTAAAGTAATAAGTCAGCCTTCACAATATGAATATGTTATTTTTTTCATACGGTGTGACGCTGTAGTGGCATTGTCAGCTACCACTGTATCTCTTTCTACGTACACTTCATTGCACTCTGCTCTAAAGCCGTCATCTTGTCCTAATAACAATCAGTATAGGCACACGAATTCCTCAATGTGTCCTTTTTGTGCATAAATTATCCGCAGCTCTCCCAAGTGCGAGAGTGGATTGTCAGCTGTGCTGTTTCCCTAAATATTGAAGTACCTAAAATCAACTTACACTTCTTGCGGAGGAGAGCACCATAATGGAATGGAGTGCCAAGACCGTAGCCGTAGTTGAGGCCGTAGCCGAGAAGACCATGACCGTAACCGTAGTGACCAGCACCGTAGCCGAGGGTGCCAACGCCATAGCCGTAGTAAGCTGGGGCAGCGTGGTAGGCAGCGAAGGCAGGGGCAGCATGGGCGACAGTGGCGACAGCTGGGGCATGGTGGACGGCGGTGGTAGCAAGAGCTGGGGCTGCGTGGACGGCAGTGACAGCTGGAGCGGCGTGGAAGGTGGCGACAGCTGGGGCTGCGTGGTAAGTGGCAACAGCTGGGGCGGCGATAGCGGTAGCCACTGGAGCGGCATGGGCGATGGTGGCGACTGGAGCGGCGGCGAATGTAGCGACTGGAGCAGCGTGGGCGACGGTGGCGACTGGGGCAGCGTGGGCAACTGTGGCCACAGCTGGCGCAGCAGCCAGGCCGAGGCCGTACCCGCCGTGCGCGACGCCAAAGCCAGCGTTGCCGACGAAACCAGCGAAGGCACTGGTGGCCAAAGCAAGGACGATGCAAGCGCGAATCTGGAAAGCAACGGCAGAGCAATATGAGCAGCAAGAGACCAATACGGAAAAACTTTGCGGCTACCGATAAGTAATGCCAGGATCTTTGCCGATTTTCGATAGTTTCCATTATTGAAAACTTTAAACTTCTTGCTGTCATTTGTGAAACCGCTACTGACAGCTTTCAATTGCCATGAAACCTGATACCGTGTCGCATACAATCAGAAGCGACGGAAGAAGCAGGAGTGCAAGTTACGTGTTGTTACGCCTTGTTACGGCGTCGCTCGACTGCAATTCCTTATATTCCCTACTCTAAGATAGTCCGGAGAGATGGCACCTTCTCTCATGTTAAAAGCTTGTCTCGCTTCAATTTCATATACGAAAGATGCTCCCTAAACCAAGCTGTACAATGTGTGCAAGGACTCTGAAGAAGGTAGCCCGGTGCGCCATCTTGCTTAGTATAAGTTATTTCCGCACATGATGGTGGCGAGCACTTCATAATGATATGCAATGTAGAGATAAATTTAAGGTGGTTATAGCCTTGCTATACTGAAAGAAATATGTCTTACCATGGTTGTTCCGAAGCTGCTGCTGAAAGAACCTCTTCTCCAGTGCAATGTTTTAGCCCGTTTTATACAAAGCATTGGGTGTGGCGAGATCTACTCATGAAGGCCGTAAAAGAAAGAGGGAACAATTTGTATGCGATATGAATGTGTCTACATGAGAAGTTCGAGCTAAGTAAAATTTGTGATGTCTCGCAGCCGATGTACACTGCAAAAAAAAATGTATAGGAACAAAAATTATACATGCTGCACTGCACCTCGTGACAGAGGCGCGGTGTTCAAGGACCGGTTAAGCTGTCCCAAAATCGCGTACAGCTTCTTAATACTGGTTCAATAAAACGTTCGCTTAGTCGCTTATCTCTTTTAACGTACGTATCGACAATGGTACTACCTGGAAGAATAATATAGCCGAAATAGGAGAATTAGAAGGAAAAATGTAACGTACCGGTTCCACTGACTGTTCTTGCATCACAGGAGACACGTGCACTTAAAATGCAAGGAATTAAGATTGTTATCTTGGCGTGCAGGAGGGAACTACGTAGTGGAGAGTTCTTTTTAGGTACACTGAATAATCGGAATGGGAGGGCTACAATTTGTGTCCATGGAAGAATTTCCTAACCTTAGATGAAATTACTTGTGTTAATGTAAATATGTATAATTTGTATGCGTAAATTCTTATGTTTTTGTTATACATGCCTAAACCTCTTTCTAGGCTGGTGCATTTATCGCTCTTTATTGCAGAAGAGGCAATGGACGACATTTGGTTTCTGATTTTTATGGTTTACTAGGCTTCATGCAAGCTGCGGTATTACGCGAAATTATCGGAGGCTTATAATGTACTAAAAAAGGAGCGCTCTCATGTGCTCGCAAAACGCTGCCGTGGTAAAACATTATTTTTGTCAAGTAGGCGAAAATTACCGAACCTCGAGCAATATTAATGAAAAACAAAGCACCTACCTAATTGTTTGCATCTGTGTCTACGCCTTTGTCAGGAACAACAAACAAAAGTCCAACATCGCGCTACACAGGAGCAAGGGCAGTGCTGAACACAGAAAAGTGCATGTCACTTTATATATCTATCAGTTGTCATACTGCACTTTTAGAAAACCACAGATAAGAAAACAAGTATAAGGCACACTACTCATAAATTAACATTGAGGACAGCTCGTTTTTTGTGACCTTATCCCACGTTTCCCTACTCGATGTGTTAATTATGGCCATGAGCAATAGAGTCAGGTTAAGGCCGTCATGTCCACAGCGATAGGTTTGTGAGATGTGTAATATCGTCGATGAGGTCTCTGATGTTGACCATTGGCGCTGGTAGTACGCCAGACACAGTTCAATATCAGTTTGTGACAAAGAATACAGCTGTGTTTTATAAATGCACCAGAAGGACATAAATTGTAACACGATTTAGCGTAATGGCATAACCACAAAGAAAAGACACCCGTAACACTTCACAGGCATTACTAATAGCTTTACCGATAGTCATTGGTCCACGCAATACTCTTTCCAATGTGCCGACGGATGAGTCATAAACGACATGGTACGCAGGGCGCTTGTCATTATCATGTTGGAGGTAAGCGCCAAAACACCCACCATCATGTCCTCATGCAGCATTGTTTTTTGCGGTTCCTTGCGTTTGGTACTTTTTAACTGCAACTGTTGCACTACCCGTTGGCGTTAAGGCAACATAAGAGAAAAGCACTCTCAAGTACGCAGATTTGAACCTCTCTGCGTTCATTTGCTCTACTCGCCGCAGTATCGCAGTGTTTATGACGTTGCACTGATGATCGCGAGCCGGCATGTTCAATCCTTGCCCTTGCGGCCCGGGTCTGATGAGAGCCGAATGAATAAAATAGTCGTGTACGATACTTTGGATGCTCGTTTGAGAATGTCAGTTGCTCAAAATGAGTCCACCCCTCTATGGCGTGCCTCTAATCGAATTGTATTTTTGGTGCGTGAATCTCAAACTATCTTTTCTACGTTCCGCTATTTAACTTTTTCATTTACCTCTTACTTCCTTCATTCATTGTTTCTTACTTTGCTAAACGTTTGTAGCGAATTTTGTATTATCAAATTTGCAGATATGGATTCAGTATTATATAACAAGAACTCAAAGCCCAGCTACAATTATTTCCAAGATCCATGTTAGTCAACGAACATGTTCAAACAAGAAATATGGCCTATCATGTTTTAAAGCAATGCACTATGAAACAGCAATGCTGAATACAGACGGCAACAGTCTCCTGAATTCTCGCTTTTGTAGTTCTCTTTTGCTTTCGAGCCTGCTACTTCGTAATTATGGCACATTGTATGTTAGAACGTAGGTCCTCGCTAGCACCTAAATTTTGCCCCTGTTATTTTTCACAGAAACATTCAAACATATTGACATTTCTTCATGATCCGCCTGAAACTGTGCATTCTCTGACTCTACTTTCCAGAAATAAATCTTGTGTATATGAGTGTTATTCAATATAACTTCTGTCATGCAAGGGCACAGGGATGCGGAAAATTTAATATGGACATTTGGTTAAAACGAATGTAACTTTTAAGCCGATATGCGGGTTCTTGTAATAACATTTCTTTAAGTGCTACTGCTGTCTACTGCTGTCGATATCTTGGCTCGTCCACTGTTTAAATGCAGTTTGCAACAGTGCAGCGCCTATATTTTGTAATGAGTGCGAACTCTTTACAGAGACCACTATGTTATATTACGCGTGAAAGCTGGCCGGCAGTCAGACATGCACCTAGTTAGATTGATAGACAAGTAACAAGGTCGGTGAGATGATTAGTAGGTCCGCGGGGAGACAAGTGCGCAGTGACTGCTGAGCCGTTGTTCTTCGGTCTTTCGGTAGATCGGCGGGTCGGTTGGCTGGCTCCCCATGGTAACCGCAGGTTCAAAGCATATCAACAAGTATAGAGCTCAGTTCCGAACAGTTTGGCATTTCTTTCACTTTCTACTTTGTGACGTGCTCAGCTCTTGTTGTTGCTATTCATGAAACACAGTCTCGAAAAAAAAACTAAAATAAATCAAATCTCGTTGAAATGTTTTATTTCGCACATGCGAACTGTCAATTGAAGGGCAGCTTCTTGTGTGTTGAATAAGTTTTGCGTTGCCTGTCTTCTCTTTACGAGATGATGTTAGCTTGCGGAGCGGTCCTCTATTTGAGAAATGCGTGCATAGCTGTTTTACCCGATGCTCAATAAAAGGTTTTGTTGAGAATATATATATGAGCAATAATAATTTATATTGCTGTTAAGACAAACCTATCCCGCACAAAATCAAACTAATTGCTGTCATTCTTGACGGCCTGGGTCCCAACACGTTGCCCGTTTACTACTTAGACATGTCTAATTCCGCATTCAAACAATGCACGAAAAAGTACGAAAGTGCGCAAAAATTAGGCAGTACCACTTAACGCATGCTCCCTCTCTCAGCCATGGCAGCAAACAAGCATTATTCACTTGAGACCATTTGATTCTGTCAGAAGACATGCAGGCTTTATGTTGATTTCTTCTCTATATAAAAATAAGCTCGCACAGCATAAACATGATCGCCGAGGATGCACATTATCAGTCAACTACTGTAAGCCCTAGTCTGGTTATTAAAGTGAATTGGGCGTGGAAAGCGTGTCGTTTCTGTAGTAAAACTCTAGCTAGGTATTGCATAGCCATAATTGGAGAAAATGAAAAAAAATGCATCGCATAACACAAAAAGCTCGCCAGTGCCTGTATTTTATCTGAAAGCGAACAAAGATTTACAAGTGAAAAATGTTCGCTTTGAGTTCAATGATCTCACGTTGTGTAAAAAAGTTGAATTAGTACGTGGTTTCGTTTTTCTTTCTTATTTTGCAGCTGCTTTAAGATGCACATGGCAGTGGAATGGAGTGAAGGCTCATATTGAGCAAGAAAGGGCAGCCCAAGAGAAGGATGAAACATTCGTGAGCGCTTTATATTTTCATAACAAACCAATAGATAGTTCCCTGAGTTTAGGTTTCTGACTAATGTACAACGTGTTTTGCATAAAAGCGAAAGATTGACGTTATCTGTTGTCTCGTCACTGCCCCAGTAGTCGAATAAACGGTACCCCCATGAACACTGTGAAAGAGAGCACAGGAACTTGCAGCCAAGCGGCCACAATGGCACAGTGTCTGTGCCAAGTGTAATATTGCTCCTCAAGAAAAAACGCATAGTGGCGAGTCGGGTATGCATTCACATGTACAATTCAAATTGGCACATCACAGATGATCGTCCATTCCTTCTCACATTGCTCACCATTGTACATGCTTTATGAAGCGCTGTTTGTGTGGAGTAAACCAACCTGGCAACTTAATGCCATGGTAATTCAGTACAGTGAAAGCAAATTTGCCTTTTTCTTAGGTTATGTAATGCTCCCACGTATGAGTTAGTTTAGTATCAGCTGGTTTGTTGACCACTTGTTCGCTGTTAGGCGAGAACTATAAGTTGTCACGAGGCTCTGCTGTATTCCTGCAGGCACGCTAGAACAACTTGGGTATGCACAAACATCTCTTTCTACCACTCTGAAAAGAAGGTGGCGCACATTTGCTGCCCAAGTATGCTTATGCATGTGCATAACCGCCTAGTATTCAGAAAAGCTTATGAATTGCAAAGGTTGGTGCTCAGCTTTGCTGGTTTGATATTTTACATTTACTGTGAATGGCCACATCGATGTATCATATTATTATGTATTATATTATGTTGTGTACTATATTATATTATACAGATGCCTCATTTCAGACCACACTCATACTAAGCACTCTAAAATTAGTGGCCGCGCTCTGAGGGATTGGCCCTTCGCTGAGCACAAACTCCGAAGTAACAACGATGAGAGTTTTATCTAGAATTGTTACAGTGCAACCTTTTTCCTCAGGCGTCGTCTATCCTGCCGAACCAGTTGCGGGAAATGTTCGTTCCGTCAAAATGAAAACAATATCAACATATTCGGTTATCTCCGTGCTATATATATGTTTCCTTATCACTCTTAAGTGTGTGCATTCAGGCTGCCCGTTTCTCAGCGATGGAATGTAGCAGTGCCCTAAGGCATTTTCATCTGCTTTTTCTATCGCGTTCAACCGCTATAGGTCAACACCGCTAAGCGCGATTTGTTCCACTTGCAATGGCGCTCTATTTTCACAATCATTTCTTTTGACTCGAGCAGATATGACGATCCCATTGCGCCGCTACAAGGAAGTGACGAGATGGGCTGGCAATTTCTGATCGCGCATATGGTTGGAGGCCGAGAGAAATTCTCATATGGGATAAATTAATGACCAGTTTGAATAAAATTGGTGACACGCTCAGAATAAGAACAAATTACAACCTCAAAATGCAGCGCACGTGCAGCTCACCTCCGTAACAAAGGCCATCCAGCTGGATTACCTGGATAGTTTAATGAACTTGCTCTTCTAATTTAAACGATAGTGTATTTGAAGAGCTTTACCTTTACCTTTACCCCAGCATTGTTATCAGCGACAGCCATAATATTTACTAAGACGTTCATGTTTTGCCTTAAAACAAGCCAAACGGAAGTTCTGTACGAGAAAAAAATGCCGTTTTCAATCAGCGAACAGGTTTAGATCACGGAAGAGAATCGTGCACGAATCTGATTTATTTTTGCATCTGTGCAAATTTTGTAAACATCGGTAGGGTACGTATAACATTGTATTCTCAGGTTGTCCCCGATTTTATTGGTTCGAGAAATTTTGTGCACTAACTTTTTAATAATGTTTAATATTCTCCATGAGAATTGACGAAAAGCAATTGTAGAAAAAAACGTGAGCAATTACATATACAGACAATAAGTACCTTAAGGGGTCCGAAGATCCAGCCGACTCTTGTTCTCAGCAAACATCAGCAAATAGTTTATCTTTACATAGCGCCACCGCACACGCGCAGCTGTGTCCCATTTACAATGCCATGAACATTCAACGGCGAATCAGAAAGTTTTCGCCAATATCTTTTTTTTTTGCCAAACATACAGCTGCAAATGCGAGGTCAACATATCCATTCCCAGCGCTGGAACATTCTTGGACAGGCACGACCTCATCTGCCGGTACATCTACGACGTGGCGCTGCCGTCAGTTGTTGAAAATTGTGGTTGTGCTTCACATGTCCATGCGCACGAGCAACAAAGTCTGATTCGTTTTCTATGGAGCGAGGGAGGAACGTCCACTGAAATCGACAAGGAAATGTAGATTACGTATGGAGAAATGTGTCTGGCTTTGAGATATTTGAGGCGTTGTTGTGGCGAGTTCGCGAAGTGCAATGAAGACTCGCCTGACAGTGACAGTGGTATCACTGCCAGCCGGACAAGTTATACCACAGGAGCATCTAAAGTTTCGTGCTGCGATAGGACAAACCTCTGAAGCGATGTGGGGACTATTTGGAAAAAAAAATGAAAGGTAAGTAGAATAGTACGTACATTTGTAACTGCCTGTATGTACCTTATTTTGGCTAATAAAAATAGAGGCAAGGACTTCCTGATTCACGCTGGTACTATACAATTTAAATGAATAACTATGTGAAGTAGGAAATACGAGAGAGGCAGCATTACAGCCAGAAATTAACTCTAAACTGGACATGCGAACATACGTCACCAAATAACGTTGACGAGATGAGGAAATTCAAGTTTTCAAGAGGCAGTAACGAATTCAATCAAAGTAAGAGCAAATGCGCGAGGCAGAAAGTCAGGATCTTTCCATATCTAGAGGAAATTTTACGACGCGAGCTGATCTTATATTCACATGGACCAGTGTTAACAGGTTCCATTTGGGCAACTTGCGCAATGCTTGCTTGCGACAGGTTGCTGAATTTGTAGTTGCCGCTTAGAACAGTCTATATTAGCTTCAATCTACATCTACATTAACCCCTGTAAGCCGGACTCTGACGCACGAAAATCGGTCACGTGTACGTCTAGATTTTTTCAGGACCACTGAACAATGCCATGATTCAAGTGGCCGTCGATCCACATTAGATGTGGATCCAAGCAGGTCCAGTTTCACAGTCGCAGGTTACTCAACGATTCCATCGTTGCGAAAGAATGCTACGCACAATAGTTTAACAGCTCCCGAGTGTGAAGTTTCGGTCCTTAGTTTTTTATGACAGCAATTATATGTCACTCCAGTCGAATTTGTACCGTCGCCGTCGCAACCTCCTTCGCCCTGATCTTCTGTGTAATGTGCAAGGGCGATAAGTCCATCGCTGCACACGCTACGCTGTGCGAGCAAGTGAAAGCACGCGAGGGGAGCCGCCGATCGCAGCTCAATCTCGCCCACGCTAAAGGGAGGAGTGAAAGGGAGGAAGCCCGCCATCTTCCGTAGCGCGGGAGGCACCCAACGATGCAGTCCGCAGGAGCAAGGGTAGGGGGAGGGGGCCGGCGTCCTACTCCGGCGGCAACTGCGTATGTGAGAGCTGCACGTGGTCGCGCGGCTGTAGCTCGAGAGCGATCTGCGTTGAGGGCAGAATCTAGCTGTGTCGACGGCTCGTGGCATTTTGCGTGGTTTGTTTTCGGCGCTGAGTTAGCGTTGAAGCCGATGCACAGCACGAAGGTCACTTCGCTCGCTGCAGCTACCGCGCTTGCTCACACCAGCATTTCGACAGTGAGTAGCCGTGGTCACACAGTGGGATGTGCTCATGTTTGCTGGGCACGGTGTCACCATGTTTGTTAATTTAGTTAGCAACGAATGCTTACAAGTTAATAAGGCGTATAAAAAGGCTATCCTCATTCGCATGGTTGTCTGCTAATTTGCTGTCGCAATCGATGCTTTGCCTTCCTGGCGAAACTGCGACTTTTTAAAATAGATTTTTGAAGCGAAATCGACAAACAGCTCATCGAACTAAAATTCCAGAGTTCCACACCTGTAGCAGCGAAATGGCACATAAATTCCCATTGCCTACGACACCCGTCACGAGCTCGCCTCGATGGAGTTCCCATTGCCTCTGACACCACGGCGCCAGCGCGGTTCAGCAGAGGGGGAGGGGTATTCTGCAAGAGTCCACGTAGTGGACTATCCATTTCGGCCACGGCTGACTGGATGCGGCTGTGCGAGACAGGAGGAGACGCGCGGCCCTAGCCAATCAGCAGCAGCCGAAATGGACAGTCCACTAAGTGGACTCTTACAGAATACACCACCAGATGACAAGGGGCGAGAGGGAACGCTTGTTGCTTCTGTAGCGCGCCAGGTGTTAAGTCAGGGGAGACGGCATCGCCGCGACGCCAAATCATTTTCCTTATCACTCTTCAAATCATGTGGTATTCGCGCGTTCTTCGTACGCGCTACCTCTCACCTGGATAATAAATAAAGGCTATTTCAGAGCGTGTCAGGTGCCTCGGCGCACTCGTTTCAAAACACGGAATTGCGCTCCGCGGCATTCAATCGGACAATAATGTTTTCGCATTCACAACACAAAAGAAGTGCGTAGATGTCCTCTGGATTTTTGTGTGCATGTATCCGTGTGGTCGCTGTAGTTTTCAGTGTAGTATTTACGCTGTGCATTGCCCTATCTGAAGAAATTTATTTTGAAAATTGTTTTATTGGCGGGGCATCCCCCTATGACATACAAATTACCTCAAGTAGCTGTCCTGCGTTTGCTTTGCATCTTTCTTTAGTTTTTATTTTGCCTTTCTTTAGTTTCTTTCTTATATCATTTACCGTGGTTTTTCCGTTCATTCATTCTTTCTGTGATCCTTTCTTTCGTTACTTATTCATCTTTTCTTTCGTTTATTCATTAATATTCAGCCATTGCATCTTTGCTTGATCACGGGGATGTGAGCCCTCCCTAATGATTATATTTTTGCAGAACTAATTTTTGCCTCACTGGACCAGTGGCCACTTTTTTCGAGTATGAGGCATTTCATAGAGCCACTTAAGGTTTTTGCCACAATAAATACGCAGGAAACGTCTCAGCATTCCAGTAGTTCCCAATGGCGCCAGTACTGCGGCATGCCGCGGATGGGTAAGCATGCCGGTTCGCAGCTACCACTGAGACATGAAAAAGTGGTGGAGCAGCGAAATACCTCCGAGTTGGAGGTCACGTGGATACCCACCCCCAGAAAAGTTCACCACGCCGAGACCTCATAGTCTCGACGCACTTTCCATACCATCCGTGTTTTAACGCGACCGCGTGAAGGGCCCTGTGTCGCAGAAAATCCGGTGTCGGCTTCGGCGCCCGGGCCCTGCGTGACCGTAAGCGAAAATTACCATATATCATCATGTATATACATATGCCACGCTTTGCTATATTACATACGGCATATGCGAGTTATATTGCCACACCACTCTGTCACTAAAGTTGTTCATACATTGTCTTACATTGATCACAAAGTTATTCCTCGATATCTTGACAATGATAGCCCACAAACAAATTACATGAAACGAAACACCTAGAGTGGAAGCCTCTTATGCTAAATCTTCTGAGACAGACGTATTGAAAGTGCGAAACAAAAGAGAAAACTGAAAAGAATGTGCTTTTTCTGGGGCGGCTGCGCACGATCCATGGGATCGGTAAACGCAAGAGGCAGCGTCTCTACCAGAAAGATCGCCTTCTTGCCAGCGCTTCCGGGTAAACATTGCGGTTACATAAGCTGTTGTTGCCAGGACGCTGGAGAAGCATTCAGGGATATTTGTATGGTATCGCGTTCTACTCTTAAAGGCGAAGCTTAAGCGTCCTCAAACTTATGATCGAGATTGTCAATACGCGCTAGTACTTCTTACAACCTTGGTCAGGTGGCGCTGATGCAAAGTTTGAGAAGCACCACCATTGTCGACAAAATTCTTTTGACTCAAGAACGTGAGGGAACTGCGCTGGTACTGGAGTTCATTCACGTAAAAGACAAAGTTCCTTCTCTGTATGACCAGTCTGCTCGCCAAGCTCAGATAAAGCTGACAGAAAATTTTAACCTAAAACCAAGCTCAACAGCGATTCCCGCTCAGCCGTGTTTCGATGGAGGTCGTGAAAACCCGCTTTTACATCTCATAAACTCGGCCAGCTGGCCGCTGATGCGTCTATTGATAATCACCACCATCCTCAACATAATTACTTTGACCCACGAACGTGATTTAACTGCGTTCGTAGTGGGTTCTATTCTCGTAAAACAACAAGTTCCTTCCCAATGTAACCCGTCTGTTCCCTCCGCTCTGCGTCTACTAGCGTAAGATGTACTAGCTAATGAAACCTAACCAATTGAGCTACCGCGGCGGCATCTTCCCATCCACTTTTGTGGTTATGTGTTACTGCTAGAACTAACCTTGGGGTGTGAGCCAGCGCCAGCAATCGAAAACCTTTGTGGCGGATGTAGAACATCCTTTCTGCTGCAGGCGTCACAAGTACGTGATCTTTCTGGGTGAAGGCACTGGTAAATAAACCCGCACGGGCTAGCTGAAGGCTTCAGTGTTGCCGGTTGACGTAAGGCATCAGTGTTGACGTAAGAACGAGAAGAAAGGGGGTTAACCGAGGGGCCATATGTTTATTGCTGGTATCATGAGAAGCCAAGAAACACACTAAGGACAAGAGAGGGGAAATTACTCGTGCTTGCTAATTGAATTAAAGAAATGATA
The DNA here is from genome assembly GCF_050947875.1 of Dermacentor variabilis. Taxonomy (NCBI): domain Eukaryota; kingdom Metazoa; phylum Arthropoda; class Arachnida; order Ixodida; family Ixodidae; genus Dermacentor; species Dermacentor variabilis. The sequence continues at coordinate 101,764,412 of NC_134570.1, forward strand.
AATAAATTGCAACGAAGTGGACGAAAAAACAACTTGCCGCAGGTGGCGAACGATCCCACATCTTCGCATTACATGTGCCATGCTCGGACCAATTGAGCTACCCCGGCACCGTGTTCCCGTCCATTTTCTCTATTTATTTACATCTTTATTTATTTTAAATACCATCATGTCCTTATGGCATAAAAAGGGGGAGTGGTTACAGAGTACTAGTGTAAAGCAAACAAACAACTGCAGTCACTTCTGTTAATACAATGATTCTCCTTATTATACAATGGTAGCTATTGTTTCGCGAAAAAGTTTATTGGTGATGGATACAACACTTGAGGGAAGGTGGTTCCATTCCTGTCATGTACGGGGGATGAAAGACTGAAAGAAAGACTTAGTATGACACGGATCACTTCCTACCTTACTGTGATAATCGACGCGGTTTGAAATGTACTGAGACCGCAGGATGAAATCGTCGTGAAGGGTAGTGCATTTATAAAAAAAATTATGAAATAGTGAAGTACGGGACATTTGTGGCGGTCAGCGAGTGGAATAAATACTAGGATAGTTTTTATTAGGGTAATACTCGCAGCACAGTCATAATTCGAAAATTGAAACCGGTAGAGTTATTTTGTAGTAGTTGACGTGACGTAATGAGATTAATGTGACTGGGATCACAAATTGCAGATGCATATGCAAGTTTCGAGCGTATTAGAGTCTTGTAAAGCTCCAATGTTAATGTAGTCGATAATACTTGGTGCTGGGCTAGTTGGTGATGCATTCTTTAAAACTGATGGTAGCGCGAAGAAGGACGGACACACGATGAAAAGACGACACGACGTTAAGGAAACGACGAGGAAAAACATTTCCTCGTCGTGGTGTCCTCTTTTCACCGTGTGTGCGTCCTTTTTAGCGCTACCATCAGTTTTAAAGAATTAATGTAGTCGGTGCTTTAAAAAAGATGCGCCGAAAATGCCCGAGCATGCCATTACCATTGTTAATGACGTACTGTATATGAATTGTCCAATTTAAAATATTTGTAATGTGTATGCCAAGGTAGTTATGTCCTCCTGCTAGAACTAACCTAGGGAATGTTAGCCAGTGACACCACTCACACACCTTGGTGGCGGATGCAGAACGTCCTTTCTGCTGCAAGCGTCAAGAGTACGTGATCTTTCTAGGTGAAGGCAACGGGTCAATAAACCCGCACATGCTGGCTGAAGGCATAAATGTTGCCGGATTCCAGACCCTCGTTCTGTGAGAACGAGGAGAAAGGGAGTTAACCGAAGGGTCCGGTGTTTAATAATCGTATCATGAGTAGCGCGTAATGCGAAGACGTGGGATCGTTCCCCACCTGTGGCAAGTTTTTTCTTCCAATTTCATTCCAATTAATTTATCATTTCTTTAATTCATTTAGTAAGTATAATTAGTTCCACTCCCGTACGACGCGACTCAGTCCATGTCCGATTCATTCCCCGAGTTTCTTGGGAAAACAACATGAATAATTTTCGAACTAGCCCTTATTAACCCCACTCCAACGGCCCCGCTGAACGGGCCATGCGGACGGAGAAAGATTACCTGAAGAATAAGGTTCGGTAAGTTAATCTGCATGAGCGGTTGGCGAACGTGCGTTTTAGCCACCCAAGAAAACAAAAGGTCACTGTTTCAGCGTCTGTTGGGATATAAGATCCGGCCTCGATTAGACGCATGCCTTACAGATTCTGTAACTTTCTATCTGTTCAAAGGCCGACCAAGGAAGCAACCTTGAACAGGACCCTTCTGTTCTGGCTCCTCACTTCAGAGAGGGAGAAAGGCGCTTGCCAGCCACAGCAAGAGAAACGAGTAGATCCCGAATGCGAATCGTTGGAACGGCAGAAGATGTGCTTCACGGCAACCTGGATCGAGTTCGGCCTCGATGGAGCCCCATGGCAGCACAACCGACACAAGACTAAGATCACGCGGCTTATGTTGTAATGCTACAGGATGAAGATCCTCCCTCGGTCAACCCGCATCAGGAAGCCCGTGCAGCGGTACTCGACTTAAGGAGCGAAAAGTGTTGCAAAGCAAAAGTGATAGCCGTGAAAAATAGGAATACCGTCTACCATGAAGACAGCGTGACGTCACCATACTTGCCATAGTTGCTGGATAACATATTTAATTAGGCTGCCACTAAATAAACGACGATAGGTGTTCCCGCTCTTGCCTTAGCGCCATTGTGCCCGTGGTCGCCCCACCACATGCCCTAGGCGTGCGTCTGGGGCAACAGTTGTTGCAATTTTCTATGCATATAAGCACCTCAAATTCTCCGTATACAGGAGTAAATTAAAAAGTACATAGAACAGGGCCCATATTCCCAAAAAAGCTTTGAGGCTAGAATTCAGGGGAAGAGCAATTTCAGACAAATGCAGAGGCAGTATATATTGTACGCAAAGCAGCGGGACAATTGCCAATATCAGATACAAAAAAATATACTTCTATTTGGGCACTGGTTACTACTTTACTACACTGACGCATGAGGGAAACAATGTCAGTAAGTCCGAAATTGCCTTGAAGTTAGCCTCTCAAATGGGAGTTCAGTTAAGCGATACCAAGTGTCTGGGTTTTTCTTGGCGCACAGGTTGCGTATTTTTTAAACAGACAGATTTAGTCAGTGCTTTTCTACACCAAAACAAAGCGGGTTTTTGTGTCTTCTCAAGTTACCCTGAAGGAACGAATCGTGCCCAGCCGAAATCTTAAGTGGCCTGGGCGCGGAATCCTCATGGGGTTCGAAAGTTCAGCGCAGATTTCGATCATGTCACTTCTTATAACCTCGCTTTTTAAATACTAGGATTACTCTTTAATTTTTCAAGAAGCTTTGAAATACACGGCGGCCGCATTTCGATGAGGGAGAAATGCCAAAACGCCCGTGTACTTAGATTTAGGCGCGCCTTAAATAACCCAGGTGGTCTAAATTTCCGAAGTCCTCCACTGCGGCATGCCTCTTCATCAAATCGCGGTTTTGGCAGGTAAATCCCAATAATAACATTTTTAGGCTTTGAAGTACAGGTTAGGTTAGGTTAGGTTAGGTTAGGTTAGGTTAGGTTAGGTTAGGTTAGGTTAGGTTAGGTTTAAAACTTTATACAGCAGCACAAATGTATCTCTACGTTCTATGAACGTGACTACGCCTTATTGGTCCGCTATGGTTGATATAAACTACACTACCTTGTATATCTGTATGTTGTTTTTGCACAGATATACGTAAGGTCAGTAACACATGGAACTGGTGTGCGTAGAAATAAATATTTTTATTTCCTGAGGACTAGGAGGATGGACGTCATTTCTGAAAGAAAAAGGAAAATGAACTGTGAGAATCAAGGAGGCGCTGAGGCCCCTCCCACACTTCTCTGGAACTGTGTTCTCCTACACAGGCAAAAAATTGAGAGGATGTTTGCGTATTTCAGTTTGTGAGTAAGCGTCGCTCTCATGTGAAAAGGTAGAGCGTTTACGAATATTAGTGACATTTTTGAGGCAGATGCATTTTGTTCCGGCTAGTCATTACGGCGACGGGACCACCTTGCCACGCACTGCAAAATGTTCGTGCAACACGTCTAGTGAGTGCAATAGAACTCTTTCATGATGCTGACATGATTGGCAACGAAATTAAGGGGTGATACTCATACAAAAGGAAAACTATAATTGTTCTTGCTTCAGAAGCGTAGTTGATATTCGAATGGCTTGATTTCATGCGGACTTCGTTTAATTATATTGAAGTAAATGGATCCTGCAGCAATTGCATTTCCTAAAATAAAGCTCGTCTCAATTTGCGCTCTGATTGGGTATCAGCGCTTTTCTTATGTCTGTGAAGCACTTCGTGGAAGTGTAGATGTGAAGAGTCACTGGCTGGCGCCCTTCATTGCGTGTTTGAATGTTTGCAGAAGTGTTGGAAAGTAATAAATCAGCCTTCACACTATAAATATATTTTTTTTTCATAGGGTGTGAAACTGTAGTGGCATTGACAGCTACCACTATATCTCTTTCTGTGTACACTTCATTGCACTCTGCTCTAAAGCAGTCATCTTGTCGTAATCACAATCACTATAGGCGCACGTATTTCTCAATGTGTCCTTTTTGCGGCATAAATTCTCGCCAGCTCTCCCAAGTGCGAGAGCGGATTGCCAGCTGTGCTGTTTCCCTAACCATTGAAGTATTTAAAATCAACTTACACTTCTTGCGGAGAAGAGCACCGTAATGGAATGGAGTGCCAAGACCGTAGCCGTAGTTGAGGCCGTAGCCGAGAAGACCATGGCCGTAACCGTAGTGACCAGCACCGTAGCCGAGGGTGCCAACGCCATAGCCGTAGTAAGCTGGGGCAGCATGGTAGGCAGCGAAGGCAGGGGCAGCATGGGCGACAGTGGCGACAGCTGGGGCGTGGTGGACGGCGGTGGTAGCAAGAGCTGGGGCTGCGTGGATGGCAGTGACAGCTGGAGCGGCGTGGAAGGTGGCGACAGCTGGGGCTGCGTGGTAAGTGGCAACAGCTGGGGCGGCGATAGCGGTAGCCACTGGAGAGGCGGCGTAGGTGGCGACTGGAGTGGCGGCGAATTGTAGCAACTGGAGCAGCGTGGGCGACGGTGGCGACTGGGGCAGCGTGGGCAACTGTGGCCACTGCTGGCGCAGCAGCCAGGCCGAGGCCGTACCCGCCGTGCGCGACACCAAAGCCAGCGTGGCCGACGAAACCAGCGAAGGCGCTGGTGGCCAATGCAAGGACGATGCAAGCGCGAATCTGGAAAGCAACGGCAGAGCAATATGAGCAGCGAGAGACCAATACGGAAAAAGTTTGCACCTACCCATAACTAATAGGAGGATATTTTCAGATTTTCGATAGCTACCATTATTGAGAATCCTAAACTTCTTGGTGTCATTTTTGAAACCGCAGCTGACAGCTTTCAATCGCCATGAAACCTGATACCCAGTCGTATACAATCAGAAGCGACGGAAAAAGTTTCAGTGCAAGTTACGTGTTTCACCGCTGACTGACTGATGCTGTGCCGAAAACCCCGTTTTCTTCCAAATTCGATTGGTGTAATCAGCCGTTACATGATTTATCGCGCGTAATGTAAATCTAAATGTGGAGTACTACATTTTGAGACATTCCCGATTACCGTTATTACTATTGATTGCACGTTTCTTGCACCATAACATGCTATTTAAAGGTAATCATAGTTTATGAAGCCATGTTACGGCCTCGCTCGACTGCAATCCCTCACATTCCCTACTCTAAGAGAGTCCGGAGAGATAGGACCTTCTCTGATGTTAAAACCTTGTCTCGTTTCCATTTCATATTCGAAAGATGTTCCTTATACCAAGCTTGCGTTCGCTGTAGCTGGATACATTCCCAGAAAACGGACTCTTTAAATGTGTACAAGGGCTCTGAAGAAGGTAGCCAAATACGCTACCTTCCTTTGAATAAGTTATTTTCGCACACGATGGTTGCGAGCACTTCATGATCGTATACAATGTAGAGAGAAATTAAAGGTCATTATTGCCTTGCTATACTGAAAGAAATCTGTCTTACCATGGTTGTTCCGAAGCTGCTGCTGAAAGAACCGCTACTGCAGTACAATGTTTCAGCGCGTTTTATACAAAGCGTTGGGTGTGGCGAGATCTGCTCATGAAGACCTCATGAAAGAAAGAGGGAACAATTTGTATGCGCTATGAATGCGTCCACATGATAAGTGCGTGCTAAGTAAAATTTATGATGTCTGGCAGCCGATGTACATTGCAAAACAAAAGTGTACAGGAACTAAGATTATGCATGCTGCACAGCATCTCGTGACAGAGGCGCGGTTTCGAAGGACTGGTTAAGCTGTCCCAAAATCACGTACAGCTGCTTAATACTGGTCAAATAAAACGTTTGCTAAGTCTCTTATCTCTTTTAACATGCGTATCGACAACGGAACTACCTGGATGAATAAAATAGTCGAAATCTGTGAATTAGAAGAAAAAAATGCAACGTACCGGTTCCACTGACTGTTCTTGCATCACAGGAGACATTTGCACTCAAAAAGAAAGAGATAACATTGTTCTCTTATAGCGTGAGGGAGAGAACTACGTCGTGGAGAGTTCTTTTTAGGCACACTGAATAATCGGAATGGTAAGGCTACAATTTGTGACCATAAAAGAAGGAATTCCCTAACCTTAGATGAAATTGCTTTCGTTAATGTAAATCTTGATTAATTTGTGTGCGTAAATTCTCATGTTTTTGTTATAAATGCCTAAACCTCCTTCTCGGATAGTGCATTTATCGCTCTTTATCGCAGAAGAGGCAATGAAGGACATTTCGTTCCTGATTTTTATGGTTTACTACGCTTCATACAAGCAGCGGTATTACGCGAAATTGTTATACAGCATTTTTCGATAACTATCGGAGGCTCATAATGTAATAAAAAAAACAGCGCTCTCATGTGCTTGCAAAACGCTGCCTGGTAAAACATTATTTCTGTCAAGTAGGTGAAAATTACTGAACGTCGAGCAACATTAATGAAAAACAAAGCACTTATCTAATTGCTTGCATCTGTGTCTACGCCTTTGTCAAGAACAACAAACATAAGCCAAACATCGCGCTACACAGGAGCAAGAGGTGCGCTGTACACAGAAAAGTGCATGTCGGTTGTATGTATCAGTTGTCATACTGCACTTTTGGAAGACCGCACATCAGAAAAAAAGTATAAGGCCCACTACTCATAAATTAACATTCAGGACAGCTCCTTTTTTGTAACCTTTTCCCATGTTTCCCAACTCGATGCGTTGATTATGACCATTATCAATAGAGTCAGATTAAGGCCGTCATGTCCAAACGAATAGGTTTGTGAGATGTGTAATATCGTCGGCGAGGTCTCTGATGTGGACCACAGGCGGTGGTAGTACGCCAGACACAGTTAAATATCACTTTGTGACAAAGAATACAGCTCTGTTTTATAAATGCCCCGGAAGGGCATGAATTGTAGGCGAACATTGTTTTTGTAACACAATTTAGCGTAATGGCACAACCACAAAGAAGAGACACACAAAACACTTCACAGGCGCTACTAACAACTTTACTGATCGCCATTGATCCACAGAATGCTATTTCCAATGTGCTTACGGATCAGTCACAAACGACATGCTACGCTGGGCGTTTGTCATGATCATGTTGTAGGTAAGCGCCAAAACACTCAGCATCATGTCCTCGTGCAGCATTGTTTTTTGCGGTTCACTGCGTTTGGTTTATTGCGTTTGGTACGTTTGGTTTATTGCTTTTGGAACTGTTACACTACCCGTTGGCGTTAACGCAACATAGGCGAAAAGCATTTTCAAATACTCCGATTTGACGAAATGGGATTCATTTTCTGTGGAGCGGGGCTCGAAGATCCATCTAAATCCACAGAGAAATGTAGCCCACATATGGGGAACGGTGTCTCGCTTTGAGAAGTGTGAGGTTGTGGTGTTGCGAGTTCGCGAAAGGCAATGAGGACTTGCCTTACAATGACAGTAGTTCCACATGCGGCCGCAAGAATTCTACCACAGGAGCATCTCAAACCTGTCCCGGACACATACCACCCTGGCCTAGCCATCGCCACCATAGCGCACGTCGTGCCCGTTGTAAGATTGCTAGTCACTTATCGCTGTCAGACACCGTTGCGAATGTCACCTTATTCATGTACATACCTACCTTGATTTAATGATACTTTTTTGAAGACCCAGTCACATTAAGTGCGCAGTGAAAAATTACACAATGTACGGATTACACGCGGTAAGGTCGTAGAAAACTGCAATTGCAACTATTCATAATTTTGTAGAAGTGAAAAAAGCTACGTCCTCTTTAGGCGTAGTCACTGAATACGGTAGTTTCACAAACAAAATGAAGCTTCTCAGAAGTCTCGATAAATGGCTAAGTGTGCCTGAAGGTTTATATAAAGGAGGCTTGCGGGTGAAATTAAAAAACATCCCGGTAAAGACCATACAGTCTGCTGTAGGCCTTACGAGTGTACCGTTAGGGAAAGGGGCATCATTTTACAGCGAAGCTGTGGATGGCTAGCCAATTCGTCCGTTCGTCCGTCCGTCCGTCCGTCTGTCGGTCGCGTGTACGCCTAAACCTTCTCCGGCGCAACGTCCTGCACATGCGACAAAAAACGAGAGAAAGACAGGGGCGTGGTTTATCTAACACCATCTAAATAGCACAAAGGATGTTTACACCGATCCATAACGTCAGGCAACCTGGCGCGAAAGTTCCGTCGATAAGGCTGGCGTGATAAAAGTGTTGACGTCAAAATCACTGTTGCCTACTGGGGAACATCCCCATTATATTCTATGGCAGTCGAGCCAGGTAACAATACGTAATGAATCGGAGTGAAAAGGTCTTGTACTATCTAGGTGGTGTTGGATTAGCTGCGCCAGTGGCGGCGTCGTTGCTTTCTGCCGCAGCCGAACGCATGTGAAGTTTCTTACGGACTCCGAAATGGGGGGGGGGGGGGTATTCCACTCATCATACGTACTCCCGAGGAGCAAGCAGCTTTCGATCAGCGACGTCGTGAGCAGAACCGGGAACGAGCTCGTCTACTATCGTGCCGATGCTGCAGCCCGGGCACACGAACAGGCTCGTGCAGCCGAGCGCAAGCAGAAATTGCGTACCCAGGATCCGGCAGCCTACCAAGCCATTGTTTAATGAACCGTCGTGATGAACTCAGTGATAAATACCCGGTGCCGCACGCTTCAGCTTCTCTTGTTACCCGTCGGCATGGAGTGCTTCGGTGGTCATTTTTTATTTCTATATAGCATTTGCGAGATGTTATCGTCTCTAATGGAGCCGGCTACTCATTTTCACAGAGAGATAAGAAAAAAAAGAATTAATGAAAACGCATGAAAATGTGTCTACTGCAAATCACAACACAAAGTCCAGTCAAATAAGTACGCTAATGCCACGCCAAAACTGAAAGTCAACTCGGAAACGCAGAACCACAAAGTAAATACAACGTCCGGCCACAAAACTACATTAAAATTAGGACGCATGAAAGAGCACGGCTTAGATTCGAATGAAGCTACATGAATCCAGGCACTGAATTGGACAAAGTCGGGTCAAACAGAAATGCATAGAGTGCGCTTATCACAGATAAACACTCTACACACCAATTTCCAAGAATGCCTTTTATTCCTTAAATCTGCTTTAGTGAGATATGTTCAGGTGGTCTATTGACCTGATAGATTTCCTTGAGTTGACTTGATAGATTTCCTTGAGTTGACTTGATATTTTCCTTGAGGAAAATAAAACTCATTCTGATTCTGATTCTGATAGTATAACCGGGGCCGCCACTACTATATCTGTACCTGCAGCCTTTTCTTCCTGAACACTGTTCGTAAAAGAACTACTTGTGTCATTTTGTATTGCTTTATTGCGGAAAAGTATATGTCGAATTATACCTTCACAATTGTCGAAGAAGAACGTGATAACTATATCTCTTCCAAGTACTCAAAAAGAGCACTTTTTTATTTTGCGCCTTTCTAAGCATCATATGCTTAGAAAGGCGCACACATAGTGCACAGAGGAATATCGTGCTACATAGCAGAGACACTGTAATCGAATTAGAATGTCCAGCACCTCCATTAGTACATAACGGAACTAAACAACTTTAACACAAGTGTTCGCCATGCTGTAAAAGCGCAAAAGAAATCAAGTGTGAAGTAAACACAAACTGAGCCAAAATGGTCTAACGCATTAAAGAAATTCAATTTCCGTAGTGCTTAGCACCATAGTGTGTTGCATTGACTGTGTTAGCTACCTTCATTTGATGCCTCAGTTGCCATGTTTTAGGACTTTACTGGCACTCAATCCTCTTAAACAACCTGACACGAAACGCAATTGCTGGTTCCTGAGCAACTCTCAATTCTCGGCGCACCGAGATAGTCACGGGGGCACGAACCCACACAAACACCTGCGTCCACACACGAACATACACGCACACATATATAAAGAGATACACACACACACACGGACGCCCAGAGGGAGAGATAGACATAGAAGTAGGCGACGCAGAACTCCGGGTGTTACGCACTGTCAGGCATATTTACAATCATTAACGTTCGTGAAGGCACAGCGACGTGCCGTAGCAGCCGGGGCAGAGATGCCGCACGTGCAACTGGTCTCTCTGTTAGAATATAAGGATTTTCAACCGCACAAGAATATGCCTACTTATAAGGCTCCACCACAATGATGTCGCCTAACTCACTGAACTTGAGGCCGGTAAATTCATCGAGATCAAAGGTCGCAAGCAATACGGCGGTTACGTGAGATACAATGGTGCAGGGCAGCGTGGTAATTTGAATGAAATGGCAGTTGTCGCGTAATCGAAGTTTGTTGCGCCATGTCTTGGGAATTGAGACACTGTCCTCGCGCGATCAGCTGCGGAACAAAATAGCCTTTCATGACTTCTTATATTTTGAATGTGCAGCAAAGAAAAATCTCGCACCGCACAGTAAAGTCTGCGGTCCTTGAGCCAATTCTGTCCTGTATGTCCTACATAAGTTTCCCCACCTTTATATGTAAACTGCAGTAGTCGACGCAGTTCTCTGAACACTCTCATCCCGCAAATAAATAGAAAAGGACAACGAAAGAAAAGAAGGCTCAGTGCAGTTAGTTCTAGGTGGTTCAATTAAAAAACAAGGCACATGCGACAGGAAGCTTTCTACACCCCATTACGGCGGCCGGCATCCTCCTCGACCACTTATCTCCCCGTTTCTACGCATTGAGAAGCTCCCGAGTGGACGATAACCTGGCTCAAGGCCTGTAGCCCGATCGTTCGATACGCATTTATTTCCCGTTTCCTTGGAAGGCATGATAAGTTGAATTCTAACGAAATCTGAGAACAAATTTTGCGTATCGCTCTATTTAGTGAATACATATGCGTTATTATAATTGCGTGCTTCGTGTACCTTTTGGTCATGAAATTGTTTTAGCTCCCGTTGTCGGCGTCCTTCAAGAGACCTTGACCCAAAATCCTGAGCAGTTAGCCGGGCACACAAAACGAGAATGCAACGAGAACATACGGGCGTCGTTGCGAGAGCAAAACGCGATCACCCCGGCAACAGAAAAAGAAAGCTTAAATAAATGCGTTCTTTGGGCCTCAACCCATTGTGCAGGCGCGCATACATACGCTAGCGACTGCCTGAAGAAGTTAAAAAAAAGTATTCCTTCCGACTTCTGCCTAATGTTTGTTCACTGTACACTCAAACTGTAACTTGTACTGAACCGAAGTTTTATTTGTGATTTACAATAACGGTCCTTCCAAAGGCAGATACATAGCACTATAAACTTGACTGCCATCTTTTGGCGCTGAGACAGGGTCGCCGGTGCTTGTGGTCGTGCGTTTAGCGGCGCGTATGGCGGGAAGAGGAGGAGGAGGAAAAATATTTATTGAAAAGAAAGAAAGGACAAGCAGGTGTCTTTCTGCTTGTGCGGGAGGCGCCCTTACTCCAAGGCTCCTGCGGCTCTTGCTGTCTCCCGGGCCCACCGCACCAGTTGTTGCTGGTTACGAGGGTCCGAACTAGCCAGCACGGCATCCCATTGCTCGGGTGAGTGTTGCGTATTTGCGGGGCTGCCTTGAAGTGGGGGCACGCCCATGTGGTGTGATATATGGAGGCATAGTCGTTACAAAGGGGATATTTGTATACATGAGTATATTGTAGGGTGTATTGCGTGTAGTCTGCTTAATAGGGGGTATATATTGGTTTGTAATTGTCGCCATGTTACGGCGTCTTCACGTGGGAGGGTTTTGTGTGGAGGTGGGTGTTGTCGTCTGTTAAATCTGGGGTGTTGTAGTATAGCGTTGTATTGTAACGGTACGGACTCCATAGATGCGGCCATATCCCCCTCTTGTGGCGCCCGGGAGGCATGAGCTCGGTCTACAGCGTGCGCACGCTGATTTTCACGGAGGGACGCGTTTCCTGGAGCCTATACTAATTCAACGTCTGGGAATTGGGAGGCTTGTTTGAGGAGTCAGTGGACGATCGAAGATATTCTGCCTCTCGCGTAGCTACGGCAAGCTGCCTTGGAGTCAGTAATAATTGTGACCTACTCGTTGGTCAGACTAGAGGTGATGGCCAAGGCGATGGCTGTAGGCGGATGGCTGTTTGGCTGAAATGAGATTTCTAACGAGATTCTGCTTGGTACAGGAAACTATTGCGTCCGTATGGACAAGTGCTCGGTATTGCGTAGTGCGGACTAGGCGCCGTGTGCTGTTGTGGGCTCTGGCGTTGCGCAACATGCACTACACCTATTTTAAGATTCTGGCTGCTATCATCACCAACCAATGTTTGCCGGTAGCCATTTCATGCTTACATCTACTCTCGATTACCGGAGAACCAGCATTTTATTTTCTTATAATCCTCTCCTAGCAGGCTTTCACTTGTTTATTACTTCCAAACTTTCGTAAAGTAAGCTCTCAGCAAAAGCAAGTATTCAGCAGTTAGTTCAAATTGAGTAAACCATATACTGTCAACAAGATAGGGGCAAGCTGAATATTCAGTGTGGCAGCCTAACTTACATCCGAAGTTACCCAATTATACATGACCAGAAGGGTTCCTTATTTATTACAGCAAGGGGATATACCGGGTGTTCCAACGAACACTTTCAAAAAGCATTAAAGGCTGCCTGTGGCAGATTGCACAATTCTAATTCATCAGCCGGTCTACTCATGGAGGTGGGCAATACTTGCACAACAATTGAAATGCATAATCGACTAATTAGCAAAAACTTAATTATTACGTTTTTACCTTATTAGCTTATGGGCCATATGGCAATTTACAAATTCTAGTTATGAGGCTCACACGGGGAATCAACCTGGAAAGAATTCTCAGGATGAGACAGACCAGTTTCGCGATATTAATTCCCGAACTTTGCAGAGACATGCATTGGCGTTCCAGTTATTTTCTTAAGAGAAGCTCGTTTTATGCATTCAAGCACAAAAATCATTGGAGGGCCAATTCACTTCTCCGCAAAGTTCAGGACTTAATATGTGAAAACTGGTGTGAGCGTGATATTTGGTTCAAAGTGGATCCGCCTTGCGAACTACACGGCTAGAATTTGTAAATTTCAATATGGGCCTTAAATTAATTAGTTATAAACGTAATGAGGTTATTTTTTGATCTATTGAATTATGCCTTTCGATTTCTGTACAAGTGACTGCCAGCGATTTTTGTGACGAGCTCAAGAACTAGAATTGGGCCATGTGACACTGGCCGCGTTTAACAACTTTAGCAAATGCTCGCTGTACCATCTTGTAGGTTTGCCATCAAGAACCACAACAATATATATATATATATATATATATATATATATATATATATATATATATATATATATATATATATATATATATATATATAATAGGATCGAGAAACACAAAAAATATGTCGTATATTTCGGGCAGAGACCCGCCTATCAAGAGTGGACTAACGTGCGTAAGAACAGCTATCTTCTGATTTATTTGTGAAACATTGCTCAGTAGCTGCTTTGCAACAGTCTTAATGCAATATTGCGCAATAATAGTTCACAACGTAAATATGGGCATGCGGAGTACCACACGCAGGTCACAAGCGAAACAAAAAATTTGACAATACAAAGTACGAGCGTAGGACTTGTGCTCAGGCGCGTCCGAAGTATAATGTTACAGTAGCAGGCGTAGAACTCTTTAAGACGCAGGCATGCGTTCAAGGCGTACGAATTTCTGAAGTCATAATCTTCTAGAAATATACAAAGACAAGGCTGCAGTGCACAGTTCCCACATTGCGTAACTGGCAACTAGGTACAACAGGCAACTCCTTTGATTGTGCCGTCTAAAAGTGACAAACACTGCTTCTGTAACTAAGAGACGGTGGAAAAAAAGTAAAGAAAGAAGGAAGTTCCAGACGTCGTCGTCGTTATTATCAGACGACTTCTCACAGGCCATTTACAAAAAAATAACAAAGCAAATAACACTGGCTGGTCATAATTTCAGGAACTCCTACAGTAACCGCGAAGATTTCCAGCAACGTCGTCAACCTAACAGGGGAAATTACACCCCCCATCTGTATATATAATAGAGGCATTACGCATTTTCTATCTGAAATAGCGGATGTAGAGGTTCTTGATGGCAAACCTTTTTGTCGCCTCAGCCGCCTCTTCCCTGCACACTAATCCGCCTCACGTGCACGCCATTTGATTAGTTAATCATATGCGTACTCAATCACACATGAAGAAAGACCGGTTCACACGTGCACGCAAAAACGATGCTATATGTGATGCTCGACTTCACGAAACTTCAACCTTGACTGCGAACACTTCGCGGAAATCAGCGCGGAATCAATCGGGAGAAAAATCGACCAAAACTTGCAAACATACTCATGCGCGCTCCAGAATCTGAGTTCCTCCAAAGTAGAAAGACAAAACCCTTCTTTTACTAATGGCTAATCGGTAATATATTATCTATAAGGGCTACCGGTGAACAAGTACTTTTAACAATAATTTCCAACTTCTAATACGGTGCTCAGCAATATTTCTTTTACACGCAGTACTCGGCCTCAACAATTACCTTTTTGGACCCAAGAATAAACGTTAAAGGCAAAAAGCTTGTCGCGTAGATTTACAGGAGACTTCGATTCTGGCGAATAAGAACACAGGATGAAGACTTTGCATCATGCTGGCAACGTCGATTCGCCGGCTTATTCCATCCGAATTACTTGCCGTCGGTCACTCACGATGCAATACGGAAGCTCAAGAACGAAGAACGTAGCGCGCTTATAAAAAACAAAGCGCCTGTTCACACAGACGCACATACTGACCTCGTTCGAACATATTCTTCTTCGACGCGCAACATAACGCAACACGTAGTATTCCGTAAACCCCACACCATATTATTAGAAAGTGACAAAATGCAGCAGATAATACAGGAACCTCCCCAGATTGTTTGTAGGCAGGTACCAAACATTTCAAAAATAACTTCATTCAAAATAAATGGTTAAACTTCAGAGGCAGGACGGCCCGCAATAAATCTCGATTTACGCGGACATAGCGCTGTGCCCGTGTCTTGCCACTGTCTCCCGTCCCTTTTCGTGCGCTAAAAAACCTCAGTTATGGAATACCAACACACCCAAACCTACGCTCTTTCACGTTTTATAGCATGCAATGCATTGGACAGGCAGAGGCTCATTTATGAATGCATTTTAATTACCGCAAATCGCAGTAAAATACATCCTGCAGCTCCCGCTCTCAACACATATAAGCACACGTGGGCACCCCTTTGCAGTGGTTGAGGTCTGCATTCTAGATTCTGGATTTCGGAACCGCTACGACAGAGCAACTTCTGAGTCATACCTTGGCCATAACCTGCATTCGAGGGGAGTAAACGAAAGCGATGAAAGACTCGCATGTATCTCCATATAATAATTTTTTCATCCTCCCACATATTTATATGCAGAGTACACACATAGCATGAACACACATTAGCATCCTGCCAGATTTCTTTCCAAGATTACTATACTCTCGTTTTTACTAGATATCTATATATTTTGATGTCCGGCACAATATGTTGCCAAGGATGCCATTCGCGAAGCAGGAAGCAATGAGGCGTTAATCTAGGCCTAGAGAAACCACGTGCATGTAAGATTCTACTTCTTGTCTATAGCTAATATCTGGACTCGGGCTATAGTGTCGCAACTAGGGTTTTGTACGCGGCCTCCTTGGCTGCGGTTATGGTTTTCTCTCTTCGACTTTACGCCCTTTTTCCCAAGAAAAAAGTGTAAGTAAACACATCCTAATCTTTGTTTTTTTTCGTGTGGAATGTTAGATTGCCTAGCACTTTTTTTAATATTTGCTATTCCTGCAGGCGATATAAGCATGCGTGTCCATGATACGCACACGACAAACTGCCTTACAATATTTAGAATTGATATATATATACACACACAAAAGCCAATATAGGCTGCTCGACACTATCTCGCGCGTTTTTATAGCGACGTACATCAGAACCGACTCGTCGTTCCACAACAACCATTTCCTGAGTGATCGCCAGATATATGCCGAATAACTTCCTGTCATTCAATAAGAATGTCTCTCTTTCATGCAGCCTACCAATTCGCGCTGTTTCGGTTTAGACAAAACAATTTATCATTCGAGGCGCACTTGCCAAGTTTGCCTCCAATTAAAAGTGCCTGCGATGCCTATAGTGCAGCTCTTATCTCACTCAACATACACAGCTCTATATACGTGCATCCGGTGCAATGCTTTCCGTTGTATCAGCAATTTCAATGTCATGGTCGATCATGTAAGCAAAAGTAGCTGTTTACTATTTACAATATCCAGAATTGATCAAACGTGAAGTTGTCACCGGCATTCTGAGTTAGCCAATCAATGAGTTAGCCAATCAATGAGTTAGCGGTAAGAGGGAAACTAGAGGAATTCCGGATCAAGCTACAGAACAGGTATTCGGCTTTAACTCAGGAAGAGGACCTTAAGTTGAAGCAATGAACGACTATCTCATGGGAACCATTAAGGAGTGCGCAATAGAAGTCGGTGGTAACTCCGTTAGACAGGAAACCAGTAAGCTATCGCAGGAGACGAAAGATCTGATCAACAAACGCCAATGTATGAAAGCCTCTAACCCCACCGCTAGAATAGAACTGGCAGAACTTTCTAAGTTAATCAACAAGCGAAAGACAGCGGACATCAGGAACTATAATATGGATAGAATTGAACAGGCTCTCAGGAACGGAGGAAGCCTAAAAACAGTGAAGAAGAAACTAGGAATAGGCAAGAATCAGATGTGTGCGTTAAGAGACAAAGCCGGCAATATCGTTACTAATATGGATGAGATAGTTCAAGTGGCTGAGGAGTTCTATAGAGATTTATACAGTACCAGTGGCACCCACGACGATAGTGGAAGAGAGAATAGCCTAGAGGAATTCGAAATCCCACAGGTAACGCCAGAAGAAGTAAAGAAAGCCTTAGGAGCTATGCAAAGGGGGAAGGCAGCTGAGGAGGATCAGGTAACAGCAGATTTGTTGAAGGATGGTGGTCAGATTGTTCTAGAGAAACTGGCCACCCTGTATACGCAATGCCTCATAACCTCGAGCGTACCGGAATCTTGGAAGAACGCTAACATAATCCTAATCCATAAGAAAGGGGACGCCAAAGACTTGAAAAATTATAGACCGATCAGCTTACTGTCCGTTGCCTACAAAGTATTTACTAAGGTAATCGCAAATAGAATCAGGAACACCTTAGGCTTCTGTCAACCAAAGGACCAGGCAGGATTCCGTAAAGGCTACTCAACAATAGACCATATTCACACTATCAATCAAGTGATAGAGAAATGTGCAGAATATAACCAACCCTTATATATAGCTTTCATTGATTACGAGAAAGCGTTTGATTCAGTCGAAACCTCAGCAGTCATGGAGGCATTACGGAATCAGGGTGTAGATGAGCCATATGTAAAGATACTGGAAGATATCTATAGCGGCTCCACAGCCACCGTAGTCCTCCACAAAGAAAGCAACAAAATCCCTATAAAGAAAGGCGTCAGACAGGGAGATACGATATCTCCAATGCTATTCACAGCATGTTTACAGGAGGTATTCAGAGGCCTGGAGTGGGAAGAATTGGGGATAAAAGTTGATGGAGAATACCTTAGCAACTTGCGATTCGCTGATGATATTGCCCTGCTTAGTAACTCAGGAGACCAATTGCAATGCATGCTCACTGACCTGGAGAGGCAAAGCAGAAGGGTGGGTCTGAAAATTAATCTGCAGAAAACTAAAGTAATGTTTAACAGGCTCGGAAGAGAACAGCAGTTTACGATAGGTAGCGAAGCACTGGAAGGGGTAAGGGAATACATCTACTTAGGGCAGGTAGTGACCACGGATCCGGATCATGAGACTGAAATAACCAGAAGAATAAGAATGGGCTGGGGTGCGTTTGGCAGGCATTCTCAAATCATGAACAGCAGGTTGCCACTATCCCTCAAAAGGAAAGTGTATAACAGCTGTGTGTTACCAGTACTCACATATGAGGCAGAAACCTGGAGGCTTACGAAAAGGGTTCTGCTGAAATTGAGGACGACGCAACGAGCTATGGAAAGAAGAATGATGGGTGTGACGTTAAGGAATAAGAAAAGAGCAGATTGGGTGAGGCAACAAACGCGGGTAAACGACATCTTAGTTGAAATCAAGAAAAAGAAATGGGCATGGGCCGGACATGTAATGAGGAGGGACGATAACCGATGGTCACTAAGGGTTACGGACTGGATTCCAAGGGAAGGGATGCGTAGCAGGGGGCGGCAGAAAGTTAGGTGGGCGGATGACATTAAGACGTTTGCAGGGACAACATGGCCACAATTAGTACATGACCGGGGTAGTTGGAGAAGCATGGGAGAGGCCTTTGCCCTGCAGTGGGCGTAACTAGGCTGATGATGATGATGATGATGATGATGATGATGGTGATGATGATGATGATTCCTGCATCCAAGTTATTACCCAGTACATAATTTAGAACGAACAGTTTTGATAATGGCGTTTGTTTGAAGCATGTATAAGAAGGCTTAGACTTCTCTCTGTTGTTCCTCTTCCAGAAATCACCGTTTCATCTTGCCGCGCACAGATGAGATGGCTGAGCAGCAATGTGTCAATATATGCCTGGACGAACGACTGTGAAGGTGCCTTTCGGACGGTCCGGCGATGTCTCTTACACACTGACACAAATGGGCGTGGAATCGGCGCTGTCCTGCTGCAGCGGAACCACGCATCTGAAGAGCAAGTTGTGACCAACGCGAGCCGCACTCGTTCCCCTGCTGAGCGAAATTATACAATCACTGAACAAAAATACCTTGCTTTCGTATGGTCGATACACTGTTTCGTCCCTATTAATATGGCCACCATTTCACAATTGTGGCTGATCATCATGCTGTGTGTTCATTATACTCTGAAGAATTCGTCCGTACGTCTCGGCCGTTGGGTGCTGCGTCCACATGAGTACGACTACACTATATCATACAGGTCTGGCAGGCAACACCAAGACGCTGAGGCTTTGAGGTGACGCTGCCAGCTGTCGCCAAATGCCCATGTTGCATTTTCCATCTGTTCTGCACCACTCACTCGACCGATCCTGACGATGGCTATTAGCCTGAAACGGTTCGCGACCTTGGTACACATTCTTTCACAAGGGACCTCGCCTTGCTGTCACACTGTTTTCGATGGGCTGACTGGCTTATGCCGTCCTCCCAACAGCCGCTTTCCCGTCAACTTGCACGTTTTAAACTACATGGTGGATCACTATTTCGGCAAGTTTACCACCCTACTGATAACTGATTGGTGCAAGTCGTACCTCTCTCACTTCGACTACAAGTTTTACAAGCGTTTCACGATGACACCACGGCTGGTCACTTGAGATTTCACCAAACCTACGAGCGCCTTAGACTCGCTGCTTTTGACCTGGCCTGTCCAGTCATTTTGCTAAGTACGTCGTTTCGTGTGCGTCATGCAAAACCGTAAAGGTTCCACATCTCTTCCCGCCGGCCCTTTAAAACCATTGCCGTGCCCGTCCCTTCCCTTCGAATTCGTGGGAACAGACTTATGTGGACCCCCTCCGCTTATAAGGGGGGTCACCGTCTGGTTGCTACTGCCGAGGACCATCTCACTCGCTTCTCTGAGACGCCAGCTCTTCTTTCTGGAGCTGCCTCTGAAGTTAACCCGGTTTGTCCTGAACTCCATTATCTTGCGTCACGGTGTACCTTGTATACTTCTGAGTGACCGTGGCACGACATTTATTTCGTATGCCTTTGCTAAGGTCCTGCGGGCCTCTAATAATATCCATAATACTATATCAGCGCTGTCATCCCCAAACTAACGGTTTTACCGAGCGTTTCCATCGAACTATGTCGTACATTATCTCCATATGTGTTAAACCCGACCCCAAAAACTGGCACACTATACTTCTTTACGTCACGCTTGCTTTTAACGCAGCTGTTGAACGAACAAACTACAGCACTTTTTTTCCTTCTGTACGGTCGTACACCATCTTTTGTTTTGGATAGCAGCTTTCTCTCAACGCCTTCTGTCTCATCCTCCTCCCTTCCCGAAGAGTCCGCCGCCTGCATCGCCCAGTGCCTTGAAATTTGCACACGCAGACACGGCGACCATTCAGGACAAGAGGAAAGTTCATTTTGTCGCGACGCGTCGTGTCATTTTCTTCCACCCAGGCGACGAAGTCCACCTGTTGACACCTGTTCGAGTACCCGGGCTGTGTGAAAAATTTCATCATAGGTATCTCGGCCCATACACCATGCTTGAAAGAACATCTGCCGTCAACTAACGCGTCGCTCCCGTTACCTCGGCTATTGACCGCCGTTGCCGCAGCACGGAAATTGTTCGCGCCTCTCGCCGGAAGCCGTATCATTGGAGTTCGTACGTTTCTGACTTGCCGGACCGCTTTCGTGAAGCGGGGGGCGGTGGGGATGGGGGAAGTTAGAGTGAGCGCAAACTCTGTAGTTTATTATCGCCTTCATCTGCATACGCCTATCATTTTTATCATCATCATCGTTTTTCAGGTTCGGACACACTGACACGGCTCGTGCGGTTGCGTTGCAATACAAGTGCTCTGTCATTGTACTAGGCGTCGTCTTACAATACACAAAATTTTACCGTTTAGCGTGCCCTTTGTTCATGGTATATCCGTGTAGCATGCAGGTGATGGTCTATCATCATCATCATCCTGGTTACGCCCGCTTTAGGGCAAATGCCTCTCCCATACTTCTCCAACTACCCCGGTCATGTACTAGTTGTGGCCATGTTGTCCCTGCAAACTTCCTATTCTCATCCGTCCACCTAACTTTCTGCTGCCCCCTGCTACGCTTTCCTTCCCTTGGCATCCACTCCATAACCCTTATTGACCATCGGCAATCTTCCCTCCTCATTACATGTCCTGCCCATGCCCATATTTTTCTTGATTTAAACTAAGATGTCATTAACTCGCGTTTGTTCCCTCACCCAATCTGCTTTTTCTTATCCCTTAACGTCACACCCATCATTCTTCTTTCCATAGCTCGTTGCGTCGCCCTCAATTTCAGTAGAACCCTTTTCGTAAGCCTCCAGGTTTCTGCCCCGTGCGTGAGTACTGGTAAGACACAGCTGTTATAAACTTTTCTCTTGAGGGATAACGGGAACCTGCTGTTCATGATCTGAGAATTCCTGCCAAACGAACTCCAGCCCATTCTTATTCTTCTGATTACTTCCGTCTCATGATCCGAATCCGCCGCCACTAGCTACCCTAAGTAGATGTATTCCCTTACCACTTCCAGTGCCTCGCTACCTATTAGAAATTGCTGTTCTCTTCCGAGACTGTAAAACATTATTTTAGTTTGATGCAGATTAATTTTTAGACCCACTCTTCTGCTTTGCCTCTCCAGGTCAGTGAGCCTGCATTGCAATTGGTCCCCTGAGTTACTAAGCAAGGCAATATCCCGTACAAAAATGACTGTTGATTAGCCATTGATATATTGTTGGGGAATTGTTGAAACAACGGACTTCAACAAGTTTTCAAGAGCAATTGAGTTCACTCAACCCTTGCACAACAATATTACTGTTGAGTGTTCTCAATAAACAATTTATTGGGTAATTTGTGTTGATTTTTCTAGTTGTTTTTTGTTGTGTAGCAGTTGAGTCCAGTATACAATAATTAGGACTCGCATATGAAGACATTCCAAACATTTATTGCGATGCGTTCCAACCTCATTCCTGTCACTTTGCGGCAGGTAGGTTCTTCTTTCGCCTCGGTTTCATTAAAAGAAAATAATGTGACCGATGGGGTGGAATCGAAGGTCGGCCGTCGAGCCCGGTACTCTAACCAATAGGCCACGAGCGCGCGCATACTCCTCTCATTCGAAAGCCAGTAAGCTCTGAAATGCTTGGCGCGTGCGCCGCGTGCCACTTCCTGGTGCTGTCGCTACAGCTGACGCTTTGAAGCGCCTATCTCAGGTACTGCCCCACTTTCGTAGCCATTTTCGCTACGTAAAAACTGCGACGTTAGACTAGATCCATGACCGCCGAAGTTCATAACGATTTATTTCTTCGCCGCTGTACAAATGCCATCGTCGTTTTAACATACACTAGATGACATAACCATTGGTACGATCCGAAATGAGCACGTTTCGGGGAGCAGAAGAATGCGAAATTCACTTGCAAACTCGGTGACTACGCGCATGTGAAGTTCCCCAAAAGTAGACACGGCGGCAGCGCAGCCGGCGATAACACAGGTGCCGACAGGCGACGACGCTACCTTCGAGCATCGGACGCACTGTGGGAACCGTATGATGCAAGCGCGCACACGCTACGAACTTACACGCGTGACGTCTTCGCATTTCCTACGACGTACCCTCTGTCCGCAAAACAAATATGGTTTTTTTATCCCATGTGCGTGGTACTAGAAATCAAAGAACGAACGTGCTTTGAGATCGCAGCGCGCAGCCACTATAACCATTGACTTCAAAGAGCTTCAGATTCAGCAACGGCCGCAACAGTATCACAGCTAATCGCCGTATCTGCGGCTGCTCCCGTCTCTCGCCTTGCAAGAAGCACGCGATTTATTTGAACCTCGCCGAACTGTCGTCGTCTCATCTCTCAAGCCTGCAGGTCTCGTATGTTCAGTCAAGAACACCAAAGTGAAATGACAGAAATACAGGTAACGGACTGTTATCATACCGTACTTGTCACCTTGCCATCTGCAAAGGCGTTACAAACTATTTTAGAAGCTTTATTTTTGTAAATATAGCAAAACTAGTAGCAATCTTTATTTCTAGATGGCGCTACAAACGTCACGGTAGTGTTCGGGTGTGTATGGACAAGAACGGCACCGAGAGCGGCGCTGCTGCGTGGGCGTTGAGAGCGCCGCATGCGGGGCAAAATACAACTAGCGGGTGGTACCCCTCTCCCATCTCTCGTTCGCGTCGCCTTGATTGCCTCTTGCACTGCGCGTGCTTGGGCACGTTTCGTGCTGCGCGCGGTGTTTGCCTACGTGTGTGCGCGTGGACATTTCATTCGAAGGGTGTTGTACAGTCTGTGTCACATTTAGGGGAAAACTCGGAGCGCATTGCATCGCGATGCGGCGAGCGCTTGAGTCAGGTGGCGGCAGCAGCTCGCGCAGGCGCTCGAGGGGCAGGATCTTGAACGGCGTCGTCTGCTACGGCGGCGCGCGCAGGCCGCATGGTCGGGAAATGTTCCACTGTCAGTTGCAGGGCGCCGATCTCATCGTTACTGAGTAAAATGAGCCGGTATTCTTTACTAAGCGTTGTGCGACGCCCACTGATACGCCTCGAAATTAAGTTCATCGCTGCAGGACAGTCATGGACGGCGTACTGATTCCACACATTCTTCACAGCCCGTTTCTGGAAGGCGACTATATATTCTAACGCGATAGGTCGCCGATCCACACTGTTCGTGTTGTGCAAGAACTGCTGGAAGAGCGCGCACTCACTCTCTTGGAGTGGCCGCCTCAATCCCTGGGCGCCAACATTATTTAAAATTTCTGGGGCTCGTTGAAAGTATCGCTGGCGTACCATCCCCTCTGTCAGTCGCCCGAGGATAGGCTTCGATCCACCATTGTCGGCGACTGAGATGTGCTGCGAATGAACACATACCTGATCAAGTCATTCTACACTTCACTGCCTTCCAGGATCAGCGCTGTCATCGCTGCCGCTGGGGATATGACGAGATACTAACTGAAGTTCCGAGCGTGACGTGTCCAATTCCCCGCCGGCGGGCAGGGTCTGTCTGGTGTAGTGAATGATTGGGGAGAAAAATCACTTCCAGCTAATTGTCTTAACCTAAAACATTCCTTTAATCGTATCCATTTGTTTCATCGTGTTCGACCCCCATATTTATCATTGTTGAGTGCTTTGTTTTCCTTTCGGGTCAAACAAAGACTGAGCACGTTGCGCGCACATCTTGTTGCGTCTTGTCGCTGCTTATTACGGTAGCACACACAGCGAAGAAATATACGTGCACGCGCTCAGTACCCCGGCCTTTCGAAAGAAGAAACGAAGCATGCTGTCAAAAGAAGTTTGTCGAAATCCATTATCGCCAATGAAGGCTCAGAGTTTGGCGACACACAACGTTTAGTAAAGAATATCAGCTCAGTTCCCGCAGTACCGATGAAATCGGTGCACTGCCCCTGACAGTAGCACGCTTCCCGACAATGCGGCCAGCGCGCGCCGCCGTAGCAGACGACGCAGATCACGACTCCGCCCCTCGAGCGTCTACGCCTGCTAGAGCTGCTGCGCCGCACGACTCTATTGCTTGTCGCATCGCGATGCAATACGTTCCGAGTTTTCCCCTAAGTGTGAAACAGACTGTACACGCTTTTATTTGCCTTTAAGAAGATCGGTACGCTTGACGATTATTTTTATGGCTGCAATGCGGCGAAAGGGCAGCGTCTCCTTAACCGTGTAAGTCACGCTGAGCAGGGAATTGGAAACGACACCATATGTGCCGCCGGAAAAATCGTCAGCACATACGATGCGGCACATACATACGGCACATATGAGCTAAAGTGATTTTTGCAGTTTCTCACAATACGTTTGCTACAAATCCGTGTTGTCTCTGATGGCGACAACGTACTTCCATCGACACTGGGCGCAAATAAACAAAATATATCACAGCATAGCACAACTACGACATGCGTCCACAACTTTAACTAGTACGTCCCCTACAATATCTAATAGAGGCAGCAATGTCGACAGCTTGGCCATTTTTTAACGGTGCTCAAGAGATGGAAGTTGAAAGTATTAGTAATCATTCCTGCTTCAGCAATGCCGGCGCGACCAAGACGCGGTCGTGTATCGTCCAGTAACTCGATCGATCGGTGCAGTGGTAAAGCGGGAATGAACTCCGGTGATGTTCAATGCATCGTGCACATATTCAATTTCTCGGCACGCGTGAACTTCTGCCACTGCTAGCGCATACAACAGGAGTGGTTTCTATTATTGGGCAGCGCACACACGAACGAAACACGAGAAAGAAGACAGGACAAGCGCTCGTCGAACAACTTTATATAAATAAAAGGATTATGTACTGAGTAATTATTAAATTCATGTGGGTTACATATAAAAACCGTCATACACTCACGAGTGATCAATGAACGAGCTCGCTTCGTTTGCCAGTTGTTTACTACGCTCGGCGCACCGCAGTAATCCATGTCTGTCGTCTACGTTTTTCGTACCATTTTTTTTGTGAATCGGCAGAATTTCATTGGTGGCATCAACCCTTTCGTGTTTACATTGCTGTCGTGACAGTTAACAACACAATAATAATTTCCGGTCATCCGAAGAGGCGCCGTCGCAAACAAGAGACGTTGCGCGCGCAGCGCGAACTGAACGCGGGCGCGATCGTGAGGGGAAGCGGCGGCGGAAACCTACACCCGTTCGAGATGAAATCGTTCCGCCAGGGGAGAAACGAGCGCTGGCGTCTAGGATGAAACTTGGCGTGCGGTCGTCCATAGCGCAAGATATAGTCCGGCGTAACGCGCGCGCGCGGCCACGCGCGGCGCGGTTAAGCGACGTCGGTGAAAAGCGCGCAGTCTACAGTCCAGCGTCACGGCGTAGCCGGCGTGCCCAGGCGCGCTTGGCGAGCACAACGCCGCCGGCGCGGACATAGAGCGTGTTCTATTTCACGCGCCTGCTGCTAGACCAGAATGCACTGCGCGCTGCAGCGGCAGCGAGCAGAAGGCAGAATGGCGGCCTGCGGTGCGCGTATTGACAGTGCGGCTGTGGTTTTTTCAACATCCGTGTGGGATGACAGCGCGAGTGAGGACGCCTGCTTGAAGCGATTTGCAACCTTCCATGTGTATACGATGTGAAACGCATGGACTACCGCGACACAGAGCAGAAGAACAACGCGTGGGAAGCTATACGAAAGCAGTGTGGTCTCGCCACAGGTAAGCTGCATTTCGCAGCTCCTGTACTAGCTGGTGGTAGTCGCCGAGTTGAGGACGCTTGTCGAATAGCTTTCGCATGTACATACATGGTCCGCTTCCGTTTTTGACGTAGCCGAAGTACTAGCAATATGAGTGCGATGTTCTGGCTGTCAGGCACGGCGGCCGCATTTCGATGGGGGCGAAATGCGAAAAACACCCATGTGCTTCGATTTAGGTACACGTTAAAGAACCCGAGGTGGTCGAAATTTCCAGAGTCCTTCACTACGGTGTGCCTCATAATCAGAAAGTGGTTTTCGCACGTAAAACCCTATGTTTTCTTTTTCTGGCTGTCAGGACAAGTTAACGCCATCCTGCAAAAGTTTTCGTTTTAGGCGCACAAACAGCGCGCGGAACGAGAAGCGCGCGCGCTACCCGAACGGCGAGGGTATATGCAAGACGCGCATGCGCCATGTTAAACAGCTGTTCGCCGCGGCGGTGAAGTTGCGCTTCCGGACGCACAGATGGCGCCAGCCTCGAGCTGCGCGCGCACGCCGAACTCTAGAGGAAGCAAATTTCTTGCACCCCTGGCGTCGCTAGCGCAGCGTATCCGACTTCGCCTGCCGCGGCCTGGCGCGCCGAGAACGCCGGACTATATCGCAAGCGGGCGCAATCGAGCTTCGTTTTGCGCACACTTTTGCAAGAGTACACACGGTTACCGCTAGTTTCGTAGTCACATTTTTTGGTCGTAGTATTTATTGTTTACGCTACAAATTAGGTTGTTTTTAAAAATTTATAAAGATTAGAAGATAGAAAATTATTGCTAATTAATTAGCGGTTTTTAAGTGCCGTTATGTTGTGTTTGAAAGGTTTTTATAACTGAATACGATAGTGAAGCTGTGAACGGCTTTCGGACTTAGTTATTCGGCTGCAGTTGTGCGGTGGTTCACGCCTCGTGCTTCTTGATGAAAGTATATTTTCTTTTCGGACATCATGACGCACATTTTAGTGAAATGCTTTAACGACGATAAGTGGGACGTTTATCCGTTGAAGTGGTTGGCTCACCCAGCTACTAGTCTTCTACTGATGTGCGAGCCTGGTTGTTTTGATGAGTTGCGCGGCAGAGGTCATGGTGCCTGTTGGAGAGAAGGCACCCCGAAACAGCCGCAGCCGCACTTCTGAAGATAGGTAAGTAATCTCGTTTTCTTGGGCACGTAGCCTCTTTTTCTATTTTGACATTGACGAGCGTGAGATGTTAAGCACACCGTTCACTTTCTTCTAGCTAACCGCATGCCCCGGAGCAAATGCGCGCGATATTAACTCTCGCTGCCGCCGTCACTTCGTTTGATACAATGGTAGGAGAAGAGGCAGCGGCGCCCCATGTGCGTAAACTTGCATTGTTTCATTTGTTCCTGTCTAATAACGTTTCCTTCATTTGTATGACACAATTGGAACATAAGGATCGGCTTCTCTGCGCAGTGATAATTTTGTACAATGGCCACGTCATCTTTCATGGGGGCTCACGTGGGCCGTCTAAGCGCTTGTTATCGCGTTCCGATACGTGAGAGGCGCCCTGCCTTTCAAGGTATTTAGGCAGGCACTACGAGCTTAGGAGAACCGCGACAAATAATTGTGCAGCAGGTGTGCAGCTGTGCTGCGCTTGTACCACACTGGTACCGGAAGGCAGTGTTGCACTTCACGCTTACACATTTCGTAACTATGGCGGCCGCCGTGGCAATTTGGGGCTCGAGGTCGTGGATACGATTCCTGCAGCGGCGGCCTGCCAAAGGAGCGGAATGCAAAAACGCTTGTGCATTGTGCATTGTATGTACGTAAAAATTTCCAGGAAGTCAAAATTATTACGGAGTCCCAAACTACGACGTGCATCATAATCAGATCGTTGATTTGGCACGTGGAACATTAGAATTATTTTTTTCGTAGTGGCTCATCGTATACCATACGGTTAGTGTGATCACCTTTTGTGCCTTAGCGGTTAAGCGCGCCTTGATTTAGGTTGCGGCTTATGATGCGGCGCACCGCGAAATATATTTCGCCTCTTTGGGATTTGCGGAGAACGGCCAACCGATTAGTCACAGCTTCCGCGCGGTGAATGTACACGGATACACAGCGCAAATGAACAGAGATGTGGTGACGTCGTCGGCAAAAAACACAGCCGCCGACGGGCTCACCTTATCGCCTATCACCGCCAAAACTACCGCACTAAGCATCTTTATCTAGCGCGGCGGGTTGCCGTTGAAGGCGTACTGTACAATTTTAATAGGCGATAACTGAAACATGCCACCGTTCTCTGCTGCCTCTTTGAGTTGGACCGATCCGAATGTGCATTGCTTCCAGAAGCGAAAGGAGCGCCAATCGGCGCGTTGTCGCCTCGAGCTAAGCGTCGGACTCGAGTACCGTTTGCGCGGTGAAGAATGACGCGTGCATGAAGCTAGCTCACTGCGCGGACGCTACCGCGCGAAACGCGCAAGGGGGTGTACGCGACGTTCTGCACACAAATCGCGCGGGATGATCGGAGCCACGCTGGAGCGGCTAGCTTAAAAGAAGCCGTACATGTTCTCACTCGTACAGGCACGCTCACGCTCGCATCGCTCTCGGCGTATCTTTAGGTCATTCCTTCTGCTGGACTTCTACCCAAAGATTCCATATCTGCTTGGTATCGCCTATGCACTGTCGCGTGGTCTTTGGTTCTGCGAGAGAGCCGGGAATATTTTTCCCCGCTGTGAAACATCGCTGTGCGTGTTTTAGTTAACATTTACCGTAGCAACCCATTTCTTCCTTTTCTCGACGGCACTCGTACAGAGTCGCAAATTTTTACTTGCTTGTATAGTGTGTACTTCTATTTCGTGCGTAGTTATGTGCATTGTGTGGCAGATTCTTTATCCCCTTAAGCTCATTTTCTGTCCACATTCCCTTCTCACAGGTCACGCATGCAGCAAATTCCCAGGTGCTAAAGTGTTCTACGCCAAAAGCACCTTGGCGTCGTGCAAGAGACACACGTTGATATGTGGCTGATTCAATAGCAAGCTCTCATCTCTGTTGTTTTAATCGTGGTGAAAGACGTGTGATAAAGCTTGTATATATTTACGTGAAGTCATTTGTTTCAAGTCTGTTATTTTGCCTTCTCACAGTCAGCTGTAGCTCTTCTTGTGATGTGTTAGTGTACGAAACATTTTAATGTAACATATTCAGATGTATTTTGTGTATTCACACGCAAGCAGCTTCAAATGTTCATGTGTTCAAAGTTGGTTGTTACAAGGGTATGCTTAAGCCCTGCCTTTTGAGTCGCTTTGCCTTCTAGTCATAAACTTAAGTCGAAAGTGAAGACCACAATGATCGTTTTGATTGAATTCATAGGTATAGGTTTTTTTCAGATGTGTTTACACTGCTAGACTGCTGTAGGTACTAGCCTATGTCTCCAGGTTCGATGTAGTGGTGCCTTATGTACTGCAATAATGTTTCACGTGCACGCATCTTTAGTGTAAATAAAGGTACTTCAAGTTGATCAGTCTCTCCTTTGATTTTGTGTTTGGGAAAGTTATGAGCAGGCACCGGGGCATGCAAGTGTGAACAGCAAAGCAATCTCAATATATGAATAAAAATCCACTAGCCCAACGAAACGTCAATCATATTTCAATGACGACTTCTGAAATCTCAATGCCGTCTCAATTGTGCCACAATGTGCTTTTCAGTGCTGTGGCAATAATAGTTCAACAACAGGTCAACAGAACAATCACAACGTCAGTTCAACGGGAATCAATGGTAACTCAACAACCATTCAACAAAATGAACACAACGGGCCGTCTAAGCACAATGGACTTTCAATAGTAACTTAACAATTATTCAACATTGAGGTACCTAATGGTGTTTCAATTAAATTTCAGTGGCCAATCTTCAAGAGTCCTCAACACTCAACCCAACAAATCTCCAACAAACTCTCAATAATTCCTCAATAAAAAACTCAACATTGACCAACGAGAGTTCAATGCCTTCTCAATAATTTTTTTTGTACGGGATCATCAGCTAATAGCAAGTTACTAAGGTATTCTCCATTAACTCTTATCCCCAATTCTTCCCAATCCAAGTCTCTGAATACCTCCTGTAAATACTCGGTGAATAGCATTGGAGAGATCGTATCTCCCTGCCTGACGCCTTTCTTTATTGGGATTTTGTTGCTTTCTTTATGGAGAACTACGGTGGCTGTGGAGCTTCTATAGATATCTGTTATTTTTACATACGGCTCGTCTACACCCGGATTCCGCAATGCCTCCATGACTGCTGAGGTTTGGACTGAATCAAACGCTTTCTCGTAATCAATGAAAGCAATAAGGGTTGCTTATACTCCGCACATTTCTCTATCACCTGATTGATAGTGTGAATATAGTCGACACAGTGATGATCGAAAATGTGTTGAATGTATTCAGCCTGCGCAAAGGAAGTATAAGTAAGTCAAAACTTCACTGAAAATCTGGCAGTAATTTACAGCAGTATCGAAACTCTAGAGCTACTCTATATGCTTCCAAAGTAGCAGAGTTGCGTGCTTGTTTTGATTTTTCATGCCTCGCCGGTAGACCGTTTCTAAGCAAATGTATTTTCGAAAATGTGATATGAAGTGTGCGGTCTTCCTTATGCGGTAATATGCATTCAAACCAACAGATTTAACAGAGGTTAGATCATGTTATCGCAAAATTTCTTTTTGAGCTGGCTGCGCATGATTGTTGAGGCGTGCACCTGAGCACACCGACTTGAGAAATGTGTAGAGTGACGTGTAGGTTATTCGCGGGTACAAAGTGCGCTGGCCGTCTGTTAGGTAAAACTGGGCGCGGTTCATGAAGAACACTGCCCACTCAAGTTGTTCATGCCTTTGGCAATTCCGCTTTTTTAGTTTTGTAGCTACCTCAGTGCGATTGGAAAGAATCGCCGACGGAAACTTGCCGCAATACGAATAATCTGAGGATTTCAGAGCATGAAGGCACCTGAACTATGGATGCACAAGTATGATCAATGGACATTTGTCAACATTTGCGCTCATATTCAGCCTAAAAGTTTAAGGTTTTTCTAAGCAAGAAGAGACACAATCTTGAATAGGAAAACGTCAATTTTTTTGTCTTAGCGATTTACAACTTTGGGAAGCGTTTGTAGATACCCTCCGTTCATTTTTTTCGTTCTTTCGGTCTTCGTTTTTTGCTGCTATATATGTTAAGATCATATTTCAGCTTTCTGTACTAAGCAATTTGCTGTTTTACAACCACACTGTTTTTGTGCATCCTTGCTCCACTTGATGCACCATTTTAAGCAGCAAAACTTTAATTTCATCGCCTGATTATTCGATCATGACTTCCAATGCAACTTGCCGACGCATTGAAAACTTGCAAAGTTATTTTGCTTTGCGAAGAGCTTGTTTCACTGCTATATCGTGCCTCAACTGCACCTTTACGCGTATTCTTCAAAATTACTAAGAATCCAATCTCTGGTTCATCTATCAATTCAAATTGTTTAATCTTGCTCAATGAAATTTTCAGCTTGATTATCGAAACAATCAATGATTGTTTCGATAATCAAGCTGAAAATTTGGAATAGTATCTGCAAGAGCTACTAAAAATATTGTTTGAGTTTTCATAAAAAGCAAGTACGTACTAACTTGGTTTAACTTCTGTGTGTGGCCAGCACCTGTATTTCCTACTTCTGCAGTGTCTGATTGATGAATTGCCTTGCTCTGCCATAACCTTGAAATGTTGTAATTTCCTCATGCACCAACAAAGCCTGTGTGACATTCTGGTAAAGGCTATACACATTTTAGTAGACATTTATTTGAAAGTGAACAGAAGCTCCTCTCATTTCTTGTGTGGCAACTTTTCTTCTGTCGAGTCGCTAGTTTTACGCATGAACGCCTAGTTTGATACGGCTTATGAGAGGAATTAGATGCGTTAGATAACGACGAAGTATAGTGGACCGCGCATTTCACTACGGAACAAGAGCAAGATCAAGTGAAGGGACGTACAAATAAAAAAAAACTGTGCTTGACGATTGCACAGTTACTATTGATTGGGACTACGAGCGCGACCGTCCATGGAACAACCGAGACTACAAATGACCTCAATTCCGGCCCTAAACCTCTGCAACCGGTTAAGTACCTTCTACATGTGTTATAGGAGCTACAGCTACCATTGAGCTACCACAGCTCTCGCTCGTAAATCCCACGGTCTGCTTGACACAAGCTTAGAACAAGTTCCGCAGTCATCGCTTGACGTCGGAGTGTTACTAATATGAACTCCTACTGGTAGTTTTGCCGCTACAGGCCATGGACGAGATACGCGACATCCTCGTCCAGTCACATCAGTCAACGCCATGACGAAAATCAGAAGCTCTTCCTTGCTGTCTCGTCCCGCTTGCGCATCGGCGAATTAACCAGCTCTTCGACAACGAAAAGCTCGGTGACAGATGTCCAACTGTCCAACTCAGTTTCTACGTCGCCTGCAACATTTCAGTGGTGACCAACTAGGCTCCTAAGAAACAGCCGTATTACGTGTGTTGTTTCTACAACGTCTTCTAGCCGATGTACGATGGCTTTCGCCGCAGCTATGAATAAACCCTTGTAAGAACTAGCCGAACGGGCCGACTATATGATGGACATCACTTCGGCAGTCATAAACGCAGTCCGTAGCTCGCCGCTACCGAAGTGAATTCTCCGTGGAATAGTTAAGGAGCTCGCATCTCTAATCGTCCATTTTCGTCAGCAATTGCGCAAGACTCGCAACTTCAATGACCGACCCTACCCAACACATCAACCCTTCCCACCGCCTTCTATGCAACGGCCGCTTCAACATCCCCAGTGCAGTTTTTCATCACAGGGACTTTGTCGACCTTTTTGTGCCGCGGCTCGTCGATGTGTGTCACCTTGTTCATGGCACAGGGGAAACGCCCAGGCCCGTCGCCTATAACAGCGACAAGCGATCATGGCCATACGTGAAGCCTCCTTTTTCATTTAACCAGCCGAACCACAGGACTGCGTTTGTTGATAGACACTGGCGCGAACCTTAGCATAATTCCTGTGTCCAATGTTGACCAGCGTCTCCGCGCAAAGCCAAGTTCCCTAGAAGCTGGCAACTCTTCCGTCATAGCACCTTGTGGATAGTGGTCCCTTATTCTCAATCTCGGTCTCAAGAGAAGGTTGCCATGGTCATTTTGGACAGCAAACGTCCGCTATATCATCTTATGAGCTGATTTGCTGAGCCATTTTCATTTCCTTGTGGAGGTGAGCATGGCCTGATTTCTTGCT
This sequence comes from Dermacentor variabilis, assembly GCF_050947875.1. Lineage (NCBI taxonomy): Eukaryota > Metazoa > Arthropoda > Arachnida > Ixodida > Ixodidae > Dermacentor > Dermacentor variabilis. The sequence continues at coordinate 101,797,633 of NC_134570.1, forward strand.
CATTAATATTGCTTCTAATGCAACCAATAAATTGTTTGTTTCTGTATCTCCTATCACTAACAGTCCTTATGTGAGCTACTCCAAGCTATGCATTTTTGCCTTCCCATGTGCCGGCAATTCATAAATGCGCCTTTTGTGTCTTTTGCCCTTTGCCACTTCATACTTCGCCTAATTAGCATGCCTACGCCTCCGCCTTTCCTTGACCCAGCATTATGTTGCGCCCCACCCATTCTGAATGGTCAATAACAGTCGGTTCTTCCAAATCTAAATGTGGTTCGCTCAAGACCTACACGCTAATAGCTTCGTCATTCAGCTGCGTTTGAATCTGTGAACATTTTTTCCTACTTGTGACTACCCTGCATGTTTATCTAACACATTTTGCCGTCTTTATTCTTACTACTTGTTTCGTTTTTTTTTCACAACTCCTCGTGGACTAATTCTCGCTTTGCTGGTGTGTCGCTACAATTAATACTTATTCTTTCTCTCTAATTTCCTGAGACCTGCCTAAAGAAGCTACTGCCCGTGCCACGGATCGATGTACTACCGGTGTTGCTCAACTATCGATAAAATGTATCCCATCGCACACAAAACCGCCTACGTGGAATGCTTGATGCACTTCTCGGTTGATGTAAATGACCGTAAAATTCATTGCCTTGGCTAGCGTGCGTATTTCACTGTTTACTGCAAGCATTGTCCCTTCGAATTGCATATCTCTGCCTTTCAAATTCCGCCGCCGTGCCCACTACCATATGTTGATTCCTTTGAAACATTGCGGCATTTCGAAGGTCGGTAACTCCCTTTGGCTACTTACTTCGCGATCCCTGTCCGCCATCATAGCAGTACCTGAATCATTCCGACAATTATCAGCACAAGGTTGCCCTCCTCCTTTGTGTCCCACCGGTGTTGCTTGGCTTTCGTTATCACAACCTTAATCAGTTTCCCCGGAAGCGCGCTAATCTGAACTCACTCGCCTGCACCTACCCTCTCTATAAACACACGTTCTATTTTTCACACGTTTGAATTCCCATCGAAAACAACTCGATGCTTTGCCTCCCCCTTGCCTGTGAAAGTTGCACCTGGAGCCGTGGAGCCCTCCCTCCGCGTCTTATGCTCACCCTTCGTTTTGTTGTCTTTCTCGGCCTACACGTCAGTGGTAGCCCCATTGTTACCATCCCTGACGTCTGCGCCACCGATTTCCAGCCTGGTGGTATCGGCTTATAACAGAACTCAGGCACTTCGCCCCATCTGGCGGAGGGCGAGGCAATTAAGTTAAATGACACTTGGCGGCGGCACGCCAGAGTGCGACAGCGACACAGGCACTACCATGGCTCCCAGTGCAGGCAACCGGTACTGCGTTTGAATATATATACACCTCTTTGGTTATTTCCTAAATTGCTGGCTATTGTCACGTGCCATCGGCATGGACAGGAATCGCTTGATCCTGTTTTCATGTGCGTGGAATATCTTAGTTCACCTTACTGACTGTTCTTTTTTTTTCTGGAAGTTTGCATGATAGCTACATCTATCATGCGTGAAGTTTGTCTGGAGTCATCTAAGAAGCCTTTGCCGTTAAAAATGAGGATGCTATGAATTAGATGGACTGACCCCAACACACGGTGACAAAGATTGGTAAACTTCGTTTGAAGTAGCTAAATGAAAACGTTTTCTTCTGTACGAAATCTGTAAACTTCTTTCCTTTTTAGAGCAAATTGTGGTTTGTGCATTCTAAAACGTTAAGGCTGGAAAATGAACCGGTTTAGTGGCGTAGTTTTTTTCGGACGTTTGGTAAAAGTGTTTTGAGGAAAAATATATTGGAAGCAATCTATTCGGAATCTAAACGGGGTTTAAAGAGTTGGAACTTCAATTTTCACTCAGAAAGTGGCTGATCAGAGTGATCCAAGGATACGATAGTGGCTAGTAAATAGATATACCCTGTAGGGTAAAAGTTCTATGAGGAAGGGCTCAGAGAGGCTGGCGCACGTTACTATAGGCGGACATCTCTTTGTCAAAGGCTGCGTTGTCATCCTCGGCGTGTTAGCTTTACATAGGGGTGGGCAAATATTCGAATCTGCGAAAGCGGATAGAATTCCACTGACAAACAATTCGTATTCCAATTACAAAATGGACTATTTGATATTTAGAAATAATGAAAACTAACCAAATGCTTAGCAACAGTCATCTGTTAAAGCATGGCTACAATTCTTTCCCTGCTAAACAGAATATCGGAAATTATCATGTAAAACGGCAAGAGCTTTTGAAGAAGTGCAGGAACCAAATGGGCACTGGAAGTCTTTTTTTTTTTAGGTCTCGAGACAATAACTTTAATGACAACATATGAGTTTTGCTTGCATTACGTCATTTATTGCTTTGGCAGTATGGTTACGTAGCAGCTTTATCTTTGACGCTTTGAACGCTGATGTCTTCCTTCTAATGGGCTTTTGGAAATGTGTTTACGGTACACAAGTGCTTCAGCAGCCCTTTTGCACAGCTTATTATCTTTTTTCGGCAACCATTTAGGTACCTTTTCTTGGAAAGCCAGCCAGAAAAAAGTCATTCTATGTTGGAGACCTCATTCGAAACCAGGCTCTAAAAGCGGTTGAGAGGGAATGCGTTTCCTTTTTATGACAAATTATTATTGCGTGCTTATAACTAATCCTTTGTGCGGATATAGCTAGCTGTCTTGCACTTCTCAGTGGAGTTTGAGCTACCTAATTATGCCGTAATAAATGATCCTGCTTTATATAGAGGCGTCTGCTTTGGATATTTGGTATTTTTTTCTAACTTTTCGTATTCGACTAGCAATCGACAAATGTGATATTTCGGCTGTGACAAAGATACATATCTAATCAGCCACACACCTGTCACTGATAGAAGCTGCATGCTATTAAAACATGCGCTTTATGCAAACTTTATGATATCATACATCAGCAAAGTGAAACTCATGTCATGAAAATTATGCATGGGAGTTATCTGATTTAGAGATTTCAAATATACATCGCTATTCACACTCAATAAAAGAACCATGTTTGTCCTCATGACTCATCGCATTTTTAATTTTTATTATTGTTCTCAGTAACCTTCTCCAAGGCTGTGCAGCTGCTCAGAACTTTGTGGCAAATTTGAGAACTTTTCTGAATCATCACAAAAATCTTTCTCTCTCATCTAAAAGCCTTAATGATTTTAACGCGAGTGCCTTAGATGGTTCATGGGTTGGAAAATGCGATGTCCGGCGTTTTGGTACCAAAATTTTGGGCCACCAAATGGCACCAAAACTGTCTACCACCAAAATGTGGCAACAAAACCCACGACCATAGGTAGGTGTCTAACCCAGGACCTTTGCTATTAATTAGGGCATACTTAATTAAGGCACATTCAGTTAACATATAGTTCATTAGGGCACTCAATCCCACGACATTTGGAGGGAGACGAACCCACGGTCTTTGATGTTAATAGGGTTGAAGTTAAATAAGCTAGAGCTAATTACGATAGAGTTGACTAAGAGCCTCGAACCCACGACATTTGGTGGGAGTCGAAGCCCCGACACTTGGGGTGAATTGCGGAGGACCTTATTAAGGTACAGTTAATTACAGTATATGTAATTGAGGCACTCGGGCACCGAAGTTGACGGGAGTCGAACCCACAAACTTCAGTGTTAATACGGAGTAATTAAGCCATAGTTCATAAGGACATAGTTAATAATAGACTGCAACCAAACACTTCTGGTGGCAGTTGAACACACTACCTTTGGTGTTACCTAGGGCGAATTTAATTAAGGGACAGGTAATTAAGGTAGAGTTAATTAAGGCACACGAGCCCACGCCCCATGGTGGCAGAAAGCAACAGAAAGTAACAACGCATTCGAATAAGAATGTCAAATAATTTAAACAATGTCTCATGCACGCAAGCTTTCGCTTCCGTCCTCTTTAGCACATGTTAAAATGATTGACCACTTAATTTTTTTCTTAGGAGTCCACGTTTCTCACTAGCCCAGCTGCCAGATGGTCTTGCTCTATGCTTCTATTCCTGACATCTTGAGCACGATGTCTGTCTGTTCGGTCGCAAACTACGGAATGTCGAGGTTTGGTTCGACCTTATCGTTCTTGTGGCTGATCCTGATTGCGGCACGCTGTATTTAACAATCTTTGCGCCCTTGTTCTTCAGAGAACTTGTTTTTTAGAGCGCAGCTCCTAGCCTCCCGTACCTGTGTTGAGCGTCGGCGTGCCTCGGCGTTGTACGTCGGCGTCACCGAGCGAACCAGCACAACGAAAGATTAAAGAGCGAACGCGGAGCACAGCGGGTGATGAAATACGGAGGAGGAGAGTGCAGTGGAAGCATGGAGAGGAAAGCGAAGGAAGCCAGCTTGAAGCACCACCAGGTGGTGCTCAGGCATGCACATCTACGGGGGTCACAAAATTTGGTTGGGGGTGTTCAAAGCGTTTTCTTTTTTGTTTTTTAACATATGTATGGCATTAGGCAGTATAATAGCAAGAGCCTGGTGGCGCAACCCACCATTCTGTTTCACATGGGAGGCTCATTACATCCATCCATCCATCCATGACAGCGGCGGCACCGGCCGTGAAGGGAAAGAAAGTAAAAAGAAGCAGAATGCTCGCCTTCGTAGATAGCGTTCGCCCGCAAGTGTTTTCCGGTAAAGAATACAATTGCACAAACTGCAGTTACCGGGAAGAGGCAACTGTATGACCTGTCTATATATAGCGCCGTGCTTCGCGGCTCAGCCAGTCGGCGCGGTGATCGGTGCGGTGCCTTACTAAATCACGAAATGAAAACACCTATATAGAAGCTCTCAAATTTCGCATTAGGGAGTATCGTAATTGTGGGTGATTTTTTATTGGAAACATCCTTTTGATTGAGATACCACACTTGTCGCTGATGGTCGCCAAAATTTGACGCCTTTATATCGCTATCTCATAAAATACTCCAACATCAAAATAATGCAACAGTCAGATATTTAAAGGTGCAACTTATCGTCTAAAGCACAGACTTCCATATAAAACTTACTAGAGCGAATTCAGGCGCTAGAATCTACGAAAGCTACAATAGGGGCAGTTCGGCCAGCATGGGAACTAAGGAAAGTACATGGATTTGTCTTTATCTCGTCTTACTATCTTCAAACGGCTCCGTGACTTTGTAAACTCGTTATTTTCCACGAGTTGACGCCGTGACAAAAAATGGCCACCGCCACAAAGTGTATATGCACGGCAAAAAATGTTCGAATTGATGTCACGTTCCTCAGGGAGGTTCCTGTAAACAATGTAAATTAGTCGATTTGCGAAGACAATCTCGTACATCTCGTTCCGGGTGGGAATCGAGCCCGGGACCTCCGGGGTGCGAGACGAGTACGCTTCCCTGAAGCCACGGCTGCTCCATCGTCCTGACTTATTAAAATTGTGCCTAGTGCGTGCCAGATTACACACGCCACGCCGCAGCGATCTCGTTGGCTAGTGCGTGCGTCATTGGGCGGTACACTGACTGGTGCGGAGGAGGTGACGCCACAACATGAGTGTATAAATTAATGAACGCGCTTACAACGTTCCGAGGTCTACAAACGGTATAGTGATTTCGTATTGCCTTACGTAAGCAGTCTTAAGTGTCTGCCGAATGTTATGTTCAGTATAACTCCTGTCCTGCCGGGTGTTGTTGCGCTGAAAAGCGGCCGCGCGCTCTACGCATTGACGTCAGAGTCGGAGCGACTGCGGTGGCGGCGGTTGTCGGCGGCGAGCGATCAAGACGCGTGCACGCTTTTGCGGCTCGCGAGGACGTTCGCGCAAGTAAACCATTCCGGAAGAAGTGCATGCTCTTGTGCCTTACTGATGAGGTCGCCTAAGTGCCACTCCTGAAATTCCCAATGCGGCTCGTTATGTCTTGCAAGAAATCTAGCTCCGAATGTATAATTTAATGCATCCCCAATGTGCCTTACATGTAATGTCTCATACATTCACTACTAGAGGGAACTTTGGAGCTGCGATCGTTGATATACTATGGGAATGATGGGAAGGACATTGTTTTGCATGATGTTTGTGCTTGTGGGGCCCGACGCTCCTTTGGCTTTGTTTATTATACGCTTTATCTGCCATCATTGTCGCAAATTTTTGAGCAATATTCCTTTTCTAAGTGCAGAAGATTATCCCAACACGCACAATCGCTACTAATTGCAGTGGTTCAACTTGTCGAAGCGGCTAAATCAAAACGCGCCAAGCGTCCGAAGGCCCTCGCTTGGCGGCGAGAAATTAATAAGGGCGTTCTATGTGCTTGTCGACTCGTGCGTCCGTGGTGTAGTGACTTTAACGTCCGGCTCCTGTGCTGAAGGTCCTGCGCGCGAACCCGGCCATCGAACATTTTAATAACATTTAATGAATCATTTATTACGCCCCTGCAGCTCCCGTAGACACAAGTGCTACAGTTCCCTATAGTAATTATTGTACGAAACTCCCTGGCAGCAACACAGGTGGTCAGTCGGCGCTTTCCTCAGGTCCGCGTGCTTTGCTCCTTGCAGCCATGCTGGCTGCCATGAGCGCGCAGCGTGGATCCGTATCCTTCCACGCTTGGAATCTGCCGGAAAGTTATGACACCGCTTGTCTCGCCTAACGATATCTTTCTCGCACCCTTGTGCGCAGCAGCCTTTAGGCATTCCCCTGCGCTGCGCCAGGTGCTTCACTGATCATATCACAAAGCAGCACACGACGAAAACGGCGATTTCGAAGACTTGGGCACAAGTTCCACTTGCGAAAACAAGTATGCTGCCACGAGCAACTGCGCAGTTGAGACGTCTTTCGCTGCAGTCGGGCGCTGTCTATGCGGATGGAGAGACTCGGGCAATGGCTGGCACGCTGGTATCCGGCACAGACGTCACACAAATGTATTTTCCTCTAGTTCACGGTGCGGCCGCTAGAGGACGTATTTTTGGAAAAATGCAAGAAATTCCTTATTTTCCGTCAGTTTGTGCTTGAAAACAAGGTTGTGTCAAGAAATTTCGGCACCCAAGCTTTCATTTGGGCTAAAAATCTAGACGGCAAAAGTTCTGTTCGATAACCCTTTAATACCCTTGCTAACACATCTTTGCGACGGAACATTAGTTGCTTTGGATGGAATTACGCTTCGCACGTGAAACTCTCGCAATGTGCAGCCAGCTGCGAGTGGTTGAAGGAGTTCGTGTCCCTTCTTCGTCTTCTTTGTTTGCTCTGCAGTAATCATGAATCAATACACACTAGCCCAATTCACCGTTTTGCCAAGCATAAGTCTCTTTGGAGGAAGGAGAAGGGTAATTTTACATGTTACTAACAGGCCCCTTTGAAACATCTTTCAGCTTAAATCAGTTTCAATATAAATTTAATTTTCATAAATCTGAAGTATACATTTCAAAGAAGACATGCATACAGAAGGAGGTCTCATAGTCTAAAGACTGAAGGCGAGACCTCCTGTGAATATGTATACGTCAAGCAAAAATATATATACAATGAAAAGCATCTGGTTATTCAGAACAGCTAACATCAAGCAATTCAGAACAACTCTCAGTGAATACACCATCGTCAACAATTATTATTATATAAATACACTTTAAATGTTACAAATATAAGCGTACAATAACCACAACATTGTAAACAAATGGAGTTATGAAAGATTAACTATCTATTCATCGAATAAAAAATTGGAGGACGCTTAAGCTTCGCCTTCAAGAGTGGAACGCGAGAGCGTTCCCGTCGACCCGCCAAGGGGTGTAAGGGCTACTGCGCAGCGACTACGCGCCCCGCATCGGACGCGGTGAGCGTCGAGCAACGCAGCGTTCGGCGCGACAACGAAATGTGCGCCTGAGCTAGCGACGCACGCCTGAGCCTTAGAAACAGCTCGTTTCTAAGGCAACACCGCGTTCACTAGAGGCGCTTTTGTACCGCTTTGAAGCATCGAACTCGTGGCTCAGCATTCCATTTCCGGCTTTCAAGCGGTACGGTCGAGGGATGGCTGGCTCCCACGGAGCGGTTTCGGCGGCCCAAGCGGGCAGCGGTAACAGTTTTTTTGCTTCTACTGCTGATGATTATCAGGTTATTCTGCCCAATCTGCCATCCGGACGCATCCTCGCGAACACCGTTTTCATGCACGGCGATCCAAGAGCTCTTCCCTACCGTGTCGAAGACTACCGGGACGCTTTGGCCAATCTAGGTGCGCTCCCCGACGTTTTGGCGTTGGGGGCGTATCAGATGAACCACGTGTGGGCTGTAACAATGACGAGTGCTGATGCCGCTCAGAAATTGCTCAACGCTGTCAACGTGAAGGTAAAGGATCGCCCATGTTTGCTCATCGATCCAAATAACCGTGAGGTTCGCTTAAAGCTACACTGGTTGCTGCACAGCGTGACCGACGAAGACTTTCGTGTGGCCCTGACACCCTACTGGAAAGTGTTGGAGGTGACGCGGGAGAAGTGGCGGGTGCAGGGCGTCACTGAAAAGGGCTCGACGACTCGCTCAGTTGGACTGCAATTGCATGGCGACGTCAAAGTCGACGACATTCCGCACCAGCTCAAGATAGCCGGGGAGCTGACTCTCGTCGTTGTTCCAGGCCGCGCTCCGCTCTGTCTGCGCTGCAAGAGCACCGGGCACATACGTCGGGACTGCAAAGTGCCGCGCTGCAGTCGTTGTCGCCGCTTTGGCCATGAGGACGCGGACTGCCCAAAGACGTACGCCAGCGTGACCGGACCAGTCCAGGCAAACGACGCATTGGACCACCTCATGGATGAGGCAGACTCCGAGGAAACAGCTGGAGTGGGCCAAAACCCCACTACCCAAGATGGTACGCCGAACACTCCACAGGACGCCCTCCTTGAAGCACCAGGTAAGCCCGAAGCCGGGCTTCTGCATGAAGTCGTGGAAGACCGGAGCAAGAAGGCTGCTTCAACTAGTACCGGCCACACTTTTGCGGCGGAGCTGTAGAGGCTACTCCCGAGGAAGTACCGATGACAGGCATCGATAGCGACAGTACCAGTGCGACCGCAAAGCGGCCCCACGAAGCAGGCGAAAAGGAGAAGGGGCCCAGCGCCCTCGCAACGGACGAGCCGCCTGCGAAAACGACTCCCGTGCGGCGCCTTCCCCTTCGGCTACGGCCGAACACTTCAACGGGACGCAAGACGGCGGAAACGCCGCCTTTCCCGCCCTGAGGTCTGCACCATGACAAGGCACCCAGGAAGAAAGCGCAGTAGTGAGGTGAGCGTCATGCCCCCGGGTTTTCACCACCTCGCAATGATGTCTATGGATAGGTCTTTTCGTGTGGCCACTTTAAACGTACGTGGGCTTGCCTCAAGGAGGAAGCAAAGTCAACTGTACCGACTAGTTAGCGAACATGACCTGGACATTCTAGCAGTGCAGGAGACGAAACTCGAGGGCGATGACGAAACCGGGCGCATGGTGCGTCAATTCTTAGCGCGATACTGTGCTATAGTGAACCATGCTGTGGGAACTTCTTCCGGGTGCGCTTTGTTCATCCGACATAGCCTTGGAGCAAAAATAGAAGCAGTGACGTCATGCGCGTCAGGTCGGCTTATTGTCTGCGTTTTTTTATTATCGTCATTGGAATGGCGTGTTATTTGTTTGTACGCGCCGAATGTCGCTGAGGAAAGACGCAGATTTTTCGATCAGCTAAAACAGTATACCCAGTGTAATAGGCTCCTCATTATTGCCGGTGATTTTAACTGTGTTCTTTCAGCCCGTGATAAAACTAGCGCTCGACCGTACAAGGATGCAAGCACCATGGCCCTTAGCGATATGATAAGGGACGATGGTTTGGAAGACGGCGCTGAATGTCTCGGTGGTGGGAGGACTACGCAGTACACCCACTTTCAGGCAGCCAGCCACGCCCGTCTTGACAGAGTGTATGTGAGCCTTGATTTGATATCCCTTTGTAAGGAGTACCATGTGAGCGCACTTTCATTCAGTGATCACTGTTTGGTCAGCTTTTTAGTAGCAAGCATGAAAGAAAAGAAAAAGGGCTTCGAGTGGCAACTATGGAAATTGAATTCGAAATTACTAAGCGACGAAACGTTTACAGCAGACGTAATGAAGCAAGTTGAAGAAATGAACGCTGTTGGTAACACGACATCTGGGGAAAACTGGGAGAACTTCAAGCAGGCGGTTAAAATCAAGCCTTTAGAGCGTGCGAGCGCTATATGCAGAGAAAAAGGAGCAGAAGAAAAACAGATGCGCCGGAATCTAGAAAAATTGATCAGTGAGGAATGTAGGATCCCTGGCATGTTCATGGACGATATTCGCGCACTGACACATAAAATAGAACAGTAAGATATCGAAAGATGCCGCGGTGCTTTGGTGCGGGCAAGGGCTGAAAGGCTGATAATGGGAGAAACACCGTCGAAAAGAGCGTTAGGCTCAGAAAAGTGGCATGCGCGCCGCACGCAGATGGCGGAAATCGAGCATCGCGGAAAAGTCAGCGACGCAGCAGAAGATATCGAGCGTGCTTTCTTCGAGCACTACAGTGGTTTGTTCACCGACTGCGCAGTCGACGTTGATCGTTTTAAAAAGGACTTTTTGTCGTTGATGCCAAGGCTAGATGAAAGTACGAAAGAAATATTGGAGGGACCAATTTCGGAAGAGGAAGTGAAAGGTGCTATTGAAAGTATGCATCCGGGGAAGTCCCCTGGCCGTGATGGTCTAACCTCAGCTTTTTAAGGATATTTCAAAGGTGCGATCTCACCAGCCTTAGCGGATGTATACAACGAAGCCTTCCAGCTCAAAGTATTACCCCCGTCCTTCTCATCTTCCCACACTATTCTTATACCCAAGTCAGAAGATCCCGTTGCATTGCGAAGAGTAACTTCTTACCGCCCAATTTGTCTCACTAACGGAGACTATAAGAGAATGATGAAAATCTTCGCAAAGAGATTGCAGACTGTCATTGCGAAGCTTGTGGGGCCGCATCAAACGTGTGGCATTAAAGGCCGCACTATCTTCTCAAATATACACGTAGCACGCAGTATCCTCGAATGTTGCGATGTAATGGGTGCACGAGTGGCAATGCTCCAAATTGATCTCGAGAAAGCGTTCGACCGGGTGCCTCATGACATTCTTTTGAGCATTCTAGATTATGTGAATTTGGGTAGAATAATTAGAGAGTGAGTTGCCATGGGGGCGTACCGGGACTGCTCTACGCGGCTTATTGTCAACAAGATGTTGGGAGCGCGAATCCAAGTTAAGCGTTTGGTGCGTCAGGGCTGCCCTCTTTCGCCGCTGTTGTTTTGCTTGTATATAGAGTCGTTTTGTTTGAGTGTCATGGAGAATGACTGTGTCCGCGGGTTTAAACTGCACGAGGTTGAAGTCCGCCTGTTGGCTTATGCAGACGATATTGCTGTGTTTTGCACTGATTTGGGCAGTATAACACAGGCTGTCAAATGTGTTAAAAGTTTTTGTGCTGTGAGCGGCAGCGCGGTAAACTGGGGTAAGTGCCTGGGATTCTGGCACGGGGATTGGCGGGCGACCCCAGATACTTTTGCCAACATGAGTTTCGTTACGACTCCGGTGAAATACTTGGGTGTTCCCCTTCAGTGCGACAAAGACAGTGAGTCGTACTGGAGGAGTGAAGTGGATAAGCTGCGGGACACATTAAACAAATGGAATGGCTGGAATTGGTCTGTTTTCTAGAGCCACAACTTGCAACATATTTTTAGTGAGCAAACTTTGGTACATCCTCCAAGTCTTCCATTGCTCAAGGGTAAACATCCAAAAAATTCACCGGGTATTCGCAGTGTTCGTGTGGGCATCGTCTTGGGAGAGATCAAGTCGCACGAATTTGTTTCTTCGAGTTCGAAATGGAGGACTTAGATTGTTACATTTGTTTTTGAGACAGGTAGTAAATCGCAGTTTTTTCTTCAGGGACGCAAAAAACCCGTTCTTATACACTGTTTGCCAACTTCGCCTGGGCAAACACTTGCCCGATATGGTTGTCTCAGTGGGCAGTTTGCCAGGGGGTGTTTATGGTTTTCTACGTGAAGTTGTGGTTTCATGCAGGTTTCTGTCAGCGTGTTTTTCTCTTCAATATTTGAGTGAAGTCAACCGGAAAAAACTGTACAAGGACCTGTGTGATGTTGTTCTTCCTGTGCCTTTATATCGGTCTCTCTACAGAGCAGGCCATGGACACAATGTTCTAAAGCGCGTTAAGGCGATGCTAGCACCGCCAGGCGCTAAGACGTTCTTTTTTAAATTGCACACTGGAACGCTGACTGTCAAACCGTGGCTGGCTGAAAGAGGGTTCTTTGTTCCTTGGGGCACTCATTGTACAATTTGCAGGCGGGAGGAGACAATCGAACATGTTTTTCTGTATTGTTGGGATGCTGTTTTCCTCTGGGATGTGCTCCAGCGCACAATCAAAAAAGATTTCCCCCTAGATGCGTATGGGATTCGCTACTTGCCAATAGAAAGTGATGATGGTACCCCATTTGATATGATCATGCTTGTGGCCCTGCATAGTATTTGGAAATGTAGAATGGCGGTAAGGCACACCGATCTCGATGCAAGAGCGGCTCGCCAGTATTTTAAAGAAAGCATACGGAACTTTGTAGAGGAACAAAAGTTGCTGGAGTGCATCCCAGAGTGGTTGCCACGTGTAGAATTATTATTGGCGATAAGGGAGTTTAGCACAAGCGCGGCAGCACAAGTTCTGCGGTCGTTTTTAACGTATTGTGAGTGTGCCTTTTGATTATTTGTGAATGTGTATTTTTTATCCGGGCCAATGACCGGCAATAAAGAAAAAAAACTCGTGGCTCACTGGTAACGTCTCCGTCTCACACTCCGGAGACCCTGGTCCGATTCCCACCCAGCCCATCTTGCAAGTTGTTTTTTATTCATGAAGCGCCTGCTGGGATTTATCGCACACGGCCGACGCCGCCGACACCGACGCCGACGACACCGGCTTTTCTGCGACACGAGCTCCTTAACGCTGTCGCGTTAAAACGCAAATGGTGAACGCCGTTGTACCTTCCTCCACATCAATGCAGTGGGGGAACCGTGCACTGACGAAGAAGCTAGGTGCTTCGTGTTCGAACACCCTCCCCCCTTATTAGACTTCCGGCCCTGTTGTTTGGCTGGTAGAGCTGAGTCCGACATCTGTGCCGGCATCCTTTACAGCGTGTTTGCCTGCTTACTGGTTCTCTACAAAACTCATTCAGCCTTCCTTATTTCTCCAGAGCAAACGAAAAAGAACAGCTAAGAAAACGGACTTCATGAGTTTATGACGTTCCGTACACTGTAGCTGTGCACTCAAATATGAAGAGTGAGGCGGGGGAGGGGGGGGTTGCGAGACATTGAGACGTCCGGGCACCCTGCGCTGCATCCGCACGTGACCAACACGCCATCGCTCTCATGCCATTTTCACCACGCCGTCATTTCTTCGCCTTCATGACATTGTCATCCTCAATTCATTGTTCTGTAATCTTTTCTTGCTTTCTTATTTTTTCTGCCCTTACCCGATCCGCCTGTGCAGAGTAACCTACCGGATCCTTATTCTCGTTAACTTCCCTGCCTTTCACCTCTTGCTTTCCCTACCTCCACCTTCCTTCATAGGCATGTCATCGCCATTCTTCCGCCGTTTTCACTCTGTCGCTGTCACTGCGTCTTCATAGTCTCACGATCACGCCGCCATCTTCAAGCCGTCATCATTGCACCGTTTTTCCAGAGTCGCTATCATTGTGTAGTTTTCGTTATATGGCCGTCAATTTGCCGTAGTGATTTAACTGACGCCATGCCGTCGTCGTCACGCCAACGTCGTCATTCCGCCTGGGTCATGGCATCGTCGTCGGCGCCGCAGCTTCTCACATTTGTGCACGATGACGGCATGATGATGACGTTGGGAAGACGGCTGCACAGTTGCGCACAACGACGGCGAAAGCAGACACCGCGATGCTTCCATGGCAGCTTGCGTGGGAGCCCCCAGTAAAGGTAACGTGATTAATAATTCATATAAAATAAAACTTAGTTTGCGTTTACCTCACTGTAATATAAAATGACATCTTTGCGAGGTTCATTTTATTTTTGCTAGTAATCCCTATGTGTTGCTTCTCTCATCGCATTTTTCTGCCTTTACGTTGCAGGTCATCTAGGAAATTGTACGGCTGCGACAGTGAAAGCTGGGTGGCGTTGCTCAGCAACGCCTCCTGCAGGGGAGCAACACCTTAGGTGGTGTACCAGGAGTACCATATGACCATGGAGTCGGTGATAAGGCACAGGCGGCGTCAGGTGTTGAATCGTCATAAGAACTGCTAGCAGACACTTAGTATTTTTAAAATGTGCGAGAAGTCGCCTATACAACTTCGTTTTGATGTATTTGTTGGTTTCATCGGCATAGATGTGCGAAAGTTGGTTGCCTCAACATTTCTGCGTTCTGGTGCTCCGCATTAATCATGTTCATCAACTACACGGGTGAATGGGAGCGCGTGCAGAACTCGGGCGCTTTGGCATGGTGACAAGCAGGTTGAAAAATTCCATACCACACGCGGAAACGGAATTCGGTGTAGCAGCCTAAATCTTACCGCGCCACACAGCCATCGTGCCAACGACTGCCACTGAAACCAAATGTTTACTGACTGCTAACATAAAATATTTTGGAAAGCCCCCGGACTTGCTCTGGCTAGCCTGCAAATTTCGTATTCACATCTAATTTGCATTATAAGGAAAAATAATGTCGAAATTTACTGATTATTTTTAAGATACCTTTATATCCTCTAACATAACTCCACAAATAAGGCATGTACGCCTAAAATAGTGTTTAGACGCAGGACGTCTATTACCTATAGTATGGTCAACATAGGGGGTCGCTTGATAAAACCGCATGTAACGAAAACGTAATAATTGGGGAGCCTATACATACATGTCTTGGCTCCTTCGTAATACCATTAACAGGCATACTTTATTTTCGAGCGCAGCTCTCAAGCGTCCGTTCCTGCGTTGAGCGTCGGCATGCCTGGGCGTCAGCGTCATCGGCGTAACCGGGGGAACGAGCAGGGCGAAGGATGAAAGAGCAAACGCAGAGCGTTCGGGGGATGGGGGGGAGGGCATGAAACATGAAGAGAACGCGAGAACGAAAACTGAGGAGGAGACTACAGTGAAAGCATGAGGCTGAAAGTGGACGAGGAGGAGGGTGCGGCGAATTTGGCGAACGCGTGAGAAGAAACACTCCTAGCCTCTCATGCCCTGTAAAGAAAGAAGTTCAGCGAAGATGGCGCTATCGTTGGTTTTGAAATGCCGGAGTGTTCCGATGTTGCGTATTTGCCATGTTGGAGTTGACTATTATGAGTTTAGTATTGGGCGAATAAAGAGACATTAACTCAAGAATCCTGGCTGTCATAATTTATTTCGGGACCGCTGTCATCGCTGCCTTCTGATCTCGGTGGTACACGGCAAGTGGTGTACGTTCACTGTGTTAATTTTCTTCCCGAAGGTTAGGTCAATGCACGATTGGTGACGAGTAGTGGATACGGCGGCATTGGTGAAACAATTGGGGCCAAAGCGCTCCAACATGAACGTAAGTATCCACGCCCCGATCTCATCGACAGTGAAATTTTCCACGATTACGACGGATGTATTTTCGGCCGGCTTAATCTTCCCGAAGACACGCACCATAAACGTTTCGATCGCGACATGTCCCACATACAGTCTTTTGATGCTCGTCTTCCGAGGAGATGCACTGCCGCAACACACCTATGGCCACTTCATGCTGTTGCACATAACGCAGGCCGCCGATCGTGGCCAAGTCTGAGGCGAACCAAAGACAGTCACACACCGATTGGTGGAAACAGACAATGATGTTTTATGATAGCGCGGTTACGTCAATCACGGCGCGCACTATTGTGCGCCACAAAGTTGACCTACGAAGAGCGTGAGCCGCGGTATTGCGCAATTTTGGGAGAGAGATTGCGCTCGTGTCGAGGAATATACACAACTTGGGATAGAGGCGTCGGCAGTAGAGAGGAGTATAAATTGTTGGTTTATGTCAACGGAGACGAGATCCGTCAGAACCTAGCCATAAATAGCTTCGATGTGAAAACGTAGTGCCAGTCTGTGGCGACGATGGTTTCCAGACGGCGCCAGAGCAGCACCCGTAGTCTATTCACCGATGGCATGCGTTCAGCGCGTCCAACAATACTACACAAGAAAAAAAAAAATTCGCTGCATTATAGCGGAGGTCAATTTCTGGCGGCTGCTGCGAATCGCACCCACGCGTCGACCACGCACTGCCTGTCGCGAGATCCCGATTATTGTGGCAGCCACGCCATACTTCCCTCCGTTTGCAACGTGTCGCACGAGACAGATTGTCCGCGGCAGCCAAAATATAGCGAAACGAAAACACGCATACAGGTGCGCTCATATTTCGGAATAAATAGTATCGTAATCGTGGGTGAATATTTTCTTCCATTTCGGCTTTTTAGCTTCTTGGCTCTCATTTAACGTTTCTGTAGCAGTGGCGTCAGGTGGATCGAATATTCAGTTGCAGCTAAATCATAGCTTTGGACAGCTTCAGGTTTCCGACCATCGAAATAGTACGAAGCTCGACCACGGAAAACGGCTTTTGCGGCGCAGATATTAAAATTCTCTTTGCCGATTTCTGCGCTTCTGGCGCCAGTACCTTCGCACTTCCCGTGCATGCAGCTGCTGCGACAATATTACATGGAAAGCAACGTTAATCTTGCGCAGCGTTCTTAAAACTAACTGGTCTGGCTTAAGGATTATCGACGGGCATCCAATATTCATGCTAATAGATTCATCTATATAGCGCACTTGCTGGAATCTCTATTGGCATATCTGATGAAAGGAATGATTTCTGTTCGAATTCGGCCAATTGGAGTTTCTTCTTCCCTTTAGCGCAGAATATGTCCAATTCAAAATATTGACAAGGGTCCAAATCACATTCTCGTTGTTAAAGATCAAACACGTTATGAATGTGGTTGTCTGCTTCCTTCGCCTCCGGTTGCAATAATTCCAAATTTGCGCAATAATACTTAAGTGCGCCAATTTTCGTTGGCGTAGCTCAAAGTACTCTTTCACTTTCCTTTGTGACTTCTCCGATGCCAGCGCGCAAGAATATCCACGTAACTTTCAGCCGCTCTATGTTTTATTCTTTAGCCTTTCCTCTCGCGACATCGTAGTTTATGGGTCATAGGTTTTGCTGAAACCTGTATGGTCCATGTCTGTGCTGCTCCTCTTTTCCGCTTTCGGTCATTCCCACTGGCACTGCGCTGGCAGTTCGAAGGGCAAGCGTGCAAGCATGAGACAAGTTGTGATACCTGAACATCACGGCCTCGCGGAGCTCGCTGTGGCTGCCGTGAGGGAAGTGAAGCCTAATCCGAGAAGCGCACTGTCGGCGGCTCGAAGGGGTAGGCCTGCAGGGCAGTTATCACCGCAGAAATTTCCCGTCCTGGCACATCGAGCCTAGATGTTCTCATCGCAGAGAAATTCTGGTAGATAGGCAGATACACCATTGGCTTCTCTGATGCCTGGGCTGAAGGGGTGTGCTTTGCCTATCTCCACGGACATGCCAGCGTCGTGTACTTCGGGTCGTCCCGCTGAAGTGGAAGGTTGGCGAGCGCCTGCTCCCTCGGCAATCTAGAGCCGACGCCTGCAACCGCGTAGTCTCGGAAGCAATATCCTCGGTAACATTCCCCGCCGCTCTCGCAGTCCCGGCTTTCACAACATCAAATGTGAATAACTCATACTGACACCATGGCTGTGTTCGTCTTCTGGGTTTAAAAGTTGCTTCAGTCTCCATGATAACGCCAGTATATGCGCAGGACGTGGCCGTCCTAGTTGTCTATATTCAAGCAGTGATAATCAGTAATGAGTTCTTTTTTATTTCCTGCCCACTTAATTAGGCGAAAGCCTCAGATGGCTCATGGTTCACAAACCTGATGTCCGGCGTGAAGGCACCAAAATTATGTGCCATGAAATGGAACCAATACTGTGTGTCACCAAAAAGTGGCACCACAACCACTGTGCTAATTTGACAACTTTACCATCATGGATACGAAGCCGAATAACAAAGACAAGCGGTCAAAGCAAAATCTTGTTATGAGCTTTTCATGCTAATTATGAATGCTATGCGGCAACATGTAGAATAACCTGAAGAATGAAAATACCACGCAAATATTTAAACCAGAAGCTTTAGACAAGGCTATAAAAAATTCGTAGTTCCGCCGGAAAGGCGAAGCAACGATTGCGATAGCGAATTATTAGATAGCAGTACGAAGTATGGATAGTAGATTTATCGGGCGCGTAAAGTTGCAAGCATTCGCTTACTAACGAAATTAACAATGATAGAATATGTAAGCGTGAATCAACGAGGACGTAGAAACAGACATACATACCTAGACAGCACTGGGGGGTCTTTGTGTGTCTGCTTCTTTCTACGTCCTTGTTAAGTCGCGCTTACACATTCTATCATGCATGCAAACAAACTAGCTCGTCAACGTGTTTTAACTAAATAAAGCCGCATGTTGTCACACACGCACAGCTAAACATGAACACACATCGCTCTATGACAGTGGGAGCTGTCATAGAGCGATGTGACAGCACAGCAGCAACCCCGAGCCAATTGGCCTCCCTGCATCTGTCGCTCGAACGCGTACGAAACTTCAAAAGCACAGCGCATACGAAGCTACCTGCGCTACGGTCATTCTGAAAACATGGCAGATAGCTTTGAAGATGAGGACAGCGCGGGCGCGCACTTGAGGCATGTCGCAGACTGCTTTCAAAACACACGACCGCCGGCAGAACGTCCCTACGACGTCCGAACAAGACGTTATTACGGCGTCCGCGAGTCGCTGTGCGCACGCCGTAGTAGACGCCGCGGTTAGGACATCGAAGCACTGTAGCAGCCGCCGGAGAAGAACGCGCCTCCTCCCTAGCCTCACCTCCTGCTTCGCGCGCCACAGGAGAGGGCACGTATCCGGGCCGCGTTCCTCGCTAGCGCACGCGAGGTTGAACCGCGTTTACCGGCTCATCCTCACTGCTCCCACGCCCACCACGACGGCAGAAATGCGGCTGGCGTGTCGATATAATTGCCATCGACATAATGTGTCCGCATACGACGAAACACGACCCGTAAAATTGTGTTTATTTTAGTTTCATAAAAGGTGTAATCGGATTCATTCTTTTTTGTAGTCTACACCGTTCACAAGCTATGCCGAAATGAAACACCATATGAGGCGGATGCATAGTCTGGAACGTCGAAGCAACAACGTCACTAGCACGAAACGACGTATAATCGCGTGTCGAGGCAAGTATGGCTATGACAGGTGTATCCACATAAATTTATATATAGTGATACGTGTTCTTGTTTATCTTTCTCCGGTGAGCTGTAATCAACAGTTGACAGGTGTTGGACGTTATCACTAGGCGCAGGACACGCCTACCTGTATCGGAAGTTTCGAGAATGTTATCGATGGTTCTATCTGTTGTCTATTGTCGCCGAACCTTGTGTAATCTGATTGTGCGCGCGACACGAATAATATAGTACTTTCTGGAAGGCACGCGGGCTCCCGCGATTACGCTGGAACCTTCGACTATACTCACGGACAGCATTCTCAGGATATCAGGGGAAAGCTACAGGCGCGTGGCTGATGTATATGTGTCACCGCACCTAGTAGTCCGGCAGCGTTCGACAGTGCTCTTAGAGGCTCGGAGCAGACGCTTAATTGACACAGCTTGCGTAATAATAATATTTGGGGTTTTACGTGCCAAAACCACTTTCTGATTATGAGGCACGCCGTAGTGGAGGACTCCGGAAATTTTGACCACCTGGGGTTCTTTAACGTGCACCTAAATCTAAGCACACGGGTGTTTTCGCATTTCGCCCCCATCGAAATGCGGCCGCCGTGGCCGGGATTCGATCCCGCGACCTCGTGCTCAGCAGCCCAACACCATAGCCACTGAGCAACCACGGAGGGTACAGCTTGCGTATGCGACAGCTTCGCGTTCCCCCAGACGCGGAAGGGAAAATGCGCAAAATATGAAAATTTTTTACGCTCAGTGGTGTGTTCTGTCTTATTTAACTGTTCCTAATACAGTGACTATGTTTTAACGCGATAGCGTTAAGGAGCTCGTGTCGCAGAAACGCCGGTGTCGTCGGCGTCGGTGTCGGCGTCGGCGTCCGCGGCGTTGGCCGTGAGCGATAAATCACGGCAGGCACTTCATAAATAAAAAGCAACTTCCAAGATGGGCTGGGTGGGAATCGAACCAGGGTCTCCGGAGTGTGAGACGGAGACGTTACCACTGAGCCACGAGTTTTTTTTTTCTTTATTGGCACTGAGCCACGAGTTCGATGCTTCAAAGCGGTACAAAAGCGCCTCTAGTGAACGTGGTGTTGCCTTAGAAACGAGCTGTTTCTAAGGCTCAGGCGTGCGTCGCTTGCTCAGGCGCACATGTCGTTGTCGCGCCGAACGCTGCGTTGCTCGACGCTCACCGCGTCCGATGCGGGGCGCGTAGTCGCTGCGCCGTAGCCCATTGTCTTACACCCCTTGGCAGGTCGACGGGAACGCTGTCGCGTTCCACTCTTGAAGGCGAAGCTTAAGCGTCCTCCAATTTTTCCCTTTCCCACTCTAAATTACCGTGGATTAAAACTCTCAAAGGCGCTCGCACTATTGAGCGATTTGCCTCCGTAGCTTTCCCTTCAAAGCCACAGATAGTTGGCCACGAGTACAGGCATGTATAAATGCCGACGCGATTGACCCACTGATCAGGTTTTCGAAGATCGCCAACAGTGCTCGCCGCTATGGTTGTGCATGAATGTTACTTGTTTTTCTTGGGCACAGGTTCGCCAAAGAAATAGCTACTTCCGTGAATCATAGTTTTCCCTACTATGTTCGTCACCTTCACTACAACGTGACAATATGTGCGTACGGGTATGAGAAGTGCATATACAAATGAACGATGCGTATCTATATACCTATAGACCTTCTATTTGCCCAGAATGAGCATATGAGATGCGGCACATACCCGATGGTTCAAAAATGGGGCAGGCTAAACAAACGAACATTACGAAATTACAGTATGGCATTCCGTAATTTTTCTTGAAGAGGTCTGTGGGCTTTAGTGAGACCTACGAGTCTGCACTATGTGTTCCGGTTTATAGTGTGCTTTATTCGTTTATTAGACAGTGCACAGGCGCATTCATTAGCAGTGCTTTGGTGGTTGGATTTTCGTGTTAAATGAGCACTTAAATTGCCCCAGTGTGGGGCTGGTCGAGAGGACACATTAACGATCTGCGAAAACTGGGGAAAGAGCAAGCTTTGGTAATGCTCTGAGAGCGTTATCATAAGCAGCATACCGGCGAAAGATTCTTAACGGATTCTGCGAAGAGTGATGTGAGCCTTCTAGTGCTACCAACGGCGACGCGGTATGCGGAGCACGTAGCGAGATACATCGTGTAGCTTATTCCCGTAAGCACAACGAGTATAGTCATTTATTCTCTACGCATACGTGACTCTTCGCTACCATTCTTGCATGGTTCTTGCTGCCTCTACAATCGCCACCTGTATATGTTTGACTTCAGTGTGATAAAAGAAAAGCTCACCAAGATCAAACATTGTATTATCACATGTACTTGCAACGCTCGTCGCGTGATAGATGTTCCTATCACCACCAGATGATCGCTGCAGCGGCCTGGCTCCATTAATGCCGTGCGCGACCTTAGTAACTTCTAACTGCTGCCTCACTACTTGTACACAGCACAGCAGTTCCATACCCGTATTTCATGCCCACTACGCATATCTCACCGATGTCCCGTTGTAGATAACTGTGATCAGCAACTTACGGTCACATAGTCGAATTCCTCAAAAGGGAGCTCCGGAGATTAAGTTTACTTCGAGGTTTTGGTACCGTGGAGCCCCTCGAAACGTCGCTGGGCTCCAATGTACAAAAACCTTTAAAAATAGTCGTATCAGTCAGTGATTTGATCGACAAAATCTAGAAGACATGGTGGTAAGTGCCTTTAGTTTTAAAAAAATATCAATGCGCGATAATACACGTCCCTTTTGTACAACTTTCATGCACACATGGGCACTGAATGTGCAGAAAACCACTTCCGAATGAAATAAATGCGCAGTGTAGTTACTATCGTACTTTAATCTTACTCATGATGAGCAAAAATTATAAAATTCTCAATGGCCGCGGCAGAATTTTCGCAGTGGGTGCTCTAGTAGCAGTAACCTTTTATTCGCTAGATAACAGAGCCATTGAATAAAAATTTCATGGGATCCACTTTCTGCGCTCTAAGGAGCATGAAAGTAAGCATAACTGCTTTCCTTTCTGTATACCATGTATTTCTACCAACATTTAGCGGTGATGCGGATACCACTCTTCATGAATTCCTGAGATCTGACTATGGACACACGATTTGACTACTAGGATGAGCGTGTCATCATCATGAAACTGCCCACTCTTCAAATATGACATCATGTATAAAAAGGACTTTAAAATTTGACGGTGCAAAGTTGAGGGAGCACGAGGGGCGGCGATGAATATCATATCCGTGGAAACGTGCTTCTGTCGAACGCGTGTTGTGAGCAGGAGCACTGTCTCGCCGAAGCAAGCGCCATTTCACAGCATGCCAGGCCCGCTTATTTTGATAGCTTCGCTTAATTCTGCTAGCAAGTTAGCACAATAGGCGGCACCTTTAGATGGCACCTTTCAGCAGGAAATCTGCCATAAACACTTCTTACTGATCTCAAAAACTGTCACCAGTACATTGCTAGCCGACCATTGCCAGTGTGCCTTTTTGCGGGGGTGGTGAGTCGTAGTGCTTCCGATGTTTACACTGGAATTCAGCTTCTAGCTCACAAAAATACACCCATTTTCTCCAGAGTATTCAATTTTAATCTGTGCATGAAAATTCGGGAGCATTGTATAAAACAGTCTTTGGAGTCACAAAACTTCTTTTCAGCCCATAATATCATCAGCGCTTTCCTTGTTAATGGGTTTTCTCTTCGCCGCAAATGGGAAGCTTTAAAAAGCAGAGTGAGTGAGTAACATTTTTATTTTTCGAAGGGGTGGGGAGTAAGGGCGGCTAAGCTACGTAGGCTGCCAGGCTGTGCTTCTCAATGACGTCTTTAGCTCATGCCAGGGCCTGTGTTTGGATGTCACGGCTGGTGCTGTAGAGAAGGGCCTCCCATAGTTAATCGATGAGGGGGGGGGGGTTGCTGATTCTTCAAACAGCCCCGGAGGATCATGGCAACGTCACCATACAGGCGTGGATCGATGACACCTGAGGCCACTTTCCTACCATGCAGTTTATAGAGCTGCTTTTAGCCAACTGCTGAGTTAGCTAATAATTCAAGAGGTTTTATACTTTTATAGCTTTAACAGCGGCATGTATTCTACGCCAGAAGTCTTGCAGGTATTATGTATACTTTCCTTTTACAGCACCCAAGGAGCACATTTTCTTTTAATGCTTAGATGCTCAGCACACAAAGCGAATTAGGTGACACTAAACGTGAGGAGTTTCCTAATAGCGCAGCCACTCGGCGTATAGCAGGGCAAGAGACAAAATGGTTAGGATAGAACTTGCAGACGCGAATTTAATAATTTAAACGCCTGGCATCTGAACCGCAAGTGACAAGGAATAAGCGAAAAAAGCATTGCAACACATATTGACAAACAGTGGAATCTTTATGTATTCTGCGATAATCGCACGGCAGAGAGTGAGTGTTAAAATATAAGAATGTGACCAGATCCTCCTGACTTGAATTGATAATGTAGGCGGAGGCCGACGGTCCTCGACCTTGTTTTCAGATGAAAATGAGATCATCGCTTCGTTGATTAGATAAAATCTATTCGATTGCATTCACCGCAAATGTGAAAAGTAGCAACATCTATTATTCGTGCTTATCGTCACATAGCTGTGAGTGGACTGGGTTAACAGATGCTTAACCCAGGCGCACTTTTGATTCAACCGACTGTCATGGCAGCTAAACAAAGCTTTCAATGTTACACAGTAGTAGAATGAATATTCGATGAAAACAATGAATTATGCAGTAAAACTTATTTTTCCTATTTTGGAACATCTCCTGGTTAGCGGTAAAGGTGACTGAAATACGAAGTTTGTTACCATAGTGAAGATGTGAGGAACACCGAAGAGAACATAATTGATTTTATTATTATCCCGTTCCTTAGGTGAAATATATATAGGTAAAAATAATTATATAGGTATAGTGACTAAGCTAAAGAAAACAATAACGACACACTCGCCAGTTTAATTCTGCTGTGCTGAGTCCACTGCTTAAAATTATTCCCAATGACAAATGATCTTGCACTGGTTTTCATGCTCCTGGTGTAAGGGCGTCTTCAGAGTAGACCCTAATGAAGAAAAAAAAAACTCTTTCGCAGTATGCTAGATAGCGAATATTTCTTTACGGGCTATCAGCCACCTGATTATTGTTTTGTAAAAAATGGTCTATAATAATGTGCGTAAAATCTGGACTTTCCTTTGCATGAATGGCTTCTACCAGCAAATGCACTTAACAGCATTGTAGAAAGTGAAGAGCAAATGTTGTTGCAAATGTTTAGGCTCATTAAATTTTCTTCCGGTTTAATAAATCACGCATTAGTTTCTACGGCATTTGCATCAAATATGGTTCTTTTTTTTTCGTCATTATGCTACGAGAATCGTTGCCTAGGGTAGTGAAAAAATAAACAACAGTCGCGGGTGGCGTAACTCTAGCGCTTAAATTTGCCACCCGAATAGCTCGAACTTTGCCTCGAACTTTGCCACCCGAATAGCTGCTCCTCTTATTACCCCACCATATTAGGTCACCTTTATTGAAAGTTTTCGCCATCACCATCGCTGCTACATCAGGTGATACGGCAAGAATCAGAAAATTTAGCGTGGCATGAGCCATGTAAAGAAAGCACGCTTTCCAGTTTCTTTAGGGAATGTATGTCGACTCGAACATTATGCGTTCTTTAACATATTTAATTGTAGCACTGCATAAGCTTCCGTGGACGTTACAAACAGAATACTTAAGAAATCTCTATTAGCTTTAGATTATGCGGAAATTCAGCAGCCTGTCAACCGTCAGGTGGTTCTTTTAAACGAAGTGCTCACGCAAGCAGTGGATTATTTTGAAGGAGTATGGCGCATATTCGAAACTTTCGATAAAACGAATCTAATATTGTCTTATTCTATCCAATCTTTGAATTGAGTAGTGCATTAAATATAACTCATCATCATCATATAACTGCTATTCGATTAGGGCTTAGACTCAAATACCTACTATCTCTACATTTTAATATCTTTAAAGTTGTTTTGGGATACTCTACATCGTTGGCTGCACATGATCAAACAGAAGAGTGACGCAAAAATGCAATACCTTCATTAGATACAAATTATAACCACTGCGTCGCTGACAGAGGCACACCTTTCAGGCAAAAGAAGATCACTCGTAATAAAATGTTGTTTGATATACCCTTCGGCAGTGGGTGTATTGTTTAGTGCTATTTATAGATGCAGCACTTGTATCACCTCACCAGAATAAAAGCGAATACGTTTCACTGAAACCTACTTTATATATGTTACACAATTATGTTGTGTTAAGGAAACGAATAAATAGTTAAAGTCCCATCTTCCGCGACGAATAATACTAGAAAAAATGTGCTGTCGTCGAGGAAGACGCAAACAGTACGCATACCAGCATTCGAGCGAAAGGCTTTATATTAGCGCCGACAAGGCTTGTTCATGCTACACAAAAAATAGTAGTCGATTGGAAATAAAATTACGATATTCAGCATGTAATGAATTATTGTGACGGAATATTGCTCAACGAGAGAAACTGAGCGATTCATTATGAAATTGGAATCGAGTACACTTGGCTTACCGCGCCACTTTTATTTCCATTGAACGCATAGTGTAAATTCAAGGGTAACCTGCCTCGTCCACTACGTTCGGCACAGCTCTTCACATCTTGTTTGAAACACTTGCTGCATGATTGTTTTGTGCAAAAAAAAAAGAAACAAACTGACAAAGGTTGATTTTCTACAAATGCCCAAAGAAACCACAATTTTCTTTGAAGAAATACGTGGTTGCGATTTTATGAGTGGCAATTATCACGCATCATACACTATAGAACACGCAGTTATGAATACATATTAGACTTGTGCAAAAAGAACTTTGAATTGAAGAGATGCTCGAGAAATCATCCCTACCACTAAAAAACTTGGAAAGTTGCTAAAATAACTGCATGTTTCTCGAATCTCGATTTCTTCAAAGTTAATTAAGAACTGATCACGTCATTATTGAATCAGTAAGTTGTAGCTTCAATACAAGTATCAGCTGGGTGCCTTAGTACGCTTTCTTTATAGGTTAATTTTTGTTTTGCGTAAGCATTAGCAGCTCTACAGTCCGAAATAATACCTTTCTTTCTTTAGCATTTTTTCTTGATAATCTTGGCTTTAGCTTTTTGAACATATTGAAGCCCTCACTACGTATATCGTAAACACATCTGGAATTTTCATTTTCTTTCTTCTAATGAACAGTAAGGTCTGCAGATAATAATGGACAATATAGCCTGGAAAAGCGGCGTATTTTGTCACCAAGGTTGTCGTGAGGAAAAAAAGAAATTTGCTCTCGTGCACAAAACAACCCATAGCTATTTACTGCATTATATATAATGCATCAACTAATGTTTGCTTCCCACAATGACCATAATGTCTTCTTCATTGAAAATATCACAGCGGATTGATAACACGCAATATACCGGACCCTCTGCTATTTTATCGGTGCTGGATAACCAGGATGATAGCTTGTTTATTTACGAACTTTCTGCGCGTTGTGAAACAAATTGTCTGCATGCATATTTCATGAAAATATAAGTCGAAGCTTACTTACAAAATTACAACTGCCATAAATATCATTGCTAGAGAAGACACAAATGCCGGGTCAATGTATTGACACTTTCGTTGTCTTCATCTATCAAGGAAAAACAAGTTGTTATATGTGTGTCATATGAGATACCGCATGTGGCCAGCGGTTAATAGTTTCTTAAAAAATTTTTGTTGGTCATCTCCCTCGTTTTGTTCGGAATACACCAACGGCACTAAAGCGCACTTGATGCACAAGACCATGAGGAAAAGGAGAACAAGGCGAAAGTGGGAGCGAGCATTTCGAAAAGTGGACTTGTCTTTTCGAAGCACACATGTCGAGACATTGGCTCCCGCTTTCACTTTGATCTCAAACCTAAATGATGGAGTTTTTGCGTGTCAAAACCATGACCTGATTATGAGGCACGCCGTAGTGGGGGAGTCCGGAAATTTAGACTAGCTGGTGCTCTTTGACGTGCACCCAAATCTAATTACACTGGTGTTTGCGCATTTCGCCCCCATATGAAAACCACCGCGGAGGCGGGGATTCCATCCAGCGACCTCGTGCTCAGCAGCGAAACGCCACAGCCACCAAGCAACCATGGCGGGTTTCACCTTGTTCTTGTTTTGCTCATCGTCTTGAATTTCCATCTCCCGCCTTCGCAGTGTCTTCGCTGGAGGTACAAGTTATACAAAAAAGCCACAGGTCCACGCGGTACACGCAGCACTGTCACGGCATAAGCTGGAGGAGCGGCTGCGTAGGAGTTCCGTTTTCGGCAGCACGAACTAGAGGGTTTTCGCGGTCAAGTCTCTTCGCGTCGTTTTCACGCGAACGATCTGAATGGACTGCCCGCCTGGCGTCGATGGCGAGCTACAGCTTGCGCTGCTCTCTCTCTCTCTCTGTCTCTCTGCATAGTGGCTAGCATAGTGGCTAGTCGCAGCCGCGCACTTAGCTCTGATTCACTTCTTCAGCATCGGTTGGCAGCTTGCGAACAAGCGCGATAGCGTGTACCGAAGAGTAAACTCAGGTATGCAGACTACGTGGCGCACATCTCACATCCCTTAACTCGTGTCATGGTTAGTTTCTGTTGATGATAATTATTATTATGGTTTATCGACATCCCTTTGGAAACGGGTTGATAAAAAATGATCACCTAGCCTCATTGAGGTTAGCAGCGTGCAGCATGCAGCACGCAACATGCAACCGCAATCTGCAGTTGCTACATCGCGGAATGCCTGGTTGAACATAACGAAACTGCAGTGCATAGTGTGTACGCATCGACTATGCGCGGTGCGTATGCGAAATGTGCATAAATGGCAGTCAGGTAGAAAATAGAACGATATGATGCTAATAATACTGATCCTGATATAATGAATGGTATTCCCTCTGAAACGGGACGGTGATAAACAGTCACCTGGTCACCTCCTTGAATTGGTTACTATGTCATACAAGCTTTTCTTTGCATTATACTTATACATCTTCATAATCTTGTTTCTTTTCCTCAAGACTTGTCTATCTGCTTTGTACCGCTACCTATGCAACTGCTACATGTCCCGTCTCCTGGTGTAATAGCATGCAACTGCAATTCATAGGCCGCACATATTGACGCCACGCGGCGCGCATCACACATCGAAAGGCAAATGGCAGGATGCGATGCTAAGGATGAAGGTGATGATGATTTATTGACATCGTCTTTGAAACGCCGTGGTGACACAGCCACCTAGCCAGCTTGCTTTGACAAGTGGCATGATACGGTGCTAATGGTGGTGATGATTATTGCATATAGGAATCCAATTTTAAACGAAGCGCTGACATAACCACCTAGATTGTTTGAATTAATGAGGTACACAAATTACATTTTTCTTGCTAGCATTCTTGTATTCATCTTCGTAAATTTTTTGTTCTTCCTCAAAGCTACTCTAACTTCCTTGTACCGCTAACTGGGCACTTTCTGCATGGCCTTATACCTGGTGTCATAGTATGCAACTGCAATGCAAAATGTGCACGTATCGACGCTACTGGGCGCGCATGCCACATCGGGTGTCTCCTCGCGCGCTAGGACGCGTTTATAGGGCACTTTTCCGCTGAATGCTTGCAAGAACTGGCGCTGATTTGCTCATTATGGAGAAGCCGCATAATTGACAGAGATGGCGAGACACCTCACTCGACAAGGTCTGTCTTTCGGAAAGAGGCTGCTCTAGTGTGTTGTATAGCTGGAACCTTTGATCGCGTTCCTGAGTGGATGTGGCATCTGGACGCTTGTGCTTGCTTGCCTGTTTCTGAACTTTCGTTGGACTCCGTAGCATGTGCGCATTTATTTTTCATGTGTATTTAAACGTAACGTAACTAATTTTTGCTTGAAAGTAGTTATAATTCTTTGTCATAAAGAAAAAAAAACTAGTGTGGCTCAGTGGTAAAGTAGTTGACTCCCACACAGCGACGCAGGTTCCAGCCCGTCGGGAACTGCGTATTTTTTTCTCATTCCCATGGCGACAGCTGCTACGGGCACCAGACACCGGGTCCGGTGCACGCCATCGGCAACCCAAACGGCAATTGGAACGAGCGCATAACAGCTTACACTGTAAAAGGTGGTGTCGTTTTCTGCGAATACCTTGTTCAAATGACAGTAGCTATTGAATGCCGCGATGGTCGTCTGAGTTCTTTATGAAGCACAGTGCTTTTTTGTTGCTGAGTTTCGGAGAATGTACTCCAAGTAAGGCCAATAAAAAGGCAATAAAACCATCTGTAGGATAGCGTTCATCGCTATCGACCCACAGCAGCACCACTTAAAATTGTCGGCCAACATTAATTAGCTAGACGTTAAGATAAGGAATAAAACACTGACAACCCTGGTCTACTTGTCTGACACATGCACATCCACGAGGCTGGTACATGACAAAACCGCGGGCGCTTTAGTGCAGTTACCGTGAAATGCAAGCACTCAAAGCTGCGGCCGCTGGTCTCTTTGGTATTGTTACTGGTGCCATGTATTTGTTTATCAAGAAAAGTAAATTACAGCGACTGTTGCTCAGTAAGAAATGCAAATTAACAATTACAAAACTACCAAAATGTGTATATGATCTCAAATAACTTGCTACGTGAAGCGTGGCGCCGACCCTTCAGACCACATAGATGAAGTACATAGTTTAAATATACCGATACTCTTGTGGCATAATGTCCAAATGATCATTATATAGTCAACGCGCATATTGCAACAAGTGAATACAAAGAACAATAACACATTTGAATTATTCAGTGGTAGAAACCGTTTTGTCTTGTTAGCGAAAACCACGTTGATGATAAAGGGAAAAAAAGAAGAGATGCAAGGAGACACACAGTGAGCCTATTTTAGTGTTTTTCTTTTCTTTTGATATTTTGTCTTATCACGTGTGCTCTGCGCGGAGTATAAGATGCGTTCGCAAGCGTCATGAACTAAACGAGCAGCAAGTTGGCGCTTATGCTATCATCTTTTTTCTGCTTGTCTTCTAGTCTTTCCGTTACACTCAACCTGAGTTGTGCTAAAAACAAGACAACACCATGCCGTACAAACTTGGCAATCGGCCACCCTTCCAGTCAGCGTCTGTCACCGAAAAACATGGAGCGGCTACAAGACCCGCTGCTACTTCTGAGACTCGTCCTCATTGGTCAGCGTCTTTTTAGGAAATTACAGTGAAACCAAGTTCAAGACCTGCGACATCCCGAACCGCAGGTGTGCACCCGAACGGGTTAAACAAAAAAATCGTGACACGTGTGAGCTGAGTAGCTCGCCGGTGTTTCAATGCACGACACGGAAGCCTTGGCATAACGTCCCATTTTTCTTCCATTTACATTCCCCTTTGTCTCATCTGTATTTCATTGTGCGCCTCCCGTCAGCAGTATAGTTCCCACGTGCCACGTCGGACGCTTCTTTTTCCGGTCACGTACGGATCCCAGACGCCCGTCACCGCCTTATCGATTCAATCTGCTTTCATTAGAAGCGGTGTGCTTCGCCTGTTGAAGTAGAATTACTGTATAAATTCTGTCTAGGGAACCAAAGTTGCGCGTCCAGCTGAACTTGCCGCCCGCGCCACTATTTGACAAACGTAGTCACATGAGCAGAAAGCCAACTTCACGTCTGAGCCTTCTGAGGCTCAAGCTGGCCGCACTGCCAGTTCACAGTCGGGCGTTGTCTTGTGTCACGTGTGCCCGCCGGACCCTGAGGCTGGCTGCGTTGCCACTTCGCAGTCGGGTCAGGAGGCAACTTAGCGGGATCGTGCGTGTTTTTAATCCTGCCGTGTCCGTTGGTGTTGCTTCGCTGTTGCGATCTCTTTAAAGATTGGTAGGCGCCAGCACCAATGAGTCGTGGGTTTGACTGAGTGCTGTGTACCAAATTGCTCAAACGAGGCAGAAAATATCAAGGCATTCTGTTCAATTTCGTGTGGAAGGTCGGTTTCCTTTGTCCATCGCTGTCGTCATTTGCTGCTACGTACGAGACGGGTTAGGACGCCACCCAGCTACCTATATCTGTTAAAATTCTTGATTCGGCAAAGATACATAATATTTGTCAGCTTATTTCTCAAACGTATACCACGCAGTTACTTATTTCGCACGCTCATTAAGCAACGTGATCAAAGTAGCATGTAGCAGTTAGAGCACAAAAAATATAGATGAAGCAGT
Source organism: Dermacentor variabilis (assembly GCF_050947875.1). NCBI lineage: Eukaryota > Metazoa > Arthropoda > Arachnida > Ixodida > Ixodidae > Dermacentor > Dermacentor variabilis. The sequence goes on from NC_134570.1 coordinate 101,829,142, forward strand.
GCTGTGACCATTTCATGCACGCGCAACAATCCATCTATAACAACCCGGCTTCAAGCTGTGCTGCAGAAATGATAATCAGATGCTTACATTGTCAGTGCCACATTGCAGTTACTGTAGAGCACAAGACAGTGCAAAAACTCAGCCACAAATTATTTACCGGTATTAGAAGTATACTTTCGATCGCGTTGGTGCCCCATCCGGATCCAAATTCTTGACCACGATTAACTCCTTCCTGCAGCTTGAGCACAGGAGCCAAGCGCGATCGAAATTGCGCCGTGGGACACCCATACACTTTCATGTGCCAAACGTATGCCGCAATAACAAGTGCGAAAACTGCGGCAAGTATAGTAGGCGGTTGTGAAAATCTAGCCTACGAGTAGGTTGTGTTGTCTATTTATGTATGCATTATTTGTACGTTAGAGTGCGTTTAATAATGTAAACACCACCATTCACATTGAGCACGAAAGCTGATGTGAATTTTAATGCATATTTAGCCCCAGCAAACAAGGACAGAAGCCAGATGTCTCTCTTCTGCCCTTGTTCTCTGGCGCTAAATAATCTTTCCAAGTGATTTTGCCAACGCGCCTAACACATGGCTATGTTGATTTCAATTGATCTGCTATAGAATCGGCAAGAACACCCTGTACACTTTCGATACGTGTGCGATCCCCTTGTGCCAAGCGATAAATTTGCAACAGGTGTTACCCGTTGGAAAATAGCCACTAAAGACAGATACAAACTAAGGCATTTCAACAGGCAAAGCTTCATCCAGCAAATATAGCAGGGACGCATAATAGATTTACTTCAACTGCGCAGTATAGGAGTTGGTAGCCTTTCGCGCATCTATCAGCGTGGTCTGCCTCGATCTAATTAATATTCCCTCATTTCGATTACTTATGAAATACAAATCACAGCGAATATGTAGCTTTGTTTTATGAGGAACCGTTGTTTGCCCGAGATTTCTTATTTGAAATTTGCAATGGCTATTTGCTGTGGCTATTGGCAACGACGTTAGAGCGCACCATAGCGGCTGCTGGTCTGAGTGCCTCTCCTGAAGTCAGGAGTGGCTTTCCTGGATAGCATGGATGCATAAGCGCGCACGATGGCGGAACTACGCGGGACTCTGCTACCTTTGGTAGCATACGCAGTATTTTTATGTAGGATAGCCACTGAGATCCACCTAGCGGTGAAATTCAGAATCGCGGACGGAAGAAGGAGCGCGGCTGTCTTGCCGTGCACAAGGGCAGCAGACGTGCGCGGTTAAGATTTAGCGTTTGTGCAATTGAAACTTATTTCAGGGGTGACACCATCCATATGGGAAATGAACTCCGCAAGAGTGGACATGTGTCTGATGCGACTGTTAATTGAGATGGCCCAGACTTTCATGAGACAAGCGGGCAAATTACCGGCTATAAATGCATTGCCATCGTTTGATGTCTCGTGCAGCATCACAGCACTAACTATTTCGCGTTATTTGCTGTACCCAAGCTACGAAGTTAAGCACCCAAAATTGTGGCAGCAGTCAAGCATTTTTTCCCTACATTGAGTGCATTGCCAACCCGGCCAAAAAAGCGACATTTTTAGCGATTGGTAACGTACGCAAAGTGTGTGACCATGATAGTTGGTGACCCATTATGTGAATTTGCAGCGCTTTCTACGTACGCTTCGTTGTTTTGAGAATGTACGTGTATAGTTCAAGGAGCACACACAAGACAGCGCACTTCATATACAATTTATTTGGGTGCTTGGCATGGCCTTGGATGACGACGCCTCGCATATAAATACTGTATCTTAATCACGGCGTGACAAATGATATCTTGAGATGAAATAGACTCCAAAATACTGCCACAGGCTCAGGGAATGCGCCACCAAGCATTCATTATGCTTTGACCTCCACTAGCAGTGGGAAAGCTCAGGGAAAGCGATGGCTTTTCTCTTTCATTTTTCCTGAATATTCTGCTTTATTTGGGACGTGACCTATTGTTCTTGTCAGTCTTCTAATCCCTCATCCTCCTACGTAATGCTTCTTGGGGTCCTTAGCTAGTAAAAGAAATGAGAATAAGTAGCATGAGATGCGAAAAGATGCAGGACGGGCATGGCTATAAGCCGAGCCCTTTCCATGGAAGCGCCCTTGGGTTTACTATGCAGACTGATATGCTGTGCCGTGTATGTGATCGGCAGCGCTATGCATGGCTGCCATGACAGCCTGTCTTGCAGGACGAAGTTTGAACTTTCGCATCATGCATTCAGCGCATTACAAAAACCCATATATCAACAACAGCTGCTGCTTATTTTATGTATAAAGAAGATTACAATAGGGCCTCTCGATACGTGACCAGGATCAAACCAATTGAATAGTAATGTTAGGGCAATGTAATTATACGTGCAAATTAAGCCCGAAACATCAGCACATTATCCTAGAAGGGAACAATGAGCATGCACTGCGTCAGTAAAGGATGCAGCGTCCCGTTCGGCCAGTTTTCGCTTGTATCTGGATATTTCTATGCGCTACGGGCACTCTCACTTGCCAGCGGGAGTTGCCGATTAACACACACGCTCCAACATGAAGCACGAAATAAACAGAAATGAAGAAAATACGCAATCAATATATATCAGCCTAAGCAGATAGCCTACGCAGAGCGTACGCGGCGTCTATCACTCTCCCGGCGCTGATTTTCCTTGTTGCATACAGGTCGCGCAGCTGTCGCGAATCTCATCGCCTATACAGGAAGACATGCTCAACTATCAGTGTGCGTGCAGCACGGTTTCGTAAAGGTCCTCTTCTTTTGGTAAGGTGACTGTGTATTCACTTCAGCAGGTGTCATTGCCAGTGTCGCACTGACCTCATTTTCACTAAATTTAATCTCTGTAGTAGGTATTTAACTGTCGCGATTGCGGGCTGAATGCCGGCGCTTGGTGTACCGGCACACGCAATATGCCGTAAGATGAGTTAAAATGCAGACACTTTAAATGTTGCCTAAACGTCGCCCATAATCTGCTCTTCAGAGGACGCCTACGACGCACATGAATACGTGAGTGGATGCATTCAATGCCGATTTGCAAGACAGATAAATAAATAAACGTTTAACTTTCTCCACATAAAAGCCCAACGTGACTGTAATTTCCATGGAATAACAACTCGTTGCCTCGATCAATTCACCTATGGCTCTTGGTAATATTGCGGTCAACGGTCGTTTTACACTTCCAAACATATATGAAAATTTTGCGAGCCCGTTAACAATTTCACACTCTTAAAACTATGCCCACTCAATACCTGTAAGATATCATATTTTCTCTCTTAATGTAAACTTTATGGCACATTGACCTCATACATCACAATAGGCAAACATATCTTACGAGGTAGCGTTTTCTTTACACGCTACGACTGACCTATACTGTTCATATTTGTGTCACACATTCCAACCTTCTTCCCATTTTACTAAATGTTGAAAATTCGCGTTATTTCATCAAGAAAGAGAAAAACCTGCTACCTGTTTTTTTATGACACATGAATATTGGGAAAAACCTCAGCATTCAGTAATTATTTCCAAGGTTCACAATTTGCCTATGAACGTAACGCTTTCTTAATATATCACCCTAATATCGGTTCCCGTAAGTTGAACTAGCTGTCGCTTTTTGCGATCTCAAGGGAGACGAGAAACCGTGTAAGCGTTTCACGTAAAGCCTCCAGGCAGGCAAAAAAGTAGGCTTTAGCAAATTTCTAAGTTTGCCTGAACATCACTGCTACGCGCCCGCCCCCCGTCCCCAATTCCGCTTTATTTATTTGAAATGCAAACTCGATAAATGGTCTATGTAGTCCTCCCGGGACACCAAGAAAACATGCACATAAGGTATCTTCACGGTTCTAGTAGGTCCAGAAGCTTCTCTGCAAAAATATAGGCGGAAATTTGGAAACGGTGACCATACGCGACATAGGCTGCTTTAATGGCCACATGCTTCGACAACATTCCACACTGTATTCTTTGATTCTTTACCGGAGGAGGAGGAATAAACTTTATTAGTTGAAAGGAGCTGACGGTAAAATCGTCCGAGGTGGGCGGCGTCCCTAGTCGAGGATGCCGTGGGCTTGAGCTGATAGCTTGGCCCTGCTCACCAGGCGATGCTGGTCTTCAGGGCTCGAGCTTATCAGTTGGGCCTCCCACTGCTCGACGGTTGGTCTGGTGATGGGCGGTGTCGATGGATTTTGTTGACATTCCCATACCATGTGGTAGAGGGTATTAAGCGTAGAGCAGAAGGCGCATTTGTGAGTATAGGTCGTAGGGTACATTGCGTGTAGCAGGGTGCCGTGCGGGAATGTGCCGGTCTGTAGTTTTCGGAAGATCACCGCCTCTTCTCTTGTCAGCTGGGGATGCGGGGGTGGATAGATCCTTCTACCCAGTCTGTAGTGGCTCAGGATATCGGCGTATCTTTTCGGGACGCTATCTTGTTGGTCTACCGGTGCTCGTGAACCTGGTGGGATATCCCGGAGAATGTGATCTCGGGCAGCGGCATTAGCCGCTACATTACCCGCCAGGGACTCGTGTCCCGGGGCCCAGACAATGTACACCTCTGGAAAATTATCTCGCTTTTCGAGGATGCTCAGGGCTTGTTTGGAAATGCAGCCCTTTTGGTAATTTCTACATGCTGTTTGTGAGTCGGTGATGATCGTGATTAGATCTTCCTCCCGCTGGCCCGTAGTGGGCGCCAGGGCTATCGCCGTTTCTTCCGCGCAGTCGATGTCTGGAGTGCTTACCGAGGCCGCTGCTACCTCTTGTCCTTGGCCGTTGATCACGCTGATAGCGTGGGCCGCTCTGTTCTTGTACTTCGCCGCGTCGGTGTATCGGACTTCTCCTTGTTTTGGTCCTTCGTAGGCCTTACGCAGAGCTTTCACTCTCGCGCGCCTCCTTTCTCTGTGGTATTCAGGGTGCATGTTTCTCGGGATGCTGGCCACCGTGATCCTCTCCCTCAGGGGTAGAGGAACCCGCTGTTTTCTGGACTCATATTCAACTGGGTAGCCCAGTCTTATTAGCGTGTCCCTACCCGTGCTGGTGAGCTTGAGTCGCTCTATCTGGCTCGTCTTGTGGGCCTCTACTAGTTCCTCCCAAGTGTTGTGGATGTGGGGCCGAGTGGAGCGGACGTGCTTCGCATGGGCTGCTGCTTTTATCGCGAGTTATTGCAGTTAACCTTAACCAAACTTCACGATTTTGTGTCATTGAACTCGACAAGGCAATCGGCATCGAAAGTCGCCAGAATTACCGCGGTGAGTGGATTTGTTTACCTTGAGACACCGAGCAACGAGCACCTCGACATATTCGAACACCGTTCTCCGAACGCCGCACGCGCCCCAGGAGCGGGCCCGCGTGGCCTCGCGAGCACCGAGAATGGCAGGGGAAACGAACGGCAGTGCTCACGAAATGGACATAGAGAACAATAGCCAAGACTCCACAGCGGTCCAGAGCAACATGGAATTCGACGAGAACAGCGGCAAGACGCTGAGTCAAGCTGGCCCATGGTTCCAAGCAATCAAGGCAAGAAAAAACAAGAAGGCGCTGAACGAGGACCGCATACAAGAGGGAGGAAAGCAAGAAAACCCCCAGATCCAGCAAGGAGGACTGAACGCGAGGAGCAACCCGAGAGTGGAAGCAAGCATGCAAGCCAACAGCAACCACCAACGGCAGCAAGATCAGGGAAGCCGAACCAACGGCAAGCCACCGCCGCGACGCGTGACGCCGCCGCTGCCAGAGAATGATTACAAGGTGGTATACCGACCAAGAACCGGCATGAAACTGTCCAGCTGGCCGGACGAGAAGATCGCCGAAGGACTTGCAAGGGCAAGTGGTTCTCCTTTCAAAGAATTTTGCGCGAACGTAACCATCCAAACGCAGTGGAAGCAGAACCTGATAATTGCCAGCACCGCAGACGAGGACTACGCACTGAAGCTCGGTTCCATCAGCAGCATCGAACTTGGGGCGGCCACATACGAGATGACGCCGTACATCAAACCGCTCCCAGGAACAGTACGTGGAGTCGTGCACGGTATCACTGCGTGTACGACGGAGAAACGACTTGCGGAACTACTGGCAGCCAACAACTGTGGCATCCTGCATGCGAGGATGCTCGGCAAATCCAACTCAGCAGTTATCACCTTCGAAGGTCCGCACATCCCTTTCTATGTGAAGGTGGCCGGCTCGTACACACGTTGTCGCCCATACCGCAGATCGGTACAGTATTGCAAGGCCTGCGGAGAAATCGGCCACCGGCAGGACGTATGCCCCAACCCAGACAAACATATCTGCAACCGGTGCGGGGTGCAGAACCCACAAGCAGATCATGATTGCCAGTTGCAGTGCAAACTATGTGGACTACCTCACGAGACGGCAAGCAAGGAGTGCGAGAAAAGGCTCAAGCCAAGACCCCCACCCCTGTACGTGAGGGAGAGAAGTCAATCAAGAGGCCGACAACCACCTATAACAAGGGAGACAAGTTCAAGCTCCTCGCGATATGGAACAAGTAAGCCACAGCAACAACAGCAGAAGATCACCTGGGCGGAAGTGATAGCCAGTTCCAAGTCGACAACCGACTCATTCTTTACCGATATTTAATGAATCAAAGTTTAACCCTTTGAGGTGCTGTCTACACAATTGTGCACAGCAGGATAGTGCATCAATAGCAATATCTCTGATGGAAGTAACGATAATTAAAATGCGTTTCATGCACCTTTAAACACTTATTATTGGAACTATGCTGCAATTTTGAATAACGTGCAGAATTTTTTAGCAAAATGAGTTGTCACGTAGACGGTTGGGTGTTCTTATTCTAAGTCAGCATGTTGAATGTAGCGGGTTCACTTCTTTCATTGTTTTTCACTATGTCCTGCAACAGGCATAATTTCCAAGTGGATGGATAAGTGCTTTTCGAGCTTTTCAAAACACCGTGTAGTATGTGTTCTCGTAGTTGATGTTCCTGTAGTGAGTTTTCGCATGGAGTCGAAATTTCGTAGACTCGACAAAACTCGCTAAATAATTAAAAATTCTTATTTTTTTCTGCAGCTGCACAATTTCTATGATTCTGAAGAGGCAAGAGATGTGGTGAAAGCAAGTTTTCAGTAAACGGAATAAAGGGGCGTCTGAAAGGGTTAATGAAAAGCAAACTGCTAATTCAATGAAAACCTAACTCATCGAACTAAATAAATTATATTTGCAGAAAAAAATAGAAGTATACTCATGACTACCTCGAGCAGTATCCATCAACATAACGAGTTGTGTTCTGCGCAAAGCACTTCATTATATTTTAATTTCTTGGCAATATTTAGCTGTCGCAGCCGCTGTATCTTGCAAGAAATCTGACATCGTTAAATTCGTATCTATGAAACACCATGAAAGTAACTAATTGTTATGTTTGGGTTTATGGTAGTATTAAAATATATGGTTCGTGCCAATAATGTTACAATGAATTGATAAGGTAATATTTTAAGGTTATTTCAGTTACCGCTTCACGATAACCTGTGCGTTAGAAAAGGCAGCCGTAAACTGTAAGGCCTCATACTATGTTTCACTGCCAGCGATTTTTTAAACATTCATCCAACGCCCTGTGTACGAGCTCTTTTTGCACTTCCTCACCCTGGAAACGCGCCCGCCATGCCAAGTAGTTAAACACGCAACCACGTGGTCACCAGAACAATGACATTAGTAGTTCTGAGTCACCGCGACAGGGTGAGTACTATTAAAATCCGGGGAGCCATGGACAGCAATGTCATGGCGGACCAGAGCTGTAGCCCTCTTACAATATTACAAGGCGTTGCACAGGAACGGCTTCTACTTCGCAGTTTCCTCAGACCTACTATAGGCGACACATGAATTCCTAACGCTTTTTTAGGTGTCATAGAGACGTGGTGAAAAGTCTACTCTTGATTTTTCGTCACGTATGGCTCGGAAAGTGCTTTAAGACAGCGCATAGTATTTGCAGAATCGCGGGCTGTCCTATACTCGCATTATCTTACCCTCACGGTATACATCCTAGTGAACATCAGTCCCATCTCCCCGCCAGTGTTACAACATTCATGTGATCATTACAAATTTTCATGCACACTATATCGCGAACGAACTGATTGTGCACTGTTTTTGCTTCTTTCTGGCGAAGCCACACCAGTGTCAAGTCAGTAATCAATGTCGCAGACGTAAGACGCTTTTGAAAACCTTCGCAGTTAAAATATAAAAGCTCTCGGAGGGTACCGTGTGCCAGCAGCCGGCTGGACAGCAGTTCTAAACACAACGTGGTGAGCAAATGCATGGAAATGTAAGCTCCGTTTGCACTTGGAAATTCACAGAAATCCTGATTTTGATGGTCATAACAGCTTTCTGTCTAAATGTTCAGAAGCTATAAGTACTTGTGTTTATCAAATTTCAATTTACGGGACTCTTAGGCGATATCACTGTAACATCAACAAGTTATTCTTGAGAAAATCTTCCTTATTGTTCGAGCATTTCTAATTTCGATCTTCAATTATTTTGCAGATACTTTTTGCGTTCTCTTGACTCTTGGCAAGAGCGCATTTGCTGGCTACGCTCTCTGCGTTTATGGCCTTGGGCATGGTCTTGCGTACAATGGCTACGCTCCAGCTGGGTCCACCGCCGCTCACGCCACCATAGCCGCTCTGTTAGCAGGCGAACTGGCGGTTCTGTACCTTCAAAGCAAATGAATGTTTCCCTTTTGTTGCATAATAAATCTGTAAAACGGAAATAAAAAAATAAAGTGTGAGTCCAGAAAATTTTCGGAGAAGAATAACCCTCTCTCTACAAGTTAACTTGCTGCGCAGAAACTCAGAGTAAAGTATTCGAAACACATTGATTCTCATTACCAAAGCAGTAGGAGCCTGAATGCAGTTTTCAGTAACGGTGGCCCGACAAATCTGGACGACCTTCAACGTCGGTGATGGAAGCGCTTAGCACGGAGCCTCGGAATTCTAGTCGTGTTGTCAAAGCAGTGCTGTCAACTCCCCTTCCTAAGAGGAATGCAAGGACTCTCGTAATGTAGTCGTTTTTCCTCACTTTTCGCAGTATTTCTTGCCATAAGCAACATGAAGCCAGGCTACGTCGAGCGAAGCTCCTTGTTGCCCTTTTCTATATTGGCCTTCTCTTCGTATGCACTGACCCCTCATTACCACACACATCACGAAACTAAAAAATCCCACTTTCAGGAGCCGTTTTTCAGTGCTTACACAACAGACTGTCTTCCCAACAGGTTAGCTGCATGATGCGCTTAAAAAAGTTGTTTTGCCTTTACGTTGACTCGTTTGAACACAATTTTTTTCATGGCGCGCTTCTGCGAAAAGCTGTCCTATGTACGTACTTATTTATTTATTTCGTGTACCCTATCATATATATCACGTCGCGCACTTGTCATCATGCAACTCCCCAAGACGCAATTTCAGTTTAGTGACTAGCTAATGTTTAAGAAAGCAGGCATAATGATGTTCTAATTGTTTAGTTCATTAAACGAATTGTGGTTCAGGTGCCTCTTATTTGATGCAATTAAAATTCTGTAGAAAGAGGGCCGGCAGCTTGGACACTTATCAGGATAATAAAGATGTTAGTGCTTAGACGTGGCTTACGCTATCTAGTCGACGTCTATGGGTGACGGCAATTATGGCCTCAAAGTATTTTTGAAGGCGAAGTAGCACAGCGAGTGTCAAGAAAACACCATTAAGTCATTGGTTTGCTCCTTTTGTTTATGTAGTTTGCGATGTCATACGCTATATTGTGCTCCACGTGTGCACATATGTGGATACATGCCACAGTTGTACTTGTGCCTGTGGGTGAATAAATGTTCTCGTGGTCCCCAACAACCATAGGCGCTCGATGACATTGCGGTTGTTGATGGCGTTTTCGCGCTTGTTCTCAACATTTAAACATAAAATTCGGTGTACACGAACGATGCCGCCGGAGCTCTAATGACAAAATTTCGACACATACGCACTCACCGACCCCTGGTAGCCTCCAGCGCGCTGTTTGCGCTACGTGGACGCACTGACCCGGTGCGCTTGATGGCGCTGTCATGGCTTCGACATTCTGACGAAATTGTAATAATAAAGGCCTCATGCATGGACTTTTATCTGAGAATGTAGACCGAAGGAGCTACTGCTTCTTAGAATAAGCGTTAAAATTACGTGATGACGTGATATCATTTAAAGAGGAATAAAATAATTTTGCATCACTTCACGAGCGTGACCCACGTGTTCTTGCTTTAGTTCTGCCGTAAATTATGTGTATGTCCTCTTGAGACCCGCATACACATCGCGAACATTATCGCTTTTTAAGTAAGCTCTTGATAACAAGTGCTATGTTGCGAACGTGGAAAAATCCTTCTTAGTTCGAATCATTCGGTTGGAGGATGAAAGCAGCATCTCCAAGTTCGCGGAAATATTTACTTTCTCTAACATTTGTTCTCATTTTCCACGCTTTTATTTGCCTCGACATTGACAATAAAATAAAATACGGTGTCGTAGGTTGGCATGTTGATGATACATCTTTGATTTCCTTGTCATATAGCGGCAAGCAAACAGCGGTGCAAGTGTTCTGCAAGAAAAACAGTTTCAGATGCGAACTATGCTTCCTTCCTCAGAAACTGCGCTCATGTTACTTTCTCCCCAGTATTGCCAGCCTTTAGCGAATAAAGTGCAAACTGAACGAGGTAATGACATTTTGCACAACTGCTCTGAATCCACACGTCTACGAGTAGATTTACTAAGGTATCACACATTGTTCTGCATCTATCAACGGCAAGAGAAATTTGTCCATGAATACAATTTTATGGTTAAAGGTTTCGAAGCGTAGTGCAAGACCATTTACGCACAATATCAGCTCATAACAATTGTGGAACTAGGGCTTCCTAGACATGATGGCCAGGCAACACACTCTCTAGGCACTTGCATCTCTTATTCCCACCTAATCAGCAATATTTGTTTGACAAAGCTCCCATTTTCCCGCAGCTGTGTCAAGCTATGCTTATGCATTATGCTTATATTTCGCTTGATTATAATTGTGATTACAATAAGCATTATAATTTTTAGTGTAGCAATGTAGAATATTTTAGCGTGGATGACTTTTTACGCATTCTATTATGGTGTTCGGAAAGGTTACATGGGAAACCACGGTGGAGCCATGTGTATGCGAGAGTCATACACAGTTTTCCCGAACAGTTTTCGACAGTTTTCCGAAGTTCTCAAGAATAAATGCGGCGAAAGTAACTAATACTCGTGTATAAAAACTCTGTTAGTATGACAGATACCAGCAGTCCCCTAAACAGCAGCACGAAGTCACCATGGCATTATGTTGACTCTTGTAACCTTTGTAACCTTGTGTTCCAATTAGCTATAACTGTGCTTAGGTTCCCTTATTTAATAGATAGATGACGAGCTATCATATATCCTAGGATGTCTGGCTATTGTGTTTCACAGCGAAACTGTAACTACAACTCGATGTATTTAAACATGTCTCACAAAACTTTGTTTCGCAGAAGCAATAGTAATACGAAACGTGTTGCCCTCGCCAGCCGTCTGCAGTGTCTCTACTGAAGACATCTGCCTGGTAGAGGGTTACAATTTTAATACTGTGTATCAGGAATTTCCAGTTATGTTTATACAAAGCTAAAATTCGGTAGGAAATGTTTAAAATCTTTGCAAATTCAGTGAATGTACCGGTAATTCCTTGTCGAAAGCTTTTTGTAGCTTTCAAAGCAGTGCCACTAAAACGCTAATTAGCCGATTTGGTCAAAGATGTTCATGAGCACATTAAAAAAAAACTGATCCACCTTTCACAGGTATTGAGTGAATACATGAGTCATTAAAATGATGATAATAGGTTAAGCTTTAGGGCCATGGAAATTTTGTAGAGAATTCAACAGGACTCTTGTAAAAACAATTCCATGAATAAAGTTCACAATTTTCGCACGTCCAGTGTGTGCTCTTCCAGGCCCAGTTGAGAACAATCATAGTGGTTGTGCAACTACGGGAGCCGTAAGACGCTAACAAGTAGTTAATTTAGGTGCAAGATCGTATTGTATGTTACTGAACGCAATATCGAAAATGTCCCTTTAAACTAACTGTGGTAGATTTTGGGCTTAATGGTTGCAGATTCCCGAGCGAAGCTTCTGTGTGCTCACGTGTGCATCGTAAGTGTGATTGCCGGATGACAATGTTTCCGAATTTAAATAAACTGTGGCCCACTATTTATTGTTGCTGGCGTCAGTGAAACAGCTGCACCACCCTATGATGCCACGTGATTCACCTGTAGTCGATGTTGACAGACGTTTAGGTGGGATACACGCGAGCATTTAGGTGCACCGTAACAACAACCGCGGATTGATGTCGACAAGCAAGACTAGAATACTACTCAAGAACATCCACAACAGCCTTGGCTCTAATTTGGGCTATGATTTTCAAAAGTCTCAGAATGTGCCGAACTTTATTGTTTATTTGTCGTCAACCGGATCTTCAGAATGCTTTGTGAAGGAAAAATATAAATTTAATTCATCGTGTTTTCTTTTTTTGCCGATCCGTGCTTTCGTCTTCCTGGTTCTTGCCACAAACGCTTTTGCTGATTACACTGGCTAGAGCTGCAAAGTGGACTTCCTTATCATGGTTACGCTCCCGCTGTGGCCGCAGTCGCTGATGCTACACAAGTTGTTGGCACTTACGCAGCCGCTCCAACAATGCCTGCTACGCTACACACCACGTCGCTCCTGCTGCTGCAACCTACGCCGCTATCTTACTCCTGACCCCCGTTGGTGCCTACCACGCCGCGCCAGCTGTGGCCACCGATGCCGCTGCTCCAGTCGTGACTAAGTTTGCCCCTGCTTGGCACACCCCAGCTATCGCCACCACTGTGTGTGGCCAAGCTGCCGCTCTTTACCATGCTGTCCTCGCGGTTCTCATCTACGCCGCTGCCCCGCCGTTGCAATGACCACCATCCACCAAGCCTCACCTGTGGTTTGCGTTACCCACGCTGCTCTAGTATACGGCGTCGACTTCTATGCCTGCAGACAAGGCCTTCTTGGCTACGGAATAAGGCTACTGCTACCACCTCGGTTCTCCGTTCCAATACAGCATTCTGTTCTGCAATAACCAGCGCACGGAGCTGCGGTTTTTCTGGATAGATTATTTGTAAAATTACGTACCTTTTAACCAGGCTCAGACTATATATATATATATATATATATATATATATATATATTTATATACACCCTCTAAATTGAGATCTGAAGACTTCAAAACAAAGTCGGCAAGCATGAGCTTGGCATTTTCTTAAGGCGGCATCTTAATTTCACTTTCTGCGGCAACAGGTACAATTACTTATTGTGCATACCTAATGAGCGCACATGAAACATAATTTTTGTCAGGCCTCCATGTTTTTTAAATTTGTACGAACGCAGATCAATGTTTACGTGATTTACCAAATCTGCGGGCAATATGTGCCCCCGACACCGTGCTAACTTTTGTTTCTTTATGCTTTTTCAGAAATACCCAGCCGTGCATAAACGATTGAAGAACGTAGAAGAGAAAGATGGGATCGCTTAATGACTGCTTCGTCTGGAAACAATACAGTTGCTCCCGCTCGGAAGTTTAGAAGAGATCAGATTTCAAATCCTACAACCTAGCAAAAGATTGCAAAGCAAGCATAAATCCATTGACGATGACAGTGCTACACATGGTAACATAGGAAGTTAAGTAATACTATTACTTCCAACCAGGTCATAACGTTACTTTATTCTTGGAATCTTCTTATCCTTATTTAAGAACATGGCATATATTCATGCAGTATCGAACATGTAGTTCATATTATTCTATATGCACGGGTATTGAAGGTTGATGGGTACGGCACCACTGTTTAAGTTGATTATTGACCGATTTCTGGACCTCCAGTACAGATAATAAACATGCAGTGCGTGCCCTTCTGGTTCTGAAACACAGTCATTTGTACACATGCATTGTCGACTTGGTGGTTAACAGGTGGGACAGCACTGTGCCTAGCGCACCTGATGGGGTGGTCTTTATCGTCTCATAGTGTTTTCTATGAAGTCAAACACATGTAATTAGATTCATCCAAAGTTTTTGAAGCAGGTCTCTTTTACTTTTAGAAACTGCGATGGCCATTACACAGTTATTGTTGTTATTGTGCACGCATACTGACGGTAAGGACTGTGCCATGCTTTGGGTGCTGCTGACTGCAGTTTTTCATAAGTATTCACGAACTAGTTTTGCAATTGATACTTCTCGGGTGACCTTTTTAAACAGCTCTGAAATCAATGCACCTTGTAGGGGCGGATAAGCATTGCTTGTTTTCGAGGCGCTCTACGTTTTAAGTACGAAATGCTTTTAGCTCCCGTTGTCACCGACCTTCAAATGGTCTTGAGCTGAAAGCTAGAGCCGTTATCCGGGCAATCAAACGAGAACCTGCGGTCAAGCTTCGAGAAGAAAACGGGATCTTCTCGGCAACCAGTTATTACTTAATAAAAATTCGATCTCCGGCCCCCAGCCCTCTGTAAAAGACGGCACAACATGCACTAGTTACTGCCCAAACAAGTTAGAAAAAATATGATAAAGGTTACAAAAATGCAAAACGTTCTTCTTAAGTTTGTTCACAATATCACTCAAACTCTAACTTCTAGTGTGCTGAAGTTTTATTTGTCATTTCCCATGTTTCTAGTAGGGAAATTAAAAAGGCAGATGCAGTGCACTTTACACTTTATTGTCATATTTTGGCACTGCGACGGGGTTGCCTGTGCACTTTTCAACGCCAGCGCTCAGTGAGTCCCTGCACCACCTCCTTGTAGAGATGGCACCGCGCAGCGTGACCAGGTGTGTGCGACAGTTGTGAAATGGTTGTGAGTAATCGTCGTAATTACTCCAACCAATCTGCTTTACCCGTAGCCATCTGGTGCTTATACCTATTCTCGATTACGGCAGAACCAGCATTTTTTTCTCCATACAGGTGTGCATCACAATTCTTTTAGGATTGAGTTCTGCAAAAAGCCACCGGTTTTACTCCCAAACAGTTTTGCTTGCATAAATATCTATTTCCGTGATGCTTTAAGAGGCTGTGCATAGTTATGCTGCCAAATGGAAACGTGACGGGCCAGTAATACGCAAATGCCGGACTGTAAAAGCTAGAATGAGTTTTCCTGAAAACATATTAGCAATTTTTTTTTTCATATAGGTATACAAATTTCATTCGCATTGCAACCAAATCATTAGTTTACTCTGATGGGTAATATTCTAAAAACTCTAGGACACTTGTTACTATTGTATGAATCCTAAGAGTAGCACAAGTTTTCAGGTATCCAGTCTCACACTTAGTCACTAGATACAGGGTTATTTCATTTAACTTTTCAGCATGTTGTTGTGAGGGGGAGGACCTTATAGGATGAATATTATTTTTAACGCTCTTCTGCACTGGTTCCTGGATAACCTTTCCGAATGTCTGTGTGCCCGCAGTTCTCATTAAGGCGGGTGCCTTGGGCACTGTCCAATTTCAATGCGATGTTTCTAACATGTGCCATAACATAATGCATTTCGGAATGTTACGCCGGAAAGTTTGACAGTTTATTCAAATAATTAGATGATATCGCGAATGTAGTGACACCCATTGCCGACAGAGAGGTACTGCTGCAGGAAAAATTGTACAGTATGTACCGCAAAATATGTGTAAATATTATGGCGATTCCCAAATGAAGTTGCGGTTGAAATGGAACTGCGCCACGTATAAGTCGAATACAAGAGAAAAAGCAAATAAAACGAGGACATCAACTTCATTCACAATTATGGCTACATGGTCCACTATGAAATTATTACGTACTACTAGCCTCGAACTGCAAAGAGCTGTTCGGAGTGTCCTCCAAGATATCTAGCGCAATATATTGTTACAGATGTTGTGGCCTAAACGTCTTCAATGTTGTAAGCATTTACAGACCTCACAGTAGTGACGCAGCACTAATATATTATCATTAGATATTGTATCACTTATACTGGTGTAACCTATAATTTATCACTGTAAGTTATTCCTCATGTAATGCCTTACTGGGTCCCTTGAAGTATCAATAAATAAATAAGTAATAAAAAAACCATCACCCACTAGCCACGTGTGCAAGCGCTTGTACAGCCGCCCATTCTAATCGGTTTCCTTGGCTAGGTGAATCACGGTAGCGTGCTGGGACTTCATTGGTTTGTAAGCTACGTGCCTTGAGCACGAAATGGCTTTCAATATGTTCGCTCCATTTTAATGAATTGCGAGCGCTGTCAGTGCGTGGGCACAGCAGTAAAAAATGAGAGCGCCCTGAACATTGTGTGCTTCGTTCACTTCAGATCACAGGATTCTGCCGCAGAAATTTAGCCGCATGGCACAAGCAGTATGCGTATAATGAAATGAAAAAAAAAAACTCACTGCCCTTCCACTTTGTGAAGAAGGATGACCAGCGAAGCTGTGTATGTGGGCCCCTTAATGGCGAACTGCACCATAGCAGCGAGTGTGCTCGGCATCGCACTATCTTCGGGATCGACACACGTATGAAGAGTGCTTAGCGCCTGTTTCACCTCGGCCGCAGGTCGGCCCGGTTTTGCACTATCTTCACGATCGGCCCACGTATCAGGAGTGTTGCGTGTACACACGAACATGGTCCTTGGGAAATGAGCCCTTAACAGCTTCGCTGCAATATCGCTGTGAAATTTGTTACATGTTTGTGTTTCTTAATTCGTTAATTAATGACGACGACGAACGCGGGAGCCGTGACACGAGCGCGTTCGCGCTGCAGTTGCGAGCGGCGCCAACGAGCCAGAGCCCCTAACAGCTTAGCTTTAAAAATCCAGTGTACGTCTCGCCATGCTAGTCACACTAATATGTACATTTTTAAGTAAGATCTGCCAAGATACCTCTATCCTCATATCTGTAAACATGTGAGGATATCTGCGAGAGGTGTTCTTCCTTTTTAAAATTAAGTAATACTTAAAAAGCAATCACCCCATATATTTCTATATTGCGGGGAGTACGATCAGATGATGCACATATTTACGTTGACGAAAAAATGCATTCCGCATACACTACGCGGACCACGATTAAGGCTATGTTTATCTTTGACAGTTCCCGTTCAGAGAGATTGAGCTTAAGTTGTTTGCGTGATGCCCGGCTCGGCATAACCAACGCTTAATGCCATCATAGGCAGTGAAGGGGGGACGGCTGTGAGTGCTTGTGAAATTAATCCACGAGTGGAACATCCTCACGTTCTTGTGTCTCATTTAGTTGCCTTCCACCGTCACTGGTCGTGTGTTTAGCAGGGTATCCCCTACTGTTTGCTTTTAAACTTTTGGCACTTGCCTAGATGTTGCTGAATTAAATTCAGTGCCTCCCTTCTTCAAATGGCGTATGCGGAAAGGCGAAAGCGGACGGGTTCGTAGCATGTTATAAGCTGACGTTCCTATTGTTACAGCGGTCAATAGGTTGTTTGTCGCTGCATTCCGGATGGTAATATACACTGCGCGCACAACGGGCTTAAACTGCGTATTGTAGCTGTGCATTGCATAGCCTGTTCTTTGGCTTCACAAGTAATTTTCCCTCCGTTTCGAAAAAAAAAAGAGAAACGGCTACGAAATAATACTTCACCTCTCCCACAATACAAATTACAGGATTTTATGGACGCCTTAGTTAGGGCAGGCTTATACAAGTGTCATAATAGGCGAGGTGTACTTGAAAGAGTGAACAAGAAAAATATGCACATCCGACGTGCTGCGGGAATCGGTTTAAAAAAAAGATTTCGTTGGTGCGTGCGAAGGGCGACGTTATTGTTTAGTGACGATTCGCATGTGCACTCATTTTCACCGAGAAACATCTCGCTCAACCTAAGCCTGTGGCGCTTGAATATGCGCATGACACATATTACGGCGAATTAATGGCAATGACGGGTTGAAGAAGATGACGTGATTGTGACTCGATGAGGACATTGGAATTACAACAACGTATTGACGATCATGGATGGACCATAACGGCATGGGGTGGGCTGTGCATGACGCCAAAGCAATGACCACGACGTCGTGATGACGGCATTACGGCAATGGCATGACAAAACTGTAATGACTACCAAGAATGACGTCAACCACAGAACCACAACCATGACGACGATGAAATAATAGTGACGGTATGAGGACGATGACGTGATGACAATGGAAGGACGACGCTGCGTTGATGACGATGGTATGATGACATCAAGGGCATAGCGACAATGGGATGACAAATTTCAAATGACCACTTTATGACGGCAGTGGCGTGGCGACGGTGGCCTGACAATAATGAGATGCGGATGCGGAAATGGCGTCGATGAAATGACGACGGCTGAGCGAGCACGAAAGTACGAAAGATGATGACGCAATGTCCGCCGTAGAATGTGGACCGCAGCATGAGAACGATTGCATTACAATACAGCAATGATGACGACGGCCTATCGGCGATTACATTACGACAATGGGATGACGCCATCTGAATAGCGAATATTTGTGACAGCGAAAACACGACCATGAAGGTGTCATGGCGGCAATAAGAACATCCATTCATGACGCCGGCTGTATGACAACGATGGCATGAGGTAAATGGAAGGACGACAATGGCATAGCGACGGCATGATGAAAAAATCAGGGCGCAGTGACAACGACAGAGTCAAGGCGGGGGAATGTTGATTGCCGCATGACTACGAAGAAACGACCAGACTGAAATAACTGCGATAAAACAACGACGGCAAAACTACCATGCTGTGTTAATGAGGGATATCTCAAACGCGCTTACATACATACCCAACCACCTCAAGGAGGGTATACATTAAATCCATTTGCCTTATATCTGCTGTATCTCCGATGCGGAACAATCATAGAAGGCAGCAGACAGCACTTATCAGCTAGCTCGCGAAAATCGAAGAGCAACAGAAAAGAAAACGTTGCGTTAAGACCAAAAGCTGCATGGTTCTTGCATTCAGTGATGCGAATTTGCTTGGCTAACGATGAAATTTTAGCGAAAGAGCACAAACATTGTCACATATAAAAAAGTCACATATAACGGTGTCCTTCTACTCTGGATATTGCAATACACTGAGTGAGGACAAATAAGCTATCATCCAGATGCCCACCGATTCTTAAGCTGTTCTAATATTCTTCCTATATGCCCAAATTACCTGCCCACGCTTGCAGCTTTATTTTAATCTTCTGCATTACTAACCTGTATATTACCGATGTAATGGTTAATGGTTTGCATAAGTTAATTCTATACTTTTCCGCCCTCACCTTTATATATTAAATTCATTCTACTGTGCCGCCAACTGTCTGGTATTCATCTATTTTTTAATGTTTTGTTTTTTCTACTGCTTGCGACAGAGCCTTACTTTTTGCTCCTAGGTCACATTAATCAGCAAAACGGGAGCCTCGTGTAGCGTTGCGGCTGTGCACTTCGGAATTTTCTCTTGGGCTTTCTTCCAGTTGAAATTTTATGCACCAGCTCCGTTTTCATCTGGTTTTCTTTCATGCCCTTTGTTTCCTCAAATATTGCCTCATCATTGCCTTGAAAAATTAAATTAAATTATGGGCTTTTACGTGCCAAAACCACTTTCTGATTATGAGGCACGCCGTAGTGGAGGAAAGTGGGCATGCATGATACAGTGCATGCAGCATATAGCCGAAGCCTACCTATGTCCCAGAAGGACCCCTACCGATTATAAATAGATTTGTCTTCAGTAATAAAGTGCCTCGCTAAATAGCTTCAAAGCTAAGTACATTACCGTCGACAGTCATCGTGAAATAGGTTCTGCCACAAGTTTGAGGACTATAGGCCACACAGTTCCCCTTGCACTCCTGCGCTGTGGGTGCCGACTGCCTCAAGCGCGACAGACATTACGCAGCAGGGTGAATTAGTAGTACGGAACTATGCCGCGCGTGTTTCAGAGGCGGAATTCAGAAATTCTTATCTTGCCTAAACAGAAATAAAAATTACAATATAAGCGAAAACGAAGGCCAGCAAACAAGAGAGAGGGAGAGAGAAGTGGGTAATCATACGAAATACAGAGGGGTCGGCGTGAGCTACATTCCTCTAGGCAGCTGCTCTGTGATGAGGGAAGGGGAAGAGGGAAAGAAATAGGAAAGAAAAGGATCATTAGGGGCGACCATGACTACAGAAGGAGGAAGTTGAACATATAACAAGCAATTAGGCCTAATAAAATTGTAGAATACATCCCTGTACATCTTACAAAGTCAAGTAAGGCCTGAATAGCCTGAAAACTCGAATTAACTTCTGGCCAAGGGCCTAAAATAACGTCATCCGTAAGCGCTGAATTTACGAGCCGCGTAAGGTTATTGCTGCACTTTTGTCGCTCTTCCACCTACGGGGAGCAGTCACACAGCAACTGACCTATAGTGTCAGTCACATTGTGCAGCTCACAATCTGGAGTCTCGGTGCGTCGCATGAAGTGTACGTACAGTGCACGTACCGTGACGCCACCCACATCCTAGGTCTGTGCAGAAGACTGGCACAGCTGCGCTTAACGTTTGGCCGTAGACCAAATTTCATGGTATGGTCCACTCTTGGGAGTCATCTGTGGTGATTATCCGGATTGTCCCAGTCGCTTTTTGGAGGACACTTGAGAGGAGGCAATTGGCGTCCTCTCTTGAAAAAACGAACTGCAAGCAGTACTGGTTCCTCCAGTGTCTTCTTCGCTTCGGAATCAGCCAGTTCGTTGCCGTGTTCACAACAGTGACTGGGAACCCATTGAAATTCAATGCGGGGGGTGTTCTCTTCCGCTAGAGTGTGTTGCTCGACAGTTTTAAGAGCGAACACTTTTTAAGAGCTTGCTTTTATTACAACTCTAAGTAGATGCAGAGCAGATTTCACGTCACTGAAGAGTGTCCATAATTGGGGAGGCTGTCGCGAAATATTGTAAAGTGCCTATCTGACAGGCACAAGTTCCGAGGTTCTTTCAACATTCTCACGTGCTACTTCCATGAAACGCCGTGGTCACGACAATGCCAAGGTATCTGTGGCGAGTCACATAAGGAATGAAATTGCCGTTGATTATAACCGGATAGCGAGACATGAGATTCCGTGGGAAGCCTACCTACCGCACTTAGTCATATTTTTGCATCGAGCGCCTCATTGCCAAATTCAGCAATGAAAGTGGACCAAACACAAGATTTTGGTATGGTGTCATGTTTTCTTTTTCAGAAAGTGTTCAGAATATATTAGCGACAAAAATATTTTTTTCATTAAAGTACACGTTTAGCGCATTGCCGTAAATTAACTAGAATGAAGAAATGAAGCGTAATTTTGCGAGGCAGAAATTAGTTTGACTAATGTTTTTTTTTTAAATTTGTGGCTATTAGATAAATTTGAAACGAAGGTTGCCAATACACAAAATTACATTCTGAAATACACACGTCTCTAGGATCTACAGGCTAGGTTATTCTTTTTTTCTCGCTCAAACATGTTTCACGTATTTGAGCAACATTTTGAAAGAAGTTATGCAACAAGAAAATTTTTGTAGGCAAAAATATGCAGAGGATATAATGTGAACAGAGTGGCAAAAATAGCGATAAAAAATATCGAAGGCAGTCGAGCGACACATCTAGTACATTTGGCGTGGAATGACCCTTCTTCAGCGGCATATGCAAGAGGTTGAAAGTGATTTGGGAAAGTTAAAAAAATAAATTATGTGGTTTTACGTGCCAAAACCCCTTTTATGAGGCACGCCGTAGTGGAGGACTCCAGAAATTTCGACCACCTGGGGTTCTTTACCGTGCACCTAAATCTAAGTACACGGGTGTTTTCGCATTTCGCCACCATCGAAATCCAGCCTCCGTGGCCGGGATTCGATCTCGCGACCTCGTGCTCAGCAGCCCAACACCATAAAGCGATTTGGGAGGCGTGCTGAATTGTATAAAAAACGCGATAACAGTGTGAGGATGCCGTCGGTGTAACAAAAGAAGACAAAACTTGTGCAGCTTATCCTGACCGACGCGCATGCGTAAAAAGTTTGCACAGCATGCGATGCTAGTGTCCGTACAGATGTATTTTGTTTTGGTGGAGATAACCACTCGCTTATAGCCTAGCATTTATTGCGTCCTTCCTGCCCATATTTGGGCGTTTAATTTCTCTGCTGGAAGAATACATCCTGTAAACCGAAACCACTAGGTGAGTTGGTTACGCTTACTGCAGGAAGTAAAACAAAAAAATCCAATTGCCCCTCGCGCTAGCCAGCCATTAAAGCAACTTGCGGGACTGAATTCATATTTTTTTTCTTTTTTAAACGGTGCCACTGGCATACATGTTCTTGCTCGTGTGTGACCGCTTCAGGTGCTATTTGACGAACTTGCGCATGCAAGATGCTCATACAGGCTGTGTGGCGCTCTGCTTGCGGCGATATGGTAGTGTACCGTATACTAGCCACCCTTGGCGAGTCATCTGTGTTGTATGCGTAATTTTAGTGCATAGTGTTGTGCAATTTTCTACCTATCTCTTTTGTTGTTAACGTTCATTTCGTGGTTGGACTATAGCACGAAAGGCTTGAGACAAAAGGGTTCGCAAAATAGTGTAAACACTAAGCGTGACTTCCTGCTGTTAGCAATAAGCTATATAGCAGGACGACTGGATGGGCAATCTAAATTTGTTCTCGTCCGTTTCGCCATTCAGTTCCTTCGCCACGCTACATAGGTCGTACCAGTCCGGAATGGAATGTGGTGGCGAGCACACCAAATAATGACGAACATTTTGGAAGCAACTCGTCCTACGCTTTAATAATTTTTTTTTCGTAACGCTTACTGTACACTCAGAGATCCGAGCTCATCAACCAATTACTTCTTGTAACAACGCATGTGCATCGGGTAAAAACCATGATATTTCTTCCTAGTAAACATTCAATCAATTTCCACGGTTCTTGGCTTATAAAGGGCGTGTTAACAAGATGCATGCTCCTTACACCATGCGATGGTGTGGAAACTACTACCTTGCTACGCTGGGCTTCTATATTCGGTGTCTCCTACCACACAACTCAAGGACAGAAAGCAAAATGAAGAAATTAGGTTGGTTACTTTATGCAGAAGGATCAACATTCGGGCGAGTTGGTACTGGTTGGTACTGGATGTATTTAGATTTCCAGTTCTACCGTTATAGGCACCTAAATTTTTAACAGTTGCTTCACGGTGCGTTGCTTCTCTTAGTATCCATGACTGTCCCCTTTCCTTTCGCTGATGACAGCATTTTCACGATGACCAAGACCAGGTTTTTCAATTTGTCTTTCATGGTGTACTTCGATATATATATTGGAGTTCAGCGTTCTTCCTTGCTGGCGGCTACATGTAAAGGTCATGCGGTGTGGTCAAAAGAGATACCCGGTTCGACGCCAAAACAGCTGCAGTGAGTTATAGCCGCCGGGTGGGCAAGCCATGGTTTATGGTTTATGGAGAGAGCGTAAGCGGGTTGACGGTGAGTCGCCATTTGATTTGTGTTAACACGGCCTTGGCCCTGAAGTCAACGCCTCGCCGCTGGACTGCACCCATGCCGCTACATTGCGCAAATGGACCAGATGCCCCAACGGGTGTGGAACCGTTTTCGTTGGGGGAACGTGTCTTGCGAGATTGCGAGACAGGAGACGCTATGTGGAAACAGCCTTGATTTATTGCAACATCTAATACTGTCACCCTGGAACCCCGTTGTGTGCACACTGTGCGCACCGCCGTGAGACTGGATGAAGGGTGGGGCAAGGGTGATGTTGGGGATGCGTTTAGGTACGTGCAGGGTCGTTGGAGTAAGATTTGGTGTGGATTCGGCAAAGAAAGAAGAACAAAACTTTCACATTATTGTAATATTTCACTTGTATTCTTTTCATGTCTGTGTAAATAATTTTCATACTGTCGTTTTCGCAATATTCTTTAATAAAGTTAGATCCTTACAATCAGCGTGACAACCTTGCCTACTCTAATGTGACTTTGCGGCATCCACAACACCTTTATGTTTCCCTCACTGACATTGCGGCGAATATCGATTGGCACAGTCCACAGGATCCCGATGTCTTTCTATTGAAGGCAAGTGACCTTTTGCTTCTTTGGGCAGAGAGCAAGCAAGCGGGAGAGCATTTGGAGCCCCCTAGAATGTAAACGACACCAGCATCAGAAGGACGGAGCAGGAAGCTACGAGCAAGGCTTCGAATTGGACAGTCAGAAGTAGGCTCATTGTGGGAGAGCAGAGGTCCAGGTATATGGAAAACATACAACAGGAACGCCGGAGACGTCACAAGTGGCATAGCGAGTCAGAGATGTGGAGCTCGAGTTTGCAAGTCTGATGGGGTGAACCGCAGGAGTGCAGAATACGTCGAGAGTCACAAAGTGATGGTAGCGACGTGGAGTTCAGGATAAGCGAGCAGCCCGGTAAAAGAACTGTACGTTGGTAGATTTGGTTTCGCATGGATAACTCAGCGGTTTCTGTGACAGCGTGCTGCCAGCAGCACCAAGGGTGTCGCACACAACACCCCAGGGAGGTAATTCAAGCTGTGGAGACAAGTGTTGCCAAGGTAGGACGCTTTATGTTGTCGGTGGTGTTTTACACCATGTCGGGCATCAGCCCCAAAATTTTTTTAAGTTTGGTGGAAAGTGAATAGAAAGTCTCACAATGGCTGAGAGTGACGTGGCTGCCACAGGAGCTGGGGAGAAAGGGGAATGTGCACCCATTGGACAGCGTGAGAACTTGCTCGCAAAAGACGTGTTTGAGCTTGAGAAGGTCAAGCTTGCGCTAGAAATAGAAAAAAATTAAAACCGCTCAAATGGGTGCAATTGCTGCTTCAGTGGGCCTAGGTGAAAATCAAGCAGCGGGTTGAGACTATGTAACGCCTTCTGCTAGCTTCAGGGCAGAACAGACAGTGTATGATTCGCTGCATGAAGTTTTGAGGCAAGCAGTGGAAGGTACGCTCCGTAGGCAAGTGCAGGACAGATTGATTTTGCATGAATACAATATAATGGCCAAATGCAGAAGCAAATGGCATTGCTCGAATCCAAAAGGAAAGGAAATTCAGAACTTACGCACGAAAGACGTGGTAGAGACACTTTTCCGAGGAAGAAACGGAGCAAACGCTTAGGATTGCAAGGATAAGGTTTCGAGCCCTGGAAACAAAGAGGGATCTGAGAAGTGTGACCGGCTTTGATAACTATTCCCCTGACTATTTCTTGAATATTCCAAGGTAGTGCGCCCTCTCTCTGATTTGGCCGACCATTGGATACCTAAGGTGATTTTGTAGAATGAAGAAGCAGAAAACGCATTTTGCGCAGTAAAGATTGTGTTAGCGTCTCTGGAGCACGTGGTGTCCCCTGGTCATGGTCGTGATTTTCTGTTGACAACCGATGTCACTGAAGTACCCGTACTGCCTATCGCAGCTTGTAAAAGTAGAACAAAAACCGGGCGCAAGTTTGATGGTAGCGCATGCAAAATTGTTCATCATAAAGAGAGAGATCTCTGCCGCAGTGGTGATGCAAGGGAGACTTCACATGACTATTTGGAGCCTGAATAAAGGTTGTTGCAGACCGCAATGTGGAAGCAATTCTGGTGGGCTCTGGATCCATCAGCCCGAGGTCGATCGACTGGTCGCATGTGCTTCAATACTAAGAATTAGATAACGGCTAGGGTGGGCAACAACTGAAATGGGGAGCGAGCGGCCAATGTGGCTCTTCAGAGGTTTTGCCTCTATAGACCTGTGCAAGCGCGTGGGTGGGTCAGTGCTCACGTTGTCATTTTAGGTTTTCCCTTGTGCTGCCGTTTACGGCACTCAAGGTCGACAGCAAAGTTATTTGTGCCGCTTTGACCAGGCATATATGGTGGCTCTTATAGCACATTGGCGCCCTTCCATCATGGACTGCCAGGCCATTTTTTTGGTGTGTTGCGTGATGTTTGCCGAGTGTTTGTGTGAAACGTCGCGCTGACAAGTATCCCCTTGACATGTTTGGTGGGGAGCAGTGGAGTTCACCGTTCTGTGCGGGCTGCTACATATAAGGGCCACGCGGTTGCGTCAAAAGACACGCGCAGTTCGACATCAAGATGGCTGCGGAGTGCGTCTTGCGAGATTGTGAGATAAGAGACCTGTTGTACTGCGAAGAGTTTGTGGCAGCGGCCTTGACTTATTGGTACTCGGGATAGTGTCCCCCTGGAGTCCTGTTGTGGACACATTGCTCGGACAGCAGTGTGATTGCACGAGCGATGAGGCGAAGGTGATGTTACGGATGTGGTTAGGTACGTGCAGGGCTGTTTGACGAAGTTTCGGTGGAAAACCGGCTAAGGAAGAAGACCAACATTGCAACATCATTGTAACCTTTTACTTGCATTTTTTTGATGTCTCTGTAAATCGTTTCCCTTCTATCGCTTTCCGATTCGGTATTAATGAACTGTTAACCCCTTGCAATCAGCGTCACAGCGTTGGCTACTCTAATGTGAGTTCGCGACACCCACAGCCCCTTCAAGTTTCCCTGACTCGGCTTCGAGGCGAATAGGAACTTATATCGTATGATTATTTCTTTTAATATAATAGTTCAAACAGAATGACTGCGACATCAAAAAGCGCAGCCCCTAACTGACTAAAGCAGATAACAGTGAACAAACCATTTCGACAAAAATAAAGGCAAGACTGAATAACACAATTTCGGAAGCAAATTTCCATCATCGCTCCATTTTTGTTACATTTTTTTCTGCCTCATCATTCACCTGAAATATGACAAGCCGAATTGCGGTGCGAAAATTATCCATGTTTTCTTTTTCGTTTTTAGTTTTAGTGCACGTGTGCAAAGTAAAAAAAACATGTCATAGGATATTTTGCGTCGTACGCAGATTTGTGCATATAGCATTCACTGCACCTAAGCTCCCGAGGATGCCAGTTTAGGCGTTCATTGCTAGTGCCAGAAACCATTGTCACTTAAATAAAAAGAAACAATATGGCCTCATTCTTCCACCTTTTGCCTTGTCTTCCTAACTACGGCTCTCACCTCACCACTTTCATCTTGACATTGTTTGCTCCGCGAGAGATATGGATAGCATTGCTTTTATCGCCCCTCACACGCCATGATCAATGCCATTTATTACAAGTACTTCTAGTAACGAACTACAGATAATGAGCTCTTCCCAACGTTTGGGTTAGAAACCATAACCAGTACTCCGGTTATCAATCGCCTTCGCAGATAAATGTGAGTGCGACGACCTCTCACGTCGTTTCTGTATTCACAACCAATTCTAAATTTCGATTGCTTTTGTGATTCTAGCCTCGGCTCATGGCTTGATTACTTCGTCGCCTTTTTCATCAAGAAGCGATTGATTCATGCAGCACACTGTTGTGAAGGGTAATTTAGACAAAAATAAACGTAACGAGTGCCATCTCATATGAAGCGAAGAAACACTACTGAGGAAGATGTTCCAAAATTGATGACTCCACGTTTTACGGCAGCTCTGGCGAGTCGCAGTTCAATCATTCAGATCATTTACACGCCCTGTTTTACGTAAAGGAAGATATACGTATTAAAAAAAAACAATTAGTCAATACTTATGGTTATGTTACTGAATAGTTTTGACCCTGTTCTGATCCGCGTCTCTATACTAAGACACCGTAACTCAAGCATTCTTTACCACGGCGCCGAAAGATACTCGCCTCGCGAAAAGTGAAAACGAGCGACACTTTTCTGAACCTTTTGTGTCATCTAGTTCACTGTCTACGAAGATGGCAGTACGCACGGTTTGTTTTTGTCCGGCCTGCAATTAGTATTGTTTCTTTTAAAGTCCTTCCTGAATAACTCATTTTAAGTCACGATCTTCGCTACAAACGTGTTCGGACTCTTTTTGTGTGGCGTACAATTCGAAGGACCAGATGCCTCAGCAAGTCCAGCCGGTGCTTGTGCAGCGGTGCAAGTACTAGAGAGATGTGACAAAAACAAGGGGGCCGCTGCAGGAAATGCGGTGTTTTCCTGGGCATCGCGGCTTCAGAAGGACTCTTTCTTCCAAGATCAGAACATGTGAATGTAGTAATGCACCACTGCACAACCTTGAATAAGTAATTTTCCGCCTTTATGTACACGGCGAAGTGGTTCCTTAGTGGCAAAATAAGTATTGAGTCACAATGTCTTCATTTGAGGACGCGACCAAATTTACACAATAATTTTCCAAGAGAGTTGAATGTTTTTCTTCGCACTCTATATACCTAAAACATCAATACCTGTAATTTATGAATTTTTTCCTCGGAGAATATTATAATCCCTTAATAAAGGGCATAAAATGAGCCTTGATAAAATATTATATGGTAAGGCTAACTTACTTTCTGAAGCAATGTTTATACGTTCGCGCGCTGCCGAAGAAAGAAACACAAACATCATTCTTCTGGTTGTGGTTATATCGTCTTTGCTCAAGTGAAATGTCCGGATTTTTTCTTAGAACTTCATCCCACATGTTAACTAAGGCCCGCGCATCTAGCACTACAATATCGCCTTAACAGCCATGGTGGGCTTGGTGACACCGCTGGCAGACGGATGCTTATCCCAATTCTTTTTGTCCAGATTGCTTGGTGGGCGCATTTCGCCGTAGGATCGAGGGACCCTGCCGTGGAAATTGCTTCCTCTGACGAGCATGCGCCAGCTGACAGGATCATCGCGGCATCGTCAAGCAACCTTCAAGATCCGACGCCCTATGTGCACCAGGCGTGTCATCCCATCAACTCGGTGACATCATCGGATACTGGCGAATTCAAGTATAAATACCGGAGTATGTTGGAAGATTCTTTCAGTGGGTTTGGTGACACCGCTGGCAGACGGATGCTTATCCCAATTCTTTTTGTCCAGATTGCTTGGTGGGAGCATTTCGCCGTAGGATCGAGGGACCCTGCCGTGGAAATTGCTTCCTCTGACGAGCATGCGCCAGCTGACAGGATCATCGCGGCATCGTCAAGCAACGTTCAAGATCCGACGCCCTATGTGCACCAGGCTTGTCATCTTATCAACTCGGTGACATCATCGGATACTAGCGAATTCAAGTATAAATACCGGAGCCTGTTGGAAGATTCTTTCAGTGGGCTTGGTGACACCGCTGGCAGACGGATTCTTATCCCAATTCTTTTTGTCCAGGTTGGTGACAAATATTAAATTTCTTCTATTAGAGACGATTCAGTCACATTGACGGTGTTGCCAAGCCCCCAGTGTTTGCTATGTTTATTGCTTGATTGCGTGCATGTGATCAGATTGTTGCTAGTAACCTCCGGCGATATAGAACTAAACCCTGGTCCTTCTGATTCTGAGTCCGAGACGCACTTAAACAGTGAATTACTCAAAAAATTTTGAAAGAGCAAACAGACAAATAAGGCTCTAGTCGCACTGACTACAAACTTGAAACAGGTTGAATCAACGGTCGAAGGTATTCAAGCTAAGATTGCAACTATTGAGCAAGAACTTTGCCGAATCCAGAAAAGCGAGCAAAGGTTGGAGAAGTGTGATGAAGCTTGCAGAAACACTACCAAACTAGTTCTTGAGCTAACTGCAAAGGTCGAAGACCTCGAAAATAGAAGTCGGCGTAACAACATTTTGGTTTATGGCGTAAAAGAAAAAGAGGGAGAAAACTCAAAAGAACTGTAACGGAAAGTAATCGAAGAAATTTTCAAGAACATCCTTGGTGTTGAAATCAATTCCATAGAGTGCATCCACAGAATTGGCGCCAAAAACGCACAGCGCCCGCGTCCTATCATTCTGAGGTTTTATAACCACATCGACAAAACTAAGGTTCTGTCTTCCTGCTTCAAATTAAAAGGTACGGAAATAACCATTTCGGAGGACTTTTCTAAAAAGATTCGCGATATACGTGCGAAATTATGGCGGTCTGCCGCTGAAGCAAAGGACAGTGGTTCTAAAGTTTCCCTCGTTTTTGATAAGCTGAAAGTCGATGGCAAGCTGTATGTATGGGACACACTTAGAAATTGCAGAGTAGAGTTATCCCAATCCACTGCGTCTGCGAAATTCCAACAGTTGCCTTCTCAGTCCACTCGTGCGACCACCCGTCAGAGCGCTAAGAAATGACTAGTGTCTAGCAAGACGCTTCGGCTTGTTTCACTCAATGCACGCAGTGTTCTTAATAAGGTACAGTTACTTGAAGATGTAATTTTGACTTATCAGCCACATGTTTTAGTGATTACAGAAACCTGGCTACATTCAGATGTGCAAAATACTGAAATAGTTCCATCTTCCTACACGCTAATCCGTAGAGACAGAGGATCACGTGGTGGCGGAGTTGCAATCGCGATAAAAAACAACATTAAATTTACTCGCTTAGATGGTATCAACAATCACGAGAGCATATGGTGCAAATTGAAATTTTTCGATAAGAATATAACTTGGTGTCTATCGTCCTCCGAATGCTCCCCCTGAGTATATAGAAGCACTATATGATTACTTGCTGCGAAATACGAATTCACGTTCAAACATCCTTATCACTGGCGATTTCAACTTACCCGGCATTAATTGGTCCAGTCTTTCCCATGACGGCAAGGATTCTAAAAATGCTGAGCCTCTACTACTAACTGCGTTTACCTTTTCCTTAAACCAACTTGTTTCCGAAACTACCAGGATTCCCAATTCATCTTCTATTCTTGACCTTGCGTTTGCAAGGAGTTCACTCCCGAACTGCTCTGTTAGTATCAGAGATGGGATATCTGATCACAAGTTACTCATGTTGACATGTCCTATTTCTGGCTCACGATCACCTGTCAAGCCTTCTGACATTTTTATCAGGGACTACACGCATGCGGATGACAATGCAGTAGTCAGCTATATGGAATCCATGTTCCCATATTTTAATGAAATAAGAGATGTTAAGGAGTTATGGTCACGTTTTAAAGAAATGATACTTCATTGTGAGCGCAGTTATGTGCCTTTAAGAAAGAAACGTGTCAACAGGGACTACCCATGGATGAATCGTGATTTGATTCATCTAAAACGCAAGATTAAACGCTGTCGTTAACGTGGTGACAAACAACAGCTTCCAAGACTTGTACAAACATTTCAGGAAAAAGTGCACGCAGCAAGAAACCAATTTTTTTCCTGCACTCTGTCCTCTTTCATGTTAGAACAACCCAAAAAATTTTGGCGTTAATTGACTAAAGATAAAAGCGGTATCACAGAAATAAAAGAATCGGGCGTAATCATCGATGACTCCTCCATAATTTCTGAAAAATTCAACGCATTCTTCCAGTCCGTTTTCACGCTGACGGCGTCACACGCACATGTGCCATCTTATGCACTTCTTGAACCAATGCCTGAAGTAAACTTAAGCAAAGAGGGCATTCTTCACCTTTTGCGTACACTTGATATTAAAAAATCACCCGGTCCTGACGAAATATCAAACGTTTTTCTTAACAGATATACGACCTGGGTAGCAGAATAGTTGTATAAAATATATACAGTCTCGTTAGAATCTTGTGTGATACCCGATGACTGGCGCTCCGCAAGGATAGTCCCAATTTACAAGACTGGATCACCATTAGAATTAAACAACTACAGACCAGTTTCCCTAACATCCACAATTTGTAAGATGTTAGAACATATTATATTTAAGGCGATTATGATACATCTAGAAAATAACTAACTGTTTCATGAAAATCAACATGGCTTTAGGTCCGGTCTGTCCACTGCAACTCAGCTAGCCGAGATAACCGATGATTTCGTAAATTCCCTAAATATGAAGGGTCAGATTGACGCAGTGTTTTTAGATTTTTCAAAAGCGTTCGACGTTGTTCCACATCATGATTTAGTAACTAAACTGGATGCTATTGGTATTGAAGACAACATTGTTCACTGGATAGCATGTTACTTAGCTTCAAGGAAATAATACGTGGCCGTTAACGACTGCATCTCTGATACACTAGATGTGCACTCAGGAGTACCACAAGGGTCGGTGCTCGGTCCATTGTTGTTTCTGGTCTATATCAACGATATCTATTTTTCAGTGCAACCTCCTGTAAAAATCCGACTGTTTGCGGACGATTGTGTCGTTTATTCCAGCATAAATCAACACGCTGATCAAGTCAGACTAAATGATGCATTGCATTCAATCAGTGCATGGTGTGATAAATGGGGCTTGAAACTCAACACTTAGAAAACGGCAAGCATAACATTTAGTAACAAAAAAGAACCTTTACAATTCGCTTACACCATTAAAAATGCTTATATTAAAGAAACTAACCAGGTGAAGTATTTGGGTGTTACACTCACAAGTAATTTGAGTTGGGAACCCCATATAGATTATGTTTGCAGTAACGCACTGAAAAAGCTGGCATTTTTAAAACGAAAACTACGTCATGCGTCACCTGCTGTAAAGTTAACAGCATACAAAGCTCTCATTAGGCCAAAATTAGAATATGCGGACCTAATCTGGAGTCCGTATCAGCAATATTTAATTAAAAAAATAGAAAGGGTGCAGAACATGGCCTGGAGATTCATCTATTCTACCTATTCGCGCTTTTCGAGGGTATCAGTTCTTCGCGATAAAGCGAAGGTGAAAAAACTCGATCATCGCAGAATGGTATCCAGATTAAACTTTATCTGTCAGCTTTACCATGGTCACTTTAACATGCAGCGTGAACGTCACATAACCGAGCCGTCAATACGCTTTGCCCGTACACAACATAACAAAACAGTTAGGCAACCATTCAGACACCTTAGCATGCATCAATATTCCATGTTTCCTCATGCTATTTCATTGTGGAATAAATTACCACAAGAAATAGTTAGCGCTAATACCACACAATCGTTCGTTCATCTTGTGAATGGTTTTTCTTTTGATTAATAGCAGGCACATAGGGAAAGCAATTAATTAATAATTGTCTTTGTTTTGCAATAAAATTAGTTGAAAATGCTGAATTGAGTGACCAGTTGTGTGTACATGGTTTGTCAGTACTTGTTGTTGAGTTGCAAACTACAACTGTTGTTCCTATATCGTATTTATGTTGATAAGTCTAAATTTCAAAGGCTGATGTTCCTGTATATTATATTTTATATATCTTTATTATTGTTCTGTATTCTATTTTTTTTATTATTTCCAGCCTTGTTTTGTTACTCTTGATGTAACCACTCCTGCTTGGGCCCGAATAGGGCCTGCAGTATTTGTAAATAAATAAATAAATAAATAAATATTGACCACTAGTCTTTTCTAAATATTCCTTCAGATAAACAGGCCGTCCACCTCAGCACGAGGGAGGCACGCTGACACATTTTATTTGTGCAACAAGAACGCGTACACTTCGTCGCAAGGCAGTCCGGCCACTTAAGGAAAAAAATATGCGCTACTCATATACTGGCGGCTTAAATTATATATGCGGCGCACGGGGGCACGCTCCATCCTGGGAAATGGTCAGCGCGAACATACGAAATGATGTTTGCCTACATCCCTAAGCCAAATAGACAGGCGTGGCACTGCGTGCTGTTTTTATAGACGTCGCAATTCCCTTTTGCACTGCAGAAAAAAAAAGAAAAGCTGGCTCGCACTAAAATTTAGATTACCTGACGCATCTTCTTCACCGCTCATCTACGTGCCTCCAATTTCTGTGGGTCTGACTGCGACAAAATATTCCGAGACCTTGATTTCTCTCCCTGTGAGCATTATTAGTCTTCGGGTGGCGTGCTGCGTTCAGGCTACACCAGCATGCAAATATAATACCGTGGAGGGTCACGGAAAGTCACTCATCTTGCATAGATTATCGCTTCGAGAAGAGCACAGGCGCCTTATGACACCTGCTAGGGCTAGACACGGTATAAAAGCCACCAGCGCATGAGTGAATTCAGCAGTTGGCTCAACGGCAGCTCTAAAGTAACCATGGTAAGAGTTTTTCAGTACCTTATACAACCGCCAGCTTCTCCTGTTGTCTTGTAAACCGATAGGACATGCAAATACAACCAATGAAGGGCTCAGAAAAGGAGGTGTATCCGATCAGAGCTTCCTAAACCTTATCTCAGAATGCATAGAACAGCGTCAAATGCAAAGAACTCTCCCTTGTATTGCAGATTCGTGCTTGCGTCTTCTTGGCTCTCGCGACCAGCGCTTTTGCCGGTTTCACCGGCTATGGTCTGGGCTACGGCTACGGCCACGGCCTCGGTTATAGCGGTCTTGGCTACGGCCTTGGCTACGGTGGCCTTGGCTATGGCGGTCTCGGCTACGGCTATGGCCTGGGCTACGCCGGCTATTCTCCAGCTGTGCACACCGTCGCCCACGCTGCTCCAGCCGTCACCACTGTCGCCCACGCCACCCCAGCCGTCGCCAGTTACGCCGTTGCCCCAGCAGTGGCCCATGTTGCCGCGTACCACGCTGCACCAGCTGTGGCTACCGTCGCCGCTGCTCCAGCCGTCGCCACCTATGCTGCTGCTCCAGCCGTGACCAAGGTTGCTACCACCTACCACGCTCCAGCTGTCACCACTGTGGCCCACGCCCCAGTTGCCACTTACGCCACTGCTGTCCACGCCGCTCCAGCTGTTGCTACCGTTGCCCATGCTCCATTTGTCGGTGGCTACCATGCTGCCCCAGTCTACGGCTATGGCGTCGGAACCCTCGGCTACGGCGCCGGCCACTACGGTTTCGGACACGGTCTCCTCGGCTACGGCCTGAACTATGGCTATGGCCTTGGCTCTCCATTCCACTACGGCGCTCTTCTCCGCAAGAAGAAGTGTAAGCAGGATTCTTTTCAGTTCAGTTCGAAAGCGACTTGGTAATGATATTGCCTAAAGTAACTGGCAACTTCGGGCAAGAAATCGCGCATTAAGGAAACGTACTTGCATCCACGGCTCACGCATGGCATTACGTTAGGTGATTTAAATACTACTTTTAATACCTTTCTATATGCTTTCTTTCCCGGCTCCTGTATTTTTCCTAAAGTTACGGGCGTTCTCGCTTGGAAAGTGTGAACAGAAGTCTAATTTAACAACTCATTTCAGGTTACTGCGCCATTTTATTCATATCCTACAGGTGATTTTTGATTTTATTAAAATTGTTTCTTCCTCTCTTCTATCTTTCAGAAATGACGTCAACCGACAAGACCTGAAAGCACAGACTAGTAACGGCCATGTCAGCGTTGCTCATAGCGAAGAAATCTTACAAATAAAGTATTTTGTTACTGCTAAATCATGGCTTCAGCGTGGCTTTCGCAGTATGAAAAGTATTGTTGCAATACTTTCATGGTGATAATAATCAGATGAAGAACCTAGTTGCCTTCATGTCATCGCCGTCTCTACCGTCATGATGTCACGGCATCCGCGGTACATAGACTGCCTGCGCGAAGCATTAGATCCGTCCGTTTGGCTGCGAAGAGTATAGTATTCTTTATGAGAGGCGCAGCCACAGTCGGGTACGTTAAACGTCCTCTGCACGCTCCAGACCGTGCATGGGCACTAGGCTTTAGCAATCAACTTAACCACACGCACAAGTTTTACGCTTTATTCACGCGCTAGAAAGCTTGCGTTTCTAACTGATTTCACAGCTAGTGGCCGTCCTATTGTTTAATTTTGCTATCTATAATTTTGCCCGTTTGTCTTGCAGAGGGCATTTCCGCGCACGGGTAAAAAAAATTAGCCCCCCCCCTCCTACTGGTGGCGCCCGAGACAGCCTTGCGCTGGTAGATGTTTTCTGCTCGTGCTCAATAAGAAAACAAAGACGTCACCAATTACTGAGAGAGACTTTAATCACCGTCAGTATAAACTCCGTGATAAACCCCGGAGCCGCACATTTCAGCTTCGCTGGTTAACCGTCTGCACGGAGTAGAGATGTAACAAATGTAACAAATTTTTGTTACATATTTTTCTGCATTGCCGTTAACATAAAATTTTACAAGCCGTACTGTGGCGGTAAAAAATAAATCTCTGATTTATTTTTCCATTTTTATATCAGTGGAGAATTTGTATTTTAGTGGAATGCAATGGGTTATTTTGTGCCGTGCGCCGCTCTGTGCACAGAGCACTAATTGCACTAATCCCCGAGCCCATTGAACTCAAGACGTATTGAAGACGCCCACAACTAATTAGGACGGCTACAAGGCGTCTTTTGTGGACAAGTCTGAAAGACGTTTTCAAAAAACGGCTGCGAGACATCTTGTTAAAATGTCTTCCGCTTACATCTTTCTAAGACGAATTGAAACGTCTTCAGAAGATGGCTTCAGAACGTTTTGCATAAACGCATGGAAAATGTCTGTGCCAATCTGTTTTTTGGATATTTCCAAAATAAGAAATTTTGAATCTTTCCTGAGCTTACGCGACTGTTACATAACTAGCATCCCAAAATGACTACACCTAGTATAAATACGTGCACTTCTTGGTACCTTGTCAGAGCGTCATACGTACATCACGGAAAGAAAGCGTGGATCGAGCTTAAAATTAATAGCGCTAAACTCGGTTGACAACATGAACGAACATAGGCCAATATCAATCGAAACTGTAGTGAACACGCAATTTCGTTCAGAATAAATACAACGACGTGCGTAAATGTGCGTGAAACACACACATACACGGGCGCAATTAACGCGCTGTACAATGTTCGACGCATATGTATCGCAGTGTTTCAATGTTTTTTTTTTTGTTTAAAGAGAGGTACCTATGAGGGCTGGCTTTATTGGTTGTATCTTTTAATAAGAACGTGAAGAAATTCTGTATGCTATACCTATCTCATGGGTGACGCTCAGGACACCGGACACCGGGCACCTCAGGACACCTTCACACAGCCGTTCCCGCGCGACCTCGACCGGCTTCTTAAGGAAGCGAGACGAATTATGCAACCACATCTGCCTGGATTGCAACCTCGTCCTCATGCTCTGTTCGGGTCGCTTCCCGCCTTGCGCAGGACGTGCGGCTTGCACCCACGCTCCCAACCTGCACCATCCGCTGCCACGTCGCCCCCTGTCTTTGAATGCCACCCGCCGTGGTTGCTTAGTGGCTATGGTGTTGGGCTGTTAAGCACAAGGTCGCGGGATCGAATCCCGACGGCGGCGGCCACATTTCGATGGGGCCGAAAACACCCGCGTACTTATATTTAGGTGAATGTTAAAAAACTCAAGGTGGTTAAAATTTCTGGAGTGCCTCACAACGGTGTGCCTCAGAATCTGACCGTGGTGATTGCAAGTAAAGCGCCAATATTTAATTCATTTCTTTTTCTCACTTGGAATGTCATATTTACTTTAAACGAGTTCTGAGGATGACATCAATTTAGACATATCCGTTCCCAATGTTTGCGAAAAAACGCACTGGTGTTGCGGTAGCTATTTTTCGGCAATATATAACATGCGTTTTCTTAAAAAGGTAAGCGCAACAACAGTGCATATTTACTTCAAGTGTGACAGTGCGTATCTCTGAACTGCTGCTAGCTTCAAAATTTGCTCGAAGTATATGTGCCTTGTCAAATCACTCGCTTTAATTGGTTTGTTGCAATATGCCTGCTAAAGTAATTAGTTCGAAATGTGATTGTGTAGCGTTTGTTAATGAGTCAGTTATTCATTTTGATTTCCAGTGTAAGTACGTAAATCTGCCCCTTCGTTTAATCCAGCAGAGTAAGTAAATTAGTGCGATATGTCATAGGTGATTTACGTTATTATGAGACATCCGGCATTTTCGTCTACAGGCTTACAGGCTTGCCATGTTCCTATAGCTGAGTCAAGCTTCTACACGAAAGATACCGCGGGAAGGGCACGTGTAACGCGCCCCATCATAACATGTGAGTGCACCGAGCCGACAAACGATTCGTTGCATTTCTCAATTAGTACCGTTTCCGTCTGAGAGGACTTTTTTTTTAATGCGTGAGCAATTGTATGCTTACCCAACGAGAAAACCCGTCCGTCCGTCCAATAAAACGATCGATTTCACGATAGGTGTCGCAACAGTGAGCGAATTCACCTTCTTGCTGCCTGTCGCTTCAACGCAAACAGCGGCGAGAACGCAGCGCTCAGGAAGCTCAACTCGCCGCACTTCCTGTCGCCGTTGCAGATCGCTTTCAAGATTAGGGCCCTTGGGGCTCGCTTTTACGCGAGACTGTCTCCATCGCAGGCCGTTTTCGAGGAAAGGCCCACGCGATATGCAGCCGCTTCCAGAGTATGGCTCGATGCGGATTGATAAGGCGCTAAAGAGCGATAATCGCTTATAATGATTGAACATCATCAGTGCGCATGCCCCGTATGCCGCCGCAACCTGCAGTAGCTTTCTTGCGTCGTGATTCACCTTGAGCAGCCGTTTGCAGCAGTTGGTGTAGCCGCATCGCTGTTGTTTATACAGGTGGGATCAGGATACATAACATTCATAAGGACACCGGGCTTGTGTAGATAAGTGGGGCAATGCTTACGCATACCTAGATAACTCCCAAAGAAGATTCTGCGTGTCTTATGTTTTTTTTTTCCTGTGGCAGTTTTTTTAGCCATGCAACCTCTGCTGGCAAAGATACCCGTTAAGTGAACAATTTTCAGTACGCTATATTAGTACACACGAGTGAATTACTTCGGCTATTAACGACTTCGCTATGGTGTGCCGAGCACCTGTGTAAGACGCAGAATTGCAGAGTCCGCATGCCTGTCAAATTTATACATTGCGTTTGTGATGAATAATGCCGGAAACGTCGCGCATTTAATTCCAGCATTAGCAATGTCCCTGATTCGCATAAATCATGATACGGAATCTTGTTCTGCTTTAATGGAATCATTAACCGACGGATTTTCTTAAGGTCATATCTTATAAGACTAAAAGCCGTCACCAGATAGAAATTGCTATACATGCCCGACTATCTTATGGACGGGCGTTTCTTTGATCTGTGAATTTTTCAGACTTGCACGCATACGCACGTACAGCTCACCCCCTTTGTACGGCCCTTCCTTGTTTCCGGCTTGGTTTCGCTGGTTAACGAAATGCCGCCAGGCCAGCTGCGCGATTTTCACTCTAACTGCTGCTTCGTTTCTTGTTTACCTTTTATTTTATCAGCGCTTCATAGTATGGCCGGTGAAGTGTTACTCTCCTAGAGCGATTTCCTGCAATCACCTTAGCGGGATGTAAAGATAACTTGCAATTTCAAGATTGCTACAAACGTCTACCATAGCGCCACGAATAGTTCTATACAGCTGCCGTGGCGGTCCCCGGAAAAAATACGGTCAGTGCTTGCTTGCTAAGCGGCTCCAGTTGCAAGCATGGCGCGGTTTTGATAATACACGCGAACCAGCTTGTAGCTGGCGGAGACGGTAGCGCAATGGTCGAGCGGCCATTGGTTAATGCGTCTTCAATCGACGTTCCCGTGGGTACCTTTGAGGTATCCGAATAATTGAGTCGATTGAGGTGTGTGTGTGCCTACTCGCACGTAGCGCCGAGCGATGAGCAAAAGCAGAAACTTGAGGTTGAGGATGCATCAGCAACCTCAAGCGCTGTTAAACAGAACGATGCGTGAGGAAACGGTTCCCTGTGATGTCCCCATAAAGATAGGCCATTGTTTTCGGAACACTACTAATTTGCAAGTCATAAAAGGTCATTTCTTAATACTAGTGCGCCATATACATGCGGACAGGTAATTTACAAATGCCTGCATTTCATAAGGCAACATATTTATGTTGAACCGATGTGACATTTTTGTTGCAAAACCGATTATCTGTTCCGATGTATATTATCTCTTGTTTTTAGCTGCACCAAATTTATAATAGTTGCCTCTGGCAGATACACAATTCTAAATCTTTCGCGATCATTGGAGCTAATTTTTTATGTGCCCAAAAATGCATTGGCTTCCAAGTAGTTTGTGCTTTAGTGCATGACACGGCGTTTCCTTAAAACTGTTTCCTTAAGTTAAACTGTGCATTGTTACCCCAATTTTGAGAGCGCATATTTTGAAACCAGTGCCATCTTCAGAATTTGTTCCAAGTCGATATGCCTTGCAACTCACTATCTGCATTTCGTAGATTAAAATATCTGCCCTAAAGTAATTAATAAAGAGTTAATTAGCGTAATTGTGTCAATGATTCGATTAAGCATTTTGATTTTCCGTAAGAATAACAGGCCGCCGCAGCGAGTATTTTAGTACAAGGGTTAGGATTGTGCTACCTGCCACAGACAATGTTTTAATGTTTGGTTCAGTTAAAACAATGGCGTGTAGTATGACAAAACACACGCAGTGGTAGGATTGCTGCTAAAGATCGCGAAAATCTGCAGCATTACATTAAAGCTGCTCCAGGATGAGCCACGCCGGTCAGTTTCTGAGGGCACGTCGAGGATGAGTTGCGGTCGGTGCCAGGTGGCGGTCGCTACCATCTAATGCAAGGAGTAATCGTAAAGGAATAACACTGATTCACATTGAAGAAAAAGAACTAGGAAGCATTACCAGCAAATATGCGGCCTGTATAGTGAGCAACATAGC
This sequence comes from Dermacentor variabilis, assembly GCF_050947875.1. Lineage (NCBI taxonomy): Eukaryota > Metazoa > Arthropoda > Arachnida > Ixodida > Ixodidae > Dermacentor > Dermacentor variabilis. Next base: position 101,869,560 of record NC_134570.1, read on the forward strand.
AACAAAGAACTTCATGCGGAAAGTCAGAGAGGCTGAGATAATCTCATAGGTGGTGGCAATGAAAAAAAGAAACCTGCCATGAGTAACTACTTCACATGAAAGAAACGAAATCAGGAAAGAAACAATTTATGATATCTCAAAGGGAAGCTCATTACTTTTCGTAGTGAGATCAGGATGATTTAGAACACGCACCTGTAAAGCGAAATATAAGACGGAAGAAGAAGCATGTGCTTGCTGCCGTAAAGCTAGGGAAACCATGGAGCATGTTTAATTAGAATGTAAAGATATCTGTCCAGCGAGCGATTAAGGAATCACTGGCCTCTTTAAAGATCTTGGGTTCAGCGAGAGCAGGGCAAAGGTAGACACGTCCGCAATAGAGATTAGTGAGAGGCGATTGGAAGATTGGTGGAAGAAAAGTATGGAAACGACAAACAACGGAGGCGTACAAAATGAAAGCTCACGATAGGGGTTCATGAACTTTGGTTACGGGAATCCCAGCGTGGGTTTTCTTTCCTTTTCTTTTTTACCATAGGTAGGACATTAGGCAATAAAATAACGAGAGTTTGGTGGCGCAACCGACCAACCCATTCCAAAGGCGACGCTCATAACATATATCCATCCATCCATGCGATGAGTATCGTGACATCTGCCATTCATAAGGCTAAATGAGCTGAGAACTCATTGAGCTAATCTTATCCAGCATCACGTGCCAGTAAGCGCTCGCGCATCATGAAGGAGGGAACCTCCTGGTCGCACATATGACCACTCCGCCATTAAGCTCTATCTGGCATAATAACGGGATGTCCATATTTTTGGATGAAACTCTGTCAGGTGTAGTAGTGCGTGCTCAGTTCGTAATGCATTGGTGGTGCGACACGCATTCGTACTGCATACTGGCAACGTGGCCTTGGCGGGATAGGTGTTCCTTGAAGGACGACGCGCGCTTCGCTCGCGCGTTCGGCATGACAGCTGTGTCAAAAACGTATGCAGCACATATAGAACACACTTATCAATTTAATTATTTAAAGGCGCAAACATCATAAGCACACACAATAGGACATAACATCCATGTGTTTTCTAAAGCCCAAATACATTATCGAAGCCGCAATGACGTATTCAGCTTCTCTTGGCATCCTCAGCTTAATGGTAAGGTCAATATACTTACCGGTAGATTTAGCTTGCCGTTAAGATCACACTCAATTCCGTCTAAACGGGGATACGCCCAATGGGCAGTCATATTACTGCTTCAAACCATTACGTTGTTAAGTTGCTTTCTATATGCACTCACGGTAATGGCCAAGAGCTTTGTAGCTGGTGGTGTAGCAGTCAATAATAATTTTGAGTGGTTATCGGCCGGACACTATTCCTGTGAAACAAAAATGGCTACAGGGTACCGGCTCGCACCATTGCTATTGTTCTCAATGAAGGTAATCGACGTACGCGACCACTAACGAACAAAACACAACTATCTGCGGTCATACTCAGTCAACCAGCGCACTCGAAAAAAGAAAATATTGCACGTGTGGAGCGGTAAAGCGAGCTACATAAAGGTACAATAAAAATTACGGCAATCCTACTGAACACACATTGGTCTATTACCCGCATACAAGACGTCTAGGCAGGATCACAAATACGTCTTGAAACTCGTTACAAACGTTTACAAGACATGTTCAAGATGTCTTGGGAAGATGTTTAAGACTTCTTGAAAACGTCTTACCAAAACATTGTCGGACGTCTTAAAACGTCTCGTAGCCGTCGTGAAGACCATCTAATGCACCGACAAAAAAGGGATATAAGACGTTTTGCAAGACATCTTGTAGCCGTTTTAAAAACGGCCATAAGAAATTTTGGGAGACGCCGTGTAGCCGTATACTAAAAATGTTTTCCCCAACAGACTAAACAGACCTGATGAGCAAGGTACGATACCTTCTAGACAATATTGCGTAATGCAGCCCTATAATTTAGTAGTGCAATTTGTTGAGTGAGAGGTCATTAACGCCCCAAGGTAACGTACGTAGAAAGCATTCAAAGATCTTCAAAAAGTGGCAGCGCTTCTAGTCATACCGACACCTTCAACTTCTATCGGAAAGTACCATTTGTTCCTTGGACTGGGTAGTTGCAAAAACCACAGCAAGAACTACCAAACCTGTCCATTTACAGTGCGAACACTATTTTTAGAAAAAGCACTAGTACAAAGGTGACATTTTAACTAGTCTCTTGACGCTAAAATTCAGTCATAACTTTGCAATCCAGTGCCAGTTTCCTTCCAGATCAGCTGTCCAACGATATGATACTGAAATTCAGTGATCTGGCTAAAAGGGGGCATACACTGCACATATGCGATGGTTTGGAAAGATGCAAGGTCATTATCCTTACCTGGTCAACATATATCGAGATTTGCGGATGGAATAATATCAAGGACTCCCGCAACACTATCAAAGAAGTTTCTTACATGGATGTTTGTCACACGCATGAATTTATGAGCAACATACACAGCTATAAAGGAATCGAATGGCTCCTGACACTTGCCATATGGATAAATCAATGGGAAGCTTCCTAATCCTCGCAATATTGAACAGTTGGGCTGCACCGGAAAAACCAATGTCTATGGCCCATTTCTTACAACCCATGATAGCGCCACTGAAATATTGTCAAAGCCACAAAAGTGACCACACATGTCAAAGCCACGCTTAATGATTAATCATACAAATGAAGCGGTGAAGTGGCCAAAGGTTGCAACAATTTTTTCCCCAAATCAAATCAATAGCACCACTACATAAGCAAAATGTTTCTAATGCAACTTCTAGAGATTTGCTTCGTGACTGTTATCATACAAAGGTCACTTCGTGATTCAGGGAGCTGGCTTAGACAATTCCACAGGCTGATGCATCTTCAGAAGTTGTAGCTTGTTCCTAATGTTGCTTGAGCTCAGATTGGTCACCTGTAATTAGAAGGTAAGAGAAGATATTAACAAATACATTTTACAGTGAAACTTCGTTTTAACAAAAGGGGACATAAGATTAACTGGCTGTAACAAAGTGAAATCCTCCGTAAAATCGCCGTAGATATCCACTTTTTAAAACCTTGTTTCAAAGAACTAAAATTATCCTGCCAATAGATTTGCCGAACATGATTTGTCTCCGAAACAAGAAATGCCCGACCTATGCAGGCTCAATCGCATTCCGCGGGGTTTGGCCGACATTTGGTGCCAAAATTTTGGGTATCTGCGTTGAATGCGCCGTTAAAAATTTCCAATTGTCACCACCGCGCGTAACTTCCTGAGTTGTTTCAGTTGCTTTGCTGTGTTGAATTTTTCCGTGTGTGGCCATGCCGTAGTGGACTTGTAGCTCGGCCATTTAACTAGCGGAACGACTGTAGGACGAAAGTGAAATTGCTTAATTCGTTATTAGCATTTCACGTGACTACGCCGCCTGCTTTTTGTGCCTTTATGGGGCTCGCTTTACCGCTCCGGACGAGCAGTATGTTCTTTTTCCGGGTGTGCTGGTTGACTCAGTGTGGCCAAGGATGGTGGTAATTTCTTCGTGAATGATCCTGTACGTCGATTATTTTCCTCGAGAATAATCGCAATGGTGCAAGATCTCTGGAACTATTCTCGACGCACACGAACAGTGTCCGACCGATAACCATATGAAATTACTGTTGACTCCTACAAAATCAGCTAAAAAGCCCTTGGCCATTCGCACCAGTGCACATGAAAGCAGCTTAGTAACGTAACGGTTTGAAGCAGTGATATGATTGGCACCTTTCGCATGTCCACATTTAGTCTCAATTTAGTTGAATGTGCTCTTACTGGCAAGCTAAATCTACCGCTAAGTAGGTTGAGCTTACCACTGAGGCGAGGATGCCAGGAGAACGTAAATATATCATTTCGGCCTCGATAATGAAGTTGGACTTCAGAGAAGACACGGATGGAGCGTCCTGTTGTGTGTACTTATGTTTGTGCCTTTATATAAATTGATGAGTGTGTCCTGTATGTGCGGCATATGTATTTTTGTGCCTTCATTGTCTTGTTTTGTACTTCATGACTGAGGCCGCAATGGTGTATTTAGCTTCTCCTGGCATATTCGCGTCAATGGTAAGCTCAAGCTACTTAGCGGTAGATTTAGCTTGCCGGTAACAGCACACACAATTAAGTTCAGCCTAAACCTGGACATTCGCAATGCGCCAGTCACATCACTCTTCAAATAATTACGTTGTTAAGCTCCTTTGTATGTGCTCTGGTAGTAATAGTCAAGAGCTTTGTAGCTGATATTGTACCTGTCAACAATAATATTGAATGGCTATTCCTGCGCATAAAAAATGGTTCCAGAGTGCCGGCGCGCACCATAGCTATTGTTCTCGATGAAGATAACCGACGCACGCGACCACTCACAAACAAATTACCACCATCGGCGTCCACCCTGAGTAAACCAGCGCACTCGAAAAAAAAGATACTGCGTGACCGGAGCGCTAAAGCGAGCCACATAAAAGTACAAAGAAACTCACGGCCATACAGACACGGGGAACACGAATAGTCAACACAGCTATTTCACTTTCGTGCTAATGTCCTGCAGCTATGGCCGAGCTACAAGTAGGCTGCGTTATAAGCACAGAGAAATGGAACACAGCAAAGTAGCTGATAACAAGCGAGGCATTAAGTTTCAGTTTGCTGACTGCACCACGACACAGCTGCCGTGCCGAACGCGCGAAGTGCGCGTAGCTGGTTGAGTATGACCTGTCTCACAAAGTCCTCGTCGCCAGTACGAATGCGTGACGCACCACCAAAGCATAATGGACGAAGCACGCACTGCTAGGCCCGACATAATTTCAGCCTAAACTACCCACAACCCGTTATTATGGCACAGGGAGCTTAAGGGCAGAGCGCTCATATGAGCGACATGCATCCAACAAGATGCGGGAGCACCTGTTGGCACGTAGTAGTGGATTAGATTAGCTCAGTGACTCTTCAGCTAATTTAGCCTCATGTATGGCAGATGTCACGGCGCTCTTCGTGAGAGGTACCACTTGGCGCCGACCAAACCTCATCTTCGCCGTGATCTCGGAGATTGCGTGGCACGGCTCATTCTGAAGAAATTTTAACGGAATGTAGCAGATTTGAGCAATCGTAGCAATAATCCCACCAATGTGTGTGTTGTCATTCTACATGGCATTTTCGTAAGTGAACCAAATTCTTAAATCTTGTCTGTGGCAGGCAGCACAATCCTAGCCATTGTACTAAAACACTTGTTGAGGCGGCGTAATATTCCTACGAAAAGTCGGAATGCTTAATTGAATCATTAACATAATTCCGCTAATAAACTTTTTACCAATTACTTTACTGCACATATTTCAATCTACGAATTGTAGACAGTGAGTATGCAAAGCATATCCACTTGCAACGAATTCTGAGAATGACACTCGTTTCAAGATAGGCAGGCGCTGTCAAACTCGCAGTAACAATGCACAGTTTAACTAAATTTTTAAGAAAACGCTGTTTCATGCACCCTAAAGCACAAACTACTTTAAATGCCAATGCATTTCGTTCTACACTATAAAATTCATCTCCAGTTACCTGGAGAGATTTAGAATTGTGCTACCAGCCACAGGCAGTTATTATATATCTGGTGCAGCTAAAAATAAAACATCACGTAGATCGGAACACACATTCCGCTTTGCAACAAAATTGTGACATCGGGTCAACATACCTATGCTGCCTGATTAAATGCAGACACTCGTAAATAAGCTTTCCGCATATCTATGGTAACAAGAGTACTAAGAAATCACCTTTTCGGCCTTGCAAATAATTAGTGTTCCGAAAACAATGGAATCTTTATGGGACCATCACACGGAACGTTCCCTCATGCATCGTTCTGTTTACCAGCGCTTGAGCTTTCTGATGCAACCTGAACCACAAGCCTCTGATTTTGCTCAACGTTTGGCGCTACGTGCGTGTAGGCACACATATGTCAATCGATTTAATTATTCAGATATCTCACAGGTGTCGACGAGAACATTGATTGAAGAAGCATCCATCATATGCCACTCGACCATTGCGCTACCGTCTCCGCCCGGTACAAACTGGTTCGCGTGCATTATCAAAACCGCACCACGCGAGCAACAGGCACAGCTTAGCGAGCATGCACCACCCAGGCTTGTGCCGCAGACCGTCATGGCGTTGGTACAGAACACTAACATGTTGGTAGGACATGAATGTAGCTTTTTGCGCACAAGACGCGGACAAACATGAGCCTGACACTTGAGAGCAGATTTACAACAGTGATTTATTTAGACGAAAGTGACCATATATATATATATATATATATATATATATATATATATATATATATATATATATATATATATATATATAAACGAGAAAAAAGGGGGTTAACCGAGGGACCCGATTTTTATTAGTGATATCATGAACAGCTAACAAACACTGATACCAAGGACAACATAGGGGAAATTACTTGTGCTGAATAAATGGAATGAGGAAACGATGACTTAATGGAAATTCAAATGGATGAAAAAACAACTTGCCGCAGGTGGGAACCGAACCCATAACATCCGCATTTCGCGTGCGATGCTCTACCCATTGAGCTACCGCGGCGCTGTTTCCCCATCCACTTTCTTGGGTATTTATGTGTGCTAGTAGAACCTTGAGAGTGTTGTTGGATTGTCATTATACATATATATATATATATATATATATATATATATATATATATATATATATATATATATATATATATATATATATATATATATATATATATATATAGCAGTATCTCTGAGATATCACGTGAGCACCACCCGCGCTAAATTCCTATCTCTAAACAAGAAGGATAGCTCCTTGCTGGAATTTGTGATAGATGGTGTTGACACGTGCATAGGTGTCACCGCAACTGTCAATGTATTCCGCTTCGATGCTTTCTCGGTTTAACTGATTTACCATTTTTGCTGACCATTTGTAATGCACTGCATACCAGTTTACATGGGACCGTATCGGTGGCGTCTGTCTGATTCTGCATACAATTTCTACGGTCGGCATCCAAAAACCCATCTCTCATTTGCGTCCAACTATGTTCGACAGAGCGGACTATGTCTTAATGACAGGCTATGGGAGCATCGCTACAATGTGACAGAAATGAGAGGTTGTTGTATTTGCATGTTCACTGTAGAAATTGTATGCGTAATCAGGCAGATGTCACAAATACGGTCACGTCTAAACAGGTTGTAGTGCGTGCGGACTTGTCAGCAATGATCATAATCTGTTAATCCGAGAAATCATCGAAGTGGAATTGATTGAAAGGTGGGATGACAGCTGTGTGTCAAAACCGTCTATCCCACTTTCCAGCACGGAGGTAACCTTCTTGCGTAGAGAAAGGAATTTCTTGTGGGTGGCGCACGCGTGATGTGTCACAGATTCTGCTATATATGTGGTCACTTTCTTGAAAATAAAACACTGTTGTAAGTCTGCGTTTGTGTATCTCAGCCTCTTCTTTGTCCTAGTTTGGTGCGCAAAACGCTGCATTGAGGTATAGAACGATGCATAGCGCCACGCTAAACGTATGTGGCAACTTAAAATTGCAAGTTCTGTCCACATCCCGCCAAGAACTTTGGAAGAAATTGCTATATGTCTTCCCGCGAAGCGCTGATAAAATAAAAGGCAAACAAGAAACGAAGCAGCAATGATCGACCACGTGGAAACGCGCCGCTGCCCTGGCGGGATTTAACCAGTGAAACTCACACGGGCACAAGGAAGGAGCGTACAAAGAAGGCGAGCTGTACGTGTGTAATGTGCACCTCCACAAAATTCACAGACCAAAGAAATGCCCGTCTGTAAGATTACGGGGCATGTATCGCAATTTCTATCTGGCCGCGGCTTGTTTACAGCATGTTTAGAGCATGTACAGCTGTTTCATTCTGACGACATAGTACAAGTTTTTTAATGTTACTTGGCACGCCCATAAGAAAATTTGTCGAATAATGATTCCTTCAAAGCACAACACGATTCCGTATCATGATTTATGTGAATCAGTGACTCTGCTAACGATAGAACTAATACGCGATGTTTCTGGCATGGTTCTTCACAATCGCAAATTTTATATTAGGCTGGCATGCGAATTCTCAGAACCTGTGTCTTACACGGGTGTTCGGGCGAGTATAGCAAAATCGCTAGTAGCCAAAGTCATTCACGCATGTGCACAAATTGAGCGTCTCGAAAACTGCTTGCATGCCAAATATTTTTGTCAGCAGAGGTTGGACGACTCAAAAACTGCAATCAGTGTCCCCCCACCCGGAAAAAAAAAGTCACGCATAGACTTCTCTGGGAGTTGTCTAGGTACGGGTAAGCAATCTGCCACTTGTCTGCACGCATCCAGGCGATGTTATGAATCCTGATCCTAATGGTATAAACGACAGCGATGCGGTTGCACAAACTGCTGCGAACGGCAGCGCAAGGTGAATCATGACACCAGAAAACTACTACGGGTGGCGGCGGCAGACAGGGCAGGCGCACTATGTCCCGCTCATTATAAGCCGTTATCACTCTTTAGGGCTTTATCCACCCGCATGGAACCACAGCCTTGCAGCGGCTGCATATTACGCGGGCCTTTCATGGAAAGCCGCCTGCGAGGGAGAGTCTCGCGTTGAAGGGAGTCGCAGCAGCCCCAATCTTGAAAACGATCTGCGATGCCAGCAGGGAGTGCGGCAAGTTGAGCTTCGTGAGAACTGCATTCTCGCCGCTTGGTTTGCGTTGAAGCGAGAGGCGGCAGCACGAAGTTGAATTCGCTCGCTGCTGTGGGCCTTACTGTGACAGTGATCGTCTTATTGGACGGACGGACGGTTTTTCTCGTTGGGTAAGCATAGAAATACTCACGCATTAAAAAAAGAAAGAAAAGCCCCTTAAGACGCAGGCGATCCTAAGTGAGAAATGCCACGAACCAATTGTCAGCTCATTGCAGCCACATGTTACGATGGGGCCTGTTAAACGTTCCCTTAACGCGGCACCTTTGGTATAAAAGCTCGATTCAAGTACATGGCAAGCCTGTAATATATACAAATTAAATTATTGCGTTTTATGTGCCAAAACCACGATTCCATTATGAGGCACACCGTAGTGCGCACTGGGAATCTCGACAACCTGAGCTAGGTTCTTTAAAATGCACCTAAAACTAGGTACACGGGTGTTTTCGCATTTCGCCCCCGTCGAAATGCGGCCGCCGTGGCCGGGATTCAATCCCGCGACATTGTGCTTAACAGCCCAACACCAAATAAGCCTGATTCACTTACATTCAATTTTGAAGTTAGCAGCAGCTCTGAGATATGCGCTGTCACCACTTGAAATAAAAATCCACCGTTCTTCCGCTTATCAATTTAAGAAAATTCATTTTATTTACGGAAGAAAAATAATTTACGGAACAGCAATGCATTTCATCGCAAACACTGGGAACGCATATCAATAAATTGAAGTCATCCCCAGAATTCGTTTAATGTAGACATGACATTAAAAGTGAGAAAGAAAGGACATACGGGGTCTTACCAGGCAATAACAACGGTCAGAATATGAGGCACGCCGTAGTGAGGCACTCGGGAAATTTCGACAACCTTGGGCTCTTTGACGTGCACGTACATCGAAGTACACGGGTGTTTTCGCCCCAATCTACATGTGGCCGACGCGGTCCGGATTCGATCCTGCGATCTCATACTTAGCAGCCCGACACCATCGCCCCTTAGCAACCACGGTGGGAGACATTCAATGACACCGGCTAGAACTTGCAAATTGCGACATGTGCCGTAAGGTAATTCGTTAAAATTGTAATTGAAAATTGTTAATAAGTCAAATATTTTTATTTCTCGTGCAAATATTGTCCGCCACAGAGTACTTGAGCTCAAAGAGTAGAATTGTGCTACATGCGACAAGCGATCACAAAAAATAGCTCGCACGTAGGCGCGGCGCTATTAACACGCATTTCGTCGGAAGAAGCCGCGGTACAGAACAGAAGCCCTGCAACTGATCTTACTACGAGGTCATCTATAAGACGCGTGACCGAATCCCGGCCCCGGCAGCCGCATTTCTATGGGGGCGAAATGCAAAAACACCCCTGTGCTGTGCATTCGGTGCACGTGCTGTGCATTAGGTGCACGTAAGAGAACCCCAAGGTGGACAAAAAGACCGCCACTAATGCGTACCTTAAAATCATTTTGTGATCCGGGTACGTAAAACCGCAGATTTTCATAAACTACGAGTTCGCCTAAAGTTTTGTTATCATGAGCCCGCGAGATTGGGCAGATTTTATCTTAGAATATCTTAGCAGGATATCTTAGACAGAAATAAACCTAACGAGCGCCATCTTATATGAAGCGATGAAACACTACTGAGGAAAAAGATGTTTCAAAATTGACGACTCCACGTTTTACGGCAACTCCAGTGGGTCGCAGTTCAAGTTTTTCCTTTACGGCACCCTCAATCATTCAGATCCCTTAAACACCCCTATTTTTTGTAAAGAAAGAGCTACGTGTTACAAAAAACAGTTACTCAGTATTCGTGGTTATATTACTGAATTGTTTCGACCCTCTTTGGATCCGCGTTTCCATACTAAGACACCGTGGCCTACTCCTTCTTTACCACGTTGAGTTGACACTGTATGAATGGATGGTATGAATGGCCCCTTTGGAACGGGGCAGTGGGTTGCTCCACCGCCCCGTTCCAAAGGTTGCGCTCGTAAAATCCATCCATCCGGTGTCTCTAGTTTTGCTCCACACTTTCATGAACTTTTTGGATCATCTAGTTCACTGAGAAGTAAATTTATGTTTTTTGAGTATCTTTTTTTTGTTTTGGAGTGGCCCCAATTTTTTTATGTGGCACAAATATGGCCGTGCGGACACTAGATCGTAAACGTGGCAGACGCTCCTGTTGCCGGACCATCGAGCGAAGAACGCAGGTCTGGTAATTATCTCGCGTGCTGGAGTGGTTGGTTGGGTAGCAGTGACGCCTAGTTTGATGCCATAACAATAGAATTTCATTTTAGTAAAACATGCCCGAAGAAGCTGCCCGGAGCGTTGTTTGTCTATTTGCCAATTTTATCTGCACTGAAATTCATCATTGTTTCTTTTAATGTACTTCCTCAATAGCTCATTTTAAGTAACCGTCCTTGCTCTAAACGTGTTGCGATCATTTTTGTGTGGCATACGATTCGACGAACCACAGGGCGCAGCAAGCCAAGCCGGCGATTCTAAGTAAGTAAGAGAAGTGTTTGACGCAAACAAAGGACCGCTGCCAGAAGTGCGATGTTTACCTCTGCACCGCAGCTGAGAAGGACTGTTTGACCCCGTTGATGCACCAATGCACAGCCTTCAATAAATAATTCCCCACCTTTCTGTAAATGGACAAAAGATTCCTAGGGGAAGAAAATTCCATTGAGTCACGATGTCTCCATGTTAGGACTAGACCGAATTTACACAATAATTTTCCTAGAGAGTTGAATGTTTTTCTTCGCACTCTTGACACCTCAAATATTCAATATATGCAAGTTACAAATTTCTCCCTGGAGAATATTATAATTTCTTATTAATGCGTTAGTATGAGGCTTGATAAAAAGTATATCCATACTTACAATACTATACGATCTAATACCATATTATAAATATGGTATAGCTACCTTACTTAAGCCGCAATCATTATGACTTCGAGCAGTGCCGGAGAAAGAAGGACACATATCGATCCCCTGGTTGACACCATAATGCCTCTCCTCAACTGAAACATCTGGAATTCTTCTCAGAACTAGCTCCTACATGTTAACTAAAACTCGCAGATATAGGTCTACAATATCGCGTCGAAAGCGAGTGGCCGCTAGTTTTTTCTGAATATTCCTTCGGATAAAAAGCTCGTCCACTTCAGTACGAGGGAGGCATTCTGCCCTCATTTTATTAGTCCATCAACTATGCGCACACTTCCTCTTGTGGAAGTGCGGCAACCGAAGAAAAAAATGTGTTACTCATATACTGGCGGCTTAAATTACATATGCGGCGCACGGGGGCACGCACAATTCTGAGAAATCGTCAGCACTAAAATATCAAATGATTTTCACCCGCGTTCCTATGCCAAACAGGCAGGCGTAGCCCTGCGTGCTGTTTTTACAGCCATCGCAATTCACTTCTGCATTTTTTTAAAAAAAGAAGAATCGGCACGCAGTGAAATTTCGATTATCTGATGCATCTTCTTCGCCGCACGTCTACGTGCCGCCCATTTCTGTGGGGGCGATGGTGACAAAATTCTGCGTGGCCTTGCTTTCTCCCCTGTGAGCATTATTAGTCTTCGGGTGGCGTGCTGCGTTCCTGCTACGCCAGCATGTAAAATATTACCGTGGAGGGACAGGGTAAGTCACTCATCTTGCATACGCTATCGCTTTGAGAAGAGGGTGGGTACCTTATGACACCTGCTAGGGGTAGACGCGGTATAAAAGCCACCGGCGCACGAGTGAATTCAGCAGTTGGCTCAACGGCAGCTCTGAAGTCACCATGGTAAGAGGTTTTCAGCACTTTATACAACCAGCAGCTTTTCTTGTTCTCTTGTAAACCGATAGGAGATGAAATACAACCAATGAAGCGCTCTGAAAAGGAGGTGTATGCATTGAGAGCTGTCCTAAACAATATCTTAGAATGTAGAGAACAGCTTCAAAAGCATAAAACGGTCATTTGTATTACAGATTCGTGCTTGCGTCCTCTTGGCTCTTGCCACCAGCGCCTTCGCCGGTTTCACCGGCTACGGCCTGGGCTACGGCTATGGCCACGGCCTGGGTTACAGCGGTCTTGGCTACGGCCTTGGCTACGGTGGTTTGGGCTACGGCCTTGGCTATGGCGGTCTCGGCTACGGCTATGGCCTCGGCTATGCCGGCTATTCTCCAGCTGTGCACACTGTCGCCCACGCTGCTCCAGCCGTCACCACTGTCACCCACGCCGCCCCAGCAGTCGCCGCTTACCACGCTGCCCCAGCTGTGGCTACCTACGCTGCTGCTCCAGCCGTGACCAAGGTTGCTACCACCTACCACGCCCCAGCTGTCACCACCGTGGCCCATGCCCCAGTTGCCACTTACGCCACCGCTGTCCACGCCGCTCCAGCTGTTGCCACCGTTGCCCACGCTCCATTTGTCGGTGGCTACCATGCTGCGCCAGTCTACGGTTATGGCGTCGGAACCCTCGGCTACGGCGCCGGCCACTACGGTTTCGGCCACGGTCTCCTCGGCTACGGTTTGAACTATGGCTATGGCCTTGGATCTCCATTCCACTACGGCGCTCTTCTCCGCAAGAAGAAGTGTAAGCAGCATTCTGTTCAGTTCAATTCGAAAGCGATTTGCTAATGATATTACCTATAATAACTGGCAACTTCGCGCAAGAAGTCGCGCATTGAGAAAGCGTACTTGTTTTTCACGGGTCCCACATGGAATTAAGTCAGGTGATTTAAATACTGCTTTTTATATGTTTATATATCTTTTCTCGCCCGGCTCCCCTTTTTCCGAAACGTACGGCCATTTCGATTGGAAAGTGTGAACGGACTTCCAATTTTGCCAACTTGTTTTCAGGATACTGTAGAACTTTGTTCATATTCTACAGGTGATTTGTACTTTGTTTTAAATGTTTCTTGCTTTCTTCTTCTTTCAGAAATGTCCTCACCCGACCAGACCTGAACGCAGACAATAGTCACGGCCATGCTAGCGTTGCTCATGGCGAACAAAACTTGCAAATAAAGTATTTTATTACCCCTCAATTGCGGCTTCAGCATGGCTTTCGCAGTATGAAAATTACTGTGTGGCGATCTTTTTACGGCGATGAACAGCCTAGGCGCCTTCATGCCATCACCCTCTCCGCCGTCGTGATGTCATGGCATCCCCGATACATAGAGGGCTAGCGCAAAGCCTTAGACCAGCGCATTTCGCTGCAAAGAGTATACTAGGCTCCCTCAGAGACGCAGCTGCAGTTGGGTACGTTAAACTTAATGCGCGTGCTGCAGACGGTGCATCAGCACTAGACTGGCAATAACTGCGCGCACAAGGTTCACGGTTTATTCACGCTTTCGAAAGCTTACATTTGTGATTTCACAGCTAGTGGGAGTCCTATCGCCTACTTTTACATACTTATTCCCCCGTTTGTCTCGCAGAGGGTGTTTCGGCATTAGGGTAAAGATATTACTCCCCCCCCCCCCCCCCTACTGGATGCGCCAGAGACTTCCTTGCGTTGCTCAAACCTGCCGCACTCGTACTTGTTTGGCGCTCTTTTCGTTGGCTCAATCCCTTGTCCGTGCGCTCGCTATGAAGAAGGACACGTGTGGCGTGGTAAGGGATCAGTATCTTTATTTGTCTTGCTGCTCGAGTCTCTTTGCGACATTTTTGTACTGTGCATGTCGAACGCAGGGGTGCCATAACTGAGCAAGCGTGAAATGGCTGCAGCAAAGTGAACACTTGTATTCCGTATAACTCATGATGAGTACTAGCATCAGTTTATACTTGTTATATTAAGGACATCTTACACCTACTGTGCCATAGTGCGCCCTGCCAAACTTGAGAAATCCTGTTCGAATGGACAAACGTACTGCCGATCTGCGCTACTTTGATCATACCGATTTAGCAGCGATTGTGTGATGCGTGACGCGACAATGGTTGAATTGCACATGTAACAAAAGCAAGACCTAGTGATGGCGTCTTTCCTGTACACAATGGTAGCAAAATAAAGCGCATCAAATCTGTTTACGCACTAGAAAACTTAAATGGTTAGCTTAAGGTATTTCTAATGGAGGTCCTGTGGTGTACCATTTTAATCGTTCTCCCTCCCTATTCTGCGCCCCCTATTCATAGTAGGCCCGCCGTGGTCAAAGGTGCTCGGCACGAATTGGCATCCTTTTGTCTTGCTGCCTCAGCCTCTACAAGCCGTTTTTTGTAATGTGCCTGTCAAACACAGAGGCGCCATAAGCGAGGACGCCTGAAACTAGTGCGGCATATTGCACACTTGTAGATGTTAGAAGCACCGATGAGCACCGCTTTGAGTTTGACGGATCCTACCTGCTGTGGCTGAGTGAGTTCTCTCAAACGCGACTGCTAGCCCACGGATGGACACGTACTGGCAAGCTATGTGCTACTCTGAAGGCCAAGCGAGACACTAAACTTAGCCCCAATTATGTCGTACGTCTCGCGACAACGGCGTCATCTGTGCACAAGACAAATGCATGATTGAGTGATCACTTGGTTCCTATGCACAATAATACCGAAGCATTGCGCGTGTTACTACGGTCGCTACCACGTGAAGAATAAAGCTATATAACATGTTTTCGTTACATGCGATGTTTAGCGAGCAATCCCCAGTGACCGATTTGAAAGAGATTGTTCATCAAAACGTCAAAGTGCGCGCACTGCTATAGGCTCCGATTTCTGAGTTTTCGAATGTGGCCGACTTGTTGGAGTTTTTAAAAGCACCTGCGACTGCTGTCGATCGCGGCGATTTTGCTGGGCGATTTTACGTCCGCCGTTAGCTTCACAAAAGTCGATTTAAAGCATTGAATAATTGCAGCGTCATAAGCCATCCTAATGCCATTCGTATTTGAAGTGATTATGAAATTTTGTTTCCAAGCAATTATTATGAAGCGAGTTTCACGGTTCTCAAACACGATAAAACACGGTATGTCCACTGCATAACAGCAACCGCTTCACCTGAAACTTTGGATGTTTAACTAGAGAAACAGCTCCAGAAGCGTAGCGCAAACCAATAGAAATATTAGGGGATGGCAAACGTTGTTTGTATCTTCACTGCGCTCAGTAGATGCATCATTATCGTGGTCGAGCCGTAAGATTGCACTTCAGTTGAAAAGGTGCGTACACTTCAGCTTAATCAGTTTGCCATGATGTTTTGATATTCAGTCACGAGATCAGGATAGAGATACTATGGTGAATTGGCTGTATTTTTAATGTAAAACAAATTGAAATGACGTTTTGTGGAACAATTACGCTCACTTTGTGTAAACTAGCATATATCGAAATGACAGCACTTTAGGAACAGAAGGCGCTACGTGTGCTCGCGAATTGAGGGAGCTAGCATATCAGACAAAATGCCGCAACGTTACACGAATGCAGCAGACGACAAAAGCGATTCCCTTTGCTGATGTCCCGAGGGCCTGGAGCGCTGCCACCGTCGGTCATGCATAAGGACAGTAGCCACTGCCGTGCTTTACTTTCGGGGAACATTTTTTTTTTGCTTCAGTGTGGACGTTGCCTGTTCACATTGTTAACTGCATAATTTGTCTCGACGCGTCTTTAAACAGAAACCTGTTGGTTACCTTACAGTGATTTGGTAAATAACTGTAGTCATACTACACCACACAGAAACAAAGGCAGATGAACACTCCTGACAACAGTGGCAGCCTTCCAACTGACTCATTGAGGGTGAAGGCCCATCAGCATGTAAGGAAATAGATTCGCAAAACACACGATATAAAATGTTAACCAACCGCGCAATACTTATCGAGAGTAAACTGCGGTGTTGCAACGATATATTCTGACAGCCTCTCCATAATTGTGTGTTGACGTGATGCGAGCTTCCTTTGATCACCAGCTGCACCAAATTATGGTGCCAAGGCTGACTTGCATCCACCAAGGTAGCCCAGTGTGGCTAAGGTGTTCCACTGCTGAGCTCGAGATCGCTGGTTCGATCCAGGCTGCGGCGGACGTATTTCGATAAGGACAAATGCATAAACGCTCGTGTACTTGGTACATCTGGTATATACGTACTGGGTACAGGTGCCTCGCAAAGAGACCGTCGCTTTGGCACGTGAAACCCAAGTAACTTGATTTTGAATTTTTTGCAGCTGACTAGCTCACTGGTAAAAAAAGTATCGGAGATCCTCCTGCAGCAAGAAGGTCAACGGCACAGGGAGCAAACCAAGGCCAACATCGACTACAATCATGGACTGCAACGCCTCCAGAGGGTGTTCGCTAGAGTCATAAAGTTGCCCCCAGCGTTAACTGAGGTGGCAGAAAGTATAACCTACTGTGGCTCAAAGTATCAGCTAGAACGCTGAAGCACATGACCAAATGCTCGCACGCTCTAGCTCATACTGAGCTCGTGCAACCTCTTCGTCACTTATTCCGCAGTAAGATGGCTCAAGCTGGAGCCTATACTCTATACCATCTGGTCAAAGAAGAACACAATAGGGCTTTGACAAATGGCATGCCGAACAGTATCTCAAACAGGCAATAGGAGTCTTTAACTGGATCCTTTTGGCGACATGTGCAAAGTCTGACATCCAACAGACAGACTGTGGTTTTACTGAATGAGCCACTGAAAATGCATCGATTTCGAAGCTTGCGATCGCAAATTTGCCGCTGCCCTTCAAAAACTACTTCTATCAGCTGCGTTTTTCACCTGATAAATATTCTTGGCAAAAGCGAGCATCGTGAGGCACAAAAAGGTCATCCCCGCAAGAATGAGAACCCTTCACCGAGACTGCGAAATATTCGTTTATTATGCATACATTAATCAAATCAATCAAATATTTATTTAACAGTCTATTTACGATACCACGAGAAAGGACAAAAACACACAATAAAATGAATGGTATGAACGAGCCTGTGTCCCGTAGAACAGATGGCATATTCGTAAAGAAAAAAGCAGACCTAAAACAACCCACAAAAATTCAGCAGGAACACTCAAACATGGTAAAGGAAATACTACCAACATGTCCACACATAATGATAAAAGCAAAAATTATTAGCACCTTTACAGCATCCCAAAACAAACAATGCATAAAACATGAGCCCGTGATTCAAATCACATTATAGCGGCACCCCAAACATACGGAAGATAAAAACAAGTTGTGCAAGCTGGTGTCCGTACCTAGTTGGTGTGTGCGGCCCGTGCCATATCTCAGAGTGTCTGGTTTCATATTTATGGTAGTTACGTGTGAGTTCTGAGAGATCCTAGAGCTAGTTAGTACAGTTCTACATTTCTATGTTGTATCGCTTAAACAGCGTGTCAGTGTATAGAGTTTTACTTCGCGCTGGGTTTTCGCTTTCGCTAAACAAATAAGTGCTCGCTTGTGGCACACTTGAGCGTGTGCCCTGCGGCAGGAGCTGATCGCCGCGCCACTAGGGGCCACGTGATCAACGCGGCAAACTATGGAAAGGAAAAATTTTCGGGGATCCTGGCATCTCCGGCATCGCTGGACAGACCTATCCGACTTCGACGGGCACTCCCTGGGACGCTAGAAATACTGGACTGTACCGCGCCTTTAGCGTCATTGCGTTTGAGCCGGCGAGCAATGTAGCGCACGCGACAAGACACTACAGGCCCTGTGTTCATTTAACTGCTCAGGCATAGAATGGAAGACGTTGAAGAAAAGGAAAGCTTATACAACTGAAGTATCAATCATTAATTAGCGGAATCGTTACACGTACCGATTGTACATTGAATTAATAAATAAAAGGAAACACATATAATGAATAAACTAAAGGACAAATGCATAATATTTAAGTAAACAAAAATCTAACACGATATTGGAAATAAGAATCAAAGGAGGGCGCCGATTTTGCAGCGATGCTTTTCGCTCGATTCTTTGCCACGCTTACCATCTACCATTCACGGCCGGTTGATGTAACTAGTAACGAAGGTGGAGCGTCACTGTGACTACTGACGAAACGCAAAAAAACTGGAAGGAAACGTGCTAGAAATAGGCTTCGTTACAAATAGGACATAGGCGTCAATATCCAGTTACACTGTCACTTCCGTTAAGAAACTCAATATTGCTTTCATAGCTTAGTTTTTTAGCTTGTGGATCATTCAGTGGTCCAAGCAAGAATACTGAAAATTTTTAAAGGTGACCGAGAACACATTTAAAAATCAGAAAAGTAGGTGCAAGCGTCCCATAAAGATATCCAGTCTGGTGGTGTTTCTTGTGTCGAGCACAAACTATGAACGTAAGCAGCAGATTGAAAAAGAAACGACTGAGTTGTTCTGTTTCGTTCATCAAGCCTACAGCAACATTGCAAATGTACAGAGAAAAGGAAATCGCTCAAATCTCGTAGGAGACACTTCGTTATTCTGCTCCCGAGATCAGTTGCTCGCAGTACAGGTTTTAACCAGAGAGTTGATTCGTCCTCAGGAAAAAAAATTAAAACGAGACATCGAGGATCAAAATACATGTAGCCTTTAACCCCTCTTCACCAGCGGCCTAAGTAATGATTTACCAAAAAAATCTGGATTTAAAAATTCTGTAAGAGACCAATTTCAAGGTCATTTAGAATGACTTACTGCATTCACGTAGGGCTGACAGATGGTTCGACGTTGTGCTACTGAACTATGAATACAAAAGAAATATGATCGTTTTGCAAAAAAAAAAGATAAAATGACACATACTACACCAACATTTTCTGAACCAAATATGTATAATAAGTGAAAAGTCGTGCATTTCATAAAAAAATGTTTACACTTTTTTTACACTTTTTTTTGCAGTTTCATTAAGCTGTGCGTTTTAACCGAATAAATATAGATCATTTCGAGAAGTGGAGTCAGAGAGTGGTATGGTTTCACCCTGCGTGTAAATAATTCGATTTACAAAGCACGCATTGCTATGCCACACAAGAAGGAAACTGGACACATTACAAGTAACAAGGGAGGATTTCTTTTTCTGAACCGTAATATTGTTTATTTAATGTCACATAATGATGTTACTCCTTCAAGCATTACAATATAATCTTCTGTTTTTGAAACTCACTCTTTAAATTACTAAGCTATATACTAACGCACCCCGCCTCACTAGAAACTGCGTTTTCATTTACAACCGCTGTGTTCTGTCGGATTCCCGGAATAGGTGAACCCAATTAGTTGAGGAAACAGCAGGCAACGAAAAATTAGATGCTACTACATATTCTTGTACAATTTCAACTTTGCAAAGACATTCACTTTTTCCCTCAAATTTAATCTTTCCCCATTCACTTAACCACCAGCTTCTTGGCCAATCCCCCGTAGTGGGCGCGCTCCATGATACCTATAGGGAACAAGCAAGCAAGCGACAAGGTGCCCTCAACCGTTGGAAACTGCTGCAGTCGCAGTGAATGAGCTAAGAGCCTCGGAAATTGTTGAAGCCTTCGATCTTTCTCCAGCAGCAACGGGACGATTACTAAGACCGTTCAGTCTTGTTCTCTAGTTAGTTCATTGAAATTCATAAAAAGTGCACTTGAGAATACGTTCAGCATCCTCCCGCAGAGCGACCGGGTTTTGGAAAACGCAATACGACAGAATGTATGTTACATACAACTCTGTACTCAACTACTGTCGGAATAGGTGAATCGGAGTGCGTGGCACGACCATCACACGTATGTACCGGCATTTGTATGTTTGGGACAAACCTATTCAGAAGGCTACCACTAGAATTTGTATCACAGGGAGTACTGTATGTATCAGATTTACATAACAGTTGGCGCTCTTTTGCTGCTGCTTTTGTGAATGGCGTCATCGCAACTGGTGCTGTAAGTTGCGCATCCAGGGCAAGCCCACCTGCCTCAACTTTCTCGGCGATGCCAACATGAGCAAGTTTTTTCTTATACAACATTCCTCCTGTGTTTATTTATATATCATAAATGTATTTTGCCATGCAGTGCATAACACTGTAAACACGCTGGAGCAGACGTTAAGTGTGCAAATACGATAACCAAGGGGGCTTTTGCATTACCTCGACCCTATTGCCTCAGTGCAGGGAAGAAAACCAGACGTGTGCCTGGTTAACGTCCCTGCCTTCCCTGTCTTCTCTTTCTCTCTCTCTCTCGACGGTCCTACGTGTATCAGGTAAGTCCACCGCCACCAAGGATGTGACGTGTCTAGCACATCAAGACGTGAAATCATCAATTGAAATGTTGGTTCGTTCGAAGTCGTTGAACCATCCGCATAAAAGTTCATATTTCCTGTACGGTGTTCCCGTAGATCGCAGAAACCTCGCATTTTGGCAGTTACGCTGCAGACCATATTTTCTGATCGAAGTCTACTATTTCTCAAACACAACTAAGCTTGTCTGTAATGCAGAAATTATTTTGCCGCATGCTTTTCTGAATATTTTCAACCAGGCGTTATTGATGGATGTGCTGATTGACGGCTAGAAGAATCTTTCCCCTTACTTAATTGAGGTAAAATCCTCAAATAGCAAACAGAGCGAGAAAGCTGGTGTCCGTAGCAGCGAAACGGCACCTCAACTCCCAATGGCTGCGACGCCATGTCACTAGCGGGCCTCCACAGAGCAGAGCGGGCAAAGCGGAACACCTGCTGCCGCGTTAGCACCAAGCGTTGCGTGAGGGGAGAGGGCATCGCTGGACGAGCCTCTCTCGCCTTCGCTGGGCTTAGGTGCTGCGCGAGCCTGCCGCCTTCATAGCCACTGCTGCTTTCTCGGTCTCTCGTCGTGCAGGACGTCGGGGGCATGCGGCGATGACGCTTCAGGCTTGACACCGCACGGCTGCTTGCTTACTCGGGCAGCACGTACCGCTATGGAGCCTGTAGAACCGACATCGTCGGTGGCCGCAAGTTCGGCAGCAGCTAAACGTGGTCGTTCACGCCATTACAACGCGGATGATGGAAGAGAGCGGAAGAACGCTGCAAAACGAGCGAAGTGGCAGAGGCACCTATCTGCGATTCTCTGTTCCCTCACGCCACACCTGGCACGCTATCGCCGCAGCAGGTATTCAGCAGCAGCGATACGCAGCAATACCTGCTGCGCTATTGCCGCGGCAGGTATCGCCGCAGCAGGCAGCAAGTCGTCACTGTGGTGCCCCTGCCGTCAGCCCTCCTGCTTATCCCCATATTCAGTTTCGTCATAGGCCAAAGAAAACCGCAGATTTTCCAAATACCACCACCCAGATACGAACTCATGGTCCTGCAGCAATCCGAAGTTTGAAGTTGGAAGCGGGAGCTTTTTTTTTTTTTTTTTTTAGGTGGTGGCGTGTCTCCTTGACACCCGGCTGTAGTCGCAGAAAGTGAATTCAGAGCAGGAAGAATAAGTAAACTTGCTGATTTAGCTTTTTCTTGTATGTGGTGGAAGAGTCGGCAACCGAGAATTGCTAAGTGGTTTTAAATGACATTGTTGAGGGAAGCTTGCGCGGCTCAGCAATAATATGCTGACATATTTGGCAATAGATATAGAACATGTTCTACCCTTCACTGGGTGTTGTGTGGTTTAATTTTATTTCGTGAACAAGTATGTCCTGTGACACCAATTGGGCGTCGCTAACGTCATGCTACCAGGTAAATATATTAAGTTTGACATACACTAGCAGAACTGGGTTTGTGAAGTACAATAACACCTGCGATATTAAGCATATACCTGTAAACGAACACTAAGCCTGCACTAACTCAAGACCAACTGAATCGCGGCTTTACGCAAGATCCCTTTCATAGCAGCAGTCATCGTCAGCGCCTCCGACATCAGTAAAAGAATTGTTTTCTTCGTGCAACCGTCACTTTTGCTCGCCATTGTCTTCATCATGCCACTGTTGTCAAAGGTGTAACGCCGCTGTCATTATATACCGAAATTCTCGTGCTAGTCATCGTGGTGGAGCTTGGAGGTTATCTGATTTCTGTACTTAATAAAGTATGCGCTTCAAGTGATGGCCAAAGTGTCTAAACCTGCAAGTTATTTGTCATGCCTTTTATAGGGAACCTTTTGTGACGCGCTCTACAAATTGGCCACGAACTGCCACTCCGCTACTTAAAACTGCATGTAAATGAGAGATTAACAACATCAGAGTTCGCACATTACATTATGTTGCGTTAATAAAAGCCTTAGCTAACCATATTCAAGAACATCTACTCCAGCTCGCGGCAAGCCACTGCTTTCGTTGACAACTTTTGCAGGACTTGTATGACGTCTAATGCCGAGCGCTCGCAAGCCAAGAACCTGGCCGTGCGTCAACAAGTAACGAGATGTGATCAGAATTCCACATATCCTCATCGTTCGACACGAAACGGCGACCTTCCCAAGGAGACGTCAGCGAGGAAAGTCGTTCGTTGCCTGTGCGCGTCCGATGAAATCCGCCGGGCAGTGTCGACCGTTTCTATTTTTTAACGCACCGCGCTGCTCTCGCATTCTTGGAGTGCAAGACAGCACTTAGCTATCACCCTTATTCCCCGCCTTCCTCTATCGCGCTCGCCATCGTGGACTATGGTATTGCCTATATGAGCATAGCACTTTCGGATGCGTTCAGTCGTCTTGCCGCAGGGCTCATGATAGCTTTCACACTGGCGACCAGCGTGTGATCCATGTTCTGACAAGCCTCAAGGACACGCGAAGATCCGGCTGTGTAAAGCCGTCTTGCGAGATGGTTACTTTAATTATCTTTATTCCTTTTTTTTTCGCCAGCTGTTTTCTACTCTCAGCAAACATTCCCGTAAAGCCACTGCGTTTCGCCCAACTTAATGATGCTAAATATAGTGTTTGATTTCACAGTTTCATCTCACGAGACGTCTAGGAGCTGACTGCATGACAAGTTATGAAGAAAATAGCAGCATTTTGGATAATCTCCCTGTCTAGTGTTGTTTATTTTAACGTTGTTAGTACTATTCGCGACTCCATGGAGTGAATGTTAATACGGATGGAACGCTAAAACTTACCTGTACTGTTTATTTGCAAAAACATAAAGAGTCCCAGAGAGCCACTGTTAAGCCCGAGCCTTCTACGCCCTTCATGATAGCCATTGTGTCGTTTTCGTAAGCGAAACTGAATGAAATTTTCTTCGGTAAAAGGTATCAGGCCATTAGTCTATTACTAAGCCAGACGCACTTCACGGCATGCTCTGTCATATTATTTTTTTAAAATACGTAAGCATTGCAGGGCTACTTGCTATGAAAGTCTTTCCATCGAACCGTGGGTCTGCAACGCGTCACGCGACGCGGTCCGTAGGCATACATAGGGCCCTATGGTGGTGTATGTGTGAATGCGTTATGACTATGAAAACTAATGTGTTCTATTATATATATATAGTCGTAGTTATCAAGGTTTGCTGTGCACTGATAAGCAGATGACGCTATTGACGATTGTGACAGTTGCGCAATGGCGTCAATAGACATAATTGTAGAAATACTATTTCAGATCTTCTGTCGCGGCAGAGTGTCACAAGAAATAATAAATGCGCTCGTTCAATTAGGAAATGTTTCTCACTTTTTGTTTCGATGTTTGTGCACAAACCAAATAATTCGCTTGATAAAACTTACAAAATGTAAAGCATTAGTACCTCATTTCAACCAGAAAAATGCATGCGCATTCATTCCGCAGTACAGTCCTGTTACACTGCATTCACTACGCTGTTTTTTATCCGAAAGCACATACATCAACGCTATTTTCTTTACATACAGTCATTTCTCTCATAACAATGCTTTGATTTAGTTATCGCTCTTTATCTTCAACGTATACAGACAATACTTCCGCCTCAGTGATGGGAGATACGGAATTGCAGCTTCTTCAACGTTGTAGACATACGAAGTCCTCGCTCCGTTTCTAATCCCTACGTGATGAAAGGGAATACGGTGTTGAATGGCATAAATGTTCAGGAAAAGAAATTACTTGAGAGAGAACATCCGTCCACTTCCGGAATACTAATTTCGCCGTGCAGCTATTTCGCGGATTGTGTAAGCAGTTTTTCTACTGCGCAATATTTATCGCTCCCTAGCATGTTAACACATTTTATGAATGAATTTAGGCATTCTCTTAGTGCGCCGTGCCACCGCAAGAAGACCGGCAGCAGTATCAGAGGCAAAAAAAAAAATTGTTTATGCATAAAAATGCGAAACCACATGTGCAGAACTTGTAAAAAGAAATGCACCTTTTCTGATACTCTCGCGCATAGCTGTGTGCTTGCGCAATACAGAAGATTTAGTACGTAAGCCGAAGGGCACAAATCTCAATTCCATTAGCCGGTAATTCGCACACCCAATTATTTATGTACTAACACGTCCGCATAGCAACCTGCATATCAGAGAGAATAAATATTTCAAACTCTAAAAATTACTTCAGTGCCAGTAGACTTGTCAACATTAACATTAAGCCATTCTTTCTTCAAACCGTTTAATTCAATGCTATGCAAAGAGACACATGATGCGTGTAGCCTTAATTTATTTCGAACTAGGTGTTAGCAACAGCTCTCGGTATTATCCTATTGCAGAAACGTTATGTCATTTCGCTGCGCGGTAATGAGCCTGTAACTGTCAGTGTTTTACACCGCGCTGGGCAGCATAGCGAACGCGTGCCTGCGCGCCAAGATGAAAAGGCGCAGAGCCGCCCAACATGTCTATCGCGTGACTCCCACTACCATGGATTACAATGAGTCAGTGATAGGCTCAATTTACTCGACGACAGACCGACCGAGCTATCGGAAGGCAAAGAGAATGTCCCGTTGATAAGTAATTAGCGCGACTGAAAACGCGTGTTTCACGTAATAATATTATTCATATATTTACATGAATATATATTATTCATATATGTATTCATGTATTAATAATATTCATGTATCTGTTGTTGTCTGATTAAGTAATTCCGTAGAAAACAAACGCAGTCACCACCACATCTGCAGACTCTTATAATCCACGGCTATATGAGTCATATATGCCATGCTTAAGGCGTTCCGCCGCTGACCTCGAGGTCCACGGCTCGATTCCGCCTCGCCGGCCGCCTTTCGATGTGGGCGAAATGCAAAATAGTTGCTCGTGTACTTATATTCAGGTTCCAGTTAAAGAATACGAGGTGGCCGAAATATATCTGGAGACCTCCATAAGGGTGTGCTTCATAACCTGAGAGCAGTATTTTCGCCTGAAACGCTAGCGAGTATTTAACTATTTTCATATAAAACGATTCCTGATGTACGCGAGGCTCTGCTTTTAGTAGTTGAAGAGAACATCGACCCTAACAAAGTATCGCGAAAGGGCCAAAGCAATTTGTCGCTTTGAAGGTGTTTGTGCTTTCACTCGCCCATACCAAGCAGCAACTCCGCACGCGCATTATTTCAGCTGCGCGTTCCGCTTCTTTGTTATTGGTTATCGTCGTGACAATGAAGAAAGCAATAGAATCTGCACATCTGCCCACTGCTTGGTTTCAATGACATTCTGCACACGTGAGCCTAGCCTTGCGATGAGGTAACCTCGCTAGAGGAGCGTGGAACTGCTTCAGTGCCACAAACTCGCGTGAATTTCGCTCACTCTTTCCTCAGACACCACTAAACGTGCAAGTAGAAAAGGTTACTGTGTTTATTGTTGCCTTGAATTCACGTGGTGTTTTGCACAAAGCTTGTAGCCTGTATCACTTACGCCTTCCCCCATCGGGATTTCCAATGTACGCTTCTCATTAAGGTGTTTCCGGAGGGAGACATTGATTATTCCAAATCGATTTTCTTCTGCGAACTGCACCATCCTGTACGTGTAAAACGTCTGGTATTCACCAGTTCTACAGCGTTAGTTTTATTCAACATCACCTTAAAGTGACCAATCACTACAGAATATCGAGTTCTGAGGATTCTAATTGTTTGTTCAGAGTCCTGATCCATCGTTATTGCTTGATCATTGTCACTATAGATGTCCATGCATAATAATGGGCTATAGCATATATAGCATCTATTGGTTATCACCCCCAATTTACTGATATCATTGACACGGAAGCTTACGTCAAAGGCTGTTTGACAATACAACGCTACGGATCTGATATTTGAATGAAATCGGAGAAACGAGAGAAAGCAAAGAAGCACGTCACTCGAGAAAAACTGGAAATTAAAAGGCTTAGCTCCGCTCGACAAAAAAAAGAGGCTCTGTGAAATAAATACAAATTATGGGTAGACGATATCCTAGTTCTGGTTCACTCTCGTGCAATATCATTTCAATAAAAAAATCTCTAATGTATACACCAAACAACAGGACGCCCTTGTTTACTCACGAAGCCAATGTAGAAATTTACACCAGGGCACCAAAATTACGCAAAAATCTTTACGCTATACGGACACCATCGTTATCGCGTTTACAGCTTGAAATGCTTGTAGGTAAGCGTTGTTTTCGATTAAGTTTTTATAAAACCACCTTTACACAACATGTGAGTTACGCGAACAAAAAAAAAACGCAGTCATCTCTTCTACTTGCACGACAAAATGTGTTTCAACACATCATTTGGGCACATGCACTCCCGAGTACACTGGCCAGCATGAGCAATTTGCGCTACCAAAACAGCATAACTTTTCCTTGTTTGCATAAATTTGCAAAATAACGGGGAAAATTGAGTTAGCATCCGTAAAGAATCCAGCAATTTGGATTTGCGATAACATCATTGCACTATTGTTCACGCTCCATGCGGTCTGATCAGAATATGGGAGCATAGTTTACGGCACATAATATGTCGTTTCTTCGAAGCCAAACTTATGTTATTGGTTTGACCCGATTCCGGCCTTCTACCAAATGTGTAACAATCACATAAAGCATAATCATTAACTGAACATTTAACAGGCTTCAGGCGGATTTTCGTCACCACCATTTAGCTTAGGATCCAAGTTGAGGCAGTGGAAGCCATAAATCAGCCACACTAAGTCGCAAACTCCAAAAGATCGTATAATTTTTGGTTCATGATTACGATGTACAATTTTGTGTTAGCCGCTACTTCAGCCAACCCACAATTTGGTGTATTTCTTAAACTGTTAGTGACGTACAAAAGACATACTCAATTTTATCACCTGTTTACCACAAGAAGGGTTTCTATCGAGTTCTCCAAATGCTTTGAGCATGATCGGTCATCCATCCCCTCAATCCGACGCCATAGAAGTACGTGCGCCCGCGTACAAATGAATCTCGTGTAAGAGTGCTGGAAACTCTCGCTGTCGCAAAATTCTTATGCAGGTCTCGTTCTCCGAATACAGCGTTTAATTCAAGACGCTGCATCGCAGCCATCTAGAAACCTTCTGCGCATAATCATTTTTCTATCTCTTCTACAGTATCGCACACTAGCGACTTATTTTTATTCCTTTCAATTGATCTCTTACAGCGCATGAAACATGGTCGACCGCATATAGCCGTTGACAACTGTCACAAAGCTTCCTGATTCTTCACTACAGAGCGATTGAATGGTACAGATAGCCTCAAATTTTTTTTCATCATTTACTTTTTACAACTTCACACAGGCGTCCTCGTCAAGAATAAGGCCTGATGTTGGATTACTACTCGTCCGCCATGTACCCTAAGACCATGCTCCTGATTAAATTCCTTTGCAGAGATGGGTGGAATAACAAAACGATTGCACACTTGCTTTCTTCTTTTTTTCCTTGTGCTGCCATTTCTTGTATCGTTTCTCAAGAAAGGGCGTCAAGAAAGGAGGAGTTTTCGTATAAAAGGGCGCATGAACAGCACTCATTCAGCAGTTGGCCCAACAGCAGCTCTAAAGTCACCATGGTAAGAATTTCTGTTACCGAAATGCGTTACTAACCGAGCAAAACTTACGATGATCACATCAGAAAATTATTACTGCTGGCGTATTTTGGCGGATCGCTCTTTAGCCACACCTTATATGCGCGAATATAGCTGCTTATTCAATGCTTCAAGAGCTAACCGTCCTTAAAAATTAATGATAACGCAAACACATCGCTAGTTGCTAAGATAGAACGACATGCAGCAAGTGTGTTAAAGAGCTAAAGTTGTTCAACGCAAAGCTCGCGCTCCTGTGCTGGGCGTCTGCGAATTCGGAAACACAGCTTGCGAGAAACATCACTGCTAAATAATTAGCCTGTCTTGGTTATAGTTCTACTTCTAGAATAGCTTTAGACAACAAACCAAAGTTCGTCTTTCAATAAGGTAAAAAATCACATTATCCATAGAAGAATGAGTGCCTATGAAACCTGTACTAGGTAGAGCTATGAAATGATAAGTAAACCACATATAAAAGCGCACTCACAAAAAGTACACATCACTCTCCAGATCCGTGCCTGCGTCCTCTTGGCTCTTGCCACCAGCGCTCTCGCTGGCTACACCGGCTACGGCTTTGGCCACGGCTATGGTCTCGGCTACGGCTATGGTGGTCTTGCACACGGCTATGGTCTCGGCTATGGCTATGGTGGTCTTGGATACGGCTATGGTCTCGGCTACGCCGGCTACGCTCCAGCTGTGCACACTGTCGCTCACGCTGCTCCTGCCGTAGCCACCGTCGCCCACGCTCCAGTCGCCACTTACGCTGCTGCTCGAGTTGTTGCCGCTGCTCCAGCCGTGACCAGGGTTGCTACCACCTACCGCGCACCAGTCGCCACTTACGCCGCTGCTCCAGCTGTTGCCACCTATGCTGCTGCTCCGTATGCCGCCTACCACGCCGCCCCAGCTGTTGCCACATACGCTGCTGCTCCAGCCGTGACCAAGGTTGCTACCACCTACCACGCCCCAGCTGTCGCCACTGTTGCTCACGCTCCAGTCGCCACCTACGCTGCTGCACCAGCTGTCGCAACTTACGCTGCCGCTCCAGCCGTCGCCACCTACGCTGCTGCCCCAGCAGTTGCCACCACCGCCATCCACCACGCCCCAGCTGTGGCCACTGTTGCCCACGCTGGCCCCGCTGTGGCAGCCTACCACGCCGCTCCAGTCTACAACTACGGTGTCGGAACCCTTGGTTACGGCGTCGGCCACTACGGCTACGGTCATGGTCTTCTCGGCTACGGCCTGAACTACGGCTATGGTCTTGGCTCTCCCTACCACTACGGTGCCCTTCTCCGCAAGAAGAAGTGTGAGTAGATCTTTCAGTCCATTTGCGTTTATATATATAGAACAATATTGTTCATTGTCGTTTATTTTACTGCGGCAGTAGAGCCTGCATTTTATACAGATGGTAATTTTGCATATGCGACGCTGAATGAAGACGCTTAATTGTCCATCGGCGGCAGAGCATCTTGCATGGAGTAGAAAAAGAAAATACAAAGAAAGTCATGTTATATAACAAGAATTTTTTTCTGGTTTATGCCAAGGCGGTTTCTAACAGTACTTTCCTTTATTTTTGTTTTCGCAGAAACCTTCCAACTGTGACGTATTGAAGAAAGAGAGAAGCTATATGCATAGACCTCGACATTCCGACATCTTCCATAATGGACGCAATGGAGAAATAAAAGTGGTCGTCAAAAAAGCGCCATCTCGTTGCCATTCTGTCGTTTTATGTTACGCTATGCGAGCTGCAGTGCTTGTCAGTTTGCAAGTCGCTGTTTCGCGACGTGTCCTTTATTCTTAATGATTAGCGTTATGTCATATAAGGTGATTGTGTAGTAGAGAGAGAGAGTGAGATAGCAAAGAGAGGAAAGGCTGGGAGGTCAACCAGTGGAGCGTATGGTTTGCTACTCTACACTGGGTGTGAGAAAAATGGGAATGAAAAGAAGAAAAGAATGAGGAAGTGATGACTCTGTGTGCATTGAAGCACCGCGACGCCATAGTAGAGTTCCATAGCTGTTGAACTGCGTTGATGACATCTGGGACGGCCAAAGAATCAGTACTCGTTGCGTGAATAGGAAGTGCCTTACTCGAGACTTGCCAAGCACTGGATTAAAAGCATCCAGCACTTGCACTGCACTTTGTGCTGACCGAGTATGCAACATGCTGAAAAGAACATGAAGGGTATTTATGAGGGATGGAAGCATCCCAGTCACTTTACGGTCTTCATCGGACATTTCATAGGGAGTGGGCGCGGTGGACTCCACCTCTGTATGCTCTGTCCATTGATCTGACTGTGGCTCCGGCTGTGGCTCGGACTGTGGCATCGGCTGTGGCATCGACTGTGACATCGGCTGTGGCATGGGTCGTGGCTTCGACTGCGGCTTCGGCTGTGGCACCAGCTGTGGCTTCAACTATGGCTTCAGCTGTGCCGTCTGTGGTGACTGCGGTGATTGCTTCGGCTGTGGCTTCAGCTGTGGCGGGGGCTATCGCTTTGGTAGCGCGCGCGAAGCTTCAGTGTCTTGCCCATATCCACCTATTTTTCTGGATTTCAACTCAGATGTCCTCAACTCGAGTTTGTTTCCTCACCCAATCTATTCTTTTCTTATACCTTAACGTTACACCCATTATTCTTCCTTCCATAGCTCATTCCGTCGTCCTCCATTTAAATAGAACCCTTTTCGTAAGCCTCCCGGTTTCTGCCGCGTAGGTTAGTACAGGTAAGACACAGCTGTTATATACTTTCCTCTTGAGGGATAATAGCAACCTCCTGTTCATGATCTGAGAATGCCTGCCAAACACACCCCAGCCCATTCTCATTCTTCTCATCATTTCAGTCTCATGATACGGATCTGCGGTCACTACTGTTGGGTTTGGAGGCGATCCCACCGCTGCCACCAGTTTGTTGCGTACTCCAGGGTAGCGTACCGTACTGCTGCCGAGAAGTAGCGGCGCCTGCCTATCGAAGCTCGACCGACATTACTTATTGGGTAGCGTGGCGTTGTCGGCGGGCTGCAGGCATCCGGTAGATCATGGCGACCAAGCAGGGGCGAGACGATTTGCTAGTGCGAAACTTGCACGGTTTATTCAAAGGTAGTTGAAGGAAAATAAGAAAAGCATGAAGTATGAAGTATGAAGTATGAAGTATATCAAAAGTACATTTCGGAGCCCCTTAAATAGGCTCTTTACAAGTGTGGGCGAGATCTTGCTTCCGTCGAGGACACGTGACAGACACAGAGAGAGGGCCCCTCCCCCTGTATTACCGAGCACGGGTAGGCGAAGTCGATCCTTTTTTCGACGAATCCGGGGAGAAGGTCGGGTGAATCACCTGTCGCCCGTGGGCTCCGGCGTAGTCGAAGGTAGGGTGAATGACCTGTCGCAACGTCGTGTCAGACGCCAACCCGAACACTACCTGCCCTAAGTAGATGTATTGCCTTACCACTTCCAGTGCCTCGCTACCTATCGCAAACTGCTGTTCGCTTCCGAGACTGTTAAACATTACTTTAGTGTCCTGCAGAGTATTATTTAGACCCACCCTTCTGCATTGCATTTCCAGGTCAGTGAGCATGCAGTGCAATCGGTCCCCTGAGTTACTAAGCAAGACCCATTATTATCAGCGAATCGCAAGTTACGAAGTTATTCTCAATTAACTCTTATACCCCAATTCTTCCCAATCGAGGTCTCTGCATAGCTCCTGTAAACACGCTGTGAATAGCATTGGACATATCGTATCTCCCTGCCTGACGTCCTTCTTTATTAGGATATATTGCTTTCTTTATGGAGGACTACGGTAGCTGTGAATCTGCTATAGATATCTTTCAGTATCGTTACATACGGCTCGTGTACACCCTGATTCCGTGGGGCCTGCATGAATACTGAGGTTTCGAGTGAATCAAACGCTTTCTCGTAATCCATGAAAGCTATACATAAGGGCACGTTATATTGCGCACATTTCTCCATCACCTTTGCCTAGACCTTTAGTTTTGCCTAGACCTCCATCAAATCCTGCCTAGACCTTTCGTTGACGGAAGTCTGACGTACGAGCTCAAATTTGTACCTGTTAATAAATTTCGCGACAACCACCCTCTCGTTAATCCTATTGAATTCCTGTATCTTACCAGCTACATTCTTTTTGATCAGGAGTATGGCTCCTAGTTCTCGTCTCTCCGCTAAGCCCCGGTAGCACAATACGTGCCCACTTTTTAGCACTGTATATGCTTCTTTCGTCCTCCTAAACTCAATAAACTCAATAAACTCAATTCTCCACCGGGAAATACAAAAAAAACCGTGTGTTGAGAAAATTGCACAAACAGGCCTGGAGTGCGGCCTGATCCCGGTGACCAGAACCGGTAACGCACTCTCTCACCAGAGCAGGATTGGCCACCCTGGTGCAGTACTTGGCCACAACCTCCTATATGAATACAACAATCAAACCCCGGCCCTCAGTCCCCAGCAGCCGCGAAGCAACTGACCACGGCGGCGGTCAGATCTGTAACGCTGCAGAGGGTGCTAAGAATACCTGGCTCCGGACAGGCCGCTATTGGAATCTGAACCTGGCAACGTTTAACGTTAGAATGCTATCTAGTGAGGCGAGTCTAGCAGTGTTATTGGAGGAATTAGAGGGTAGTAAATGGGATATAATAGGGCTCAGTGAGGTTAGGAGGACAAAAGAACCATATACAGTGCTAAAAAGCGGGCATGTACTGTGTTACCGGGGCTTAGCGGAGAGACGAGAACTAGGAGTCGGATTCCTGATTAATAAGGAAATAGCTGGTAACATACAGGAATTCTATAGCATTAACGAGAAGGTGGCAGGTCTTGTTGTGAAACTTAATAAGAGGTACAAATTGAAGGTGGTACAAGTCTATGCCCCTACATGCAGTCATGATGACCAGGAAGTCGAAAGCTTTTATGAAGACGTGGAATCGGCGATGGGTAAAGTCAAAACAAAATACACTATACTGATGGGCGACTTCAATGCCAGGGTAGGCAAGAAGCTGGCTGGAGACAAGTCAGTGGGGGAATATGGCATAGGCTCTAGGAATAGCAGAGGAGAATTATTAGTAGAGTTTGCAGAACAGAATAATATGCGGATAATGAACACCTTTTTCCGCAAGCGGGTTAGTCGAAAGTGGACGTGGAGGAGCCCGAATGGTGAGACTAGAAATGAAATCGACTTCATACTCTGCGCGAACCCTGGCATCATACAAGATGGAGACGTACTCGGCAAGGTACGCTGCAGTGACCATAGGATGGTAAGAACTCGAATTAGCCTAGACTTGAGGAGGGAACGGAAGAAACTGGTACACAAGAAGCCAATCAATGAGTTAGCGGTAAGAGGGAAACTAGAGGAATTCCGGATGAAGCTACAGAACAGGTATTCAGATTTAACTCAGGAAGAGGACCTTAGTGTTGAAGCAATGAACGACAATCTTCTGGGCATCATTAAGGAGTGTGCAATGGAAGTCGGTGGTAACTCCGTTAGGCAGGATACCAGCAAACTATCCCAGGAGACGAAAGATCTGATCAAGAAACGCCAATGTATGAAAGCCTCTAACCCTACAGCTAGAATAGAACTGGCAGAACTTTCTAAGTTAATCAACAAGCGTAAGACAGTGGACATCAGGAACTATAATATGGATAGAATTGAACAGGCTCTCAGGAACGGAGGAAGCCTAAAAACAGTGAAGAAGAAACTAGGAATAGGCAAGAATCAGATGTGTGCGTTAAGAGACAAAGCCGGCAATATCGTTACTAATATGGATGAGATAGTTCAAGTGGCTGAGGAGTTCTATAGAGATTTATACAGTACCAGTGGCACCCACGACGATAGGGGAAGAGAGAATAGCCTAGAGGAATTCGAAATCCCACAGGTAACGCCAGAAGAAGACAGCCTTAGGAGCTATGCAAAGGGGGAAGGCAGCTGGGGAGGATCAGGTAACAGCAAATTTGTTGAAGGATGGTGGTCAGATTGTTCTAGAGAAACTGGGCACCCTGTATACGCAATGCCTCATAACCTCGAGCGTACCGGAATCTTGGAAGAACGCTAACATAATCCTAATCCATAAGAAAGGGGACGCCAAAGACTTGAAAAATTATAGACCGATCAGCTTACTGTCCGTTGCCTACAAAGTATTTACTAAGGTAATCGCAAATAGAATCAGGAACACCTTAGACTTCTGTCAACCAAAGGACCAGGCAGGATTCCGTAAAGGCTACTCAACAATAGACCATATTCACACTATCAATCAAGTGATAGAGAAATGTGCAGAATATAACCAACCGTTATATATAGATTTCATTGATTACGAGAAAGCGTTTGATTCAGTCGAAACCTTAGCAGTCATGGAGGCATTACGGAATCAGGGTGTAGATGAGCCATATGTAAAGATACTGGAAGATATCTATAGCGGCTCCACAGCCACCGTAGTACTCCACAAAGAAAGCAACAAAATCCCTATAAAGAAAGGCGTCAGACAGGGAGATACGATATCTCCAATGCTATTCACAGCATGTTTACAGGAGGTATTCAGAGGCCTGGAGTGGGAAGAATTGGGGATAAAAGTTGATGGAGAATACCTTAGCAACTTGCGATTCGCTGATGATATTGCCTTGCTTAGTAACTCAGGAGACCAATTGCAATGCATGCTCACTGACCTGGAGAGGCAAAGCAGAAGGGTGGGTCTGAAAATTAATCTGCAGAAAACTAAAGTAATGTTTAACAGGCTCGGAAGAGAACAGCAGTTTACGATAGGTAGCGAAGCACTGGAAGGGGTAAGGGACTACATCTACTTAGGGCAGGTAGTGACCACGGATCCGGATCATGAGACTGAAATAACCAGAAGAATAAGAATGGGCTGGGGTGCGTTTGGCAGGCATTCTCAAATCATGAACAGCAGGTTGCCACTATCCCTCAAAAGGAAAGTGTATAACAGCTGTGTGTTACCAGTACTCACATATTTGGCAGAAACCTGGAGACTTACGAAAAGGGTTCTGCTGAAATTGAGGACGACGCAACGAGCTATGGAAAGAAGAATGATGGGTGTGACGTTAACGGATAAGAAAAGAGCAGATTGGGTGAGGCAACAAACGCGGGTAAACGACATCTTAGTTGAAATCAAGAAAAAGAAATGGGCATGGGCCGGACATGTAATGAGGAGGGACCGATGGTCACTAAGGGTTACGGACTGGATTCCAAGGGAAGGGATGCGTAGCAGGGGGCGGCAGAAAGTTAGGTGGGCGGATGACATTAAGACGTTTGCAGGGACAAGATGGCCACAATTAGTACATGACCGGGGTAGTTGGAGAAGTATGGGAGAGGCCTTTGCCCTGCAGTGGGCGTAACTAGGCTGATGATGATGCTTCTTTCGTCCTCCTAAACTCAATGAGACCTATTATGTCCCATTTAGTGTCCTCTAATACCACTGTTAGACTCGCCGCACTAGCTGACGTTCTATCATTAAACCCTGCCAGGTTCAGATTACAATCGCGGCCTGTCCGGACCAATGTATTCTTAGCACCCTCTTCTGCGTCACAGGTCTGACCGCCGCCGTGGTCAATTGCTTCGCAGCTGCTGACGTGTGAAGACCGGAGTTTGATTGTAGTATTCATATAGGCGGTTGTGGTCAAGTACTGCAGCAAGGTGGCCAATCCTGTTCCTGTCAGGGTGTGCGTTACCGGTTCTGGACACCGGGATCAGGCCGCACTCCAGGCCTGTTTGTGCAATTTTATCAACAAGCGGATTCTTTTAATCCAGTGGAAAATTGCGCGACACCGGGATTCGAACCACGGTCTTCTTGCATGCGAGGCGGATGTTCTACCTCTACGCCACCGCTGCACCTTTTAATAAACGAATAGCCTGCTGGGAGGCATGCGTTTATTACGGTGCATAATATTGACGTACGTGTTGTCGCTTTTTTGAGTATTTAATATAAAAAGCGGTCACCGTCACATCTGTAGAGTTACTACATATGACTGCATAAGTCGCACGTGCCGTAGTAGTCTGAGTGTTTAAGGCGTTGCGCTACTGAGCTCGAGGTCCAGGGTTCGATTCTTGACATGGCGCACGAATTTTTACAAGTACGAAAAGCCAATGCGCCGTTTATTTAGATTTATGTGCCGCTTAATGTTTCCAAGGTGGCCGAAATTTATCCGGAATCCTCAATTAAGGATATCCCGTAACCATATCGTGGTAATGGTACCTTAGATCCAACGGAATATTTACACATTCTATATAAGTAAGTTCTAGATCTATGCGCGGTCGTACTCCTAGAGTTGAAGAAAGAATACTCTCCGAGAACGTCCCACGAAATAGCCAAAGGAAATTTGCGCTTTAGTATTCCTTGTCTGATAAATTTCCCGCCCAAATCAAGCAGTAACTCTACGCGGAAATCGCCGACTTGTTTCGCTTTATTGTTGTTGTTTATTCCTGTGAATTTAAAGAAAACAATGCACGGTGCACTTGTACCCACTGCTAGCTTTCAATGACAAGATTCTGTGCACGTCAACCTAGCCTTGGGGTGAAATAAGTTCACTGGAGAAGCGTTCACTGGCTTCAGTGCCACAAACTCGCGGGCATTTAGCCAAAGCGATCTCATTCGCTCTTTGCGTAGAAACCTTGCTTTGCGGCTTTGATTATGTGAAGGAATTGTCCTTTTTATGCACTTTTTATTTACCATTCGTTTACGCCGAACATAGATTTCGCTTCCTACTGGTGTTTGTGCGTTAGTGAGGCGCTTCGACACTATTATCACTGGCCTATTACAGTGGTCAGATCATTTCTTTAAAAAGTACAATTAGGTGCTTGACTGAGTAGATTAAAAAAGTATTCAGTGAAGAGAACCCTCAACTGAATAAGCGATTTACAAATGTGCATGTAATATCAAATAAGGTGCAGCTCTTATATATACCAGAAGATCCGGGAAAACTATGAGTAAGGAAAATAAACCCCTCAGAGTTATCATACATAGAAAAGCAAGAGGCCGACCCCGTTTTCTTACTTGTAATTGCAATACGTTTATATATAGTCCCAAACTAAGCTACATAACTTATGCGGCCGGATACAATTGCCGAATAAGATCGCAGCCGTTGGAGAACCTTGCTGCAGACAATGCCGTAGGTGACCTCGTATTGTACATTTCCTCTTTCTCTCTCACACTCTAGTAACTTCCATGATCAAATTACTTTGCATACTCTACAATCTTTGTGTCCTGAGCGGAGGGTGCTTTGGTCTCCAGTGAGACAATGAATTAAAGTACGAAATGTTGGCCGGACCACTGCTGGATAACTAAAGCGTGACGACGGCGCCCAGCCCGCCAAGCACGCAGCATATTCTTAGTTGTCAGAGGACAGGGTCGAGAGCATGACGGCTGAAGGCCGTGGAAAGTGGGACGACGGCGCCCACTACGATGGTTTGGGCTGCTAACCCTTTGAGGGTCAATGACGTAAATATACGGCGTCACGAACAAGTCCGCAAATGGTCGAAGCCGTATATTTACGGCACCGTCTGCGCGTTTAAAACGCGCGCCGATTTCCTAACTTTTCCTCCTCTGTCATGTGCTGCCACTATGTGGGAATAAAGGGAATTTTTTTCGCGCACCTCCCTTTTTCAGTTTTCGTTGCATGGTTTGTTTTAGCGCTAGTTCGCGCGCGCGCGTCTACATAGTACCGCCCGCGCATTGGCACGCGCGCGGCCGGGTGGCTGTTCGGGTTTTGATTTAGCGCGTGGTTTCGGCTGATTGCGCTTGCAAAACTGACGGCTATCTCGTTACTAATCGCTCAAAGGGCGACCGCCTCTTTCTCGCTCGTTCAGTGCTCACAGGGGTGCGCACAGGAAGGATGCCACTGTGCATGCGTTTCCTGTGATTTTTTTTTTACACTTGCGAAAACTAATTGCATCTGGTTGGAGATAAGATGAAGATTAGCGTAAGTTTGTCACACGTTTTTTTTTTGACGGGCACACAACCACACAGTTTTCTTGAGTGCGCGCACCTACTCAGTTCGATTACGCTATGGATGTGCATATTAGATATTAGTGTAAGAGCAGGAACATTTGAGTGTTGCGAAATATTCTCGTGTGCGCATTTACAAGGCCTTGAACTTGTGTATAAAAATGCATGAAATTTTTAATTCTTATAAGTTCAGTTCCTTGTTTATTGTTGTTATTCGTGAATGAAGAGCACATATATACCAACGCAAAATATTTTTTCTCACTTTACGGTCGCCCTAGAAAAATTAGGTGAATTTTTTTCGAAATGAGTCCCTAAGAAGAGTTGAAATCTGCAATAAAAAAGTCGACCCTTGGTGGTCACATATGTCGAAAAAAATCGACCCTCAAAGGGCTAAAAGACCGGCTTCCCGGTGAATTCTACATTAGAAGCGGTTAAGGTTGAGATTTACAAAAACTTGATACCAAGTAAGTTGGCTCATGACTTAAGTACAACGGCGACGGTGCTAAGCTGATGAGGACGAAGTTAGACACAAACGAATTACACGGGATCGAACTTTCAACTGTTGTTTCGCCAGAAAGTACGCAAAGTTATGCATGCGTGAGACCCAACTGCAAAGTAATCACAGTAGACATAAACTAACAGGGGTGATAGGAGCTAACACTGCTCGTAAGCCACGGATGTGAAGTGAATTATCATGGCCGGTAGATAGGAGCACGCGGGCATTGCAAGCGTTATCCGAGTATCGAACCAACTAAGGGACTGCATATTATAATCTTAGCGGCGATTACAGGGTATCATTTATGAATGGCATTTCTTTGTCAATTAATGCTAGTGACGGCGCCATAACGCGCCTAATCTCTCCTCTTTCTATTAATAGAGACTCGCTTGTCTCCCTTTCAATGCGCTTTTTTTTTCCTTTCCTTAGAAAGATCCTTTTGTCCAGGAGTGGCACACAACCGCAGCGCTTGCCATGGTCTGCCAAGTCGTAGAGCAAGAAATTTCAACAAGAGCGGACACTGCCATAGAGCCCAGCAGGGAATTGACTGCAGCACACCAAGCGGATGGCATTAACACCTTCCGGTTTCGGTTTTGGGCGCGCTCGTCTTGAACAGCAGTAGATTACACGCCGCCCCGGCTCTGTTGACACGGAGTAAGACATTTAGGAGGTGAAGCTCCTGTCAGCGCGGGCGACCAGATAAGGTCACAATTGTTGTATGCGCCGACGGGGCCATATACAGTGGCGGCGCCATGCGGCGCGTCGTTGAAGCCGCAGCGCAAAAAAAAAAAAGAAAATGCAGCACCCGGGCAGGCTGCTCCGGTGCGCTCTCAACGGCGGTAATTTCTTTCCAGGCCGCCAGGCGCCGCCAGCACGATAACGGCTCCGCGGGCTTGTGACTTTTTCTGGTCGCCGCAAACAGCGGAGTTTCCTCTCCTAAATGTTTCTTGCTCCGTGTCTGTTGATCGGTACGGCATTTTTTTTTTTGCTTCTGCTGAACCCCGCGTGGCCTTGGCTTGGAATCGTTTCAATATTTAGTAAAAATGACTGCGAATGACCTTTACAAGACTCCGCCGAATCCGTCAGATGGCATTTCATAAAGAAAACGCAAGACGTCTTCTGAAATGATGAAATGTCTTTTTTTTGCTCTATATAAGTGCTCGTTCCGGGCTTCTGCATTCATCCATAGTTGGGGCACCAGGTAAGCAGCAGTCGTTGCCGTACGAAGCTCCACTGGATGCCATCAGATGAAAGAATGTAAATTACAAGCATGTGTCATTTTGGTATGTTGACCTAACAGGAGTATTGCGTGTAGACGCGAAACGTGCGTAAGTGGTGAATGAGCGGCATTACAGATCAATTCACTTTTACGTACATTTCGCAGCAAGGACTCCTCCCAAACAATGCCATAAAATCGGAAGAAAACCCGCCGTGGTTGCTCAGTGGCTATGGTGTTAGGCTGCTGAGCACGAGGTCGCGGAATCGAATCCCGGCCACGGCGGCCGCATTTCGATGGGGGCGAAATGCGAAAGCACCCGTGTTCTTAGATTTAGGTGCACGTTAACGAACCTCAGGTGGTCAAAATTTCCGGAGTCCTCCACTACGGCGTGCCTGATAATCAGAAAGTGATTTTGGCACGTAAAACCCCATAATTTAAAATCTGAAGAAAACATGAGATTTTCAAGCATCCCTCCCTTCCTGGGTATTATTTTCTGCACTTTAGGAGCACAAATACACGGGTGACTGCGCGTTTCCAAAAGAACTTGGCCTCAGTCAACGCGATGGTACGCCAAGTACACCGAGTTGGCTACAACACAGGCTCAGCCAGACCATGTTACACGCTCGCAGAATGCCTTCTAGTCACGCTCAAGACATATTCGTGGGTGCAAATACTGTTTTCCATCGCTCAGAATACATAAATGTCATGTTCTTGAGCTCCTCCGTGTTATCTTTTACGCGTCCTGCCGGCGCAAGCGACACACCCGTGTTATCACTCTCGGCAATCGCTCGTCGCGCTTTCGACAAGCGTGAGTACCGAAATAAGGTATATGTTGCTGCAGGGCTATAAAATGCGTCGCAAACTTGTCTCACTAAAATTCAGTACACGCAAAACTAACTCACTATGGCCGGCTTGCTTTTTTGCTAACAGCTTCACAACCCCAGGCGCGCCGAGCATGCCTCAATATATTCCAAAAAGTTATCAAATTAATTACAATAGTTTTTCAGATCAGAGGACGCGTCACGAATTTCTACGAGTAAGATTCAGTACACGCGAAACTAACTGCGGCACACAGCCGAGCTGCTTTTCGCTAACTGCGCCACTACGCCGAGCGCGGCCACTGTTCATGAAAAGTCCCCCTAAAAGTAGCGAAATTAGTTACAATAATGTCTGCGGTAAGAGAAAGCGCCAAAACTTGTCGTAGTAAGATTCAGTACACGCGAAACCGCGTCACACGGCCAATGTGCTTTTCGTCACAAAGTCAGGTGCTGGAAGCGTGCCCAAAAACTGCCGAAATAAGTTATAATTATGCTTGGGCTCATAGAAAGCGTCGCATACATCTCCCAGTACGAGTAATTGACTCAAATTAACTAGGCTTGGACGGCGGAGCTGTTTTTCGATAACTGCGTCACTATAAAGGTTCAGTTTTGTGCAGTAAGCCTAAATGTGCTTGAAGTGCGTCGCAGACTGTCAACCAAAATTCCTCACTTTGCTGTAGTCCAGTAGTGCAGCAGTCATCATCATTATCAGCCTGGTTACGCCCACTGTAGGGCAAAGGCCTCTCCCATACTTCTCCAACAACCCCGGTCATGTACTAATTGTGGCCATGTCGTCCCTGAAAACTTCTTAATCTCATCCGCCCACCTTACTTTCTGCCGCCTTCTGCTACGCTTCCCTTCCCTTGGAATCCAGTCCGTAACCCTTAATGACCATCGGTTATCTTCCCTCCTCATTACATGTCCTGCGCATGTCCATTTCTTTTTCTTGATTTCAACTAAGATATCATTAACTCGCGTATGTTCCCTCACCCAATCTGCTCTTTTCTTATCCCTTAACGTATAACACCCATCATTATTCTTTCCATACCTCGTTGCGTCGTCCTCAATTTAAGTAGAACCCTTTTCGTAAGCCTCCAGGTTTCTGCCCCGTAGGAGAGTTCTGGTAAGACGCAGCTATTATACACTTTTCTCTTGAGGGATAATGGCAACCTGCTGTTCATGATCTGAGAATGTCTGCCAAACGCACCCCAGCCTATTCTTATTCTTCTGATTATTTCCGTCTCATGATCCGGGTCCGCCGTCACTACCTGCCCTAAGTAGATGTCGTCCCTTACCACTTGCAGTGCCTCGCTACCTACTGTAAATTGCAGTTCTCTTCCGAGACTGTTAAATATTAGTTTTAACAGTCTCAGAAGAGAACAGAAATTTACAGTGGGTAGCGAGGCACTGGAAGTGGTAAGGAAATACCAGCAGTACCGTGTCGAAATGCAGATGGAACACAAGAGAACGCCGGCAGCCCCCCCCCCCCCAAAAAAAAACGAAAAAAAAACGCGCTACATCCAAAAGAGATGGGTCGCCGAGCACGCGAGCTTCACATCCGCAGCCAGCCTCGCTCACTCCTGCGGGTTGTCTGGCGCATGACGTATGCACGCGCGTCTGGCGTGCCGCTAGCTTGTTGCTAGTCAACGCAACAAAAATAAGTTGCAAAGTATAAGTTCAGTTACACGCAAAGCTTTCTCACTTTTAGTGGGAAAGAATAAAAAAAATAAACGTTGTCTGTGTGTTTATTTTACATTCTCTTTTTTTCTGTTGCTCGCGTCAACTAACGGATGGAGTTGAAACTAGGCGTGACGTGTTTCCAGTTGCCAGTTTTTGAAGAGTGTCCCATCTTGTTGAATTTCTTTCTGTATGGCCAAGTGCCCGCTCGTGTTGACGTTGACCGCCATCGGTTCCCTCTCGCTCGATCGGTGAAGCATCGTCCCATTAGTCCTATTTGCACCTTGCCACCCTTTTGGGGATAATGTAAACGACATCCCTAACACAAGCGGTATAGTGTGTGACATGCTTCTTGGAGCTTGTGGCCGGTAGCTTATTCGTCACCAAAAGGCTATTATTGGCTAGTTTGCGTGAGGCGGAAAACCCGATGAGCACGTGGTATC
The DNA here is from genome assembly GCF_050947875.1 of Dermacentor variabilis. NCBI lineage: Eukaryota > Metazoa > Arthropoda > Arachnida > Ixodida > Ixodidae > Dermacentor > Dermacentor variabilis. Next base: position 101,912,603 of record NC_134570.1, read on the forward strand.
TTGCGACTACCTTCTTTATACTGTGTGTCAGCTTATGTCCGTACTGAATTACGAACGTGCTCATTTTCTTTACAATAATTGTTTATCTTCTTCAGGTGGCTTTCGCACACACCCGTAATAACTGACGGAAGAAATCGAGCGTCTTCCAAACGGCTAATCTGATTAGTAAAATCTATACCAAGATTGCGCTCGCACGACTTCACTAATGATGAAGTGAGGCATGTGTTTGTTATTTCCTTCTTGAGCATTTCAGAATATGCGCTGTCTAATGGTAGAAGGCTTTTCTTAGGCCTTGGACCCTACATCCAGCACACGTGGGCCTTCGTGAAGCTAAGTATAAGGACCGGAATTACATTCAGTGACCTTATGGCAATTGGGAAGTGAAATCTAGTCCACCAAACTCTTTCAAGAAGGTGCCTGCTAATTATGCCACAGCAACCTCAAGTCTAGTCTCAGTTAGATTATAAAGCACAAGGTAGTCATTCACATATCTATAAATCCTTACCGCATTATTATTGAATGTTTTGGCAAATATGCGCTTGTCAATCGAAGCAAAATAAATATCCGACGCACCGCAGGAAACAAACCGGACTGAAAGGGAGATAATCGACGATTTCTTAATAAAAAAGAGCAGCAAATAAGTGTTTCAGGACGCCGTAACTAGCATTAGGTTTTAAAGAAGTTTTACTGACAAGTGATAGCCTGTAATCGCCGCAATGATTTGGACTTGCGGTTGACTCATTTGGTTGCATACTCGGATTACACCTGAAATGTCCGCTTCCTCATATGTAAGGGACATGCGTATTCACACCACTGGCTTACGAGCAGTCTTAGCCTGTATCAACCCTGTTGGTTCATCTCTACTGTGATTAGTTTGCACTTAGGTTTCATGTGTACACTTGCACGGTTTATTGCCAATAAACGGTTGTAAGCTGGCGCCGGTATATGCTGCTTGTGTGTAACTTCGTCCTTGTCTGCTGAGTGCTGCGACCTTTGTTTTTATAGGGTGAAGAAGTTGCCATAGTGTTGCGCAACAGGCTGTCTATGATGGTGATTCCATTTTTTTCAGCGACTCACAGCATGAAACGAAAATTCTGGGAGGCATGAAAGTGCGCACTGTATTAAATTTATTGGAAGCGGATTTTAAAGAGATAGAGGAATGAAGGTCGTACCAATCGATGGGTTCAAAACTGATTTCACATCGAACACGTTGTGTTCAGTGGCCCGTGGACCCTGAACAAGCACTGGCAAGATTTTTTGATTACTTGGCAGTTTCGGCTTGTATTACTCCTTTCTTTGTTTCCTCAGATTTATCATTTTGTGCTTATGCTATTATACACGTGTTCGTCATTTTCGATAGTTAAGTCAGCTTACTAACTTCGGCCGATGTAGTGCCTATATGACCCCTTTATGCTCTCCCGATTTTCATTTATGTCCTCTTTGTCTTGGGAGGCCTGCTTGTAGGCTAGATACCTAACTCCCGACTTAAACTGAGGGCTTCAAAATTATATAGTTTGATGTTTAATTGATTTATTCATGATTGTGGACAACTCGTGACCACACTAACAAGTAATCACAACCTTTGTCTGAACACAACACCAATGAACATTGTTCAATGTAGTGGTGTGGACAAAGCTTGTACTCTGCTTGACTTACACTTTCCCGCTGAGCATTCTTTATTTGTGCTTCCCATTAGGGCGTTCCTCGACGGAGATAATCATTATTCAATGTCAGTTTGCTTCAAAAAACTGACATTGAATAATGAATATCTCCGTCCGGGAACGCCCTAATGGGAAACATTGTTCAGTGTAGTGGTTTTGTGGACAAAGCTTGTACTGTGCTTGACTTACACTGTCCCGCTGAGCATTTTTGTTATCTGTGCTTCCCAATAGGGCGTTCCCGGACAGAGATATTCATTATTCAATGTCAGTTTCCTTCAGGAAACTGATACAGATCCCCTATACCTGTAAAATGTCTGGTGTTGACTTCCAATCTCCCGTCCCGCAGTGTTCGTTCTAAACGACCTCACCTTAAAGTGACCAGTCACTACAGAATTGTTGCTAATTGTTTGTTTCTGATGTTTCTAATTGATTGTTCTGTGTCCTCATCTATCGTTTTTGCTTGACCATTGTGACTAGATGTCCATGCATAACTATGCGCTATATATAGCGAATATAGCATCAACTGGTAATCACCCCCAATTTACAGACATCCTTGAAACAGAAGCTTACGTGACAGGTCGTTTGTGGATACAATGCTACGGATCTGATATTTGAATGATATCAGAGACACGAGAGAAAGTAAAGGAGTACGTCACCCAAGAAAAAAGGGGAAATTAACAGGCTCAGCTCTGCTCGACAAGAAAGAGGCTCTATGAAATAAAGACAAAATGTGGGTGGACGGTAGCCTAGTATTGGTATAGTCTCGTACAATATGCTTTCAATCAAAAATCTATAATGTATACATCGAACAAGAGAAGTCTATGTTTACTGACGAAGCCACTGTATGAATGTACACCAGGGCACCAAGATTACGCAAAATTCTTTAGGCTTGACAGACACCATCGTTATCGCTTTTAGAGCTTGAAATTCTCCTAAGCAAACCTTGCTTTCGATTCAGTTAATATAAAGCCACCTTTATTCCTCACGTGAGTTGATGCGAACAGTCAACAAAGTCATCTTTTCTAGTTGCGTGTGGAAATGCGTTTCAACACATCATTTCGACGCGTACTGTCCTGAGTACGGAGATCTCCACGCACAGTTTTCGCTACCAGACTAATTACTGGATGATCAGTTGTATTCAGGAGATATCGAGAAAAATATATGGTTCTTGGGCAGTCGCTGTGGCAACAGTCTTGTTTATGTGTCGAGAATTTTCCTTCTTATTTGCCGCGATTCATTCAGCCGCTCCAAAACTAACAGCTTACAATGTTGCGTAAAATAGGTGGGAGTGTCATAAGATATGGTGCGCGGGAGTGCGAAGCCTAAACATATGAAGACAGCGCGCCGTGCGGTGGCGAAGAGGACCATCATCATCATCGACACCAATTTGGGAGCGCCGGCAGTGGCGCCTCAAAAAGCGTGGCGCGAGAGTGTGGCCCGTGGCCCGTGGCGTGAGCAGTGCGCTAGGTTCGGCGGTCGACGGAAAACAGCTTCCTCGCTGGGCGTCTGGCCCATAGGAGCTATCGCCGCCCGCGCCAATACGCCACACCCCAGTCAATGCTGTCGCCCGCTGGGAAGTTATCTCGCCCCACTCTTCCGCTGGGCACTGGTCCAGGAGGCTGGCGGTCCTGAACCGGGGCGGTCGAGCGTTCGGGTGAGCGGCCACAGGGCTACCCCGCCAGCTGCGGACGCGACCCGGTGACTGCGGCCGGCTACCTGAGCCCCGCGACGCGGTCCGACCCGGCCGTCCAACCCGGCTGTCCGACCCAGCCGTCCGTCCCGGCCGTCCGACCCAGCTGTCCGACCCGGACGTCCTACACGGCTGTCCGACCCGCCGGCCGACACTGCTGTCCGACCCCGCTGGCCAGCATCAGTTCCGCGAGGTCTCAGACAAGGCGACACACGCTTCCGCCGGAACTGTAGGCCAATCATAATCCACCGATCCATAGAGATAGTGCATGTCGCCTATGAGGCATTGTCACGTGTGTGCCGTTATCTGTGTCGTGTACGTCAATACAAGTCCGATGTGTGTTTGTGCTTTCGCGTGCTACTTCTCCCTTTTTCTGGAGTGATCCGGCCCCAATAACATCACAGGGAGTTATATTTTTTATTTTACATATAGAGATATATAGTTTCCGTTTCTGAACCTATCATTTACATTGGTCAGTATTCTAATACAAATTATTTTCTTGAAGTTAGCTGTCACCAACATTGGCGTAGGACGTTTCAAAAGCAGCTGCTACTACTGACAAATGCGCTATGTTGATGCAGTTTCGAAAATTCTGTAACACAAAATAAGTTCGAAATACTTCAAACATTCAACCAATTCTCCCAAGGAAAAAGCTATATCAAATTCTTTTCACTAGAAACCCCGAACATTCAAATAATTAGGTGGCCTAAATAACACCGATAGCATAATTTTAAAGCTTGAGCTACCATTAAAAATGCACAACTTTTTCTACTTGACATAACTTTGCAAATTTACGAGCGAGAAAAATAGTTAGCATTCCTAAAGAATCCACCCAATTTGCATTCGCGATAACATCACTGCGCTATCATTCACGCTCTATGCGGCCTGATAAGAGCAATGGAGTATAGTTTATAGAACATAATATCTTGTTACTTCATAGCCAAATTTGTGTTACTGCTTTCACCCATCTACGGCCGTCTACCAGCTAGATAAGGATCACCGAAAGCATAACTTTCAACGCAATAATTTACATGATTAAAGAGATTATTGCGCCAATATTTTTCTTAGGATCCAAATTGAGGCAGTGCAAGCAATAGATCAGCAACACTATGTCAAAACCACCGGCAGATCATACAATTTTCGGCTCATTGAAGGTGTACATTTTTGCTACACCTATCATTTAACCAACATTGAAGTCGGTGTTTTTCGTTTATTATATAACGGTGCTATCTCAGTGACGTACAAAACTCTTCCTCAAATTAATCACCTGTCCACCACAAGACGAGCTTCTATCGAATTCTCTCGAGGTTTGCGCGTGATCGGTCATTCTTCCCTTGAGTTTGATGCCGAAGAAGGCGTAAGCGCATGACATGTCGTGCTCGTACAAATGAATCCAGGGCAAGAGTGCCACAAACTCAGCCAATGCCACAATTCACATGCAGGTCTCGTTTTCTGAATAAACGGTACATCGCCCGATTCTGCGACGCGGCCATCTCGAGACCTTCTACGCACAATTATTTATCCTTCTCCAGGGTATTTTATTTCTTTAATTTTAGCACTTACGACGCATGAAGCATGGTCAACCACACATACCCGTTCACAATTGCGTCATAGCTTCCTTACCCTTAATTGTAAAGCGGTTGAGTGGCATAGCTAGTTCTAAATTTCTTTTCATCATATTATTTTTGTAATTTATTGTCGTGAATAAGGCGAGATACTTGATCAGTGTTTGCCCAGCTAGTACCCTAAGATCATACTCCTGATTAAATTTCTTTGCAGAGATGGGGGGAATAACAAAAGGACTGCAGACTTGCTTTCTTCGTTTTTTTCCTTGTGCTGCCATTTCTTGTGTAGCTTCTCAAGAAAGGGTGCCAAGAAAGGAGGAATTTTCGTATAAAAGCGCGCACGAACAGCACTCATTCAGCAGTTGGCTCAACAGCAGCTCTAAAGTCACCATGGTAAGAATTTCTGTTCCCGACATGCCTTACTAGCAGAGCACCACTTACGATGACCACCTTGGAAATTAATTACTCCTGGCGTATTTTCGCGGATCGCTCAATTTTCAAACCTTATTTGCCGAACACACATGGTTATTCATTGCTTCAATTGCTAACCGTCTTTAAAAGTTAATGATAACGCAACCATTTCTCTACCTTTCAAGTAGGATCTGCGGATAAAGTAACGACACGCAACAAGTGTCAGAGTACGAATTGATAAATGCCTTACAACGCTCTATTTTCAAATCTCACTTGCAGGAACAAAGTTGCTTATTCATTCCTTCAATAGCTAACCGTCTTTAAAGATTGTTGATAACGCAAAAATTTCTCTAAATGTCAAGAATGAAGTGAAGCTAAAATTAAGTCACACAACAAGTGTTAGACTACCAATTGAAAATCGCCTTAAAAGGTCAAAGTTGTTAAAAGCAAAGCTCGCGGTTCAGTGCTGAGCGTCTTCAAATTCTGGAATACAGTTTGTGCAAAATAACACTGCTAAATATATTGTCTTGGTTCTAGTTGTGAAATTTTATGTAGATTTAGCCCACAAATCAAGGTCGGTCTTTCAAAAGGGGAAGAAATAAACATAAAGGAACAAGTGCATATCAACCAGTACTAGCTAACGCTATGAGATGATAAGTAAACCACATATAAAAGCGCACTCACAAAAAGTACGCATCTCTCTCTAGATCCGTGCCTGCGTCCTCTTGGCTCTTGCCACCAGTGCTCTCGCTGGCTACACCGGCTACGGCTTTGGCCACGGCTATGGTCTCGGCTACGGCTATGGTGGTCTTAGCCACGGCTATGGTCTCGGCTATGGCTATGGTGGTCTTGGACACGGCTATGGTCTCGGCTACGCCAGCTACGCTCCAGCTGTGCACACTGTCGCTCACGCTGCCCCAGCCGTCACCACCGTCGCCCACGCTCCAGTCGCCACCTACTCTGCTGCTCGAGTTGTTGCCGCTGCGCCAGCCGTGACGAGGGTTGCTACCACCTACCGCGCCCCAGTCGCCACTTACGCCGCTGCTCCAGCTGTTGCCACCTATGCTGCTGCTCCAGTTGCCGCCTACCACGCCGCCCCAGCGGTTGCCACTTAGGCCGCTGCTCCAGCGGTCGCCACCTACGCTGCTGCTCCAGCAGTTGCCACCACCACCGTCCACCACGCCCCAGCTGTGGCCACTGTTGCCCACGCTGCCCCCGCTGTCGCTGCCTACCACGCCGCTCCAGTCTACAACTACGGAGTCGGAACCCTTGGTTACGGCGTCGGCCACTACGGCTACGGTCACGGTCTTCTCGGCTACGGCCTGAACTACGGCTATGGTCTTGGCTCCCCCTACCACTACGGTGCCCTTCTCCGCAAGAAGAAGTGTGAGTAGATCTTTCAGTTCATTTGCGTGTAATGCACAAATATTATCTGTGGTCGTTTATTTTATTGCGGCAGTAGAGTTTGCATTTTATACAGATGGTAATTTTGCACACGCGAGGCTGAATGAAGACGTCTAATGGTTCATCGGCGGCAGAGAAAGTTGCATGGAATAGAGAAATAAAATACAAAGAAAGTCATGCTAAATAACAAGAACCTTTTTCTGGTTTATGCGAAGCCGGTTTCTAACTGTACTTTCTTGTATTTTTGTTCTCGCAGAAACCTTCCAACTGTGACGTATTTGAAGAAAGAGAGACGCTTTGCATCGACGCCGACATTCTGTCATCTTGCATCATGGACGCAATGGAGAAATAAAACTGGTCGTCGGAACAAGCACTATCTCTCTTGTCATTCTTTTGGGTTATGCTCCGCCATGCGAGCTGATCTCCTTGTCGGTTTGCAAGTCGCAGTTTCGCGAAATGTCCTTTAGTCTGAGATGACTAGCCTAAACTCACATAAGGTGATCGTATAGTGGAATGAAAACATCATTGTTTCGCCATAGGCATTTAAGCAATATTGTTTAATTGCCTATGTAATGGTTCACTCTCGGTGCTTTTTTGATAAAGGTACGTGGACTTGGGTTAGTAATTTTAAAGCGCAGCTCTTAGGAGGCCGTTCGTACTTTCAGCATCGGCGCGCTTCGTCTTCCTTCGGCTTAACCGAGCGAACGAGTAAAGCGAAAGATGAAAGAGCGAACGCTGAGCGCAGCCGGTGATAGGGGGAGGGACGGCGACAGCGAAGGGAGCGCGAAGAGGAAATCGGAAGAAGCCACGTTGAAGCAATACCAGCAGCGCCGCCTGCCTAAAGGGTAAATAATAAACAAAAACAGAAACATAGCTTTCAAAGGGTTGGCCTCAAGCGATTCATAGCGTTTGCCCCAAGGTCGTAACGTTCGCCGGGACGCGCAGCCCTGCCGCGCGCGTCGCAGCTCTGCCAGTCGGTGCGGTGATCGCTATAGTATGGTATGAAGAACCCTATTGGGTAATGAAAGTCAACCCTAGGTTGACGCGGCCCGCTCCCACGTTGTGACTGTCAGGCCGAGCCTTTCAGCCACATCGCGGGCCTTCTGGGCTGCGCGTAATTGGTAAAAGAGTGATTCACTCTGTAGCATTTGCCGCCACCATTCTTGTTCCTTGTGACAGTCTGTGAAGACGGCGGAGCACTGCCAAAGCATGTGATCAAGAGTAATGCTACCATTGGACTTTTTACAATTGGTTTGAGTCTCCCTCTCCGGATAGATCCTGTTAATAAAATCTGGACTTGGGTATGTCCTTGTCTGCAGCATACGTAATGTGACCGCTTGGGCTCTGCAAAGCTTACCGTGTGTCAATGTGTATTCCCTTCTGCTCAAATAATAGTGCTTCGTGATTTTGTTGTATGTTAATAATCGATCCCTGTGTTCCTCAGGTGAAGTGTAAGTTGCTTGGCATTGAAGAGCACGGCTAGAAAGTCCTCGTGCTGCTTCATTTGCCACCTCATTGACGTTTCTGCCAGCTCCGTCCACCACCCCCAGATGTGCAGGAAACCAGCGGATTTCGATCCTCTCACTGTAGACCTTCACTTGTAATCTTGTTGCCATCCGTGTCACATATTCATTAGTAAAGTTGCGGATGGCTGTTCTAAAGTCGCTGTAAATATGTGTGCACCGATTAGCCCGGATGGCTAAGGCGATTACTACTTGTCTTGCTACTGTTGGGTCCTTGGTATAGACGGTGATGGCATCCCGTATATTACCTTGAGTGTCTACAACAACGGAGGTATACGCATCCTTATTTTTAACCCAGGCAGCGTCAGCGAACACTGCCTGCTGCTTTTGTTGATCTATCTCTTGAAGAAGGGCCGTCGCCCTTGCCTTCCGTCTCTCGAGGTTATGTGTCGGGTTCCTAGGGAACGGGGTCGTCTTTATTGTTTCTCGTAGTCCCGCTTGCGATTCTGCTAATAATTCTCCTTCGTTGGATTGGTTCTTATTTCCTACGCCTATTTCTTCAAGTAGCGCCCTCCCAGGTCGTGTCCCCATTAGTCTCTCTTGATGGGCCACCCGTGGAACCTCAGCTATATCTTCTAGTGTGTTGTGCAGCCCTAGGCGCAATAAGCTATCATCGGCCGTGCTGACGGCAAGTCCTAGTGCAGTCTTTATAAGTCGTCTGATTAAAGCATTTAGCTTGTTCTTATCAGCCTGTGTCCATTGTAGCATGCCTGCCACGTACGAGAAGTGGCAAAAGGCGAATGCATGTACTAATCTTATGGCACTGTCTTTTCCTAGCCTCTTATGCTTGTTGGTAATGCTACGCAAAAGCCTAATGACTTCTTCTGACTTGTTAGAGATATGTTGTGTGATCATGCAATTAGATCCATTCGCTTGCAGGAGAAGTCCTAGCTTTCTAATAGTTTCCACTTGCCTGATTGATTCTAGATTCTTGGCGTATATATGAATGCGGGATTCTTCCTCTGGGATATATCCGTTCGGCTTGCGCACACGCTTACTGCTCCGCAGTACCAATAGTTCTGTTTTTTAGCAGAGCAGTTCAGTCCCATACCCTCAAGTATTGTTTCTACCACCCAAATGTTTTCCTGTAGTTTGGTCTCTGTTCGTCCCATATTACCTTCGGCACTCCAGATTTTTACATCATCTGCACATATGGATACCCTCAATCTGCGCGAGACCTCGAGCCACTTTTGACATTCTCACATTAAATAACATGGGAGATAGGACAGACCCTTGTGGTGTCCCACGCTTCCCAAGCTCCAGGGTTGTCGATTGGAGTTCGCCTAACCTGATACAAGCAGAATGGCAACCGAGAAAGGCTTTGACTATATAGTGCAATCGCTTACCCAAACCCATCTCTGAGAGGATATTGAATATGGCCCTGTGCTTGATGCGATCAAAGGCCTTTTCAACATCTAGTCCTAGGAGAGCTCTCGTACGCAGCGGGCTGGCAAGAATAAGCTGATGTTTGATTAAAAGCATTGCATCTTGAGTGGAAAGTCCAGGACAGAAACAGATCAGGTTATGTGGAATAACGTTTCTGTTTTCTAGATATTTAGTCAGTCTATTGAGTATGACATGCTCCATGGTTTTGCCCAGACATGATGTTAACGATATGGGTCTTAGGTGATCTAGATTGAGTTGTTTGCCTGGTTTGGTAACAGGAATTGAGTTAGCAATTCTCCATTCCTTTGGATAATCACCGTTATTCCAGAGTTCGCTAAAATACTCTGTTAAATATTTTATAGAATCATCGCCCAGATTTTTCAACAGCCTATTGGAAATGTCATCTGGACCGCCAGCAGACTTACTCTTGAGGTCGTACAGAGCTGCGCGAACTTCGCTTTCTGTGAAGTCTTCATCCATAGGCTCACAGTCTTTTCCTGTATATTCAGGCTGGTCTGTAGTCTCATTGCTATCCTTAAATGGTAAATACTTAGCGGCGAGCCGATCCAGAATGGTCTCCTCCGTTGTGTCCTGACTCTCACGATGGGCGAGTCGAGCTACTGCTGTTCTCCTGTTAGGTTTTGTGCCGTTCTCAGGAAGGAAATGTCTAAGTAAGTTAAAATTTCCACCACGTTTGATTCGACCATCTATAGAATTACAAAGCTCATCCTATTGTGTTTTCTGTAAATTTCTGGATTGTTCTTGAATCTCCCTATTCAAAAATTCTATGCGCTTCCATCTGTTCCAGATGTCTTGTCGCCAGGCGTCTGCCCTCCTCCTTCGAAGCGCACCTGCACTTCACGTGATCTGGAGCGGCTCCTGCCCTTCGACGGCCAGCGGCGTCTTGACCGTGTGGGGATGGATGAATGGATGGATGGATGGATATTATGAGCGTCCCCTTTGGAACGGAGCGGTGGGTTGCACCACCAAGCTCTTGCTACTATACTGCCTAAAATCCTACCTGTGAAAAAAGAAAAGAAAACACTATGAACTACCGCGCCCAAATTTTCTGATCTCCTATTGCGAACTGTGCTTTTGTACGTCTCCGTCTTTTGTCCTTTCCCTACTTTTCTTCCACCAATATTCCAGTCGCCTCTTACTGATGTCTATTGCGGACATGTTTGCTTTACCACTGCTCCCTCTGAACCCAAGGGCTTCAAAAGGCCACTGGTGCCTGAATCGACCGCTGGGTAGACGTCTTCACATTCTTATAAAACATGCTCCGTAGTTTCCCTAGCTATACCGCAACAAGCACATGCTTGTTCTTCCTTCTTATATCTTGTTTTATAGGTGCGTGTTCTAACGCATCCTGATCTCGCTTCTAAAAGTAATGAGCTTCCCTTTGAGTTATCATAAATGGTTTCTCACCTGATTTCGTTTTTTCCCCTTAAGTAGTTACTCATGGCAGGTTTCTTTTCCATTGACGGCACCCATGAGATTAATTCAGCCTCTCTGACTTTCCGCTTGACCTTCTTTGTTGCTGTGTTGTCCACCGTACAGGCCACATACTTGCTGGTAAGCTTCCTAGTTCTTTTCCTCCAATGGGAATCAATGTTTTTCCTGTACAGATACCTGAACACTCTCCCAGCCCATTTACTTTCTTTCATATTCCTCAGCCGTTCTTCATACTCAATTTTACTGCGAGCTTCCCTCACTTCAAAACTAGTCCAGCCCATATCTTCCTGTACAGCTTCATTTGTAGTCTTCCCGTGAGCGCCCAATGCGAGGCGACCCACTGACCTTTGGTTCCCGTCCAGTCCTAATTGCACCCCTGATTTATAGCAAACAACCGCATTTCCAAAACTAAGTCCTGGAACCATTACACCTTTCCACATACCTCGGAGGACCTCGTATCTATTGTATCCCCATAGCGCTCTGTGCTTCATTATGGCTGCATTTCTCTTGCCCTTTACTGTTATGGTTTTTTCCTGTGTTTCCATATATCCATTGCCTTCGTTTATCCATATACCAAGGTATTTATATTCTGTTACCCGAGGTATTTCTTGGCCCTGTATCTCCACTGTCTGTTCACTGTTTTCACTGAATACCATAACACCTCATTTTCTAACACTAAATTTCAAACCTAAATTGTTGCCTTCCTGTCCACAGATATTAGCCAGACGTTGCAAATCACTTTGCTTGTTAGCTAGCAACACAATGTCGTCCGCATAAAATAAACCTGGGAGTTGCTGCTCTATTATGTACCCGCCTGTTTGTATGAGAGATTAAACCCGATATTACTTCCTTCTAGCGCCCTCTGCATCCTCACCATGTACATCATAAACAGCAGCGGGGATAAAGGGCACCCCTGTCTCAGGCCCTTGTTGATATGAACTTTCTCCTCGCTCCTCATCCCTTCCCATTCAACGCAAACAGTATTTTCTAGGTAAATCTCTCTCAAAAACCGTAGACAATCGTTACCTAAGCCTTCCCCTTCCGGAATATACCACACAATGTTGCGGTCTACGTTGTGGTAGGCTCCTGTAATGTCTAAAAATGCCACATACAACGGTCTGCTTTCTGCTTTTGACATTTCAATACACTGAGTAAGAACAAACAAGTTATCATCCAAACGCGCACCTATTCTGAAGCCATTCTGACGCTCTCCCAAAATGCCATTATTCTCTGTCCATGCTTGAAGCTTTAATTTGATTGCCTGCGTTGCTAGCCTGTATATTACCGATGTAATGGTCAACAGTCTATACGAGTGAATTCTGTCTTTCTTCCCCTTACCTTTACAAATTAAATTCATTCTACTTTGTCGCCAACGGTCCGGTATTCGTCGATCTTTTAAAGTTTTTTCCGCTGCTTTCACCAGAGCTTCCTTACTTTTTGGTCCTAGTTCATTTATCAGCCTAACGGGAACCTCGTAAGCCCTGTGGCTGTGCACTTAGGAATTTTCTCTTCCGCTTTCTTCCAGTTTAAATTTGTCAGCACCAGCTCCTCTTCCCCTTGGGTCTCTCTCATGCTCTTTTTTCATCAAGTACAACCTCTTCATAGCCTTGGAAAGATTCGGCTGTTGCTTTTCGGATGTAATTTATTGCCGCTTCTCCTTCCAGTCTGTTTTCATCTTCGTCTATTATATGTTGTTGTATTGTTGTTGACTTCCTGCCTAATAATTTTATGTGGTTCCAAAATATTCTAGGTGCGGCCTTCTTTTTCTCACGTATTTCTGACAACTAACGTTCACTTTCACCTTTTAATTTTGCTTGCACCAGTATTTGAACCATTGACTTTTTCTCCCGGTATATTTCCCATTTACTGATTACTTCATCCTGTGGCAACTGCGCCTTCTTCGCCTGCCTGTGCTCTCGAGATGCATTCTGCCGTTCGGCGATCGCTTCTCGTATCTCTTTGTTCCACCAGCTTTTCGGTTTCTCTTTTCCTTTCCAACGAACATGTTGTTTCTCTTTCCGTATTTCTGTCGTTATTGCACTTTGAAGCTAACCATATTCCCACTCGTTACTTGACCATTTGCCTAGTTCTTCCTCAACTCTAGCAACTGTATTTGCTATTTGTTCAGCATTCAAATTCGGACTGGCCATTTTGCTCTCCTTGCTCTCTTTCCCAACTACATATCCCATTTTCAAAATGATACGTTTATGGTCACTCCCTATGCTGTTAAACCCATCCTCATCGATGGCCATTTCTCTCAACTTATCATGAATTCCCTCTGTCATCAGACAGTAATCAGTGGTCGATTGCCGGTTTCCCCCTTCCCACGTCATCTGTCCTTCACACTTAGCCCCTGTATTCACGATCACGAGCTTATGTGGTTATGGACAATTTCAGCATCACTCCCGAAACCCTTAATATCAGCGCCTATGCATTCCTCTAACTCTTTATTCTTCTCTGTGCAATTTTTTCCGGTCCACAAATACGTAACACCCAGCCAAGTTTCTTTCCCACTCATTGTACCTGATAACCAAAGATGCTCTTGACATTGTGACTTTCCTCTTTTCCATTTGGCTCCCTGATGGATGAGCGTTCCGACTCCCCCTCCCTTCCTTTCCGGCTTAGTTCTGTTGCACTATTCCCAAACATAATTCTCAATAACTGGCGGCTCTTCTGAGCCTCTAAGGTGCGTTTCTGTAACCACATACACCCCTATTTGTTCTCTGTGTAACTGCTCCTCAATCTCTACCCCCTTTTTCTTTCTTCTGCCGCCCTGCTTGTTTATGTAGCCTATTGCATGGCGAGTTCTTTTCCTTGTTTTCTTGCACCACAAGGGGCTCCTTCTTGGGGCTCCTTCAGCGCGCGCGCCCCCTGGTGCTCGTTTGCGCATCCCATTGCAGCTGAGCTGATGTCGCCCCCGATGCAGATCTGTTGCGTTCTGGTCGTCGAATTCGCACTACATATGGAATTTGGTACCGCTGTCAGCAAGTCTAGTCCCCAGTTGGCTGGTCCCCTCCGCAGAATTTGCATTTGGGCGCACACATGTGATTGTCCTCCGCGTTTTGAGTTCCACATCCTCTCCACTGTACCACGTCCGGTGTTGGACATACGTCTGACCAATGTCCAATCTTTCCGCAAGCATAGCAGACATCAAACTGCTTCCTATACAGGTAGCACCTCACAGAGTCGAACCGTATCTGACATAATTGGGTACCTTGAGCCCATCAAACAGAACAATGACCGCGTCCGTCGATTTAATACGTTTGGCTGCCGATACCAGTGGGCTAAAGTCATGCACAATGTTCTTCGTTATCGTGGCGTGATTGTCTCTCAGGTCAACTCTCCGAATCATCCCTTTACACGTGGTATGCGGAGCTGTCTCCTAGGCGTTAACTTCATATTCGGTTTCCACTATAATGATTGACTTCATTCGCACATTCCTGGCAGCATGACTGGGATCGGGTGTGCTAACCACCGCGATGTTTTGCGTGAAGTTAGGGCAAACGACATCCTCTCGGGCTTGTTGCGGAGTCAGGCCCGATGCTTCAATAATCGCCACGCCTATCGCTGCCGTGCTCACTTTACTCAAGGTGAGACCTCCTCGTTGGCGGATGATGATTTTGCTGTGCTCCTCGGGCAATTGGGGCATCCTCGATGCCTTGACAATGCGGTTCTTGAACGTAGTGGTTGTAGGTCCCTTGTTCTTGCTGCTGTTGGCTTGCTCTTGCTGGCTCTGCGGCGATGTTTTCCCATCACCAGCAATCATTGTGGTGGAGCCAGATTTCCGTCTTGTCACAATTTCCCAGCCTAGATCTTCCTCATTCTCTTCTAATCCGGTAGTGTCTTCATCTTCCCTGCGCGTTTCCGCCATTGCGGCCAGGCGGAGCCAGTAGGCCTACTTGGGCCTTGCTAGCCGCAAACGTTCGATGCACCAAGAAAGGCCAGTAAAAGTTCAAAAATGGAAGTCCTACTTTAAAAAAAGGTGTCCGCCGATTCCTGGTGACTTCAGAAATCCAGTGATGTGCTTGAATCCGTGATGGTGGCAAAGATGGCTGCACAAACATTCAAAAACGACGGAGCCGATGTGAGGGACGTCCGCACCTCGGCTTCTTCTTCTTCTTCCTGCCGTGATCGGTGCAATGATCGAATATATTGCAAAACGAAAAGACGTAAAAAGCTGCGCTGAATCTTGAAATAACGAGTATGGCAATCAACGGCGAATTGATTCCCAGCTAAATGCAATCCACGTATCTCGTTTCTCCGAAATCGTCTGATCCTCCGCGCACGGGCCCCGTCCGCGCTGCGAATAACGTGCCTACATGCAAGTGGCGCAGAAGGAGGCAATAGACTTTGTAAGTGTAGATTTCGTTTCTTTTTAGAATTTTCCCGTTGAATGTTCTGCACGTTGGCTTTGCTCTAATCCAGGCGCTCTCTTCAACCGCTCATGTAATGAAATTTGTTGCGCGCATTTAGCGCATGGTGTGCGCAGATATGCGCATTTAGTTTCAGTCGCCTGTGTCTTATTTCATTTATTTAAGATTTTTCTTCCAGGAACGGTTCAATTTAAGGTTTTTTTCTTGCAGAAACACGATGAAAACGCTTAGATAAATAAAGCAGTGCATAACAACACAAGAATTACTGGCGTGCCTTGACCTATCCGCTACTTCTGAATGATGTATTTTTCCACTCTCTTTGTTTCTCTGCTAATACTGTTAGTGGAGGAGTCCGTACTCAGGCATTTTAGTAAATATCGCGAATAACTGACCTTATCCAGAATTGAAAAATACCTCTCTCGCGTTTGATGTTTTTTTACGTAATGGAAGGCCTATTTTGAAGAGCATAATGCTACGAATAGCGCGGCTCTTTGCTCTATGGAATCTATCAGTTGCTCCATTCCTTATATCATACTTCACTTTCAGCGACGTTGAGTTGTAAACATGGCGTTGATAAAACAAAATTGCTAAATGAATAATAGTACAATGCCTTAAAATCGCACAAATTTGAAATTAGCTGCCTACATAGCGCACGAAACATAGGTTTTCCCGAAGAACTGGTGTGGCTTCCTGCTGGCGGGCCGAAATATATAGTTGTTGATAGTTCACCAACTGAGTAATATCGCTACCCTATACATCAAGTTTGATCTAGCCGGTGTTGCAATGCCATCCTAAAATTTGACATGAAAGTTAAACGGGTGCAATACTGCTACCATATTTGTTGCCTTGCGTTCGTAAGTCCTTACCGAATCGCGAAGCGCGCATTTAATATCCAACACCACTTCTGATGGGGAGGTCGAAAGAGGAGCTTGTTGGTAAAAATTATAGAAAATACTTAAACACCAGGTGAAAACACAGGACGGAATCCGGAAGTGCAAGTGCATTGCACCAGTAATGTCTAATCGACACCAGTGTTTTACTGTGACCCCAGGTAATTCTAGAAGTCTTGTTTGCTTTATCCGTGCTGTCAATCCCGTTCTTACATTCGTTCTGTCACGCTGACGATGGCAAACTACCACGGTTTTTTGCCGTAACTAGGCCACTTCGTCAACTCTGTTTCCCCATATACGCAGAGGGTAGAAAGTTAAACCTACTCCGCACAAAGCTCTGCTGGGATTTGAAGCCAAAGAAGTCAAGATATATGCTTATTTGCGAGTCAATCGCACTATGCCACTAGGCTATCATACGCCAACGGTGCTGCGCATTCAGTGCGGGGTTTTGCGCTCCACACAATCTCTGTGAACAGTAGAGTCTGTTCATCGATTTCGGAGGCCAAGCCAGGAACACTACACAGGACCAGTATTGCATTTTGTCCACCACGTAGAAATTGTTATCGACATAACGCGGCTCTGTATTCGTGCGGTTTTTGGCTGTCATGCTCGTGAAAACAGCGTCAGCCGCGCAAAGTTGGCGTTCATGACAGCGATAATGATAAGAGTCAAACGTGGCATAAACGCATTTCACTGTAAAAATGTATAAACCCTTAAAAGAGTTTGCTTGTCCCACGGGTCACATTCCTGCTGTTAAGGCCTTACAAAAATACGTTTAAGGGGTAAGATCAAATTGTTGGTGGCAACCGATAATGCCATCTTGTTTGTCGACTTTTCCCCGCAAGTAAAAATTATGGCAGCTGTGCCAGGCGATTTATAAATTGCAATGAATAAAGTATCACACCTATCCCTGCGATAATATTCTATCGGATATTTCTGTGCGCCCAAGGCTGTCAGAATGATTACAAAATTTTCAACTGCACCTTTTGCCACCGAATGTTTAGTTATAGCTCTGTTGTCATCCTCTACAAATTTATTCTAACGCCCGTATGTTATGGACGTTATAGGTGTGACAAGGCGAACACACTTAAGAGTGTAAACATTTTACAGTGCGGAGAGGATACGCGAAAAGTTGGACGGTTGGCGGAAATCAAGATAGAAAGCATCGACGATGTTCGTGCCAACAAGCAAAGTCGTACTTACCAAGCCAGGGAGCTGACAATGTAGCTCGAATGATTCACAGCTGGCATGTACCGAGTATAGCGTGATTCACGTTTCTTGAGCCAAACTTCAAATATTCGCAAATGCCACGTACCTTGACAGAAGCAAGGTAACTTCGTTTGCTGTCCCTTGGATATTCTCAGAATATTTTTGCATACCGCCTAATTACATAACTAGCCAAAATTAGTCATGTAAGCATGAAAGCAAAATTATGCACATCCCACGCTCTGTGAGAATCGATGTAAGCGAAGTTTTCCCTTTTGGATTAGAGGTGATGTTGACGACTAAAGCTTAATTTTTTCAATGTTTTGGCTAACACGTGAGTGGCGAGCTGATGTTAAACGTTACCTTGCCTGCACCACTGCTGCTTGTCTGCGTAGTTCACAGAACACAGCGGGAGAGGTGTTTACTTTAGACGTTGTTGCGTGCCATATTTTATAACTTCTGAGAGGGTTGAGCGTTGTCATTTCCTCACATGGAACATCGCATTGTTGCAGAAGTATCAAACTTGAATTGGATTATGGGGCTGTACGTTTCAAAACTACACTGGATTATGAGGAAAACCGTAGCGATGAACTCCAGATGAATTTTGACACCATGATGATGAGTTGCGCTTTAATTAATGCGGCTCCGATTCTGCACGCCCTGCGTAAGTTGCCCGCTTGAAATTTTGCACGGTCCTTATTTTTCAGGAATAGCAGCAATGTACTGTACCGTATCTTGAACTTAAACTTACCCTGTTTCCCCGCAACCGCTGTCGTATAGTAGTGGGGTTTCCTTGCCTTCTCTCGTCACCTCTCCCTCTCCTATATTGGAACTGCCTCTTCTCCCTCTCCTTCTTCTCCTTTCTATATTTCTATTGCGTGCCCTCTCACCTCGCACGTTAGTAGAAAGGGAATTGCTGCAGTTTCTGCAATGCTTCCGAGGTGAGTCACGGATGATTACAGCTGTCAAGCGGCTAATGTGGGGACGGCCAGGGAGCTCCAGAGGGCATTGTCCACAATAGATGTGGTGCGGGGAAAACGAGTTTCACCCTTCGTCTGTTCTCTCTTACTCGCGCTGACATATATACACCGCTTCTTCATGGGCGCCACCATATTGCTACGCAGTGGTGCCATCTATGGGCAGTCGGCATGCTGGTTTGGGCGAGCGCCCCGTTTGCATGGCAGGTATTCGTTCGGCAATAGTTTCTGCTGTTTATTTTCGCTCTCGCGCGGCCTATTTAGCATGACGTGCGTCTTCTACGCGCTAAACGGTTCTGTGAGACATACTGAAGGGGTTTAAGTCGGTATGGCCGGACTCTCTGCTGGCATTGAGGCGGATGGAGCATCCAGCGTGATGTGTGCGCGCATATATTTGACCATATAATCAGCCTCGGCGATCAATTGTGTGTTTCTGAATGTTTCATGTACTAATGTGACCTTATTGCAGTATTGTCCTGTGGTTCTAAGCTGCAGTTTAGGAGAAATGAAACATACGCGACAATCGTAACAGCGTGGGTACCGTTCTGCTACGATAGGAGCTGTGCGCGCGCGCTGTTATACTTTGACAAGCGTTCAAACTGTTCGCTGCAGGTTACACTGCGTGACTACTTGGTACGATGGATGAGGTTTCCACTGATGAACAAAATAGTTTCGGCTATTAATAGCAGCATGGCTTATAGCCTCAATTAAGCTTGTCCAGCAACGTGACCGTTTACGAAATGCGCGAGCGTTCTAAGCAGTGGTAGGTGCAGGATTACAGATATATTTGTTCTATGTAGCGCATGGTCCAAGCATACGGCATCAGTGGTTATATATCTATAAGAGTTGTGCGGCGTGACTGTGCGAGGTCGTACTGCGGAGTTAGGCCCGTTTTTTCTTGCTTTTTGGAGAACGAGGATAATAGCAGATTTTTTTTTCTGTTGTATTCGTCCCGTTCTGTACGACGCACTCATACGTATTAGGGAAATTTTGTCCATCAAAATAGCCATCACATTCTTTTGATGCGATCCCTCTAATATATTATGGCTGTATACAGGCCAAAAAGGCAATGCCAAAGCGCACAACTTATATATGTATCGTGCTGGTTCACCGAACGCAGTGATCGCTGCGTTGAGCAGCGCAATGAGCCTCATGCAGGAAGGTTAGTGTAGACATATAGTAGACTTGAAAAGCGTGAGAACGATGCCGATGTATCACAAATATTTGATGGCGCCTGCTGTTTAGATGTTTCGTCGTTGCCTTAGGTTGGCCGGGCACGAATATGTGCTCTTATGTTTTATGTTTAACTCCCTACGTCAAGTGATCAGACAGTAAGCTGATTTAACATTTAATGCTGGTGATACAGAAACACCGGTTTTCTTCGTTGAATTAAAACTGATATAAACAAAATAGTTCAGGAGACATACACACACCGCGACTCATCATGCGCGTACACCGCGGCTGATTATGTGCCTCACATTTTTGCGCCCCCAAGACATATTCCTACTTACAGTAGTTACTGATGCAGCGAAAGGTTTCTCTGACGACCTTATATGAACGCACATGGCGTAAATTTCACAAAGTACGATCTAAAACATTCCGAAATCGTTCCGCAGCACGCGACAGCAATACTTTGAAGCGGCGCCGCACCGGATCGCGCAAGCCAGAGAGGAGGAAAGGCTCGCCGCGCGCCCTATCCTCCTCACCCGATGAAAAGTTCTATATAGACGTTCTGAAACACCTCCAGACGCGGTTTGCGCCACGGCAGCCCACAGCGGCAGCAGCAGCAGTTGGAAAGCCAAAGGAAGAGGCACAGAAAGCTTCGCATTAAGCATGCGTGGGATTTAACCTCCCAAAACCAGGATCTGATCATGAGAATTTGGAACACCTGGTTTTTTTTAACATGCACCTAAAGCTATGTACGCGGGTGTTTTCGCATTGTACACTCACATCGAAATGCGGCCGTCATGGCCGGGATTCGACCCCGTGACCTCGTCTTTACCAGCCCAACACCATAGCGACTAAGCAACTACGGCGGGTAAGTAGGAAAGAAACCCGCGAATACACGAAAAATTGCGGCGCGTCTTCCCGTTTGAGGCATTTCGCGTGTATTTGCCGCCTTCTCTCATGTCAAGAAAAGCGCTTTTACGTAGCACGCATTGAGCAACAGAAAGCTGTAACACGCTGGTCTACAATTTTCTCATTGACACATTTTATTTAATTATGATATTTGAGAAGTTGACTACTTCATTAAAACTTGGCAAGTAATGAGGTGCAATGCAAAAAAAAAGACATCGGACCATCGCCAAACGACGGCAAACAAAATTACCCTGGTTCTGTGGAGCCACGTGGTGCTTTCACGTTTTTTAGGTATGGCTCAAGTTAGGTGCGACACCCGTTATATCAGCACTGGAAATCTAAAGGCAAAAGAGGTTGCTAGAATTTTCCATGTGGCATCGCGCCATTCCATCTGTGAGATTAGTTGTAGTAGGAATTTCGGCTTTTCAGTTAAATATACCCAGGTGGGACCTTCAACGTGACTTATCCGCACATTTATTGCAGCAACTGGCTCTTCACTGGCAGCCCTATACACTGCTTTTTACCTGAAGTCCATTTAAAAATTGGCAGTGGCTTAGCTCGGCTATGCCACGATACACGTAGCGAAAGCTAAGGCATAGCATGATTAGCCTTAGTTAATCTTGATTACAAGTCCAGGTTAGTCTGGTTCTCTGGCTATGTTGCGGTGTTGAGCCAGTCATTCGGCGCGCTCTTTGTCTGTTTCCTGGGCGATTCGCTTCCTCTTCATCTCGTCCCAATTCCGATTCCACGCCTCTTCCTGTTTACCAGAATTGTCGCCGTCCATACGCCCGCCTCAACCGTGGTTGTGCCGCACGCGAGCTCTCCTTTTCAATCCTCCGACATGTTATCAGGCATGAGACGAAGCTGGCGAAGCGAGCGGGGGCGAACGCAACGACACGGAACGCGGTTTGACGAGGAATGCGGTGTGACGTCATGTGCCTCCTCGGAGCATGGCCACGCCGAAATCGCAAGTTCGCGGCCAGCAAAGCTTGCGCTTTGAAAGCAGTGTGAGGCGACCAAATTTCAGGGCAACATCAAATGACAGGTTGCCGTCACGTCGGGTAGGTAGGTGCTTAGGCGTTGTCCTACTTAACAATGAAGCAATAAATATGAGCGTTTTGCTGAAGTTCTGAAAGTGGTTATGCTGACCACAACACCGCCTCCCATTGATTTACGAATAATACGTGGGCCAGCCATTTTCAAATATGAAGATGTTTGACTTCCTCGAATACAGATAAATGTATCAGCATAAGCCTTTGGCTGAAGAGCTGCGAATTAGAAGTTGAAAAATCAGGATATATAAATAAGTAAACCAAGCCCACTCAGTCAGGGTGGGTCTGAGAGTCCAAATGTCTATCCGTATAGATAGTTAGAATTACATATCATGCAGAAGTGTCCTACAGAAAGAAAATTGCGTACCTCAGGAAGAACTAAAATTCAGGTATTAATAATGGTATTCGCATTATTTGCCTAAGTTCTTTTCGGCATATCTATCTATCTATCTATCTATCTATCTATCTATCTATCTATCTATCTATCTATCTATCTATCTATCTATCTATCTGTCTATCTATCTATCTATCTATCTATCTATCTATCTATCTATCTATCTATCTATCTATCTATCTATCTATCTATCTATCTATCTATCTATCTATCTATCTATCTATTTCTCTATCTATCTATCTATCTATCTATCTATCTATCTATCTATCTATCTATCTATCTATCTATCTATCTATCTATCTATCTGTCTGTCTGTCTGTCTGTCTGTCTGTCTGTCTGTCTGTCTGTCTGTCTGTCTATGTAGACTCTTAGGTCAACCCAGCGGGTCTAACTGCATAGGCCACCTTTGGTCGTCATGCCATCAGCTCGTTCAATCATGCCATCATGCTCGTTCAATGGTCAACACTCTAGATTTGTGATCTGACTCTCGTCATGCCGTCCTCAATGTGCCCTAAGTTTAACAGCTTGGTCTTCTAGGCATGTGCCTGTGGTCGTGATGCCGTCGTGGTTATAGCATTTTCGTCACTGAAGCTTTGTTAACTATAGTCGTGCCGTTATCTTCCCGCGATTGTCTTCATAAAGTGGTCGTGCATTGGTTTTCATACCGCCGTAGTGTGCAGTCATAATATTTGCATTGTCATCGATCTCCCTTTGTCATCCGACATGGTCCTACTTTCGTCGCCACGCTATCGTCATCACATGTTCATCGCCATACCGTTCTCGCCATAACCCATTAGTCTTTGCATGGGTGTCAGTCTTTCTTCGTCATCCTATGACAATCTAACTGCGTGTTGTCATTCAATCGTGATCCTGCTGTCATGGTCATGGCGCTGGCGTCAGACAGTCGCTGTCATGCATCCCTTGTCAGATCATCATCGCCTTGCCGTCGCGGTCATGCCAACGTTGTCACCCCAGCTTCGTAAACCGACACTCGACATGTCGTAGTCATTACGCCATTGTCATCGACTAATCATCCCAATACAGTCGTCTTGATACACTGGTCGTCAAGCCAATCTCATCATACACTAGCCGCCCTCCCCATGTCTCCATACCGTTGCCATGTCATCGTCGTTATTGCGACGTCATAATAGAGTCATCGTTCTGTATCTGTTGTCATTCCGTCGTCCTGGTGCCATCGTGGTCATGCCATCATCTTCATTCCAGCTTTGTTTACCGAATGACGTCCAAAAATTGTCATCTTATGGTCCTCACGTTGTCATCGTTGCCTTTTCGTGTTTGTACCTTTGTCATCATTCAAGAATTGACATATAATTGTTGTCACGCTACCGTCGTTATACGGCTTTAGGCTGTTCCACGTGCTGCCACTGAAACGAAAAAAAAGAACGTTGCAATTGCATTCGTAACAACAAGATATTTAGAGGGCTCATTTTAGACGATTGCTATTTCATGCGATTGTGATACAGACACGCGGAGCAGCTATTTCAAAGACGGTGTAAGCAGTTCTTCTATTGCGCAAGATTGACAGCTCACGAGCCTGTTAGCACATTAGGAAATTATATTGGGAATGTTAGGAATTTATGCATTAGCTTGACGAGACCCGCAGAAGTTAAAGGGTAAGCAGATATTTCGTGCGTGTATAGAAATGCGAAAGCGCACGTGCAGGGCTTATCAGTACGAAAAAATCCTCTTTTTTTTTCTAATCTTTTCTCGCATAGTTTTGTACCTACACAGTACAGAATATATTAGTCGGCAAGCAAAAGCGTACAGATCTCGATTCGCTCATTCACATATCCATGCAGCTTTTCATTTATGTACTAAAAGGTCCGTTTGACAACGTGTACATAAAAAATTGAACATATCAAACCCTAAAAATAACTTCAGATCCGAAAAAAACTTGTTATAATTAACATTAAACAATTGTGTTTGCAAAACGTTGCATTGAACGCTACCCTACGAGACACATGATACGTCAAGGGTTATTTTATTTCCAACTACGTGTTAGAAACAGTACGCGGAGTTCTCCCATCGCAGATGCGTTATGTCCTTTCGCTTCGTCGAAATGAGCATGTAACTGTCTGTGTTCTGCACTGCTGTTTGCACCATAGCGAATGCGCGTGTGATGACCCTAATATGGGGACAAAGGTTCGTGTACTCAAAAGGTTCTGATGGTTCTCTTAGGTGGAGCCTCCGAGAACCCAATTGAGGAGAAAGCCGTTCGTTTCGAACACACACACAAACGTTTAATGGAACTAAAGAAGGCTAAAAATAAATAGAAAAAAATATAAAACATAAAAGAAACAATCAAGTAGACGTCAACACACACATTTAGGGCTAGTATGGAGCTAAGTAGTGCGCGAGTCCCGGCTTGCCACGACGGCAGTGACACATAACAGTCTCGAAGCTTCGATGCTGCGGCAAGCTGGTGAAAGAGTGGCGCGAGTCTCACCAAAGGTCGAGGTCTAAGTTGGTTGACCGGCGGCTTGGTGGCACGAGCAGACGGCGGCGGCGTTCTGGCCGGGCAGCTGGGTGTAGAGCTCGGGCCCGTAGCCCGACTGCTCTTGTCCTGCCCACGGGCACAGAAGATCGGACGCCGGCCTCGGGCAGCCGGCGGCACGACAGACGGGGGCGGCATTCTTGCTGGGCAGCTGGCGTAGAACTCGGGCCCGTAGCCCGACTGTTCTCGTCGTACCCACGAGCACAGAAGCTCACCGGCCTTGAGGAGCTGGCGGCACGCTCGGGTACACGGGCGACGCACAGGAACAGGTTGGCAGGGGGCCCCGGTCAGGTGAAGTCCTGGTGGCTCGGGTTCGGAACCCGACGGCCTGTCTTCAACGCCCGCTCCGGGGGTTGACCTCCTCCTGCCGTCGCTTCCTGGAACTCTCCTCGCGTCTCCACTGCGTCTCCTCTGCGTCTCCCCCTTCTGCCAGCGCACCACGGTTTTTCTTCTTTCTGGTCGATTAGGCATTCTCCGATTGGCTGCCTGATGCCCCGTGGTTCTACCTAATTGGTTTGCTTTTCTTCTTTTAGTTGTTTTTCTTGCGCCGCGCGTTCACGTGCCGGACGCTCTTCGGCATTGTCGTTTTTCACCTTCTAGCACGGAATTTGCCTCGGCGCGCGCACTCTCCTTGTCGTCTGCTCCTGACCGTCCCGATCACCGCACCATGTCGCGCACCACACATCACAGCGTGCCTGCACGTGAAGTTGAAAAGACGCAGAGCACCCCACTTGTCCACCCACGTGACTTCCGCGAATGCGGTTTGCAATGACTTAGCGATCGGCTCACTTTACTCTCGGACAAATCGACCGATCTATCAGAAAACTAAATGCAGTTACCCTTTAATAGAAGAATAGCCTGCATGGAGGTATGTGGTTAATACAATGCCTAACATTGACGTAGCAGTTGTGGCTTTTTTTGAGTAATTAATAAAAAGTCACATCTGTAGAGTTACTGCATATGACTCCATAAGTCACACCTGCCGTAGTAGCCTGAGTGTTTAAGGCGTTGCGCTGCTGAGCTTGAGGCCCAGGGTGGGACTATTGCCATGGCGCAATACTTTTTACGAGGACGAAAAGCAAACGCGCCGTTGATTTATATTTATATGCCACTTAATGTTTCCCAATTGGGCAAAATGAATCTGGAATCCTCCAGTAAGGATATCCCATAACGATATCGTGGTAATGGTACCTTAGATCCGAAGGAATATTAATATATTCTATATAAGTAGGTTCTCGATCTATGCGCGGTCCTGCTCCTAGAGTTGGAGAAGAAATGCTCTACGAGAACGTCCGACGAAAGAGCCAAAGGAAGTTTGCGCTTCTGTATTCCTTGTCTGATAAATTTACCGGCGCGAATCAAGCAGCAAATCTACGCGGAAATTGTCGGCCTGTTTCGCTTCATTGTTGCTGTTTATTCCTGTGACATTGAAGAAAACAATGCACGCTGCACTTGCGCCCACTACTAGCTTTCAATGGCAACATTCGGTACACGTCAACCTAGCCTTGCGGTAAGATAAGCTCACTGGAGAAGCGTAGAACTGCTTCAGTGCCACAAACTCGCGGTTATTTAGCCACAGCGATCTCATTCGCTGTTTGCGTAGAAACCTTGCTTTGTGGCTTTGATTATGTGAAGAAATTGTCCTATTTAGGCACTTTTTCTTTACTATTCCTTTACGCCGAACATATGTTTCGCTTATTACACTATTATCAGTGGCCTATTACATTGGTCAGATCACTTATTTAATAAGTACAGTTAGGTGCTTGACTGAGTAGATTAAAAAAGTATTCAGTGAAGAGAATCCTCAAGTGGCTAAGTGATTTACAAATGTGCAGGTAATATCAAATTAGGTGCAGCTCTTATAAATACCTGAAAATCCGGAAAAACTACGAGAGCAGAAAATAAGCCCCTCAGCGTCATCATATACAGAAAAGCAGGAGACCGACCCCGCTTTGTTACTTCTAATACAATACCTTTAAATATAGTCCCAAACTAAGCTACAAGACAGAGCCGGCCGGATAGATTTGCTGAATAAAATCGCCGCCGCTTGAGAAACTTGCTACTGGCAATGCCGTGGGTGACCTCGTATTGTAACATCTTCTTTTTCTCTCTCACGCTCTAGGAACTTCCACAATCAAATTACTTTGCGTACTCTACGAGAATGAATGTATACAATCATCGTCGTTTCGTGAGCGGAGGGTGCTTTGGTCTCCAAAGAGACAATGATTGCAACTACGAGAATGTCGGCCCGACCACGGCTGGATAACTAAAGGATGACGACGGCGCCAAGCCCGCAGCACTCAGCATATTCTTAGTTGTCAGATGACAGGATCAGTGGCATGACGGCTCAAGGCCGTGAAGAGTGGGACGACGGCGGCCACTACAATGGTTTGGGTTACTATAAGACGAGCGTTCCGATGAATTCCACATTAGAAGCGGTTAAGGTTCAGATTTACGGAAACTTGATGCCAAGCAAGTTGGCTCATGATTTAAGTACAAAGGTTACGGCGCTAAGATGACGAGGACGAAGTGAGGCACAAACTAAATACACGGGAGCCTACTTTGAACTATTTATTCGCCAGAAACCACGCAACGTTATGCGTGCCTGAAACCCAACAGCAAAGTAATCACAGTAGAAATAACCTAACAGGGGTGATAAAAGCTAACACTGCTCGTAAGCCACGGATTTGAACTGAATTATCATGGCCGGTACATAGGAGCACGCGGGCATTGCAGGCGTAATCCGAGTATCCACTGCACGTTCAAATCTTTGCGGCGATTACAGGCTATCATTTATGAATGACATTTCTATGTCACCTAATGCTAGTGACAGCACCCTAACACGTTTAATCTCTGCTCTTTTTATTAACAAAGCCTCTATTGTATCCTTTTCAGTGCGTTTTTTTTCCTGTCCTCAGAAAGATCGTTTTGTCCAGGAGCGGCATACAACCGAAGTGCTTGCCTTGGTCTGCCAAAGGCCCGCCTGTGTTGACGTTGACGGCCATCGGTGCCCTCACTCGATCGATGAAGCATCGTGCCATTAGTCCTATATGAACCTTGCCACATTTTAGGGCGATATTGTAAACGACATCCCTAACACAATCGGTGTAGCATATGACGTGCTTGGAGCATGTGATCGGCAGCTTATTCGCCACCACAGGTCTAATCTTGACCAGTTTCCGTGGAACGGTAAACACACTGCGCACATGGTACCTGGCGGCTACCATCTTTATATTGTGTGACAGTTTATTTACGTACTGAATTACGTGCTTGTTCATTTTCTTTTCTTTGACTGTGTAACTTCTGTAGGAGGCTTTCGCAGACACCCGTAATACCAGCCGGAGGAAATCGAGTGCCTTCCGTCGTCTAATCTTATTACTAAAACCTATACCAAGATTGCTCTCACAAGGCTTCAGAAATGATGAACATGCGTTTGTTATTTCCTTCTTGATCAGTTAAGAATATGCGCTGTCATATGGTAGAAGGCTTTTCTCAGGCCTTGGGGTATACATCACGTCCATGCGGGCTTTCGTGAAACTAAGCTTAAGTACCAAAATTTGAATTGAGTTATCGTGTGGCAATTCCGAAGTGAAATCTAGTCCCCCAAACTCTATCAAGAAGGCGCCAGTTATTTTCCCCACAACATCGTCTAGTCTCAGTTAGAATATAAAGCCCGAGGTAGTCATTCACATATCTAGAAATCCTGACCACATATTATTGCTGGTTTTGGCAAATATGCGCGTGCCAATGGAAGAAAAATAAATGTCCTGGAAGAAATTGCAAAACGATACCTTCCGCTAGGACACGCTCACCCCAACGATTACCCGAGCATAAAGTGTGAAACCACTGCCGAATTAGACGCTGCCTTCACGGAAGCAGAAGTCCGAGAGGCGCTGCACAACCTAAACAGCAGATCGGCTTCAGGACCCGACGGGGTAACCAACCGACTGCTACCTAACTTAGACGGCCAAGCCATTACATTACTAACGAAAGACATGGACCACGTGTGGGAAACAGGAGAGGTACCAACGCAATGGCTTACTGCCACGGTGGTCCTCAACCAAAAACCCGGAAAACCCCTTAACCTCGACAATTTGCGCCCCATCTCCCTTACTTCATGCGTTTGTAAGTAGCCGAGCACATAATTCAAAATGGAGTATCACGCTACATTGAGGAACATGAACTCCTACCACACAACATGGTAGGGTTTCGACCCCACCTATGTACCCAAGATGTCATGTTGCTGCTGAAGCGACAGATCTTCGACGTTCAACAAGAGACGTTCGAGGCATCCTCTCCCTCGATCTCACGAAAGCGTTCGACACCGTCTCGCACCGCTTCGTACTGGAGTCTGTGGCAGGCCGCGGGTTCGGCAAGAGATTTCAGGAGTACGTAGGCTCTTTCATAAAAGACAGAGAAGCCCAACTGCGAGTCTGACAACTTAAGCTGTACCCCTACACGCGGGGCTACGTCGTAACACCGCAAGGCTCAATCATCTCTCCATTACTATTTAATATAGTGATGAAGGGACTCGCCGATAAACTACGAAACATCCCAAACGAAAACTGCGCTCTATACGCAGATGACATTACGATTTGGAGCCCGGCAGGCTACCTGGCAGACGTGGAGCAGGCATTACAGTCTGCCTTAGATGTCGTGGAAGAGTACCTACTTCACACAGGAACGAAACTATCCTCCAAGAAATCGGAACTCTTACTATTTCGTAAGTCTTGCCAAGGAGTCCGCTACCTAACTCCTCTAGACGAACTTCCGATCGCACTACACACAAGCGACGAACAACAGATTCCGCGAGTCAACCACATGCGCATTCTTGGGCTCCTAATCGAAGCCACCGGATGCCACTGACACACGATCAAACACTTAACCGCCAAAACTGAAAACATGATCAGAGTCGTCCACAGAGTCTCGGTGCGCAGGAAGGGTCTCTGCGAAGATAACCTTCTGTGCGTATACCACGCGTTCCTTATGAGCCACATTAATTACGTCGCCTCTCCCCACAACTAGACGGAAATAGAAAAGACGAAACTAAACACACTTATGCGCAAGATCATCAAACAAATCTTGGGCCTTCCACAAAGAGCAAGTAAGGCAAAGGTTGATCAGCTAGGCATTCACAACAACATCGACGAAGTGATCGGGGCTGAGACTATGGCGCAAATACTCTGCCTATCCTCGTCCAAAGCCGGTAGGCTAATACTGAACGAAGCCAGTGTCTCCCCTTCTCCCTATCTCGAGCACGCCGTTACCCTACCGAGGGAAATTAGAGACAACTACAAAATGTCACCGTTTCCCAGAAACATCCACACACAACACAACGTGAGGCGCCGGGCCCGCGCCCGCGCGATTCTCGAACGCATCGACGCGGATCATGAAGTCACCGCATTTGTGGACGCGGCCCAGTACGGCAACACATCCACTTTCGCAATAGCAGTCGTGGACTGCAATGGAACGCTACAATCATCCGCATCGGTTAAAACGAACTCCAGCGCTAAAACAGAACAAATAGCCGTAGCCTTCGCCATGGCTGGCCCCACATTTACTCATGTTTTCACGGACTCACGTGCCGTAATTCGGGCATACGAATGCGGCAACGTATCTAAAGAAGTAGCGCGTTTATTACTAGCGAGCTCAAAAGCGAGCAAACGGTGCCTCTCCTGGTTCCCCGCTGACATGGGGAAAGACATTCACCGGTAAAAAGCTAACCTCAATGAGACGGTCAACGACCGTGCACGAGAACTTGCCCGCCGTGACGGTCCCACGGCCTCCGAGGGCCTGGATATTCAGTTTAATGACCCGCTACTCACCTACCAAGAAATCGCCTCGCACTATCGAAAAGGCAGAACCAAATTACCGGTCCCGCACGCTAAACTCGAACGCACGTACGCGGCCGCGTTTCGCATGCTACAAACGGACTCGTATCCGTCACGAGGCCTACTAAGCCACTACAACTCAGAAATACCGGCAAATTGCCCAGACTGCCCAGAACTTTATTGCTCACTCTCGCACGTGCTATGGCAATGTACCGCGTTACCAATGGGCCCACTCTCCAGTGAGCCCTCAAAAGCCTGAACCTCAAATTCCAACTCAAGGCAATCCAGAGGGCCCAACAACTGACGGAGCATCGCCACGTTCCCATCACGACTAGGGCGTCGCCAACGGTTTCGGCCGGACGGGTTTCCCGCATGGGATCTCCAACGTATTGAAACTCCTCAGGACTTCAATAAAGTTCTTGACTGACTGACTGACGCACCGCAGGAAAGAAACCGCACTGAAAGGGAGATAATCGAGAATTCATTACTAAAAAAGAGCAGCAAATAGGTTTGTATGCATGCCGTATTTAGCATTAAGCGTAAAATAAGTGTCATTCACAAGTGATAGCGTGTAACGGCCGCAACGATTTGAACGTGCGGTTGACTCATTTGGTTGGGTACTCGAATTACACCTGAAATTTCCGCTTGTTCATATGTAACGGACATGCTAGTTCACATTACTGGCTTACGAGCTGTATTAGCCTCCATCAACACTGTAAGTTCATCTGTACTGTGATTACATTGCACTCAGGTGTGATGTATAAATTTGCATGGTTTCTAGTGAATAAACGGTTGTAAACTGGCGCCGGTATATGTTGCTTGTATCTTACTTCGTCCTCGTCTGCTGAGCGCTGAAACCTTTGTTTTTAAGGCGTGAAGAATTTGCCATAGTGTTGCGACACATGCTGACTATGATGGTGATTACATCTTTTTCGGCCACAGAGAGCATGAAACTAAAATTGTTGGAGGCACGAAACTGCACATCATACTAAATTAGTTGGAAGCGGCTTTTAAGCAGATCGCTATAGAAGAATAGAGGTAGCAATCGATGGGTTCAAGAACCGTTTTACATCAAACACGTTGTGTTCAGTGGCCGGTGAACCCTGAGCAAGCACCGACAAGATTTTTGTTTAATTACTTTGCAGTTTCGGTTCGTATTACTGCTTTCTTTGTTCTTCAATGTTATAATTTTGTGCGTATGTTATTATACACATGTTCGTCACTTTTGATAGTTCAGTCAGCTTAGTAAAGTTCGACTGATGTAAGTGCCTACAAGACTATTTCATGCTCTCCCGATCTTTAACTAGGTCCCGATAGTCTTTAGAGGCCTGCTTGTAGGCTTGATACCTCCTTCCCGACACTAACAAAGGGCTTCAAAATTATGTACTTTCATGTTTAATTGATTTATTCATGATTGTGGGTAACTCGTGACCATGCTAACAAGTAATCACGAACTTTTTCTGAAAACAGCACCAATAAACACTGTGCAACGTTGTCGTGCTGTGTGCCAAGCTTGTAGTCTGTTTCACTTAAGCTTTCTCTCATGAGCATTCTTTATCTGTGTTTACCGTTACGGGGTTTCCGGAAGAAGACATTCATTATTCAATATCAGTTTCATTGCGGAAACTGCACCCCCGCCCTCTTACCTGAAAAATGTCTGGTGTTGACTTGCAATCACCTGTCCTACAGTGTTTGTTTTAAACAACCTCATCACAAAGTGACCAGTCACCACAGAATACCGAGTTCTGACGTTTCTAATTGATTGTTCTGTGTCCTGATCTGTCGTTTTTGATTGACCCTTGTGGCTAGATGTCCATGCATAATAATGGGCTATGTTTAACAAATATAGCATCCAGTGGTCATCACCCCCAATTAACTGACATCCTTGAAATAATGGTTACGTGAAAGAAAGTTTGTGAATACAATGCTACGGATCTGATATTTGAATGATATCTGAGACACGAGAGAAAGCAAAGGAGTACGTCCCCCAAGAAAAAGAGGAAATTAACAGGCTTAGCTCTGCTCGACAAGAGCCTCTATGAAATAAAAACAAAATGTTGATGAACGGTAGTCTAGTTTTGGTATAGTCTCGTAGAATATGCTTTCAAGTAAAAATCTATAATGTAGACATGAAACAACAGCACGTCCATGTTTACTGACGAAGCCAATGTAGAAATGTCCACGACGGCACAAATAATACGCAGACTTCTTTATGCTAAACGGACGCCATCATTATCGCTTTTATAGCTTAACATTCTCCTAATTAAACCTTGCTTTTGATTCAGTTATTATGAAACCATCTTTATTTCCCACGTGAGTTGAAGTGAACATTAAACAAAGCCATATTTTCTACTTGCATGCGGAAGTGCGTCTCAACACATCATTTCGACACGTACTGTCCCGTGTACACCAACCTCTACGCACAATTTTCGTTGCCAGACTAATTGCTCGATGATCCGTAGTTTATGGAGATAACTATAAAACATATATTGTTTGCGGACAGTCGCTACCACAACTGCCTTGCATAATGTGTCGACAGGTCGAAATAATGTGTCGACATGTCGATTTGTCATTTGCCTCGATTCATTCAGCTATTTCAAAGCTTAACAGATCACAATATTGTGTAAAATAAGTGGGAGGTAATTTTTTTGCTTTTACATATAATGAGAAGTAATTTCAGTTTCTAACCCTAACATTTACATTGTTCAGTATTCATAGACAAATTCTTTTCTTGAAATTTGCTGTCACCAATATTGTCGTAGAATGTTTGAAAAGCAGCTGCTACTACCGACAAAAGCGCTATCTTGATGCAGTTTTGCACATACTGTAATGCAAGATATGTTATATGAAAAAAAAACTACATTGAATACATCTCTATCGGAACTTGCAATATTCAACTGATTCTTATCAGAAAACGCTATATTAAATTCCTTTCACTTGAAACTGCGAGCATTCAAAGAAATGGGTGGCCTAACTAGCACCGATGGTATACCTTTAAAGTTCGAGCTAACATTAAAAATGCATAACTATTCCTTCTTGACATAACTTTGCAAATTTACGAGAAATAAAAAGAGTTAGCATTCCTGAAGAATCCATCAGTTTGGACTTGTGATAACATCACAATAATATCGTTCACTCTCGATGCGGCCTTACTAGAGCAATGGAGTATAGTTAATAGAACATAATATCTTGTTACTTCATAGCCAAATTTATGTTACTGCTTGGAACCATTTACAGCCCTCTAACATCCAGATGATGATCACTTAAAGCATGACTTTCAAGGCAATATTTCAAAAAATTTAAAGGAAATTTTTCTCACCACAATTTTTCATAGATCCAAGCTGAGGCAGTGTAAGCTATAGATTAGCCACACTATGTCACAAACGACGGCAGATGTTACAATCTTCAGCTCATTGAAGATGTACATTTTTGCTACAGCCATCACTTTAACCAACATTGAAGTTGGTGTTTTTCGTATATCACTTAAAGGCGGCTTCTCCGTGACGTACAAAACTCTTCCTCTAATTTATCACCTGTCCACCACAACACGAGCTTCTATCGAATTCTCTGCAGGCTTTGCGCGTGATTGGTCATCCATCCCTTGAGTTTGATGCCGCAGAAGGCGTAAGCGCATGACATGCCATCCTCGTACAAAGGAATCTCGGGCAAGAGTGGCACAATTAACATGCAGGTCTTTGTCTCCGAATCCTTGGTATATCTCCCGATTCTGCAATGCGGCCATGTCGAAACCTTCTACGCACAATTATTTTTGTTCGTTTTTGTTCGACTGATTTTTGTTCGTTTCATTTCAGCACTTACTTCGCATGAAACATGGTCGACCAAACATAGGCCGTTCACAACTGCGTCAAGGCCTCCTTACCCTTAAATTTAGAGTTGTTGAGTGGTATGGCTGGTCTCAATTTTTTTTCATCATTTCATTTTTAAAATTTCACAGAAGCGTCCTCATCGAGAATAAGGCGTGATACTTGATTACTGTTCGTCCAGCTGGTACCGTGAGCTCATACTCCTGATTGAATTCCTTTGCAGAGATGGGCGGAATAAGAAACTGACGGCAGACTTGGTTTCTTCGTTCTTTTTTTTTCCTTGTACTGCCATTTCTTATGTAGTTCAGGAGAGAAGGAATTTTAAATTCCAAGAGAGAAGGAATTTTGGTATAAAAGCGCGCACGAACAGCACTCATTCAGCAGTCGGCTGAACAACAGTTCCAAAGTCACCATGGTAAGAAATTCTGTACCCGACTTGCCTTGCTAGCAGAGCACTACTTACGATGATAAGCTTAGAAATTAAATACTGTTGGCGTATTTTCGCGGATCGCTCTATTTTCAAACCTTATTTGCACGAACATATATGGTTATTCATTGCTTCAATTGCTAACCGTCTTTAAAAAGTAATGATAACGCAACCATCTCTCTACCTTTCAAGTAGGAACTACGGCAAAAGTAACGACACGCAACAAGTGTCAGAGTACCAATTGATAAATGCCTTACAACGTCAAACGAGAAGAAAGGGGGTTAAACGAGGGGCTATATCTTATATCTGTAATATCTTATGATGTTACAACGTCAAAGTTCTTCAACGCAAAGCTTGCTCTCCTGTGCCGAGTGCCTTTGAATTCTCAAATACAGTCTCCGCGAAACAACACTGCTCAATATTTTCTGTTTTGGTGCTAGTTGTTAAATGGCATATAGGATCTGACCACGAATAAGGTGCCTCTTACAATATGGCAAGGAATTAATATTATGCATAAATGAACGAGTGCATATCAAACCTCTACTAGCTAAAGCTATGAAGTGTTCATTGAACCTAACATAAAAGCGCAATCTCACGAAAAGTGCGAATTACTCTCCAGATCCGTGCCTGCGTCCTCTTGGCTCTTGCCACCAGCGCTCTCGCTGGCTACACCGGCTACGGCTTTGGCCACGGCTATGGTCTCGGCTACGGCTACGGTGGTCTTAGCCACGGCTATGGTCTCGGCTACGGCTATGGTGGTCTTAGCCACGGCTATGGTCTCGGCTATGGCTATGGTGGTTTTGGACACGGCTATGGTCTCGGCTACGCCGGCTACGCTCCAGCTGTGCACACTGTAGCTCACGCTGCCCCTGCCGTCGCCACCGTCGCCCACGCTCCAGTCGCCACCTACGCTGCTGCTCGAGTTGTTGCCGCTGCTCCAGCCGTGACCAGGGTTGCAACCACCTACCGTGCCCCAGTCGCCACTTACGCCGCCGCTCCAGCTGTTGCCACCTATGCTGCTGCTCCAGTCGCCACCTACGCTGCTGCCCCAGCCGTGACCAAGGTTGCTACCACCTACCACGCCCCAGCTGTGGCCACTATTGCCCACGCTGCCCCCGCTGTCGCTGCCTACCACGCCGCTCCAGTCTACAACTACGGTGTCGGAACCCTTGGTTACGGCGTCGGCCACTACGGCTACGGTCACGGTCTTCTCGGCTACGGCCTGAACTACGGCTATGGCCTTGGCTCTCCCTACCACTACGGTGCCCTTCTCCGCAAGAAGAAGTGTAAGTAGATCTTTCAGTCCATTTGCGTTTATAGACATACACAAATGTTGTCTATTGTAGTTTATTTTATTGCGGTAGTAGAGCCTGCATTTTATAGAGATGGTAATTTTTCATATGCGACGCTGAATGATGACGCCGACTTGTCCATCGGCGGCAAAGAATTTTGCATGGAGTAGAGAAAGAAAATATAAAGACAGTCAGGCTATATAACAAGAACGTTTTTCTGACTTACGCGAAGGCGGTTTCTAACAGTACTTCCTTGTATTTTTTTTTCTCTGCAGAAACATTCCAACTCTGACGTATTTGAAGAAAAAGACAAGCTATGTGCATCGACTTCGACATTCTGTCATCTTCCATAATGGATGCAAGGGAGAAATAAAAGCCACCGTCGCAGCAACACCATCTCGCCTGCCATTCTATTGTTTTATGTTTCGCCATGCGAGCTGATGTGCTTGTCAGTTTGCAAAGCGAAGTTTCGCATAGTGTCCTTTATTCTAAAATGATTAACATGAATTCTTATAAGGTAATCGTGTAGTAGAATAAACACATCATTGTATCGCCGTAGGCACTTAGGAGTTATTTTTTAATACCCTACGTAATGGTTCACTCCTGCCGTCCTTTTTTTATAAAGGTGCCTGCACTTGGCTTAGTCATTTTTGAGCGAAGCTCTTAGAAGCCTATTCGTGCTTTCAGCTTCGGCGCACCTCGTCCTCCTTCGGCTTAACCGAGAAAATGAGTAAAGCGAAAGATGAAAGAGCGAACGCAGGACGCAGTGGGGAATAGGGGGAAGAGACGGTGTAAGCAGTTCTTCTATTGCACAAGATTGACAGCTCACGAGCCTGTTAGCACATTAGGAATTTATATTGGTAATGTTAGGAATTTATGCATTAGCTTGAGGAGACCCGCAGAAGTAAATGGGTTAGCATATATTTCGTGCGTGTATAGAAATGCGAAAGCGCACGTGCAGGACTTATCAGTACGAAAAAATCCTCTTTTTTTCTAATCTGTTCTCGCATAGTTTTGTACTTACACAGTACAGAATATATTAGTCGGCAAGCAAAAGCGTACAGATCTCAATTCACTCATTCACATATCCATGCAGCCATTTATGTACTAAACGGTCCGTTTGACAACGTGTACTTAAGAAATTGAACATATCAAACCCTAAAAACAACTTCAGACCAAAAAAAAACTTGTTCTAATTAACATTAAACAATTGTGTTTGCAAAGCGTTGCATTGAACGCTACCCAACGAGACACATGATACGTCAAGGGTTATTTTATTTCCAACTACGTGTTAGAAACAGTTCGCGGCATTCTGCCATCGCAGATGCGTTATGTCCTTTCGCTTCGTCGAAATGAGCATGTAACTGTCTGTGTTCTGCACTGCGGTTTGCACCATAGCGAATGCGCGTGGGATGACCCTAATATGGGGACAAAGGTTCGTGTACTCAAAAGGTTCTGATGGTTCTCTTAGGTGGAGCCTCCGAGAACCCAATTGAGGAGAAAGCCGTGCGTTCCGAACACACACACAAACGTTTAATGGAACTAATGAAGGCTAAAAAATAAAAAGAAGAAAATATAAAGCATAAAGGAAACAATCAAATAGACGTCAAGACACTCATTTGGGGCTAGTATGGAGCTATGTAGTGCACGAGTCCGGGCTTGCCACGACGGCAGTGACACATAACAGTCTCGAAGCTTCGACGCTGCGACAAACTGGTGAAAGGAGTGGCGCCGGTCTCACCAAAGGTCGAGGTCTAAGTTGGTTGACCGGCGGCTTGGTGGCACGAGCAGACGGCGGCGGCGTTCTGGCCGGGCAGCTGGGTGTAGAGCTCGGGCCCGTAGCCCGACTGCTCTTGCCCTGCCCACGGGCACAGAAGCTCGGACGCCGGCCTCGGGCAGCCGGCGGCACGACAGACGGGGGCGGCGTTCTTGCATGACAGCTGGCGTAGAACTCGGGCCCGTAGCCCGACTGTTCTCGTCGTACCCACGAGCACAGAAGCTCACCGGCCTTGAGGAGCTGGCGGCTTGCTCGGGTAGACGGGCGACGCACAGGAACAGGTTGGCAGGAGGCCCCGGTCGGGTGAAGTCCTGGTGGCTCGGGTCCGTAACCCGACGGCCCGTCTTCAACGCCCGCTCCGGTGGTTGACCTCCTCCTGCCGTCGCTTCTTGGAACTCTCCTGGCGTCTCCACTGCGTCTCCTCTGCGTCTCCCCCTTCTGCCAGCGCACCACTGTTTTTCTTCTTTCTGGCCGATTAGGCATGCTCCGATTGGCTGTCTGATGCCCCGTGGTTCTACCTAATTGGTTTGCTTTTCTTCTTTTAGTTGTTTTTCTTGCGCCGCGCGTTCACGAGCCGGACGCTCTTCGGCGTTGTCGTTTTTCACCTTCCAGCACGGAATTTGCCTCGGCGCGCGCACTCTCCTTGTCGTCTGCTCCTGACCGTCCCGATCACCGCACCATGTTGCGCACCACACATCACATAAGCCCCTTTCTTGAACAAGTTTTTCAGAAGAAAAACTGCCGCTCAGTGCGCGACATAGTTCAGACATGCTCGAAACGCTACAGTCATGGTCCGTTCACAAGAACTCATTGTACAGTTCACTGAGCACACAGATCAAAGACATTGAAGGAAAACCCTATTTCAAAGAATGCCCAGCAAGTGAAAAATAAATGGTAGCGTCAAAGGCTATCATAATACCCTATAGGAGAAAAAAACAATAAAGTCCAATGTCATCATGTCCGAGGTCACAAGTCCGAGAAAAGCCATAAGCGAACCATCGGCTCCTTTAGGTGATCCTTTTCCACATCAAGCGGACTAGACATGTATCTCCTCGTTTAGAGTACACTGGCCCGTCCGTGGCCATAACGCTCCAGGCACTCATGTCTTTGCATGGCATCGACCAAGTCACTGCCTGCGTTCTAAGGTAGTGAACATTGTAATGCGTGGTTGCCGCTTCAGTGCCAATGGTCGAACCACACACGAGTGCATGAAAACACAAAGGCTGTTCTGGGTACTTAAATCCATAAGTTGGCGGGGTACACGTGCCTGAGCCATCCCAAGTGCACATAGGGTCACAAGCAGTTGCCTTTGTTGAATTCAAGGAACGAAGTAAGGGCAACTCAATACTTTTTATTGAAACCAAACCTGGTTTCTCAGGAGCCCTGATATCTTCAGGTCCATCTTGACCCTGGCGCAAACACTCCGACGTATTATATTTAGCCTGAAGGAGGTTCTTAGTTCTAACTTTCTCTACCAGGCCCATGCACGGCGACTCGGAACCATGTACGAGCCAGTGATTGCCTACGCTAGGCTCGCGCAGCACCGGTTGAGATACGGAAGCGATATGCTCCCTGCTTCGTGAGCAAGCATCAGTATCTATGCCTACAATGGCATCATTACAAGGTGTCTCTCCTCGAGACACTTTTCTCTCGCCAAGGC
Source organism: Dermacentor variabilis (assembly GCF_050947875.1). Lineage (NCBI taxonomy): Eukaryota > Metazoa > Arthropoda > Arachnida > Ixodida > Ixodidae > Dermacentor > Dermacentor variabilis. The sequence continues at coordinate 101,951,995 of NC_134570.1, forward strand.
CCGAAATCATGTCGGATTGAATCTTCGGGTCGCCCCTGCACTGCTGTGCTGCTTCCTCAACAATGGACCTCGTCCCTTCGGAGCAAGCATCCGCGAGTGCCTTGATGCGACCGCGCACCCTGTGAATCTCTTCCATCAGGCGTTCCCTCTCAGCTGCCTGTTCTGCCATTCGCCTGTCACGCTCCCTCTGAGCTTTCTCGCATATTAGCAACCATCTGTCATGTACCCACTTGCTCAAGTCTGCCCCATGTAAACCCAATCGCTGGGCCACGGTGACTAAGTCAAACAAACTCATTTCTGGCTGTTTCTTGCCCAAATATGCGCCTTCAGCCTCTGCGACTTTTAGCCGCAATTGTAAATTCTTCTCCTCCAATGCAAGTTCCTCCCTCCTAGCCTTGCGTTCGGCTGCGCGCTCTTCTCGCGCCCGCGCTTCCTGCTCATCTAACCATTCCCTCAACTCTACACCTTCTAGCCCCATGCGTTCGGCTAGGGCTAACAGATCTTGTGTGCTAGCAGCCATAGTTCCTAGCCTTTAGAAAAAAAATCCAAACGAACGGCTTTGTCCTGTCGCGGACGCCAATTTGTGATGACCCTAATATGGGGACAAAGGTTCGTGTACTAAAAAGGTTCTGATGGTTCTCTTAGGCGGAGCCTCCGAGAACCCAATTGAGGACAAAGGCGTTCGTTTCGAACACACACACAAACGTTTAATGGAACTAAAGAAGGCTAAAAAATAAATAGAAGAGAACAGAAAACATAAAAGAAACACTCAAATAGACGTCAACACACACATTTGGGGCTAGTATAGAGCTAAGTAGTGCGCGAGTCCGGGCTTGCCATGACGGCAGTAACACATAACAGTCTCGAAGCTTCGACGCTGCGACAAGCTGGTGAAAGGAGTGGCGCCGGTCTCATAAAAGGTCGAGGTCTAAGTTGGTTGACCGGTGGCTTGGTGGCACGAGCAGACAGCGGCGGCGTTCTGGCCGGGCAGCTGGGTGTAGAGCTCGGGCCCGCAGCCCGACTGCTCTTGTCCTGCCCACGGGCACAGAAGCTCGGACGCCGGTCTCGGGCAGCCGGCGGCACGACAGACGGGGGCGGCGTTCTGTCTGGGCAGCTGGCGTAGAACTCGGGCCCGTAGCCCGACAGTTCTCGTCGTACCCACGAGCACAGAAGCTCACCGGCCTTGAGGAGCTGGCGGCACGCTCGTAGAAGGGCTACGCACAGGAACAGGTTGGCAGGAGGCCCCGGTCGGGTGAAGTCCTGGTGGCTCGGGTCCGGAACCCGACGGCCCGTCTTCAACGCCCGCTCCGGTGGTCGACCTCTTCCTGCCGTCGCTTCCTGGAACTCTCCTGGCGTCTCCCCTGCGTCTCCTCTGTGTCTCCCTCTTCTGCCAGCGCACCATGGTTTTTCTTCTTTCTGGTCGATTAGGCATTCTCCGATTGGCTGCCTGATGCTCCGTGGTTCTACCTAATTGGTTTGCTTTTCTTCTTTTAGTTGTTTTTCTTGCGCCGCGCGTTCCCGTGCCGGACGCTCTTCAGCGTTGTCGTTTTTCACCTTCCAGCACGGAATTTGCCTCGGCGCGCGAACTCTCCTTGTCGTCTGCTCCTGACCGTCCCGATCACCGCACCATGTCGCGCACCACACATCACAGCCTGCCTGCACGCGAAGTTGAAAAGACGCAGAGCACCACACTTGTCCACCCACGTGACTTTCGCGAACGCGGTTTGCAATGACTTAGCGATCGGCTCAGTTTACTCTGGGACAACTCGACCGATCTATCAGAAAACTAAATGCAGTTACCCTTTAATAGAATAATAGCCTGCATGGAGGTACGTGTTTAATACAATGCCTAACATTGACGTAGCAGTTGTCGCTTTTTTTGAGTAATTAATAAAAAAGTCACATCTGTAGAGTTACTGCATATGACTGCATAAGTCACACGTGCCGTAGTAGCCTGAGTGTTTAAGGCGTTGCGCTGCTGAGCTTGAGGCCCAGGGTTGGACTATTGCCATGGCGCAATACTTTTTACGAGGACAAAAAGCAAACGCGCCGTTGATTTATATATATATATATATCACTTAATGTTTCCCAGTTGGGCAAAATTAATCTGGAATCCTCCAGTAAGGATATCCCATAACGATATCGTGGTATTGGTACCTTAGATCCGAAGGAATATTAATATATTCTATATAAGTAGGTTCTCGATCTATGCGCGGTCCTGCTCCTAGAGTTGGAGAAGAAATGCTCTACGAGAACGTCCGACGAAAGAGCCAAAGGAAGTTTGCGCTTCTGTATTCCTTGTCTGATAAATTTACCGGCGCAAATCAAGCAGCAAATCTACGCGGAAATTGTCGGCCTGCTTCGCTTCATTGTTGCTGTTTATTCCTGTGACATTGAAGAAAACAATGCACGCTACAATTACGCCCACTGCTAGCTTTCAATGGCAACATTCTGTACACGTCAACCTAGCCTTGCGGTGAGATAAGCTCACTGGAGAAGCGTAGAACTGCTTCATTGCCACAAACTCGAGGTTATTTAGCCACAGCGATCTCGTTCGCTCTTTGCGTAGAAACCTTGCTTTGCGGCTTTGATTATGTGAAGAAATTGCCCTTTTTAGGCACTTTTTATTTACTATTCGTTTACGCCGAACATATGTTTCGCTTATTACTGGTGTTTGTGTGTTTGTGAGGCGCTTTGACACTATTATCACTGGCCTATTACATTGGTCAGATCGCCTATTTAATAGGTACAGTTAGGTGCTTGACTGAGTAGATTAAAAAAGTATTCAGTGAAGAGAATCCTCAAGTGGCTAAGTGATTTACAAATTCGCAGGTAATATCAAATAAGGTGCAGCCCTTATAAATACCTGAAAATCCGGAAAAACTACGAGAAAAGAAAATAAGCCCCTCAGCGTCATCTTATACAGAAAAGCAGGAGACCGACCCCACTTTGTTACTTGTAATACAATACCTTTAAATATAGTCCCAAACTAAGCTACAAGACGTAGCCTGCCGGATAGATTTGCTGAATAAAATCGCCGCCGCTTGAGAAACTTGCTGCTGACAATGCCGTGGGTGACCTCGTACTGTAACATCTTCTTTTTCTCTCTCACGCTCTAGGAACTTCCACAATCAAATTACTTTGCGTACTCTACGAGAATGAATGTATACAATCATTGTCATTTCGTGAGCAGAGGGTGCTTTGGTCTCCAAAGAGACAATGATTGCAACTACGAGAATGTCGGCCCGACCACGGCTGGATAACTAAAGGATGACGACGGCGCCAAGCCCGCCAAGCACTCAGCATATTCTTAGTTGTCAGATGGCAGGATCAGTGGCATGACGGCTCAAGGCCGTGAAGAGTGGGACGACGGCGGCCACTACAATGGTTTGGGTTACTATAAGACGAGCGTTCCGATGAATTCCACATTAGAAGCGGTTAAGGTTCAGATTTACGGAAACTTGATGCCAAGCAAGTTGGCTCATGATTTAAGTACAAAGGTTACGGCGCTAAGATGACGAGGACGAAGTGAGGCACAAACTAAATACACGGGAGCCTACTTTGAACTATTTATTCGCCAGAAACCACGCAACGTTATGCGTGCCTGAAACCCAACTTCAATGTAATCACAGTAGAGATAACCTAACACGGGTGATAGAAGCTAACACTGCTCGCAAGCCACGGATTTGAACTGAATTATCATGGCCGGTACATACGAGCACGCGGGCATTGCAGGCGTAATCCGAGTATCCACTGCACGTTCTAATCTTTGCGGCGATTACAGGCTATCATTTATGAATGACATTTCTATGTCACCTAATGCTAGTGACAGCACCCTAACACGTTTAATATCTGCTCTTTTTATTAACAAAGCCTCTATTGTATCCTTTTCAGTGCGTTTTTTTTCCTGTCCTCAGAAAGATCGTTTTGTCCAGGAGCGGCATACAACCGAAGCGCTTGCCTTGGTCTGCCAAATGCCCGCCTTTATTGACGTTGACGGCCATCGGTGCCCTCACTCGATCGATGAAGCATCGTGCCATTAGTCTTATATGAACCTTGCCACATTTTAGGGCGGTATTGTAAACGACATCCCTAACACAATCGGTGTAGCATATGACGTGCTTGGAGCATGTGATCGGCAGCTTATTCGCCACCACAGGTCTAATCTTGACCAGTTTCCGTGGAACGGAAAACACAATGCGCACATGGTACCTGGCGGCTACCTTCTTTATATCGTGTGACAGTTGATTTACGTACTGAATTACTTGCTTGTTCATTTTCTTTTCTTTGACTGTTTAATTTCTGTAGGAGGCTTTCGCAGACACCCGTAATACTAGCCGCAGGAAATCGAGTGCCTTCCGTCGTATAATCTTATTACTAAAACCTATACCAAGATTGCTCTCACAAGGCTTCAGAAATGATGAACATGCGTTTGTTATTTCCTTCTTGATCAGTTAAGAATATGCGCTTTCATATGGTAGAAGGCTTTTCTCAGGCCTTGGGGTATACATCACGTACACGCGGGCTTTCGTGAAACTAAGCTTAAGTACCAAAATTTGAATTGAGTTATCGTTTGGCAATTCCGAAGTGAAATCTAGTCCCCCAAACTCTTTCAAGAAGGTGCCAGTTATTTTTGCCACAACATCGTCTAGTCTCAGTTAGAATATAAAGCCCGAGGTAGTCATTCACATATCTAGAAATCGTGACCGCATATTATTGCTGGTTTTGGGAAATATGCGCGTGCCAATGGAAGAAAAATAAATGTCATGGAAGAAATTGCAAAATGATACCTTCCGCTAGGACACGCTCACCCCAACGATTACCCGAGCATAAAGTGCGAAACCACTCCCGAATTAGACGCTGCCTTCACGGAAGCAGAAGTCCGAGAGGCGCTGCACAACCTAAACAGCAGATCGGCTTCAGGACCCGACGGGGTAACCAACCGAATGCTACCTAACTTAGACGGCCAAGCCATTACATTACTAACGAAAGACATGGACCACGTGTGGGAAACAGGAGAGGTACCAACGCAATGGCTTACTGCCACGGTGGTCCCCATCCAAAAACCCGGAAGACCCCTTAACCTCGACAATTTGCGCCCCATCTCCCTTACTTGATGCGTTTGTGAGTAGCCGAGCACATAATTCAAAATGGAGTATCACGCTGCGTTGAGGAACATGAACTCCTACCACACAACATGGTAGGGTTTCGACCCCACCTATCCACCCAAGATGTCATGTTGCTGCTGAAGCGACAGATCTTCGACGTTCAACAAGAGACATTCGAGGCATCCTCGCCCTCGATCTTACGAAAGCGTTCGACACCGTCTCGCACCGCTTCGTACTGGAGTCTGTGGCAGGCCGCGGCTTCGGCAAGAGATTTCAGGAGTACGTACGCTCTTTCATAAAAGACAGAGAAGCCCAACTGCGAGTCTCACAAGTTAAGCTCTACGCCTACACGCCGGGCTACGTCGTAACACCGCAAGGCTCAATCATCTCTCCATTACTATTTAATATAGTGATGAAGGGACTCGTCGACAAACTACGAAACATCCCAAACGTAAACTGCGCTCTATACGCAGATGACATTACGATCTGGAGCCCGGGAGGCTCCCTGGCAGACGTGGAGCAGGCATTACACCCTGCCTTAGATGTCACGGAAGAGTACCTACTTCACACAGGAACGAAACTATCCTCCAAGAAATCGGAACTCTTACTATTTCGTAAGTCTTGCCAAGGAGTCCGCTACCTAACTCCTCTAGACGAACTTCCGATCGCACTACACACAAGCGACGGACAACAGATTCCGCGAGTCAACCACATGCGCATTCTTGGGCTCCTAATCGAAGCCACCGGATGCCACGGACACACGATCAAACACTTAACCGCCAAAACTGAAAACATGATCAGACTCGTCCACAGAGTCTCGGTGCGCAGGAAGGGTCTCTGCGAAGATAACCTTCTGCCCGTATACCACGCGTTCCTTATGAGCCACATAAATTACGTCGCCTCTCCCCACAACTAGACGGAAATAGAAAAGACGAAACTAAAGACACTAATGCGCAAGATAATCAAACAAATATTGGGCCTTCCACAAAGACCAAGTAAGGCAAAGGTTGATCAGCTAGGCATTCACAACAACATCGACGAAGTGATCGAGGCTGAGACTATGGCGCAAATACTCCGCCTATCCTCGTCCAAAGCCGGTAGGCTAATACTGAATGAAGCCAGTGTCTCCCCTTCTCCCTATCTCGAGCACGCCGTTACCCTACCGAGCGAAATTAGAGACAACTACAAAATGTCACCGTTTCCCAGAAACATCCACACACAACACAACGTGAGGCGCCTGGCCCGCGCCCGCGCGATACTCGAACGCATCGACGCGGATCGTGAAGTCACCACATTTGTGGACGCGGCCCAGTACGGCAACACATTCACTTTCGCAATAGCAGTCGTGGACTGCAATGGAAGGCTACAATCATCCGCATTGGTTAAAACGAACTCCAGCGCTAAAACAGAACAAATAGCCGTAGCCTTCGCCATGGCTGGCCCCACATTTACTCATGTCTTCACGGACTCACGTGCCGCAATTCGGGCATACGAATGCGGCAACGTATCTAAAGAAGTAGCGCGTATATTACTAGCGAGCTCAAAAGAGAGCAAACGCTGCCTCTCCTGGTTCCCCGCTTACATGGGGAAAGATATTCACCCGTAAAAAGCTAACCTCAATGAAACGGCCCACGACCGTGCACGAGAACTTGCCCGCCGCGACGGTCCCACGGCCTCCGAGGGCCTGGACATTCAGTTTAATGACCCGTTACTCACCTACCAAGAAATCGCCTCACACTATCGAAAAGGCAGAACCAAATTACCGGTCCCGCACGCTAAACTCGAACGCTACAAACGGACTCGTATCCGTCACGAGGCCTACTAAGCCACTACAAGACAGAAATCCCGGCAAATTGCCCAGACCGCCCAGACCTTTATTGCTCGCTCTCGCACGTGCTATGGCAATGTACCGCGTTACCAATGGGCCCACTCTCCAGTGAGCCCTCAAAAGCCCGAACCTCAAATTCCAACTCAAGGCAGTCCAGAGGGCCCAACAACTGGCGGAGCATCGCCACGTTCCCATCACGACTAGGGCGTCGCCTACGGTTTCGGCCGCACGGGTTTCCCGCATGGGATCTCCAACGTATTGAAACTCCTCAGGACTTCAATAAAGTTCTTGACTGACTGACTGACGCACCGCAGGCAAGAAACCGCACTGAAAGGGAGATAATCGAGAATTCATTACTAAAAAAGAGCAGCAAATAGGTGTGTCAGCATGCTGTATTTAGCATTAAGCGTAAAAGAAGTGTCATTCACAAGTGATAGCGTGTAACGGCCGCAACGATTTGAACGTGCGGTTGACTCATTTGGTTGGGTACTCGAATTGCACCTGAAATTTCCGCTTGCTTCCGATGTAACGGACATGCTAGTTCACATTACTGGCTTACGAGCTGTATTAGCCTCCATCAACACTGTTAGTTCATCTGTACTGTGATTACATTGCTCTTAGGTTTGATGTATAAACTTGCATGGTTTCTAGTGAATAAACGGTTGTAAACTGGCGCCGGTATATGTTGCTTGTATCTTACTTCGTCCTCGTCTGCTGAGCGCTGAAACCTTTGTTTTTAAGGGGTGAAGAATTCGCCATAGTGTTGCGCAACATGCTGACTATGATGGTGATTACATCTTTTTCGGCCACACAGAGCATGAAACCAAAATTGTTGGAGGCACGAAACTGCACATCATACTAAATTAGTTGGAAGCGGCTTTTAAGCAGATCGCTATAGAAGAATTGAGGTAGCAATCGATGGGTTCTAAAACCGTTTTAGATCAAACACGTTGTGTTCAGTGGCCGGTGAACCCTGAGCAAGCACCGACAAGATTTTTAATTACTTTGCAGTTTTGGTTCGTATTACTGCTTTCTTTGTTCTTCAATGTTATAATTTTGTGCGTATGTTATTATACACATGTTCGTCACTTTCGATAGTTTAGTCAGCTTAGTAAAGTTCGACTGATGTAAGTGCCTACAAGACTATTTCATGCTCTCCCGATCTTTAACTAGGTCCCGATAGTCTTTAGAGGCCTGCTTGTAGGCTTGATACCTCCTTCCCGACACTAACAAAGGGCTTCAAAATTATGTATATTCATGTTTAATTGATTTATTCATGATTGTGGGTAACTCGTGACCATGCTAACAAGTAATCACGAACTTTTTCTGAAAACAGCACCAATAAACAGTGTGCAATGTTGTCGTGCTGTGTGCCAAGCTTGTAGTCTGTTTCACTTAAGCTTTCTCTCATGAGCATTCTTTATCTGTGTTTACCGTTGCGGGGTTTCCGGAAGAAGACTTTCATTATTCAATATCAGTTTCCTTGCGAAAACTGCACCCCCGCCCTCTTACCTGTAAAATGTCTGGTGTTGACTTGCAATCACCCGTCCTACAGCGTTTGTTTTAAACAACCTCATCACAAAGTGACCAGTCACCACAGAATACCGAGTTCTGACGTTTCTAATTGATTGTTCTGTGTCCTGATCTGTCGTTTTTGATTGACCCTTGTGGCTAGATGTCCATGCATAATAATGGGCTATGTTTAACAAATATAGCATCCACTGGTCATCACCCCCAATTAACTGACATCCTCGAAATAAAGGTTACGTGAAAGGAAGTTCGTGAATACAATGCCACGGATCTGATATTTGAATGATATCTGAGACACGAGAGAAAGCAAAGGAGTACGTCGCCCAAGAAAAACGAAATTAACAGGCTTAGCTCTGCACGACAAGAGCCTCTATGAAATAAAAACAAAATGTTGATGGACGGTAGCCTAGTTTTAGTATAGTCTCGTAGAATATGCTTTCAAGTAAAAATCTATAATGTAGACATGAAACAACAGCACGTCCATGTTTACTGACGAAGCCAATGTAAAAATGTCCACCACGGCACAAATATTACTCAGATTTCTTTATGCTAAACGGACGCCATCATTATCGCTTTTATATTCTCCTAAGTAAACCTTGCTTTTGATTCAGTTATTATGAAACAATCTTTATTCCCCACGTGAGTTGAAGTGAACATTAAACAAAGTCATATTTTCTAATTCCATGCGGAAGTGCGTTTCAACACATCATTTCGACACGTACCGTCCCGTGTACACCAACCTCTACGCAAAATTTTCGCTGCCAGACTAATTGCTCGATGATCCGTAGTTTATGGAGATAACTATAAAACATATATTGTTTTCGGACAGTCGCTACCACAACTGCCTTGCATAATGTGTCGAAAGGTCGACATAATGTGTCGACATGTCGACTTGTCATTTGCCTCGATTCATTCAGCTACTTCAAAGCTTAACAGATCACAATATTGTGTAAAATAAGTGGGAGGTAATTTTTTTGCTTTTACATATAATGAGAAGTAATTTCAGTTTCTAACTCTAACTTTTACATTGTTCAGTATTCATTGACAAATTCTTTTCTTGAAATTTGCTGTCACCAATATTGTCGTAGAATGTTTGAAAAGCAGCTGCTACTACCGACAAAAGCGCTATCTTGATGCAGTTTTGCACATACTATAATGCAAGATATGTTATATGAAAAAAAAACTACATTGAATACATCTCTATCGGAACTTGGAATATTCAACTGATTCTTATCAGAAAAAGCTATATTAAATTCCTTTCACTTGAAACTGCGAGCATTCAAAGAAATGGGTGGCCTAACTAGCACCGATGGTATACCTTTAAAGTTCGAGCTAACATTAAAAAATGCATAACTATTCCTTCTTGACATAACTTTGCAAATTTACGAGAAATAAAAAGAGTTAGCATTCCTAAAGAATCCATCAGTTTGGACTTGTGATAACATCACAATAATATCGTTCACTCTCGATGCGGCCTGACTAGAGCAATGGAGTATAGTTTATAGAACATAATATCTTGTTACGTCATAGCCCAATATATGTTACTGCTTTGAACCATTTACAGCCCTCTAACATCCAGATGATGATCACTTAAAGCATGACTTTCAGGGCAATATTTCAAAAAATTTAAAGGAAATTTTTGTCACCACAATTTTTCATAGATCCAAGCTGAGGCAGTGCAAGCTATAGATTCCCCACACTATGTCACAAACGCCGGCAGATGTTACAATCTTCAGCTCATTGAAGATGTACATTTTTGCTACAGCCATCACTTTAACCAACATTGAAGTTGGTGTTTTTCGTATGTCACTTAACGGCGGCTTCTCCGTGACGTACAAAACTCTTCCTTTAATTTATCACCTGTCCACCACAACACGAGCTTCTATCGAATTCTCTGCAGGCTTTGCGCGTGATTGGTCATCCATCCCTTGAGTTTGATGCCGCAGAAGGCGTAAGCGCATGACATGCCATCCTCGTACAAAGGAATCTCGGGCAAGAGTGGCACAATTAGCATGCAGGTCTTGTTCTCCGAATAAATGGTATATCTCCCGATTCTGCAATGCCGCCATGTCGAAACCTTCTACGCACAATTATTTTTGTTCGTTTTTGTTCGACTGATTTTTGTTCGTTTCATTTCAGCACTTACTTCGCATGAAACATGGTCGACCAAACATAGGCCGTTCACAACTGCGTCAAGGCCTCCTTACCCTTAAATTTAGAGTTGTTGAGTGGTATGGCTGGTCTCAATTTTTTTTCATCATTTCATTTTTAAAATTTCACACAAGCGTCCTCATCGAGAATAAGGCGTGATACCTGATTACTGTTCGTCCAGCTGGTACCGTGAGCTCATACTCCTGATTGAATTCCTTTGCAGAGATGGGGGGAATAAGAAACGGACTGCAGACTTGGTTTCTTCGTTCTTTTTTTTTCCTTGTACTGCCACTTCTAATGTAGTTCAGGAGAGAAGGAATTTTAAATTCCAAGAGAGAAGGAATTTTGGTATAAAAGCGCGCACGAACAGCACTCATTCAGCAGTCGGCTGAACAGCAGCTCTAAAGTCACCATGGTAAGAAATTCTGTACCCGACTTGCCTTGCTAGCAGAGCACAACTTACGATGATAAGCTTAGAAATGAAATACTGTTCGCGTATTTTCGCGGATCGCTCTATTTTCAAACCTTATTTGCACGAACATATATGGTTATTCATTGCTTCAATTGCTAACCGTCTTTCAAAATTAATGATAACGCAACCATCTCTCTACCTTTCAAGTAGGAACTACAGCTAAAGTAACGACACGCAACAAGTGTCAGAGTACCAATTGATAAATGCCTTACAACGTCAAACGAGAAGAAAGGGGGTTAAACGAGGGGCTATATCTTATATCTGTAATATCTTATGATGTTACAACGTCAAAGTTCTTCAACGCAAAGCTTGCTCTCCTGTGCCGAGTGCCTTTGAATTCTCAAATACAGTCTCCGCGAAACAACACTGCTCAATATTTTCTGTTTTGGTGCTAGTTGTTAAATGGCATATAGGATCTGACCACGAATAAGGTGTTTCTTACAATATGGCAAGGAATTAATATTATGCATAAATGAACGAGTGCATATCAAACCTCTACTAGCTAAAGCTATGAAGTGCTCATTGAACCTAACATAAAAGCGCAATCTCACGAAAAGTGCGAATTACTCTCCAGATCCGTGCCTGCGTCCTCTTGGCTCTTGCCACCAGCGCTCTCGCTGGCTACACCGGCTACGGCCTTGGCCACGGCTATGGTCTCGGCTACGGCTACGGTGGTCTTAGCCACGGCTATGGTCTCGGCTACGGCTATGGTGGTCTTAGCCACGGCTATGGTCTCGGCTATGGCTATGGTGGTTTTGGACACGGCTATGGTCTCGGCTACGCCGGCTACGCTCCAGCTGTGCACACTGTAGCTCACGCTGCCCCTGCCGTCGCCACCGTCGCCCACGCTCCAGTCGCCACCTACGCTGCTGCTCGAGTTGTTGCCGCTGCTCCAGCCGTGACCAGGGTTGCTACCACATACCGTGCCCCAGTCGCCACTTACGCCGCCGCTCCAGCTGTTGCCACCTATGCTGCTGCTCCAGTCGCCACCTACGCTGCTGCTCCAGCTGTCGCCACTTATGCCACGGCTCCAGCGGTCGCCACCTACGCTGCTGCCCCAGCCGTGACCAAGGTTGCTACCACCTACCACGCCCCAGCTGTGGCCACTGTTGCCCACGCTGCCCCCGCTGTCGCTGCCTACCACGCCGCTCCAGTCTACAACTACGGTGTCGGAACCCTTGGTTACGGCGTCGGCCACTACGGCTACGGTCACGGTCTTCTCGGCTACGGCCTGAACTACGGCTATGGCCTTGGCTCTCCCTACCACTACGGTGCCCTTCTCCGCAAGAAGAAGTGTAAGTAGATCTTTCAGTCCATTTGCGTTTATAGACATACGCAAATGTTGTCTATTGTAGTTTATTTTATTGCGGTAGTAGAGCCTGCATTTTATAGAGATGGTAATTTTTCATATGCGACGCTGAATGAAGACGCCGACTTGTCCATCGGCGGCAGAGAATTTTGCATGGAGTAGAGAAAGAAAATATAAAGACAGTCAGGCTATATAACAAGAACGTTTTTCTGACTTACGCGAAGGCGGTTTCTAACAGTACTTCCTTGTATTTTTTTTCTCTGCAGAAACATTCCAACTCTGACGTATTTGAAGAAAAAACAAGCTATGTGCATCGACTTCGACATTCTGTCATCTTCCATAATGGATGCAAGGGAGAAATAAAAGCGACCGTCGCAGCAACACCATCTCGCCTGCCATTCTTTTGTTTTATGTTTCGCCATGCGAGCTGATGTGCTTGTCAGTTTGCAAAGCGCAGTTTCGCATAGTGTCCTTTATTCTAAAATGATTAACATGAATTCTTATAACGTAATCGTGTAGTAGAATAAACACATCATTGTATCGCCGTAGGCACTTAGGAGTTATTTTTTAATACCCTACGTAATCGTTCACTGCTGCCGTCCTTTGTTTATAAAGGTGCCTGCACTTGGCTTAGTCATTTTCGAGCGAAGCTCCTAGAAGCCTGTTCGTGCTTTCAGCTTCGGCGCGCCTCGTCCTCCTTCGGCTTAACCGAGAAAACGAGTAAAGCGAAAGATGAAAGAGCGAACGCAGGACGCAGTGGGGAATAGGGGGAAGAGACGGTGACAGCGAAGGGAGCGCGAGAACGAAATCTGAAGAAGCCACGGTGAAGCACCACCAGCGGAGGCGCCGGCCTCAAGGGATAAATAATAATAAAAAGAACGAGAAACCTAGCGTTCGCGCAAAGAGGTGGCCGCAAGCGATTCATAGCGTTTGCCCCAAGGGCATACGTTCGCCGCGACGGCCAGCCCAGCCACGCGCCTCGCAGCTCTGCCAAGCGGTGCCCTGATCTGTTCGATTCCACAATTTCGTTGCGGCACGAAAACACGTAGAGAGCTGCGCTCAATTTTGTATTAGTGAGTATTGCAATCAACGGTGAATTTTTTTCCTAGCCAAATGCAAGGCACATATCTCGTTTCGCCGAAATTGTCAGACCCTCCGCGCACGGGCCACGTCTGCGTTGAGAACAACGTGCCTACATGCAAGTGGCGCGGAAGTAGGCAGTAAAATTTGTAAGTGTAGATCTCACTTCCTTTATCGTTGGCCCGTTCAATGTTCTATTACAGTTTGCATTTGCTTAAATCCAGATACTCTTTTAAACCCCGCTCATTCTTCGAAATGTGTTGTCGTGGTTGGAGGCAACGCTAGAAGATATGTGAATTGAGTTTGAGTCGCCTGTGTTTCACTTCATTTATTTAAGGTTTTTCTTGCAGGGAAAGTTCAGTTTAAGGCTTTACCACAAGGACACCCTTAAAACGCTTAGGTAAATAGAGCAGTGCATAACGGCACAAGAATTATGAGCGTGGTTTCACCTATCCATGACTTCTGAATGTTGTTGTTCGCAGCTCCCTTTGGCTCTCTGCTAATACCGTTATTGAAGGAGTCTATACCTAGACATTTTAGTTATTATTTTGAATAACTTAGCTTATTCCCAATAAAAAAGTATACTTTTCCCGCGTTTGATGTTTGTTACGTCATGTAAGGCCTTGTTTGAAGAGCATAGTGCAACGAACAGCGGGGCTGTTTGATCTCTGGAATCCATCAGCTGCACCATTCCTTATATAACGCTTCAATTTCAGCGAAGCTAAGCTGTAAACATAGCGTTGCTAAAACGAAATTACTAAATGAATAATGGTGCAATGCCTTGAAAACACCTAAATTTGAGATTAGTTGCCTACATTGCGCACAAAATATCGGTTTTGCCGAAGAACTGGTGTGCCTACCTGCTGGCGGGCCGAAATTGATAGTTATTGATAGTACGCCAACTAAGCGCTACCGCTACTCTACACATCTAGTCTGATCTAGACGCTGTTGCCGAGTGATCCTAAAATTTCGAATCAAAGTTTAACGTGTGGAATGCTGCTACCATCTTTGTTCCATACCGTATCGCGTAGCGCCTATTTAACACCCGACATCACTTCCAATGGGCAGGCGGAAAGCGGAGCTTACTGGTAAATGTTATAGAATATACTTAAATGCCAGGCGAAAACACGGGATGTGATTTGAAAGTACAAGTGAATTGCACCAGTAATGTCCAATCGGCTCTCGTGTTTTAGGGCGACCGCAGGTAAGGCTAGAAGTGTTGTTTGCTTTGTTCGTGCTGTCAATCGCGTTCTTACATTTTTTCCGTTACGCTGACGACGGCAAACTACCACGATTTTGTGCCGTCCCTAAGACACTTCGTCATCTCCGTTTCCCCATATATAGAGAGCGCAGAAAGTGAAACTCGCTCTGCACGAAGCTCTGTTGCGGTTTGAAGCCAAAGAAGTCAAGATATATGCTTATTTGCGAGTGAATCGCACTATACCGCTAGGCTATGATACGCCAACGGTACTGCGCACTGAGTGCGGGGCTTTGCGCTCCACACAATCTCTGACATCAGTAAAGACTGTTCATCTATTTTGGAGGGCGAACCAGGAACACTACAGAGGACCAGTAATGCATTTTGTCCACCATGAAGATGTTGTTGTCTACAAGACGCGGCTGTGTATTCGTGTCGTTCTTGGTTGTCATGCTCGTGAAAACAGTGTCAGCCGCACCAAGTTGGCGTTCATGACAATGATAATGATAAGATTCAATCGTGGCAAACGCACATTTCACTGCGAAAATGTATAAACCCTTAAAGGAGTTTGCTTGTCACACGGGTCACATCCATGCTGTTAAGGCCTGACAAAAATTCATTTAAGGGGTAAGATGAAATTGTTGGTGGGAACCAATGATGCCGTCCTCTTTGCCCACTTTTCCTTGCAAGTAAATGTTATCGCAGCTGTGCCAGGCGATATAAAAATTGCCATAAATAAGATTTCACATCTAACCCTGTGAAATTATTCTATAGGATATTTCTGTGCGTCCAATGCTGTCAGAATTACCGCAGAATTTTCGACTGCTCCTTTTGTCACCGGACGTTTAGATATAGCTTTCTTATCAACCTCTAGAAATTTATTGTAAGGCCCTTGTGTTGAGGCTGTTATTCGTGTGACGAGGCAAACATTCTTGAGGGAGTAAACATATTGTTATGTAGGAAGACGCAGACGAAAAGCTATATACAAGTATTTTTACAAGGAAATACGGCGCACTTGGCCAAGAGGCAACAGCCCGTGTTAGCCTCTAATCGTCGTCGTCGTCTTCACACTGGTCGCCTCTTCGTCATCGCAAATACTGTTCCGTAGCACTACCCCCGGCGGCAAAAGCGCCGTCCCGGGGCAACTAAAGGCCGGACATGGAAGCAGTGTAGTAATCCTTGAGCCTACTGACGTGCACGACATCAATAGATGGCAGACTAGAGAACGAGGTTGAACTCACAGGAGCTATTTCGTACGTCATAGGCGTCACCTGGCGCAGCACGTGGTAGGGTCCTGTGTATCGCGAAAGGAGCTTCTCTGAAAGTCCGCCATGACGAGAGGGCGACCACAGGAGCACGAGCGCACCAGGCGAAAACTGTACGTCACGATGGCGGCCGTTGTACTGACACTGCTGAGTTGTTTGGGAGGCCGTCAGTCGAGCACGGGAAAGCTGGCCTCATGATCGTCGAGGGCGATGGCGTCGCGCGCATACTCGCTTGTTGAGGTCGCAGCAGGAGGAAGTGTTGTGCCTAGGGGCATGGTCGGTTCGCGACCTTACAGTAGATAAAATGGAGAAAATCTGGCGGTGTTGTGCCGGGAAGAATTGTACGCAAATGTGACGTAAGGAAGATCAATGTCCCAGTCATGGTGGTCCTTGGAAACGTACTTGGACAGCATATCGATAAGAGTACGGTTTAGGCGCTCGATCAGTCCGTTGGTTTGAGGATGATATGAGGTAGTCAGCTTGTGTTGAAGGGAGCAGGAACGCACAATGTCGGCGATAACTTTCCAGAGGAAGTTACGACCACGGTCCGTAAGCAGCTGTCGCGGGCTGCCATGAAGCAAGAAAATGTCACGCAAGAGAAAGCCCGCAACGTCAGTGGCGCAAATGGTACAGAAAGCAAGCCCGCGAGATAGTGTATCGGGTGGCGTAATTAGTCGCGACGGCTACCTATTTGTTCCCAGAGGATGACGTGGGAAGGGGACCGAGGAGGTCTAATCCAACATGAAATAACGATTCTTCAGGGACGGTGATCGGCTGGAGATGACCGGCAGGTAGCACCTGAGGTGTTTTCCGACGCTGGCAGGTATCACAGGCAGCAACATAGCGTCGGACGGAGCGAGCGAGACCAGGCCAATAGAAGCGGCGGCGAACGCGGTCGCACATGCGGGTTACGCCAAGATGCCCTGCAGTGGGTGCGTCATGCATCTGAAAGAGCACAGTCTGTCGTAGATGTTTTGGCACGACAAGAAGAAGATCAGAGCCACCAGGGAGAAAGTTCCTTCGGTACAAAATGCCGCCCTGTAAGACATATCGGCGAACGGATGCGTCGGTATACGTGTAAAGCGCAGACACTGGATGACTACTCGCAACGATAGGTCTCGGTATTGCTCATCGGCGATGTTAGCGAAGGTAGACACAGAGAAAATGACGTTGGCGGTACTACTGTCGGCGTCGTCCGGCTCGTCTACCGGGTAGCGAGACCGGCAGTCAGCGTCCTTGTGTAGTAGGCCAGATTTGTGGGCGACAGAATACGAATAATCTTTCAGGCGTAAGGCCCAGCGACAAGTCCTTCCTGTAGTATCTTTCAGTGAGCATAACCAGCAAAGCGTGCGATGGTCTGTGACAACGGAAAAGGGTTGGCCATATAAGTATTTGCGGAATTTCGCAACCGCCCAAACTATGGCCAGACACTCACGCCGAGTGATGGAATAGTTGCCGTCCGAGGGTGAGAGGAGCCTGCTGGAATAAGCGATAACACGATCATTGCCGCGGCGGCGTTTTGCCAGTGCGGAACCAATTCCGTGACCGCTGGCATCAGTACGAACTTCGGTAGGCGCTGAAGGATCGAAATGGGCCAGAATGGGAGACGTTGTGAGAAGGTCGATTAGATGCGAGAACGCAGAGGCCTCGTTATCGCCCCACTGGAAAGGGGCGCCTTTTTTCAAAAGCTTGGTTAGTGGTCGTTCTACGGCTGCGAAAGAACAGGCAGGTGAAGGCGGAGAGTACTGGCGGAACAATCGATGAGAGCAGAGTGTGCGGAGTGGAAGTCTAAGCAGAGGATGATGTCGTGGGGACAGTGGGCATCAATCTGAATAGCACGATAGTGGAGCGATCGGCGAAAGAGACGCGGGCGGCACATATACCTATTACGGGGGCTGTTCCGCCATCGGCAACAGGGACAACAGGCGTCGTGGCTGGCGTGACTGTTTTCTTTAGCCGGTTACGAAGGTCAGCGCTCATTACTGACAAATGCGCCCCAGTGTCTATGATAGCAGACACAGAAACACCGTCGGCTTGCACGTCAAGAAGGTTCAGTTGTGTGAGCAATGTCAGTAGAGGATTTGGCGGCGTAGGGAGCAATGCAGCCTGAAATCTAGGCGATGTATCGTCCAGTTTTCCGGCTGGGAGCGGCGTCCGAAGGGTGTCGGGGAATAGGAGCGATGGGGCTGGGGAGAGCGAGATTGTCGTCGTTGGGGCGAAGGCGAACGATAATAGGGGCGGTTCGGCGCAGGAGAATCAGTGGCGGCATTATCGGAGCGTGCGGCATAGGGACGAGAAGGGTCAGCGGGGGGGGGGGGCGAGAGTATGCAGTATAAGTAGACCGGGTCGGAGAACTCCTACGACTTCGACAGTGCCGAGAAATGTGCCCGATTCGACGGCGGTAACACAAATGGGCCTGTCGTCAGCAGTGTGACAGTCAGATGGGTTGCGGAAACGTGGTTAGTAATAAGATGCGGGACGGGGCGGAATCGGAGTAGCCGGGTGGGTATCAGGGCGATGGGCCGAGCAGATGGTGTGAAGACCCATGTTTGCGAATTCCTGGCGGACAACTGCCCTTATCAGGGAAACGGTGACTGCAGTTGCGTTGGAGGGGCTGGAGTCGAAGGCAGCCGGATAAGAGGCATCGATGTCACGCCGGACGGTCCTGGTAACATCGCCAGTGTTGCTGAGTGGAGGAGCGTCGGCACAGGAAGATGTGGCTGGGGTGTTGGGTAGACGGGCAAACTGCTGGTCGATACGTCGGCTTTTAGCGAGTGTCAGGTGGCGGCACTCTTCTATAACTGCATCCACCGTCGCCACGTTGTTGAAAACGAGCCAGTTGAAGGCATCATCTGCAATGCCTTTGAGGATGTGGGAAACCTTGTTTCACTCAGTCATGTGAGCGTTAACTTTGCGGCACAGAGCCAAGACTTCCTGAATGTACGGGACGTCTGCACACGGCACACGGTCCTGAATGTCTGCACACGGGCGGAAAGCGCCTTCTGCGCTGCAAGTTGGTGACCGTAAGGGTTGCCGAGCAAGTCTCGGAGCTTTTGCTTGAGCGAATGCCAACTGGTGAGTTCATCTTCGTGCGTCTCAAACCAAACTCCAGGTGTGCCACTGAGATAAAAGACTACGTTGGCGAGGATGATAGTAGGGTCCCACGGGTTATTGCGGCTGACGTGTTTGTACAGGCTGATCCAGTCCTCGACGTCTTCCCCATCTTTGCCCGACAATACGCCAGGATCACGAGGAGCGGGGAGAGCGATGTAGGTCATCGAAGTGGCAGCAGGTGTAGGAGCCGGGGAGTCGAGTTGTCGTCGCCGGGAGCCATGAAGGAAGGCTCGACGTACCATCCATTGCGAAGCTCCGTGACGAGGTAGGGGGAACGTCCAACTCCACCAGATATGTTACGTAGGAAGACGCATAGGACAATACGAGTATATACAGACGAAATCTACAAGTATATTTACAAGGTAATACGCCGCGCTTGGCCTAGAGGCAACAGCCCGCGCTTGCCTCTAATCATCGTCGTCGTCTTCACACTGCTCGCCTCTTCGTCATCGAAAATGCTGTTCCGTAGCACTATTACAGTGCGGAGAGGACAAACGAGAAGTTGGGCGGTTGGTGGAAATCAACCGCCCAACATCGACAATGTTCATGTCAACTAGCGACGTCACACTTACCAAGCCAGGGAGCTGACAATGTAGCTCGAAAGAGTCACAGCTGGCATGTACCGAGTATAGCGTGACCCACGTTACTTGAGCAAAACTCTAAATAATGGCAAATGCCACGAAGCTGGACAGAAGCAAGGTAAGGTTGTTAGCCATCCCTTGGATATCCTCAGGATATTTTCGCATACCGCCTAATTACCTAATTAGTCAAAATTAGTTCTGTAAGCATACAAGAAAAATTATGCAAATCCTACGTTCTGCGGGAATCTACGTATGCGAAGCTTTCCGTGCTGGATGCTTGATGCTTTCCGTGCTGGAGCGGTGATGTACACGACTAAAGCTTAATTTTTTCAACGTTTAGGCTAACACGAGAGTGGTCAGCTCATGTTAAACGTTACCTTGCGTGCGCCACTGCTGTTTGTCTGGGTAGTAGTCAGAACACACAGGGAGATGTGTTCGCTTGAGGCGTTCTTGTACGCCATATTTTATAGTTTCAGAGAGGGTTGAGCGTTGTCGTTTCCTGACATCGCACATCGCATTGTTGCAGAAGTATTATACTTGAATTGGATTATGGAGCTGTAACTTCCGAAACCACACTAGGATTACGAAGCAAACCATAAAGGCGGACTCCGGATTATTTTTGGTTGCGGGATGTTCTTTAACATATCCCAAATTCTAAGTGCACCTGCGTTTTTGGTTTCAACCCCGTCGAAATGCGGCTGCTGCGAGTGGGATCAAATCCACGACCTCTAGCAATGCCATAAGCGCAAAGCTAGCGCGGCGGCCACAGAAGTCTTCATTTGATGGTCGACCGCTTTCGTAGTGTCTCCTAGACCATGCGGTGCGCTTTAGTTAATGCGGCTCTGCTTCTGCACGCCTTGTGTAAGTTGCCTGCTTGACATAATTCCATAGCGCATATTTTTTTCAGGAATAACAGCAACGTACTGTACCGTATTTTGAACTTCAGCTGATTCTGTTTCCGCACAACCGTAGTCGTATAGTATTGCGGTTTCGTTGCCTTCTCACGTCACCTCCCCCCTCTCTTATATTGGAACTGCCACTTCTCCCTCTCCTTCTTCTCCTCTCTACAGTTCTATATGCGTCCCCTGTGGCCTCGCACGTTAGTAGAAAGGGAATTGCTACAGTTTCTGCAATGCTTCCGAGGGGAGCAACGGGTGATTGCAGCTGTCAAGCGGGTAATGTGGGGACGGCCAGGGAGCCCCAGAGGGCATTGTGCACATTCCGCGTGGTACTGTGGAAACGAGATTCTCCAGTTACTTTTTCTGTCTTACTAGCGCTGACATATATATATATATATATATATATATATATACATATATATATATATATATATATATATATATATATATATATATACACGCTCTGAACTACCTCCCGACGCGGTGTGCGCGACAACAGCCCACAGCAGCAGCAGCAGCAGCAGCAGCAGCAGTGGGAAAATCGAAGGAAGGCGCAAAGGAAGCTTCGCTTTAAAAATGCGTGGGATTTAACGTCCCAAAACCAGGATCTGATTATGAAAATTCAGAACAACTGTTTTTTTTTTAACATGCACCTAAATATAATTACACGGGTGTTTTTGCATTTTGCCCCCCATCAACATACGGCCGCCATGGCCGGGATTCGATCCCGTGACCTCGTCATTAACAGCCCAACACCATAACCACTGAGCAACTACGGCGGGTAGTTAGGAAAGAAACCCCCGACACGAAAAATGGCCGCGCGACGGTCCGTTCGAGGCATATCACTCGTATTGGCGGCCTTCTCTCATGCCTGGAAAATGCTTTTATGTAGCACGGATTGAGCAACAGAAAGCTTTAACATGTTTCACTACAATTTTCTCTCACACAATATATTTGTTTATATTATTTGAGAAGTTGACTGATTCATTAGCACTTGGTAACTAATTAGGCGGAATGCATAAAAAAAAATCCGACCATCGCCAAGCGACGGCAAGCAAAATATCTTGGTTCTGTACAGCAACGGGGCGCTTTCACGTTTTTTAAGGTATGGCTCAACATAGGGCGACACCCGTTATATCAGCACTGGAAACCTAAAGGGAAAAAGGATTGCTTGTATTTTCCATGTGGCACTGCGTCATTCCATCTGCGAGATCAGTTGTAGTAGGAGTTTTGGCTTTGCAGGTAAGATAATTTTTGGCTTTCATGTGCCAAAACCACTTTCTGATAATTAGGCACGCCGTATTGGAGGACTTTGGAAATTTTGACCCCCTGGGGTTCTTTAACGTGCCCCTAAATCTATGCAAACCGGTGTGTTTGCATTTCGCCCCCATCGAAATGCGGCCACCGTGGCCGGGATTCGATACCGCGACCTCGTTCTCAGCCGCCCGACACCATAGCCACTGAGCGACCATGGCGGGTGCTTTGCAGGTAATCATACCCAGTTGGGACATTGAACATTACTTGGGCGCACATTTATTACAGCAACTGTCTCGTTACCGGCGCCCCCATATTTTTCTTTCCACATGAAATACATTTAAAAAGCGGTGTAAAGCAACCAAATTTCAGGACAATATCGAACGACAGGTTGCCGTCACGTCGTGTAGGTAGGTGCTTCGGCGTTGTCCTACTTAACAAAGAAGCAAAATATATGGGCGTTTTGCTCACGTTGCGGTACCGGACAGCTTACTGGGTCATCAGCTGTTTTGTGGCTATATCTGTGAAACATATATTGGGCCGTATAACGTAAAACTATTCCAATATGTTTTTATTCCAATCTCCTGACGTCAAATTTGCGTAACCGCCGGCGCAAGCATCGGGCAGTCACCCGCATGCTTGTCGAAACAAGCCAATCAAATGCTCCCCTGGTTCATAGGAGGTCACTTTTGCTTGCTTGAAAGACGAATAACATTGCCTGTACTGAGCGGCTTCTCTTATCTAATTGACTCACAAGACGCGAGGAGCACGCTCAAGCGGAGAGGATTTCGATGGGGCCGAGCCAGTGCACTGAAAATAGATAACCGGACGAAGAGGGTGGTGCCGGCGTCTGCGATTGGTCCGCTTTGTCTTACTTACCTTGCGGTGGCTCTTCGACAATCGCGGCAGCATGCAACGAAAGCTTAAGAATGACGCTAAAACGGATCCTGAGGAAACCAAAGTTGGCAGAACGACGTCGTAAATGTGCCGAAAGTTCTCGAAAACATTACACGGACACGCAAAAAGTTTTATTACACGCAAATAAACCCATGCTCTCCGGCAAGGGCGAGTAGCCAGTGCCCGAGTGATCTGTGGCAGCCATATTTTATTCCTTTTGGAACGGGGCAGCCTGGGGCTATTCAGAAGAAAATTCAGTTTTGTTCGGCATATTAATGTATCTCTAATGCGTACGCGTCACTTTGGCGCGGTAAGTTTTGGGAGTTTTGTGATGTCGCGTGAGAGGCACTTGAAGTGGGTGCAGGCCGAAAAATTTCGACCGAACCCCGAGGGCTAATGGCGAACAGGCGTCGAATCAGAAATAATTACTTTTGTTTTCTTCGGTCAACTTATGCATAATCAGTGTGTACACGTCATGTCAGTTGGGGAGCTATCGCGGTTTTCGTTACCTCGCGTGATATAAAAATGAAGTGGGGTGGTCCAAAAAAGTTTTTGACCAATCGCGGTGTGCCGATTGCAGAATTGGAATAGTTGTACGTTATAGCGCCCATTGTTTTAGTGCAGTCGCTACTACAACTGTTTTGCATAATGCGTCGATATTTTTTTAGCATTTGTCCCTATTCATTCAGCCGCTCAAAAGCTTAACATCTTACAATGTTGCCTAGAATAAGTGGGAGTCATATCTTTTTTTCTAAATATAAAGAGACATAATTTTCGGTTTCAACCCTATCATGTACATTGGTCAGTATTCTAAGAAAAATTATTTTCTTGAAATTTGCTGTAACCAACATCGTCGTTGGATGTTCCAAAAGCAGCTGCTAACACCGACAAAAGCGCTATGTTGATGCAGTTTCACGCATCCTTTCACACAAAATAAGTTTTATGAAAAAAAAACGCTATATTGAATGCGTTTCTGTCAAACTTCGAACATTCAACTAATCATCCTAAAGAAAATCTATATTGAATTCTTTTCAGTGGAAACTTCCGAACATTCAAAGAATTAAATTGCCTAACTAACACCAATGACATACTTTTAAAGTGTGAGCTTCCATAAAAATAAGCATACCATTTCTTTCTTGAAATAAGTTCGCAAAATTACGAGAAAAAAAGAGTTCCACGAGAGAATGATGAGAAACAATGAAACCAATTTGAACTTGCGATAAGAGCATTGCGCTATCGTTCACGGTCTATGTGGTCTGATAAGAATAATGAAGTATAGTTTACAAAAGTTAATATTTGGTTACTTGACAGCCAAATTTATGTTACTGGTTTGACCCATTTACGGCCCTCTACCAGCTAGGTAATGATCGCTCAAAGCAAGACTTTCGACACAATATTTCACAGGATTAAAAGAGATTTTTGTCACCACCATTCTTTCTTAGGATCCAACTTGAGGCAGTGCAAGCAATAGATCAGCCACAGTGAGTCACAAACACCGACAGATCGTACAATTTTCGGCTCACTGAAGATCTATGTTTTTGTTCCAGCGATCATTTTAGGCAACATATAAGTTGATGTTTTGCGTATATTACTTAGTGGCGGTTTCTCAGTGACGTACAAACCTCTTACTCAAATTTACCATCTGTCCACCACAAGACGAGCTTCCATCGAATTCTCTGCAGGCTTTGCGTGTGATCGGTCATCCATCCCTTGAGTTAGATGCCGAGGAAGGCATAAGCGTAGGACATGCCGTCCTCGTACAACTGAATCTCGGGCAAGAGTGTGGCACTCTCTGGCTTTGGCACAATTCACATGCAAGTCTCGTTCTCAGAATACACGGTACATCGCCCGATTCTGCGACGCGGCCATCTCGAAGCCTTCTACGCACAATTATTTTTCCTTCTCCACGGTATCTCACACAAGCGACTTATTTTTTTTCTTTCATTTCAGCACTTACTACGCATGAAACATGGTCGACCATACATTGCAGTTCACAACTGCGTGAAAGCTTCCTTACCCTTAATTGTAAAGCGGTTGAGTTATATAGCTGGTTCTAAATTTTTTTCGTCATTTTATTTTTATAATTTCTCACAAGCGTCCTCGCTGCGAATAAGGCGTGATACTTGATCACTGTTTGTCCAGCTAGTACCCAAAGATCCTATTCCTGATTAAATTTCTTTGCAGAGAGGGGGGGGGGGGATAACAGAAGGACTGCAGACTTGGATTCTTCGTATTTTTCCTCGTTCTGCCATTTTTTGTGTAGTTTCTCCAGAAAGGGCACCAAGAAAGGAGGAATTTTCGTATAAAAGCGCGCACGAACAGCACTCATTCAGCAGTTGGCTCAACAGCAGCTCTAAAGTCACCATGGTAAGAATTTCTGTTTCCGACTTACTTACGATGATAAGCACCACTTACGATGATAAGCTTAGAAATTAAATACTGTTGGCGTATTTTCGCGGATCGTTCTATTTTCGAACCTTATTTGCCGAACACACATAGTTATTCATTGCTTCAATTGCTAACCGTCTTTAAAAGTTAATGATAACGCAACCACTTCTCTACCTTTCAAGTAGGATGTGCGGATAAAGTAACGACACGCAACAAGTGTCAGAGTACGAATTGATAAATGCCTTACAACGTCGAACGAGACGAAAGGGGGTTAACCGAGGGGCTATATCTTATATCTCTAATACTTTATAATATTACAACGTCAAAGTTCTTCAACGCAAAGCTTGCGCTCCTGCGCCGAGTGCCTTTGAATTTTCAAAGACAGTCTTCGCGAAACAACACTGCTCAATATTTTCTGCCTTGGTGCTAGTTGTCAAATGGGATATAGGTTTTGACCACGAATAAGGTGCCTCTTACAATAGGGCAAGGAATTAACATTATGCATAAATGAACGAATGCATATCAAATCTGTACTAGCTAAAGCTATGAAGTGGTCATTGAACCTAACATAAAAGCGCAATCTCACAAAAAGTGCGCATTACTCTCCAGATCCGTGCCTGCGTCCTCTTGGCTCTTGCCACCAGCGCTCTCGCTGGCTACACCGGCTACGGCTTTGGCCACGGCTATGGTCTCGGCTACGGCTATGGTGGTCTTAGCCACGGCTATGGTCTCGGCTATGGCTATGGTGGTCTTGGACACGGCTATGGTCTCGGCTACGCCAGCTACGCTCCAGCTGTGCACACTGTCGCTCACGCTGCCCCAGCCGTCACCACCGTCGCCCACGCTCCAGTCGCCACCTACTCTGCTGCTCGAGTTGTTGCCGCTGCTCCAGCCGTGACCAGGGTTGCTACCACCTACCGCGCCCCAGTCGCCACTTACGCCGCCGCTCCAGCTGTTGCCACATATGCTGCTGCTCCAGTTGCCGCCTACCACGCAGCCCCAGCTGTTGCCACTTATGCCACGGCTCCAGCGGTCGCCACCTACGCTGCTGCCCCAGCCGTGACCAAGGTTGCTACCACCTACCACGCCCCAGGCGTCGCAACTTACGCTGCCGCTCCAGCCGTCGCCACCTACGCTGCTGCCCCAGCAGTTGCCACCACCACCGTCCACCACGCCCCAGCTGTGGCCACTGTGGCCCACGCTGCCCCCGCTGTCGCTGCCTACCACGCCGCTCCAGTCTACAACTACGGTGTCGGAACCCTTGGTTACGGCGTCGGCCACTACGGCTACGGTCACGGTCTTCTCGGCTACGGCCTGAACTACGGCTATGGCCTTGGCTCTCCCTACCACTACGGTGCCCTTCTCCGCAAGAAGAAGTGTGAGTAGATCTTTCAGTCCATTTGCGTGTATATATATATAAACAAATATTTTCTATTGTCGTTTATTTTATTGCGGCAATGGAGGCTGAATTTTATACAGATGGTAATTTTTCATATGTGACGCTGAATGAAGACGTCGCCTTGTTCATCGGTGGCAGAGAAAGTTGCATGGAGTAGAGAAAGAAAATATAAAGGAACTCATGCTATGTAACAAGAACGTTTTTCTGTTTTATGCCAAGGCGGTTTATAACAGTACATTTTTGTATTTTGTTCTCTGCAGAAACCTTCCAACTGTGACGTATTTGAAAGAAAAGGCAAGCTATGTGAATCCACCTCGACATTCTGTCATCTTCCATAATGGACGCAATGGAGAAATAAAAGCGGTTGTCGAAACAAGCACTGTCTCCTTTGCCGTTCTTTTGGTTTATGCTTTGTCATGCGAGCTGATGTCCTTGTCAGTTTGCAAGTCGCAGTTTCGTGAAGGGTCGATTATTCTGAAATAATGAGCCTGAAGTAATATAAGGTGATCGTGTAGTAAACACATCAATGTGTCGCCGTAGGCACTTGGGGGTTATGTTTTAATTCCCCATTTAATGGTTGACTCTTGCGGTGCTTCTTTTGGTAAAGGTACGTGAACTTCGGTTAGTAATTTTAGAGCGCAGCTCTTAGGAGCCAGTTCGTGCATCAGCGTCGGCGCCCCTCCTCCTCCTTCGGCTTAACGGAGCAAACGAGTAAAGCAAAGGCTGAAAGAGCGAACGCATAGAGCAGCGGGGGATAGGGGGTGAGACGAAGAGGGAGAAGGGAGCGCGAAGAGGAAATCGGAAGAAGCCACGTTGAAGCACCACCAGCGGCGCTGCCGGCCTAAACGCTAAAATAATAAAGAAAACTAGATTTCGCGCAAAGGGTTCGCCCCAAGCGATTCATTGCGCTTGCCCCATGCGCATAACGTTCGCCGCAATGCGCAGCCCACCCGCGCGCGTTGCAGCTCTGCCAATCGGTGCTGTGATCGGTGCGATGATCGAATATGATCGATGATTCTTATGGAATAAGATTACGTTGGCGTTCTTTCATGATTCCGGCACGCTTGAGGTCATGAAGCATGGCATATACAGGGTGGCCAGTTTTTCTAGAACAAGCTACCCACCATACTTCAAAAAATCTGCGGTTATCTGACCTCCCCAGATGCCTTCCCCCTTTGCATAGCTCTCAAGGCTTTCTTTACTTCTTCCGGCGTTACTTGTGGGATGTAAAATTCCTCTAGACTACTCTCTCTTCCATTATCGTCGTGGGCACCGCTGGTACTCACGACGAGGCCGTTCACAGGGAGGACTTTTGGGGCTGGGTTTGTAGCTACCCTGTTATCCGTATGGCTTGACGTGAGCAGCATTTTAGTCGTTGTCTGGAGAAGTCCGATGCTGCGACTGCTCTGGTGAGTGGAACGGTTGGGTGGTGGCCGGCAAGGACATTGTTATCCTCGTTTCCGGCGAGTCCTACGTGGGAAGGCCGCCAGTGGAAGCAGATGGCTACCCCCACTGCAGAGAGGGCCGAGATTTTTGCTCTCAGGGGGGTCTCACTCGCTCTGTGGTGATGGTGATCGGGGAGTACCTGGAGAGTCGGTCGCGAGTTACTTAGCACCGCCACTGGTTTTGTTGAGGGGTCCTCAGCCAGGAGGTCTTCATCCAGTGGAGTCCCGGCTGCTCAGCTGCTGTGGAGCTCGCGCGGAAAGGTAGTCGGCATTGCCAGCCCCTGCCCTCAGATGGGATGGTACAGGCCGCCGCTAAGAAGCCGTTGGAGAACACGGAGCCATCCTTGAACCCAATCAGCCCACACGTCCAACTCTTCCAGGAGTTACTCAGTAGCAGCCTGTTCCAGTGCTGCTGCTGGCGTCCGGTGCTCTGATGCTCCATTCAGGAATAGGTGCACCTCCGGAGGTTGCACGTGTGGTGGAAATGTGACCAAGGGCACTGGTCGCTGCACAATCAGCGCCTCGTAGAGCTGACAGTGGCCCCCCATGCCAGATAGCGGTTGGCTCCGCAGTGGGAAGAGCAGAACTCCACCATCTGGAGCATGGTACAGACGGTCAGTGTACCCAAGGGCACGCTGGAGCAGTGCAGCGACAATGACCATTCACTAGCCTCAAACAGTGTGGCAGCAATTCGGGAATGCTTCGAGAGTCCGAGGTAGCAGTGGGGCTTCCTTGCCTTCTATCGTCACCTACCCCGTCTCTTATATAGGAACTGCCTCTTCTCCCTCTCCTTCTCCTCTGTACACTTCTATCTACGTCTCCTCAGGCCTCGCAGGTTAGTAAGAAGGGAACTGCTGCAGTTTCTGCAATGTTTCAGAAGGGAGTCACGGATGATTCAGAGCTGTCAAGCGGCTAATGTGGGGTTGACCAGGGAGCTCCAGACGGCATGGTGCACATTCGGCTTGGTACTGTGAAAACGAGTTTCTCCTGTTGCGTTTTCTCGGTTACTAGCGCTGACATCTGCATACACGCTCTCAACCACCCCCCGACACGGTGTGCGCGACAACAGCTCACAGCAGCAGCAATGGGAAATTCGAAGGAAGGGGCAAAGGAATCTTCGCTTTAAAAAGGTGTGCGATTTAACGTCTCAAAACTAGGATCTGATTATGGGAATTTGGAGCGCCTAGGGTTTTTTTGAACATGCACCTAAATCTATGTACAGGGGTGTTTTCGCATTTTGCTCCACCATGGAAATGCGGCCGCCATGGCCGGGATACAATCCCGTGACCTCGTCCTTAACAGCCCAGCACCATAGCCACTAAGCAACTCCGGCGGGTAAGTAGGAAAGAAGCCCGCGAATACACGAAAAATTGCCGCGTGACAGCCCGTTTGAGGCATTTCGCGTGTATTGGCGGCCTTCTCTCATGCCTGGAAAAATGATTTCACGTAGTATGCAATGAGCAACGGAAAGCTCTGATAGGTTGGTCTACAATTTTCTCGTTGACAAAATTTCTTTATTATAATATTTGAGAAGTTGACTCATTCATTAACACTTAGTAACTACTTAGGCGGAATGCACAAAGAAATATTTCACCATCGCCAAGCGAAGGCAAACATTACCTTGGTTCTGAACAGCCACGTGGCACATTCACGTTTTTAATGTATGGCTCAAGTTAGGTGGGACACCCGCTATATCAGCACTGGAAATCTAAAGGGAAAAATTGCTAGAATTTCTCATGTGGCACTGCGTCATTCCCTCTGCATGATTACTTGTAGTAGGAATTGTGGCTTTTCAGGTAATTATACCCTAGTGGGACCATCAACGTGACTTTTCCAGATATTTATTATAGCAACTGGCTCACCGGCAGCCCTATATATTGATTTACACAAGAAGTCCATTAGAACGTGGTGTGACGGGACGAAATTTCAGGGCAACATCAAACGACAGGTTGCCGTCATGTTGGGTAGGTAGGTGCATAGGCGTTGCCCTACTTAACAAAGAAGCAAAAAATATAAGCATTTTGCTGAAGTTCCGAAAGTGGTTAAACTTACCATTCACGAATACTATGTGGGCCAGTCATATTCAAATATAAGGGTATTTGACTTCAACGACACAAAAAAACAGGATTAGTATAAGGCTTTGGCCGAAACGCTACGAATACAAATGTAAAAAGTCAAGATATATAAATAAATAAACCAAGCCACTCCGTAAAAGTGGTCTGAGAGTCCAATAGTCTATCCATATAGCTTTTTAGAATTACATATCATGCAGAAGTGTCCTACAGGAAGGAAGTTGCGTAGATCAGAAAGAATTAAAAGCCAGGTCTTAATGATGTCATTCGCATTAATTGCCTGTTTCAGTTCTTTCTGGCATGTCTATCTATCTATCTATCTATCTATCTATCTATCTATCTATCTATCTATCTATCTATCTATCTATCTATCTATCTATCTATCTATCTATCTATCTATCTGTCTGTCTGTCTGTCTGTCTGTCTGTCTGTCTGTCTGTCTGTCTGTCTGTCTGTCTGTCTATCTATCTATCTATCTATCTATCTATCTATCTATCTATCTATCTATCTATCTATCTATCTATCTATCTATCTATCTATCTATGTAGACTATTAGGTCTACCCAGCGGGTCTACCTGCATAAGCCATCTTTGGTCGTGAAGCCATCATGCTCGAGCAATCGTCACCACTCTAGATTCGTGATCTGACTCGTCATGCCGTCCTC
The DNA here is from genome assembly GCF_050947875.1 of Dermacentor variabilis. NCBI lineage: Eukaryota > Metazoa > Arthropoda > Arachnida > Ixodida > Ixodidae > Dermacentor > Dermacentor variabilis. The sequence goes on from NC_134570.1 coordinate 101,982,649, forward strand.
CCAGTGCCCTAAGTTAAACAGCTTGGGCATCTAGGCACGTGCCTGTGGCCGTGATGCCGTCGTGGTCATAGCATTGTCGTCATTGAAGCTTTGTTAGCCCACTCTACCCATGGCGTTACCTCTCCACCATTGTGACCATAAAGTGGTCGTGCGTTGGTTTTCACACCACCGTAGTGTGCCGTCATTGTCGTTAGATTGTCATCGATCTGGCTTTGTCATATGACACTCGTCCTACTTTCGTCGCCACGCCATTGTCATCACATACTCATCGCCATACCTTCTCGCCATAACCCTTACATCGTTCCATAGGCGTCAGATTTTCTTCATCATCCTATGACAATCCTAATGCGTGTTGTCATTCAGTCGTGATTATGCTGTCGTTGTTATGCTGCTGTCCTCAGGCAGTCGCTTTCATACATCCCTTGTCACACCATTGTCGTCATGCCGTCGTGGTCGTGCCATCATCGGTCACCCCCGCTTCATAAACCGACTCTCGGCATGCCATAATCATCACGTCATTGTCATCGACTAATCATTCCAAGAGAGTCTTCTTGATACACTCATCGTGAGGCAATTGTCATCATACACTCACCATCATCCCCATGTCTCCATACCGTTGCCATGTCATCGTCGTTATTGCGACGTCATAATAGAGTCATCGTCCTGTATCGGTTGTCATACCGTCGTCCTGGTGCCATCGTGGTCATGTCATCATATTTATTCCAGCTTTGTGTACCGATTGTCGTCCAAAAATTGTCATGTTATGGTCCTCACGTTGTCATCGTCACCTTTTCGTGTTTGTACCTTTGTCATCATTCAAGAATCGACATCTAATTGCTGTCAGCTACCGTCGCTATACAGCTTTAGGCTGTTTCACGGGCTGCCACTGGAATGAAAAAAAAAAAACGTTGCAATGGCAAGAGCCGCAACAAGATATTTGGAGGGCTTATTTTACACGATTTCGATTTTATGCGATTGCGATACTCATACGCGGAGCAGCTATTTCACCGACGGTGTAAGCAGTTCTTCTATTGCGCAAGATTGACCGCTCACTGGCCTGTTAGGCCATTAGGAATTTATTTGAGGAATGTTAGTAATTTATGCATTAGCTTAAGACTCACATAAGTAAAAGGGATAACATATATTTCCTACATGAATAGAAATGCGAAGGCGCACGTGCAGGGGTTCTAATTAATAAAAAATCGTCTGTCTTTTTTCTAATCTTTTCTCGCATAGCTCTGCACTTACACAGTACCGAACATTTCAGTCCGCAAATGAAAGCATACAAAACTCAATTCGCTCATTCACTTACTCATGCACCTTTTCATTTAGGTATTAACTCATCCGCGTGACAACGTGTACGTAAGAAATTCAACATATCAAACCCTAAAAATAATTTCACGCCCAAAAAACTTGTTCCAATTAATATTAAGCGATTCTCTTTGCAAAGCGTTGCATTGAACGCTACGCGACGATATATATGATACGTGTAGTGTTATTTTATTTCCAACTACGTGTTAGAAACAGCTCGCCGTATTCTCCTATCGCAGAAGCGTTATGTCATTTCACTTCATGGTAATGAGCATGTAACTGTCTGTGTTCTGCACTGAGCTTTTCACCACAGCGAATGCGTGCCTGCACGCGAAGATGAAAAGACGCAGAGCACCCTGCTTGTCTACCCACGTGTCTCCCGCGAATTTTGATTGCAATGACTCGGCGATCATCTCAATTTACTCGGAGAGAAATCGACCGATCTATCAGAAAGCTAAATGTAGTTACCCTTTATTAAATGAATAGGCAGCATGGAGGTATGTGTTTAATACAATGCATAATATTTACATACCTGTTGTCGCGTTATTGAGTGATTTATAAAAAAGGCTGTCACCATCACATCTGTAGAGTTACTACATATGACTACATGAGTCATACGTGCCGTAGTAGCCTCAGTGTTTAAGGCGTTGCGCTGCTCAGCTCGAGGTCCAGGGTTCAATTCTTGCAATGGCGCGCGAATTTTTATGAGAAAGTAAAGCAAACGCGCCCTTTTATTTGATCTATGTGCCACTTAGTATTTCCCAGGCGGCCGAAATTAGTCTGGAATCATCCAGTATGGATATCCCATAACCAGATCGTGGTTATGCTACTTAATATGCAAGTGAATATTTAAATATTTCCTATAAGTAGGCTCTAGATCTATGCCCGGACCTGCTGCTAGAAGTTAAAGAACGCTCTACGACAACGTAATGAAAGAAAGCCGAAGGAATTTCTCCCGTTAGTATTCGTTGTATGATTGGGCATGGCGGCAGCAGACGCGGCAACATTCTGAGCAATCCTTTTTTACTTTGCGCTGCAGGTCTTTTTCGGAGCTCTGCTGGCGCCGCATGAATTTCCTCAAACGACACGTGGCGACCACTTCCAAGAATTTGATGCTGCATCAGTGACACTGCTTTACGGCGGTGTCATCCCAGGACGGGATCATTCCTGGCTATGAGCAGCTATATACCTTTGACAACATCGACAACGTCATGTCACTTGATACTTCCAATGACTATAAGACTACCGCCGGAGCCCTTCTTCCCCAGTGGGCATGGCAGCAGGAGACACGGTACCATGCTGAGCAATGTTTTTTTTTCTTTTGCGCTGCAGCTAAGTGATTCTAAATGTGAACATTGTTACCCATGTGACGACCGTTCTTTAGTGCTGCCGCCTTGCTCACTGGGTGTTCAGAGCTTTCAGTCTTCTGGCTTTTCATTATGAAAAGATCTGTTGTCTTGCGGCGAGATTGAATCAAATCCTGGTCCGACAGAAAAGGAGGTGCTATTGGAAATACTATGTGGCCAGAGCAAGATGAATTCAACAATGGAGTCCATGCAGATATCCCAGAACAAGATAGAGGACGAACTTTCCACTCTAAGTGAGCGGATTGACGGTGTTGAGAGACATTTATCCAGCCTAATAGTCTTAGCAACGAAGTTACAAGATATGGAAGCCGCAATATCAGAACTTCAAGGGCAGCTTACTTCAGTTAGGAACCAGGTGGACCACTTAAAAAACAGAGGCCGGAGAAATAAGCTGATCATTTATGGTATAGAGAAAGATAGCATGGAGTTTTTCAGAAAAATTTTTGGTTTAACGGGGAATGGCGTCGAAAGATGCCATAGACTTGGAAAACGCAAGCAGGCAGGGTATGAGCAGTGATTCTGAAACTCCTCGACTTTCGTGAAAAAATGTCAATATTACGATCATGTCATAAGCTCAAAGGCTCCGGAATATGGATAGCCGAGGACTATTCAAAGTGTGTTCGGCAAATACGTAAACTGTGGAAAAATTGCAAGAAAGAGAGAGCAGAGGGAGCCAAGGTAAAACTAATTTTCGACAAGCTAAGCACTGATAGCGTCTTATTTGTTTGGAACGAGTCAAATCGTTCTCGCTGCAGGATTAAAAAAATTCAAGCTGACTTTTGACTAAGACACCTCAGACCCTGAAAGTATTAAATGTCAATTGTAGGAGTATACTCAACAAGACCACTCAGTTGGAGGCTCTTCTGCTCTTGCACAATCCAGATATAGCGGTCTTGATTGAGACTTGGCTTAATGACACTGTGTTTGACAGGGATTTCGTTCCCACTGGCTACAGTTCGTATCCAAAAGACCGTGATGGTAGAGGTGGAGGTGTTAGAAAAGTTTTTAAATAATTCTTGCGCAATTTTTTAATGCCTGGAATACCCAATGCAGGGTGTATTTACTGTACAGCTTACTATGCAACTGTTAGATATGTTATTGTAGCAATATACTGACCCCCTAATTCTACCATTGCCGTATTTGACGAGCTTAGGCAATTTTTGTATACGAATGTAAAACCCGGTAATCGCATATATTATCAGGAGATTTTAATTTGCCTAATGTAGACTGGGCAACATTCTCACTTAATATACATGACGCTCTAGGGGAAGCTATGCTGGTCATTGCTTTTGCCTTTGACCTATTGCAAATTGTGGAACAAAGCCGACGAATTCAAGGCAGTTCTCAGTCAATGCTTGACCTTCTTTTTGTTTTTTTTGTCAGCGGATCAATTAGTGCCAAAACTAATTGCGAGATAGTACCTGGCATATCGGATCACGAGGCTGTACTACTCACCGTTAAAGACACCGTGTTAGACAAGAAGTCTGAGTGTTCATCTTACCGAAACTTCTCTCGAGTCAATGATGTATCAGTTATTGTTATACTTTCGCTTAATTTTGACGACTTTTCAAGTAGCACGGAAGACGTAGTGTCGCTGTGGTGCAGGTGTAAAAAAATGTTAAAGGGTGCCTTGATTGCTTTGCCCCGTTGTCGATTAACAAGAAAAATCGCAATACTTCCTGGACTTCCCACGAGACATTAGGGCTCCAAAGGAAACTGAAAAGTGTAAAGAAAGTATTAAAAATCGAAAACGTGCAGTCGGTGGCACAAAAAAACGACGACATTTCCTCTGAGCCTAAAACTCAAGTGCATGCCAATAAACAATGCCGCTATCTTCAATCGCTACCAAGTTTCATAACCATGGCTCCAGAGAAATTTTGGCGTTCTATTTCTCCGACCTTCAGGGAATGTGTTGTATTTCATGTTAATGGCAAGCCAGTTCACGACAGTAAAGAAATAGCAAATGCGTTTAACGAACACTTTGAGTCCGTCTATACAAATGATAATGACGTAATGCCACCTTTCGAAATGTTTGCGCCGCCTATACCTGATGCTCAAATAAGCAAACCAGGTATACTAAACATGCTTTTACAGCTGAACACTAAAAATATCTTTTGGCCCGGACAGCATCCCAAACACATTTTTAAAATGGTATCCAGAATTGACATCAAAGTACGTGATGGTTCTGTTTACAAGGTCCTTGTGCGAGGAACAGGTACCGAGTAACTGGAGGGCAGCCAGAGTGAAGCCACTACATAATACAGAAAATAAGCCCTTCATTCAGAACAACCGTCCAATTTCTTTAACATCTACGGTATGTAAACTTTTAGAACACATAATCCATAATCATATCTCCGAACTTCTGGAAAACAATGATATACTCACGAAGCGTCAACACGGATTCAGAAAAGGCAATTAACAATGGGAAGCAAATAGATGCTATATTCATGGACTTTTCAGAGGCTTTCGACAGGGTCTCTCACAAAAAACTACTTTACAAATAGAGCAAGATACTGAAAAACTCCAGACTAACTCATTGGCTAACAGCATACTTTGATGGCAGAGAACAATTAGTTGATTTTTAGTGATCAATCTTCTCAACGACTTCCGGTAGAGTATGGTGTTCCTTTTATTGAATGCTGATATGCTGCATGATATTCCAGTTATGGTTAAGCTTTTTGCTGATGACTGCTTGTTGTACTCAGAGATACACAATTTTACTGACCAGAGTTGCTGAACCATGCTTTTCGACAAATTGTCGACTGGTGCAATGCCCGACAAATGTCGATTAATTTCGAGAAAACTCGTTCTATGTCCATTTCACATAAGAAGCATGAACTAACGTTTCCATACTGTAATAATAACATAATTATTTACGAAGTTACACATTATAAGTATCTCGCACTCTGGATGACAAATCACCTCACTTGGGCTAAGCACCTTGAATATGTAGTAGCTAATGCTAACCGCAAGCTTTTTTTAAGGAGGGCATTGAAACTTTCTACTCGCACTGTACGCCTACTCGCATATAAACCTGCAGTTCTGCCGATGCTAGACTATGCATGGGACCCTTTTACTAAAACTGGCACTAACAAGTTAGAAATGGTGCCAATAAAAGCAGCTCGTTTCATTTATAACAACTTCAGGCGCACTTCAATGACAGACCTTTTAACAAAAGCAAAGCCGCCACCATCAATGCAAGGAAACCGTGTAACACGACTAAAATTCCTTTTTCAACTTATGAAGCATCATTATAAGACAGATATCACGGGAATAATTACTTTTTCATCTGGTCATGCTACTTGTAATGATAATTGTTTTAACTATTCCATCTTTCCACGAACAATGGTTGAATGAAATCATCTAATCAAACACCAAGCTTTAAAATCATCACTTTTGGCATTTCATTCAAGTATTGAGTAAAAATTTGTTAACTTGCTGTGCCACTGCTGTGTTCAAGCTCTGTTGACCTGATATGTATTGTGGTCGTTGCCTATGCTACAGTGTTCTTTACTTATGTATTGTTTCCTACCCTACAAAAATTCCTTGTGAGGATTGCAGCATTGATAAATAAATAAAAAAATAAATATAACTTCGCATGCCCAAATCAAGCAGCAAATATACGCGCAAATTGTCGGCCTGTTCCGCTTCATTGTTATCGTTTATCTTTGTGACATTGAAGAAAACAATGCATAACGCATGTCTACACAATGCTAACTTTCAATGGCACCATTCTGTGCACGTCAGCCTAGCCTTGCGGTGAGATAAGCTCACTGGAGAAGCGTAGAACTGCTTCAGTGCCACAAGCTCGCGGGTATTTAGCCAAAACGATCTCATTCCCTCTTTCCATAGAGACCTTGCTTTGCGGCTTTGATTATATGAAGAAATTGTCTCTTTTGTGCGCTTTCTATTTACGTTTCGTTTAGACCGAACATACTATTTTGCTTCCTACTGGCATGTGTGTGTGTGTGTGTGTGTGTGTGTGCGTGTACGTGTGCGTGTGCGTGTGTGTGTGTGTGTGCGTGTGTGTGTGTGTGTGTGTGTGTGTGTGTGTGTGTGTGTGTGTGTGTGTGTGTGTGTGGCACCAGTATCACTGGCCTATTCCAGTCGTCAAATCACTTATTTACACAATGCGATGAGGTGCTTGCTTTGAGTAGATTAAAAAGTATGCAGTCCAGGGAATCCTCACGTGGCTAAGCGATTTCCAAATGTGAAGATAATATCCACTAATGTGCAGCTCAATATGAATAGCAGGAAGTTCGGAAAAAGTATGAGTAAAAAAAATAAGCCCCTCAGAGTTATCATTCCTAGAAAAGCAGGAGGCCGACCCCATTTTGTTACTTGTAATTGCAATACGTTTAAATATAGACCCAAACTAAGCTACAAGACTTATGCGGCCGGATACAATTGCCGTATAACATCACAGCCGCTTGAAAACCTTGCTGCTCTCAATTCTGTGGGTGGCCTCATATTCTAACATTTTCTTTTTCTCTCTCACATTCTACGAACTTCCACAATCAAATTACTTTGCGTACTCTAGAATCTTTGTCGTGTCCTGAGCGGAAGGTGCTTTGGTCTCCAGTGAGACAATCACGGCAAATACGATTCCATAGTAGTGTGTATAAGCGCGACTGGACGAGGAAGAAGAAAGAAACAGACACACAGACACATCCTCTTCGTCCTCGTCGAGTCGCGCTTATACACACTACCATAGATTCTAACCAACTAGCCCGCCAACGTGTTTTAACCAGGCAAATACGAAAGTGTCGGCCCGACCCCAGCTGGATAACTACATCATGACGACGGCGTCAAGCCCGCCAAGCACGCAGCATATTCTTTGTTGTCCGAGGGCAGAGTCAATGGCATAACGGCTCAAGGCCGTGGAAAGTGGGACGATGGCGCCCACTACAATGGTTCGGGATACTATAAGAGAGGCTTCCCGCTGAATTCAACATTCGTAGCGATTAAGCATAAGATTTCAGAAAACTTAATGCCACGCTAATTGGTTCATGACTTAAAAAGAAAGGCTACGGCGCTAAGCTGATGAGGACGAAGTGAGACTGAAACGAAATACGCGAGAGCCCCTTTGAGCTGCCTATTCGCCAGAAATCACGCGATGTTATATGTGAAACCCAAGCGCAAGTTAATCATAGTAGAGATAAACTAACAGGGATGATAGAATCTAACACTGTTCGTAAGCCAGGAATTTGAACTGAATTATCCTGGCCAGTGCAGAGGAGCACGCAGGTATTGCAGGTGTAATTCCAGCATCCAACCAAATAAGGCCACTGCAAGTTCTAATATTAGCGGTCATTACAGGCTATCATTTACAACTGACATTTCTTTGTCACTTAATTCTAGTGACAGCGCCCCTACGCACTTAATCTCTGCTCTTCATAATAATGAATCGTTGATTATCTCCCTTCGAGGGCGTTTTTCTTTTTGTTGCCAATCATGTGTACGCAACTGCCGTAAGAATGCTAAAGACAATTACTTATCCCCTACATTACCTGATTTGCTTACGACAGATATCCTAAAGTTCTGGCGCGTCATTACCCCTCTTCTGACAGCTCTATCACCTTGAAAGACGGGTCAGGTGAAGTTATTTCAAGTGAAGCTTGCGCAAACATTCTCATTGAATCGTTTCCAAATAATTTTTCCACTTCATTGAACATTGAGCCACCACACACAGAAGACTACAACTATCTCATTACGTAACCCATAGCGCTTCACTTGTCTGGTATTGCTAGGCTGATTGATGATTTGACTTTAAACTCAGCTCCCGGTTATGATACTAATAATAGTAAACGTTTGAAAAGCACTAACACATTCAGTTCTGTAATACTTGCTAATATTTTCCAACAATCAATAAACACTTCTACTCGGCCCTATCAATGAAAAATAGGGAGGGTGGTTCCGTTGCATAACTCTGTTAACAAAAGCTCACCCCTGAATTAGAGCCCGATTTTGCTTACCAGCCACTGTTGCAAAATTCTTGATCATGTGATATTTACTAATCTCGTTAACTTTCTTGACTCTAACTCATTTTTTACCTCAGCTCAACATGCTTTTCGCAAAGTATTCTCATGTGAAACCGAACTAATATATTTCACTCATAGATTACACTGTATTTATATCGTGCTTCCTGTGCCAACTCTGTATTTTTATACTTTAGCAAAGCGTTCGACAAGGTTAGCTACAAACTGCTGCTATTCAAGCTGAGTCTTTTAAACCTTGACAGCAATCGTTTAAATGGATTGAGTGTTTTCATACAAACCGATATCAGTTTGTTACTGCGAATAATTAGGATTCATCATTGATTGAGGTTCATTGTGGTGTGCCTCAGGGATCAGTACGAGGGCCCCAATCTTTCCTGATTAATATTAATGAATAACCTTCTTCATTGACATCTCCCATTCAGTTGTTTGCTGAAGATTGCGCCATATATCGTGAAGTAATTACTAACAACCAAATTAATGCTCTTCAGTCCGACTTGGACTATGTGATTGATTGGTGTAACACTTAGCTAATGGAACCTAACATTAATAATCGTAAAGTTATACGCCTGCCGAGGAACACAAGTACTCTTCCTACTTAATGTCTAAATAAAATTCCTCTAGAACCCGTTAACTCGTACATATAGCAGCAAAACTAACCTGAAACATTCCCACTGAGTACATAATAAGTAAAGTTAATAGCATGCTTGGTTACTTACGCGACAAGTTTTCGAAAGCACCACCACCCTTAAAATTATTACTCTAGCAGTCATTAGTGCGTAATAAATCAGAATACGCT